>NC_052252.1:7834866-8453118 GCF_013401445.1 Tripterygium wilfordii | reverse complement strand
CAATAAAATAACTATGTCTTTACATCCGATTGCAATATGTCTGGTGACTTTGCTTTGTTCATTTGCCATACTTAATGCAACAAGGACAAAAGATACAAAAAATAAGAAAAGAATGAAAGATGCACCAATAACAAGTATAAGAACAAACATGTTGACAACAACGTCATCAGTTATTATAAACTTTCTAATTGCTAGTTGGTGAAAAATGTAACAGTTGAGCATGTTCAATCCATAATATCCATTCAACCCACAAAATTTACCCAAAATCAATGGATAACTAAAATCATTAATTTATACCAATTGAATAAGTAGATGTATGAAAAAAAATCAATGGAATAACCATTTTGGCAGTCCAAGGGCTGAAATGTCACGCCCCGATCTGCGGAGCGTGAAGAAAAAGACAAGGACAACAAAAACGTACACCTCACGTGCAATATCACAAGTCATTACAATCTCACTAGAAATTTCAGCAACATCTCCCCATAAATTAGGGAACCCAATCTGTAAGCAAACATAGAATAAACCAAATAACGTCTAACACTTCCAAAAGTAAACCAACCCTCCGATCCAGAGTCATACACATCCCATCATCGTCATCAGTCACACAGTAGCCACGGGACACCACTCCCGGCTAACCAAATACAATCCACGTCCAAAACATAAACATAACTCCAAGTACAACAACCTACTCATACAACTGTGGCATGCAAACAACAAGTCATACATATACATCCAAATATATATAACCACACACATGTACCACATAAACACAAAAGAACACACAAAAGTCCAGGCCACCTCCATCATGCGTCCTCCTGCTGACTCGCAGCCTGTGTATGAGATCCTGTCTCACCTGTGGGGAGAAAAATAGATAGGGTGAACAGAATGCTCAGTAGGGACAAAACAAAAGAGCACAAGTAAAGAATAATAAGGCTGAAGGAGAAACAACATGTACTCGATGTAACAAAATGCAGTGCAATAAAACATATGTACCATATCAACCAAACTGAACCTCCATATCCGCTTCCAATGACACCCAAGCCGACGGATCAGATTCCCATCCTACGGTGATAAGCCTACGAGAATCCACCCGCACTACCTCTCTCTCTAGCATCCAATCAATACCAAGAAACAAACACCAGTCATCCATCAACATCAATCTCACACTGCTAGAGAGAAGGTTGGCATGTATGTGGTTGCAACCACTCATTGCTGGCCCCACAGTGATATCTCAACCTATCACGCCTGGCCTAGCATCAAATAACTAGCTAACGTGTAGTAGTAAATACCGATATGAGAATCCTATGGACTAGGGCCACCACATTGCTCCTATCTATCATCCACGCACGTGCCCAAATAACATCCAACACCTAACATTAGCCCGGGTCCATTCTCGAGTCCCATCATGCTTCTAATGTAAATTCTTAAAAATCATGTCATTCGTGCAATATACATATACAAAAACACACATTCATCATGATGCATGAAGAATCACACAATGCCCGATTTATGACCAAGCATTTGAAGGGTTATATATATTTAACAAATTAAATTACCAATAACATTGTCATTGTACAATAATATAATGAAATAAGGGTAAGCCTTCAAGGCTTGTTTCCCCTCAGAAAGAAACGAGACGGAAACCAAAGCTTACCATTCAAGCAAATCGGTCGCTTGAAAGTGTTTCGAAATAAAAAGGGTAAGAAATCCCTACCTCGAAGTAAACACACAATCCTCACCAAGAAAACAACGTACACTCCATGCCGATTCACTAACCTATTCATTAAAATAGGCTCTATTAAGTTTTCATATTCACCAATCAATGCAAATCCCGCATTCCATACTCCACAATCTAACCCATTTTTTAGATATTCAATTCTGCCTTAATTTTTCAAGGTTAAACGATTAAAATCCTATCACAATATTATTTTCATCTCAACCCAACTTTAATTAGAGCAATTTGAATGAAGAAATCTTACCTTATAACTTGTTAGTTTCACCAAATCAAGAAAACAAAGTCTCCTCTTGAATTGGTTCAAGAACCACACTTGAACCTAGTAATATAGGGAGATTAGAACCTAATTTTGAGTTATTGAATAAAGAAAACTCTCAAATAATCAAAATCCCCAAAACCCACAAACCCTAGGTTCAAAAATTACCTTAATCCTTCTCTTTTTCTTGTAGAAAATTAAAGTGTGGGTGTAGTTTCAACTTTGGAGCACCCTTGGCTGGCCGGAAAACTCGCCGGAATCTCGTCGGAAGTGGCTGCCGTGAGTGTGTAGAGAGAAAGTGAGGTAAAAGTGATGTTTTGCCTTTTTGTAAAACATGAGAATCGGGTGCTACTGCATCCTTTTCTATTTTTTTACCAAATCTTTTTTTTAAATAACTAAATCCCTTTTATTTTTCATCTTTTAAATTCTTTTATTTTTTTATTCTTCTACTTTGACCCCAAAATTGTTTCAAGTTTCCTTTTTAAGCCCTTATGACATTTTAATTTCATCCCACACCTTTTATTCTTTTCATAACTAAGTCCCATTAATTAATTTTTTTTATTATTCTATAGTTTTCCTTCCTTTTCATTAGGACGGGGTATTACATGACACATGTAAAGCTCGTCAAGACAAGTCCTAAGATGGTGGTGGTTCCCGGAGGGGTGGGCCTACTGTGGCCGGATCGGGCTCCAAAAGTTTGGTTCACCGCGACTTCAAAGTGATATTTCGGCAAAAATAGGTGGCTTTTGACGGAAAACGAAGGCTGAGGATGAGTCATGACACCCTGATGCTTTAGTTAGGTGAGTCGCCAACCTTTATCGGTGGCTAAAGAGTCGAACTTGTGTTCTGACAATGAGGGAAAGAGAGGGATAGAAGAGAGAAAAAGAGAGAGTGTGTGTATGATGGGGAGGAGGTAAAGGGTGAAGTTTTTGAAATTCAAAATTTATCCACCTTGAAAAATGACGTGGACATGCTATATAGGCACCACAGAGGTTTGGGTTATCTTGGACTACCAAGACTTGAGGTCCCTAGCACTAGTACAACAAATAACTAGAGTTACGTGGTATAAAAGCATCTCCAAGGGGGCTGTATATCTATTAACTGCCAAAATACAACCCCATCTTATAAATTGTCTTCTCCAACAAGGGAGCTATATAAGGTGTATAATACAACCTGTCATAACCAGGTTGTATATTTACCACCCAAATGAAGGATGGTGGTGGGGCGGTAAAAAATGGAGGGAAAAGAAATATTACCATTGAGCTACCCACATTCTTCCTCTTTCTTCTCCATCTCGCACCTTTCCTTATGGCTGCAACTCCTTTGAAGGTCTGCAACTGTAATATACGTGATCTCTGCAACTCACGTCTGTGCAGTAAGTTTGAGTCTTTGAGAGGACGATATAAACAATTAGGGCTTGTTTTGTTTGAGTTTGTGGGCTACTTATGGGCTTATTGTGACATTGTTTTATTAATTTTGTAAATTGTGTTGCTTCTTTCAACTTTGTTAAATGAGGATGTTGGGCTTCTTTTAATTTTGTAAAATAAGTTGTGATGGGCATGTTTTAATTTTAATTGTTTGGGTTATGGATTTGTTTTAATTGCTACAACAACAAGAAATAGTACAATAACAATGTCTCAATATCAAGAAATGCTACATATTTAGCAATAACTACTCATCACCATGTAATTTCCACAAGTGTTCAATAAGATCCAACTTAGTTGAGAATGAGTTTCACCACTCTTAATTCGAGACAATGATTGGAATAACTATGCAACTTCAAATGTGTACTTATTTGAAATTGGTTCATAAGGACATCCATCATTATCATCAAATTCAATGTCGTCAGGGCCTCCTTCGTCCTCAATTATCATGTTATGCAATATTATATATGCTATCATGATATTCGGGAGGGTCTTTACATCCCAATGATGAACTGGTCCACACACTATAGCAAAACGAGCTTGGAGTACCCCCAAATACACATTCAATATCTTTTCGTCTCCCCTTTTGCATTCTAGAGAAATGTTTATTCTTCACCCCTTGTGGACATGAGATTTTTTTACAAAAGTTGCCCATGCAGGATATATACCATCTACAAGATAATATCATATAGTGTACTCACGTCCATTAATTCAGTAATTAACGGGAGGAGCATTTCCAGTAGCTATAGTGTCAAAAACAGGAGATCGATCCAGTACATTAATGTCCTTAAGTGCTCCGAGCATCCCAAAAAAAGCATGTCATATCCAAATATCAGGGGAGGCAACAACTTCAAGTATTATTGTCGGGGAACGACAATGGCCAGTATACATTCTTTGATATACGGTTGGACAATTCTTCCACTTCCAATGTATACAGTCGATACTCCCCAATATCCCAAGAATGTCATGTTGTTCTACAAGAGATAACAATCTAGCAATATCGTTGTTATTTGGTGCCCCTAAGTACTGAGGCCCAATCAAAAACATCCACTATTGTTGCGACAAATTCTCTAAGACACTTCAAGATAGTGTTTTCTCCTATTTGGATATACTCATCAACAAAATCAGTCGGTTTCCATATGCAAGCATCCTCACTACAACTGTTACCTTCTGAATGGAAGATAACCCAAGAACTCCAAGATCATCAAGTCTTTGACGAAAGTAATCATTGTGAGCAACTACCCCATCAACGATTCGACAAAAAAAAGGTCGACTAATGCAAAATCTCATTCGAAGTAAATGAGGGGGATATATTGGATCCTCCTACAAATAATCACAGTATAATCTTTCAGCATCGTCATGTCTATCATGATTAAATACCTTGTGTCCTGGAATAGAACCATGGCTGCGAGATAATTGTTTCTGACGAGAAATTTCCTCTTCTTCCATGGTAGCTAGGAGGACTATGTCTTCAGCATTCGATTCATCACTATTGAGAATATCTTGTATAATACAAAAAAAATCATCCATGAAATGTAATTTAGAGGACAATTGTAATTATGAAAAGAATAGAATATCAAATTAAGGGTGGAGGTTAATTTATATAGTACAATTTGGGAGGGAGAATTTTTTGGCAGGAAAAGTTTAATTTATTTAATTAAATGTGACAAATATATGTGGGCTTAATTTAGTGGGCCTAAAATTGGTGAGTTAACTAAGTGGGCTTGGTCCAAAAAAAATATGGCACCTCATTTATAACCTTAGGTTGAAATGGATATATTTTACAACTCCACTTTTACACTATTCAAAGATGTAAAATTGAGTTTTACAAACCGAGTAAATGACACTTTTGGCTATTAACAAATGACCCCTGTTACAACTCAGTTCTCCACATTCCATTTGTTTTACTTAGGCCACTCATTTTACATCAGTGTTTCATGGACATAATTTCTTTATAACCGGTCAATCAAACTACTGACCTGTCAAGTCGATCAAACGATTTCCATCAAAAAAATGACATGGCAAAGCAATCGCTGAGTTGTCACCATTAGTTGCACACAATGGTTGCCACGTGTTGTAAGGCACCAATTGTATAGGCCTACGATTTTAGAGGGAAATTGTGAGATATCTTAAACCCTAAAGATACAATCTATGAGAGAGATCATAGCTCAAAAGGATATTTTCTTGTTCTTGCATCGTGGTCTTGAGAGCACTTCTTTGTTCAAATCGGAGGTCTGATTGTTGTTTCTATAATCCAGGTATAAAGTTCAAGTGTTACTAACATATTCAGTATCGGTGTTTGTTTGTTGTGCGTAACCTTTGCTGGTGCTTGTGCACCAAGGAGGAATGTTGCTGGTGTAGTTGGTGCTCAAACTAGATCAAAAATAGCTGTCAAGAGAGCAACCACCACAGCGACCCTACAAGCTACCACCTCATCTTTAAGATACACAACTATGCTAAATTTCACACAAGAATCTAGCAGTCGCACTAGTAAGCAAGCTTGAATAGTTGGATGTGTTTTGTTCTTGTTTTAATATATTTCCTAATATGTTTATGTTGTTTTTATGTGAACTGATATACTAATGGACCGTGTGTTGAAATTCTGGTATGATCACCTATGTTATTTTGGACCATTATAATATATTTTTATTCTATCAAGGGCTTTTTTGTTACATTGTTGATAAGTGGTTATTGTTTTGCTTGTTATTTCAAATGTCAAAGAGTTAGCACGTCATTTGGATTTTATTTAAAAAATTTATATAAAAATATCCACATATGCGAAAATTGATTAAAAAATAGTTAATTTGATTTTTTTGAGAGATCAATAATTTGATTTAGGGGTTATAAAGAAATTATGACCGTGAAACATTAGTGTAAATTGAGTAGTCAAAGTTAAACAAATAAAACGTGTGCAATGAATTGTAACAGGTGACATTTGACCAAAAATGTCATTTACTCTTTACAAATCCATTTTTCACCTTTGGGTTGGAGATGCTATTTACGCAGGAAGATTTACATACCTACCAATTTCTTACTTACCCAAAATCAACACGAAGTATATGCACTCTCAAACAAATTCTTGTTTGTTTTGGTGAATTTGTCTTCATGTGCTTCGAGAGAGAAATGACTCTAAACGCAGCATGGTCTTTTTGAATAGCAATAGCAACAAGTTCCCATGAACAACGGCCACGGAGGAGAAGATCAGCACAAGAGCCAGGCAAGTCTGGACTCGAGGTTCAATCAAACTCTCAAGAATGTTCAAGGGTGTGTAAATTCCGATTCCCTGCAACTTATGTTTCTCTTCAAAATTTTTTATTTTATTTATTTTTTTGCCTCAGAGACACTATGCATTACACTGCTTCCTTAGATTTTGGGTTTGGGAAAATCACTCAGATCTCTGAAATCAGACTTAGTTTTTCAGAATCCCGCCTCATTTTGGGAGATGATTACATGTTTCTGACGTGTATATAAATTATACAATTCCAATTACCAAGAATTATCGATTTTTCGAATCCTCAGTGATAAATTCCTGTGATTTTTATTTGGATTTGCTAACCCACCCGTAAAGAAGTTTGTGATCCCATTAGGCCATTAAAGTTCCTGGGATTGTCAATTCATCTGTAGTTCGAAAGCTCCTGCCCTACATAAATTGTGTTCGTTTAGCTGTTCTTTTCCTAATTGTATTATGTAATTCCCTGTAATGATTCGAGTCGTACAATTTTATAAGGAACGAGACTATTTGTTTGTGTGATTTGTACTGAATAATGTTATGTGTTATTTGGCTGCATCTCCAAACTTATCAATAGCTAGTTCGGTATATCTCATATATTCTGTGATGTAACTGTTGTTGAACACATGCATCATTGTTTACCTTCTGCTGATCATGCAATTGCATCGTTTAATATGGCTTTTATTTTGCAATCCAGGCTGCTTAAAGGGCGCAGTATTCCTGGTAAAGTATTGCTGACCAGGAGATTAGATCCACCGGATGAATTGATTCTGCAAGAACAGTCACCTAAATATGAAAGGAGTTTCTCAGAATACGATGCTGGCACAAGTGATAGGATGGACAAGTCTGGGGAGGTAGTTCAAATATAACATTGCCATTTTACTTTTTTTTTTAAATGAAATTTTATGCCTCCATTTTCACGAGGAACAGTGAACTTGTCACTTGAACATAGGTAGAAGTCCACAATACACACAACCCAAATGAACATTACACTGGTAATAAGTTGAGATCCTCAACTTCCAATGTCGAAAGAGTAGCCAAAGAAGTGCAGAAATCTGCTATTGGTGCTAGAGCTACGGATTCTGCAAGAGTTATGAAGTTCACAAAGGAGCTCTCTGGGACGACAGTCATATTAGGTATTATTTTGTTTTGAGTGAAAAGCAATAGTCGGTATTATCAAATATGTAGTTACATTTTAGTGTAGATTTTCATAACGAGCCTTCTAAAGACCGAGCGCAGGCCCAATCGACCGGGGCTAACCGAGACAAGGAAGTATATGGAGATGCTATGGCCTAAGGTGGAGATAACCCATTATGTCGTGTTCTAAGACATTCAATTTTTTCCTGGGTCTTCTTTTTGATGCCTGTTAAAATATGTGATGGGGTTAGGTCTAATGATTCTAGTTTGCCCATCTTTTAAAAAATATATTCTTCAGTACCATATTCATATTACAGCACAATATTTATTTTCATAACCTGTAGACATTGTCTTTGTTTTTCCAACTGAGTGAGATTGATGAGAAGATATTAGTTATTTACTAGCTGAAATCTGCAAAAAAAAACGCATCCTTATGATGCTTGTTGAAGACCATCTGCGCGATATGGTCAGCAAGAATTAATCACTAGAATCACACTTAATGGGATGCTTGAACAGTAAAGCCTTATAATTAAAGTGGGAGAAATGAGGTGCAACTTGAATTGGAGAAGTTGAGAACTGGTGAACACCAAAACTAAATAGTAAGAGTTGAATTGTGCATGGGTTGATTTTTTCTTAACCTCTTATTTGACCTGCATTCTAAAATTGATAATAGATGCTAGCAGTTATCCTTGTGCACTCACTCCTTAGGATTTCAAACAGGTTGAAGGTTCGAATCCTCCAACACGTTAAAAACAATTAATAAAAAAATAAATATAATTCATAAAAAAGAGTTATTCTTATTCGCTTGCAAATGGAGGAACAGGAAACTCAGTCAAGTGAATATGGAAGTTATGGTTGGAATTCAATTTGTTATATGATTCAACTTGTTCAGGAAGCTCTATTCCAAAATTAGAAATCTAAATGGGGAATCAAGATAAGGACGGAATTAGCTGATTGATTGGCACTTGATGTTGACTTAATGTGTAAATCATTTGCTGGTGTAGTCCTGCATCCTTCTGTGGTAGGGCTATTTAATTCAGTTTTGGGTGCCAGATGGACAAGAGGAAGGTGAGATATGGAGAAGCCACAGTTTATATATCAAACCTGAGCTAATTTAGTTATTGGAATTCATTGAATATTTCATTCGAGTCTTATTTGGTTTAATTGTGTGTCTCATTATGAATGAATCAGTATATTGTGGAGGAGTACCTATTTTTTTTTACTATGTTTCCAGATGATAGTCTTACTTTTTCATTTGAAAAGAGAACATGGGTATGGCAAGAAATTCAGTTCATGTTCGATGATCGTGATTCACTGAACAAATAACTCAGGATACTACAAGTACAATTGTGATACTCCATGGTTTATCCTGTCTCTTCCTTTGTTCAGCACTTACTGCCATAAACAATGCCTGATTCTTTGCCTTTAATGTGCTTAACATTGGATTGTGAGTTGAAGTGTTGAACAACATTCACAATCACAGTAACATTGAGATAATGTTTTTTTTGTTATGTTATGGTCATATGGGACAATAATAGAACTGTACAATAAAGAAAAATGCTGTCCTAGTTGAAGGCACTGCGGTGACAAAATGGTATAAAAGCACACTTGACTAAGGACTTGACTGTTGGTTTTATTGATGGAAAAACAACCAAAAAATAAATTAGGTACATACTGAGGACTTGACTGTTGGTTTATTGATGGCAAAACAACAACAACAACAACAAAATATGTAGATAACGCTAAGATTTTGTTTAGGGACTTAGGTCTTTGATCAATGAAATGAAACTCCATATGGATTCTGGATTTATTCGAAAACCACTCATTCTTCAGATATTTGGACATATCTGTCCTTTAATATGTTAATGATACACTTATTGACGGTGGTTTTTTTCTGGCCAAACATTCTTTTTTTAATCACAGCTGCCTTCTTACTCATGACATTGTAGTTTTTCTTACTGTATAGAAGTCCAGATGTCATGCTGGTGGAACATATGCTATATTCCATTAGTGAAAGAATTGTGATGTTAATTATTTTGGAAGAAAAAGTAGTGATGGTATAATGTTTATAATCCGATAAAAACTTGCAAAGGATTTTCTTTTTGCTTTTTCAGAAATACCGATAAAGTACATCCAAACAAGTTTAGACTCCTACGTTGTTGAAATAGTAATGAAGAGGTGTTTGTGATGGATTTTAAGAATAATTGGTGTAGTTTGGGTTATGCTCACAAATGGTTAAATTTAAAGGGGTCCAGCTATTGCATTCTCTTGCATTTTGCATACATACGGACACTTTAAGATTCTGTAGCATGTCTCGGGGTTGACACTTTCTTCTTTCTGCAACATAAGTATCTGGATTACCAATAAGTTAATAAATTGAATAACATTGGTATGATATCGTGTTTTATTGTGCATTAAAAGAAAAAGATATACTTATATTTAATGAATGTTAAATTATTAAGATTTGAATGTTATCTTATGTTACAGAGAGGTTACGTGAGCTTGCTTGGAGTGGTGTACCACCATATATGCGGCCCACAGTCTGGAGGCTTCTCTTGGTAAGTGCAATGTTTTGATCATATCGAATTCTACGGACTGTTTCATATACCAGCCTAAACTCACCGCTTATGTCCATTTGCTTGAAGAATTGTAGAATTACTGCTTTTTCTATCTTATCTTCTGGTTCGATATGTTTCTATGCTTCATTTTCAATTACAGCCTTATTCATGCTATTGTAGTGACGGTACAATGAGTGATAGATACCACACAATCTCCAAAACTCAATAGTTGAATGACGTAGAAGTTGCTTATGCTCTTATTGCAATGTTCACAATGCATAATATTGGCCTCCTGGCTCCCACCACTTGTGTTGGGAGCTTGATATATATGGTGCTTTTTTGGTGAAGCTTATTTTTTTCAAATTCAATGCTAACTTATAAGTTGCGGAAATGTGTTTGGTGAAACTTATAGTTGATGCTTAGGGATAAAGTCTATTTTGTTTGTAATTTTTTAATTTCTGTTACGTATATTTTATTATAAATATTTATAAGTTTAAATTATAAGATTGCCAGTATAATTTAGTATACGTATAAAGTATACAGTATAAATTATAAATATTATTAAATTAATTTTAAGTATAAATTACAAGATATTTTATATAAATAAAATTGAAATTAATATTTATAAAGTAAAATATTATATATAATATTATCTTAATAAATATAACTATAAAAAGAGAAGAAAATAGGAAGAAAAAAAAAAGGAAAAAAAGGGCAACGTTGTGCCATAAGCTTCGATTCCAAGCTTATGTTACGCTAGCATATGATGTCCGTTTGGTGCAGTGTCTGCCTCTAGCATATCCAGTATCGAATATGCTGCACCAAATGGACCCATGATATTTTCTAAAATTTAGTGCAAGCTTTTGTCTTCCTTTTGATTTGGTGATTTTCTTGTTTCACTGCTTGGAATGATATGTGATGAAAGGTTTTATTTTTTAGCATATAGTTGAGGGAGTATCACATCTGGTGATGGAGCTTATTTTTTATATTAGGTTTCTTAAATATAAATATATTGCTTGTTAGAAATTTAAATATTAGCTGACGACAGGGATATGCACCACCTAATTCAGATAGAAGGGAAGGGGTGCTCAGAAGGAAACGTGTAGAGTATCTTGATTGTGTTGCACAGTCTTATGACATTCCAGATACTGAACGTTCGGATGATGAGATCAACATGCTTCGTCAGGTAATTGTAATACTGGTTGGATGCGCTGATCCCCATGCCCATCTTTATTAGTGCTCAACCTGGGCTGCCCTGTGAATCTGTGATTGACAAATTCTTTGCCATCATTGCTAGATTGCTGTTGATTGCCCAAGAACTGTGCCCAACGTACTTTTCTTTCAGCAAGCTCAAGTTCAGAAATCTTTGGAGCGCATTCTTTATACATGGTGAGACGCTATTCCCTGCTTTGAATTTTTTCATTTCAAATTTCGATATCTGTGGACTCACGTGATGATTATTCTATCAACTTTGTGAAGATGATCAAACTGATACAAAAGGACGATAGTTGATTAGCTGGTGGAGTACATATCTGTTTGCTAAATTCTTGCATAGTTTTATCATTTATGGATGTTCTTTTTATCCTTATCCCTTACTACTGAACATGTGTAGCACATCCAAACAAGCAACCACACTTACTGTATCTCTGGTGGATATAAATAACACTCTTGCATGTGTTATATATTCCAATGGAAAGGGTATGAAATATTGGGACCAGCCATAGAATCAGAGGTCTTGGGTTGGAACTCAGATGGTGCATCTTGGATTTAAAATGATTGTAGTGGTTTGCAGATGATATCAGCATCCGACTATCAGGGGTTTACTCAGTAGGGGTGGGTCAAATATGGCCCTACCTCTGAAGGGGCCGACTCAAATTGAAGTATGAAATATCTGCTATGCTGGTGATCTACACTTCTCCAGAATTTTAAGACTTTCTCATTATAGTCGTTCAAGCAGTGATATTTAAGCTAGTAGTAATTTATGGGTCTTTGTCAGCGTTTTCGATGCTCATGGTAGCACGGGTTTATCTAATTTTCTGAGGTTTCAGTGGCTGATGTTAAACCCCTTGTATTCTAGTTGTATAATTCTGTAGAATCACCAAGCTATCTCTTTGCTTAAAATGTTTTTGATGGTTTCCTCCCTAATATTCTAGTATAATTGTTGCATTGTCCTTGGAGTTTATTCTTCTTCTGAATTTCTATTTGGTCTAGTGAGATTTTCCACCGGATTTGAGCAATAGGAAACTTTATGGGCTTGTTTGTGCTGTACAAGGAAGGAGATTGTGACAAAAGTTTCATAGTCTGTGCTGGAAAAATGAGATCAAGGGCTTTAAAGTTAAAAGTAAATCTATCAATGAATTTGCTTAACGTCTCGAATTTCAGTCATCGAAGAGAGCTATCTGTGGAAAATGGGTGGGTTATATGGTGCCTAGAGCCCTCATAAGAAGTGGGGGAAGAGCTACTGTGTATTATATAGACCAGCATGGTAATACCATTTGGAGGTGCTTTTATGGGCAAAAAAAAATGTGTGGCCTAGCATGCCAAAGTGGACAAGTCCATGTGTAAGCATTGGGAATTTGTGATGAGTCGTGAAAGATGTTATTGGAGCTGGGACCTAGTAAGTGTGATCAGACTGGATGATCCTTGCAGAAGCTAGAAGGTGTATGGCATGAGAGAAGATGTGTAGAATGCCTGCTGGAATCTCACATTAGAAATGGCGGAGAGTGAGTTAGCTATGTATCGACATGCATTGTAGTGACCTTGTAAGGTTCCTTACTTCCTTTTAGACATTGAATACCCAATTGGCAGAACATACAATTGACAGCACAATGTCATTAATATGTGACACAGTTGGTGCAACCTATTACTATCAAAAGTCTCATGTCATGTGTTTATTCTTCTTTTCCTTTTAACTCCTTTTGATTGTTCAAGGGGGATGGGGATTCAAACCCGTACCCTTAGGCAGAGGTGTGTGGAGCTTTTCAACTTCAAATCCGTACCCTATTACTCGCGTGAGCAACTTTCAATTGTTTTCTTCGTAGTTGGTATTTCTTGTGATACTTCTTGTTTCCTTATATTCTTTCAGGGCCATTCGGCATCCTGCTAGTGGGTATGTTCAGGGGATAAATGATCTTGCTACACCCTTTCTGGTTGTTTTCTTGTCAGAAAACTTGGAAGGGGGCATAGATAATTGGTCAATCTCTGATCTCTCCCAAGAAAAAATATCTAACATGGAGGCTGATTGTTATTGGTGTCTATCAAAGCTACTTGATGGGATGCAAGACCATTATACATTTGCTCAACCAGGAATACAGAGGCTTGTGTTTAAGCTGAAGGAATTGGTTAGGCGGATTGATGGTAAACACTGTCAGGCCTAAGGTTCTCTTATCTGTTATTGGCATCCTTCTTTTTTGACTAAACTGCTTTGGTTAAGTTAAAGGCTTAATTTTAGTCTCTTGCTCTCAATATGCAAATTGATGGGAGGTATCTGGCATAGCCAAGTTGAAAACGTGAATGGATTTTATTATCATAGGGGATAAACAGCAATAAATGGCTTGCTTATCGTCGTTTTAGTTGCAAATGTCAGAGTCTGTTTAAATGGGGAAGAATAAGTGTCTGCCGTCTGGTTGGTGGGAAACTTCTACTTGGTGCTCATTTATACGCAGATAATGATTTTTCTATGAAGATAATGAATACAGATTCATGTATGAAGAAATGATTCACAAAAGGAAAGTATTTTTGGGGTCATTTTGTGGTTTGCTGAATCTCAAATGTATGGATGAATCACACAAGGATGATTTTGGTGTATTATGAAATACTGGATCACAAATTTTATATGGATTCAAAATTCAATTGGGTGTGATTGCTGAAAAGTTACTGGTGGGTTTCTGATGGAAGTACCCATCATTTAAGAACAATTACCTTGATTTTGCGTACACTCTCTTCTTGACACTTATATTCTTATTGAGGTGTTCTGCTAATACATATTTTTTGTAATTGTACCAGAACCTGTTTCAAGACACATGGAGGAGCAAGGGCTTGAATTTCTTCAGTTTGCATTTCGCTGGTTTAACTGTCTCTTAATACGCGAGGTTTGTTTCCACTAGTCCTTTTATGGTACTGGAATTTGTTTTCTTCGTTGTTTGGCAACATTTCCTGTCAATAAAGTAGGTCTTATGAGTGCACATTATGCTCAAAATTGAGAATTCTGTTGCGCTTTTATCACTTGATTGAAGAGTTTATGAAATATATAATTTTCCCATCAGATTCCTTTTCCTCTTGTTACTCGCCTGTGGGACACGTATCTCGCCGAAGGGGATGCACTGCCAGATTTCCTTGTGTACATATTTGCCAGTTTTCTGTTAACGGTGAGAGCAACACCTTATGATTTTGTCAATTTAATATTAAAATTTGTTATTGATGCGCAACGCAATTTGTCTGTCGTAAATTGCAAAATGAAATAGAAGTTTCTCAACAATATTGTTTGCTGATGATGAGACAACTGAAAAGATGCATGTATTACCATCTAAGAGTCCATGCTACTTACAGCTTTGAATTTAATTCGGTTCCTATACGTTTCCTGATCCACAACTTTGGCTTTTTACGTGCATCTCCTAATTCCTAAGAGAGAACTTTTGTGTTAAGCATGTAACTGTAACATAAGGAAGATTTTCTTTACATTCAATTCAAAGAGAGAGTTCTATGATGGTTTCTGGCCCTTGAGCAGCAACTCCCACCTGCCTCTCTTTTCTCAATGCAGCGACAACCTCAAGAAAGGAAAGAGAGGGCTTACTTATTCAATGGGGTGTGAGCTACTGCCCTGCTATCCTGAAGATAGACATTCAAAAGATGGTTCCTCTATTCAAAGATGCTTCCTATCTGTGTTTTTTTCCCCCTCCCTTTCCCCCTGATAATTCGTCTATAGTGATAAATTCTTCAGTCAGATGGTTTTCTTTCATGATGTTAAAGAACACGTACTTAAAAGAAATTCTGCACCTTTTTTTGTTTCTCATTTCAGTGGTCAGATAAGATTCAGAAGCTTGATTTCCAAGAGCTGGTGATGTTTCTCCAGCACCTTCCAACTCAAAACTGGACGCATCAAGAACTTGAGATGGTTCTTTCAAGAGCATTCATGTGGCACAGTATGTTCAATAGCTCTCCCAGCCACCTAGCTAGCTGAAGGAGAGTACTAACATTTGCAATATATATTAACCGACCCATCCAGTCTTGTACCTCTTTATCAAATTTTCTTCCTTTTCTCACCTTAATTAATCATATGATATGCTGTTTGGCTCCTTGAAGTGACATACTGAAGGGTGTATGTTGGAGAGGTCGATTTTTTTTTCCTAGTTATAATGTGGCTTGTAATTGTTTTAGTATTTTGTATTTTCCTTGGTACATTGAATGTTAAGCAGAGAAAGAAAAAAGAACCATTCTTGTAAAAACAGTCTGATTTTCATTTCAGGTATTTAGCAGTAACCACCGACCCATCTCTTGCGTAATTCTCTGCCATTCAAGAACTTACTCACGCTCTTTTCCAGATGCTTGAAAACAGGTTGGTTTGGTAGCATGAGACATTTCAGATACTTTTCCCAACTCCGGGAGTTTGTTTCCCAATGAATGAAGGATTGGTATTCAGGACAAGATCATCAAATCAACAGGATGCTTGACCAAAGCAAGATCATCAGCCACCTCCAACACTTTGAATGTATTCTTCCATGGACTTGTTGGCACGTTGAAGAGTATGAAGCTGTTGTTTGAGTGGGAAGTTTTGGATTGTGACTTATTTGCGAACAGTAGTTGCATTTTGTCCCACACTTCATCTCCATCAAGAGGAGTGACAGAGTCATGCAGTGAACGGTGAACTCACAAGAGCATTGAGCAACAAACTGTCTTTGCCTTTCCCAGTAATCGACGTAGGATGAAGGTGGACAGGAAGTGCTTCTTTCCACAAAGCCAAGAAAATATTACCCACGAAGAACAGAGATAACTTGTAAATCTCCACATGGTGAAATTGGTTGCTTTGAGTTTTAGACCAAGTTGAGTGATACCAATTACCATTAATGGCTATGATGATGTTGGATTTTGATAAAAAAAAATTGGGTGTTAAAAACGGAGTGTAAATATGGGAGAGGAATTGTCTGGACAAATAGATTTTCCGTCCGGACAATAGACGCGGACGACACAGATATTGACGGATAGAGGTGTAGTTGTCGGAACAAATCGAATAGTTGTTCGAACAAAACCAGACAGCTTTAATACGTGGTCGGGAGTTTTGTGTGCTACCATTAATGGCTATGATGGTAGCACATAAAATAATAAAGGGAAATTTCATTTGTACATCATTAAAATACTAATTTTACAGTATTTTTAAGTTTTTTTATTTTAAATAAATAACATTGTTTAAAATAATATATTAACCCTTGAATTAAAAATAAAAAATAAATTTATATTTACATATTACTAAGTTTACACCATAATTCTAAAAAAAAAATAAAATACAAAGTTGAGCCATTAAAAGCGAACCTTGCGCATGCACCATTTTGGAAGGCTCCTCTAGTGAATTTCGACAGCAATGGAGATCATCAAATTGTGGATCCTAGCTGCTTCAATTCAGGGTAGTCATCCACCCAAGAATGCAAAGATTCACTCCATTTAGAAATTAAGGTCAAACATGAGAGAACATCACTTTCAAATTTCCTCACAAAGGACAGACATATGGGACTCAATTGCAGCGCCAAAGCTCTCCTGAGATCTGTTCTCGCAGAGAAACAAGAGTTATGTTTCTCTGTGGTTTCACTGCTATGGCACAAGTTGATTGCTGCTCCTGAAACTCAGCCTAGTGAAGAAAGCACTTATGCCCAACAGGATGGTCTCGAAATCGGTAGGGGAGGAGAAGGAACAATTGTCATGGGTTTTGGTTAAAATTTATTTTAGTGATGTGGAAATAATAAATACTATTGTCGAGTAGGGGCAAAAATAAACTCACGTGCGCACGTGCAATAATATATCCTCTCTGCCTCGGGAACAGCGCTGGTTCACAAATCACAAGGACTGGAGAGAAGAGGAAGATGGGCGGAGTAGCGTCAAAGCGAGTCAAGGCCAGACTCGGAAACTCACCCGAGTTCGACTCCGCCTGCGACTCGGCGTACACTCACTGCCTCTCCCTAACTCAGTGCGCCTTCGATGGAGTCTTTCCCTACCAGCTCCCAAACGCTGCCACCCATCTCCACCATATCCTCTCCACCGCTCAATTCCCACTTATCCACAAGTGGGTCCCGACTCCACCAACTCGGTCCCAGATCGACATGGCCCTCCGAGTCATAACTCGTCGTCAGCAGCCCAGAGACAGAGAGGACCCGGAGCTCTTGGGGCAGGTCCAGTTCAAGGAGTGGGCTGTGGAGCTGTTTGGGGAAGCCGTGGTGGGCAGTGCAGGAAAAGCGATTTTGACGAGGGTACCGATGGGAGTTGCTGGGATTACCGGAATCGGAGCCGCTACTCGGTCCGGGCGGGAGGTCGTAGGCACCGCGATTGCGGTCTACGCCCTGGGTGTTGCTAGTTGGATTTATATTGGCTTGTCTAGTTAGGAAGCAACTTTTTCAATTGAAATTGCAGATTTTGATTGCAATGGTTCAATTCCAAGGGATTAATTGACTATGAATAATGCTTAGGGTGTCTTGGCTTGTCGGGTGGAGCAGCAAAGTTGCAGAGACATTATGAGTGCTTTTGCTGATTGTCTCTCTTTTGTGTAAATACACTTGTGGGGAATCAACTAAGCCATTGCATAAAAGTTGTATCTTGGAGAAATAGTGTTGAAACAAGTTTCTGGATATTCATCATTTAAGGGATACAAAACCTTTGAAGGAAAGAATGAACTTTTGCAGGTAAAGAAGAAACAGAAAAAGAATCAATGGAGACAGAAAGTTGGAGCACTCAAGTCATGGACCTTCTTTTTTCTTGTTAATCTGTTATAGGGAATGAAGATGTGAGTTGTCTTACTCTTCCTCAGTTTCAAGACCTGGTATGTATTCTAAGCTCACATCAAAAATGACTGGACTATTTGGAGCTACCCTTGGTCTTCCTGGAGCTGAAGTCAGACCTTTCGGAAATGCCAACTGCTCAGAAAAAGAACAATAACATTAAGCAACTGCAATTGTTCCCAGTTGAGCTTTTCTGCATTAGACATGAAGTAACCATGCAAGTTCAAAGACACTTTTAAAAGCATGTATATACACAACCAGCCCCTGAACCCCTACCTGCTTTATGTCGCATTTAGGAAGTATATTTATGTGTATAAACTAACTCAATCCTTAGTATTGAAAAGGTTGGTGAGTTCAGGAAAAACTTCCAATTAAATGCAAAGTTTAGCATTGCCTACAAGGTTTTAAAGAAGATGCTCTTATAGAAACTTGAGGTTCTCACTCGAACTTTACTTGTTTAGAAACTTTGGAGAGACTAAAATATTTCCCAAACCATGAGGAGAAAATGAATACATATGCCAAATGATAGCCCAAAGCACTGTAATCACTCAAGAAATTAGTAGCAACGCAGGCTTTTGTTTTTCAAGGAGCCAAAGAGGGGAACTTACTGGTCCTGGAATATAGAGCCTTCGCTTTCCTCCCACTTTCATGCTTAGGATCCCTTCATCAAGCCCCTTGATCACCTGTTCTACTCATTCAAGTTAATGATCAGTTATGACAGTAAAATTCAATGTGGATACAACAGCCCGCATTTCAAATACAGCAATAAACATTTCGTATAAAGGTTGCCGTTTGAATATGGGATGAAAAGACACAAATATGCGAAACTTACCCACGCCCAGATTGTCAATAAGATGATCTTGAAACTATTAGCATTTTTTTTCTTCAAATTCTCATTGATGCAACAAAAGTGGGTGTAGGTTTAAGATCATTATTGATTGGCAGTTGCATCCAGGGCATACCTGATCAGCACCAACTCGAAAAAGGTAAAACTGGCCTTTCTCCAATGAACTGCAGAGTTCAAAACCAGAATATATGAAAAAAAAGTTAAATAATTACTCATATTATTATGTTAAATGCAATTGCTCCAACCCTTAATAATAGCTTCTCAAATGGAAATGTGGAGAGACCTTCTAGTGATGACTGATGACTTCTTATAAAATGTTCCATCGGTAGAAGATCGATATTTCCAAAAATCACCACATTCGACGATTTAGATTGTTGTGTTTAGGCTTAAGAACTCAATAACATCTCACACCATGTACGAGTTCAAGCTTTTAGACTGCTAGTTCAGATAACCCACAGTAAACACCATCCCTGACTTGTTTTTGATGCATAAAAGTAGTTGCCACTTCATTATTGAGTTGAGAAAATAAAATTTCCACTTTAAAGCCAATTGTACAGAACGGCTCAGTTGTGGTCTGAGAATTTGGTTTCAAGGCCCTTCACATATGAGCTAACACTTAACATCTACTTAAAATTGGCATCACTTCAACACGCAGATGAATAAACTATTTCTAATCTTCATGTGAAGATAAACAGATAAAGAAGTAAATAGACAGAGATGGCTACATTTTGTTAAACAATGGCTTACCTGTCAAATATTTGTCCTGAAGGTACCATGGCAACATAATTAGCAGCCACCTGCAGTAGTAAACCATATTTGCAGTAAATGTCAACAACCAATGACCAAAGTTCAAAAATATTTGCATCAGCATCGATGACATAACAATTCACCACCCACCAACCCCCACCACAGAACTTTAGAGGATTTCAGGCTACAATTGGTAGTTGTCAAGAGGCTAGTTAATTTTTAGCAAAGTTCAAAAATATTTGCATCAGCATCGATGACATAACAATTCACCACCCACCAACCCCCGCCACAGAACTTTAGAGCATTTCAGGCTACAATTGGTAGTTGTCAAGAGGTGAGTTAATTTAGCCAGTCAATGACTCAGAGCAAACCAGAATGACGCGCTATGAAAAGGAGGCTCATTTAAAAAGGTTCACAAATTAAGCAAAAGATTCTTTCATCCATAGATCAGCTAAACATTGTTGAAGCATGGAAGCCAAATAAGAGCAACCCAACAAGAGGCTTTTGTTTGCAGTATCATACCGGAAAGAGGTCATAAGAAGGATCGGACAAGAGAAAGCCATCTAACTGCACTAACAAAGGCAATGGCTAGTCTGTTTTCGAAAGATGGCTAAGAAGTCAACAGCTTCAATAGAGGTCCATGATTAATCAGATATTGCTGCCACTCCTTAGAAGGTTTCAGCTTGAGGTTCAATTCCATGCTTTACTAGACCACAGATATAGACTAGTTAGCAGAAGCCAAAATAATTTACGCACCTGAAAGCCGATGGGTGGACTAGGGCCTCGACCAACTTTAATATCCTTATACTGCAAACCAGACTCTGTGGTTACCATAGGTACCTTCATCAAAAGAGGAATCTCAACACTTCAATTACCAGCCATTAAAACCAGAACTCACTAAATATTCACCACTGGTAACTAAAAAGATAAAATTGCTCAGGACATATCTTAAAACCACCAAAGATTTTTTTTTTCCCGAACTTAAAACTCATCTTTGCCTGTCCGATCACAAAAAAAAGAGGTAAAACTGCATGTGGATAAAGCGAAGAACTCTTCCAGAAAAGCTTATTCAATAGTAAGTGTTTGAAAACATTGAGAACTCTACTTATGATGAGCTCGTCATGGTGGTTAGTACGAACTTGATGCAAAGGAAGCCAATATATTCAATTGGGAAACTGAAAGTTAAATTTCTCGACAATTAAAATCTTGAAAGCAATTTAAATGTCAAAAAGTACTTGACTCAGCTAACATGGGCTGATATTATGAGAGACAAAATATTGCAACATCATCACAGCACGAGAACTAAGCCTTAAAGAACAGTTGTTAGGATTCTATGGACTGCGTGTGGGGCTTGTGTGGTACAGTAATAAAAGGTTGTCAAAAGAAGAGAATTTATGTAAACAAGAGAAGAACCATATACAATGGTGCTTAAGTGCATATAGTAAGCCTAATCTAATGAGATCGATTTCTTCGAGCAAAAAGCATCATAAAATAAGGTGCTCCATTAAAGAAGGGGGAAAAAAAGAAGAAGATAGACAATACTTTTGTGCAATGAGACTTATTATGTGGTGTAATCCTACGACTTCTAGGTTGCAACCAAGCAGCTCTACTACAAGGCCGAGATTTGCCTTCAAGAATGTACTTCGTTTCAAGATATCATTTACACTTTACATTGCTATATATGTAAAGTTACTTTTAATAATCCATTTTTCTTTCTGATACCAGCCAGGTAGCAGCATCATTTATGGATTTTCATGCAGCATTTTACTCATGTTAGGGCAGCAAACAAGCTATAAGCAAATGAAAGACAATATTCTTAGAAACACAATCCACTGAGCTTAGTTCGGATTTAATAAACTGAGACCCTTTTTTGGAGCAACCAGACATATTTTTAGGTTTCCTTAATGCAAGAAATAAGCACAAAAAGAAATCCTGCAATCATAAGTGTGCACAACATGTTTCCCCACTCTCCTATGCATGAAGCCATAGCCCCTTGATCTTTTGGCTTTAATTACAAAGGCCTTAATTAAAACAACTCTTCAGCCAAATTAGTATATAACATCATAAATTTCCAAACATGTCTCTGTCTGTTCTAGGTTAAGCTTCATACAAGTTATTGGACCTCAATTAAGAAATCATATTCCATCTCTACTTCTTCCGACTCTTTGTCTTTGTCTTTTTCTTTTTCTTTCTTTTTTATTTTTCAGAATGGCTATGAACAACTTTCATCACTCCAAAACAACCCTCTGACATGTTGAATCCTAATAAAGATATTTATAAAGACAACAGCAAACAAAAGGACATAAACTGCCAACAACAACAGAGATATTGCAGATTTGGGGCTATGTAATCTCACCATACATTTTCAATCTCTTTCTCACAAGCCTCATCACATAATCTTGGCTTCTCCTCCGCTGGCAAGCCAGCTCCTTTTGCGTCAACTTGCTCCATAAGCAAGCTCAAAGCCCCAAGAACTAACCCAATCGCATCTCTACGTTTGAATAAAGTTAACTGATTTCTATCTTCTCTCATGTTTGGAGTTTTAGGATCGAAAAGTGAGCATCTCACATTTAGACCTTGAACCTTGAAGCCAAAACTGGATTGATGACTGGCACATATATTTTTGCAATTGGCAGAACCTGACATAACATTGTGAAATCGGTGTAAGAAACTATATTTTAAACATTTCCTCCATTAATATGTTAGATAGTACTTCATGCTAAAATTAGATGTGACGAAGGTTTTGAAGGCACGGCCCCACAGATCCTCAAATCTGACTCATTTGCCGTAAAGTACAGAGAAGGCCTCTCAAATCTGAAAGCTGTCTTTCAAAGTTCAATCGATTCAACTTTTAATATTTGCGAGAATGATTGAAAGAAGTACTAGGACAGAAGGATACAAATCATTAGGCACGGAGAGCTTTGGAATCTCCTTCAAGTTTAGATTCCGACTTCCAACATAATTCACCCCCAACCCAATTTACGGTAAACAGTGAACCATTTCATTAGAGTATTACTATTTTCCAACAATCTGCATTACTAAAAATAAGCCTACAAGGCTACAACCAAAGGAGAAAAAACAAAAAAGGAAAGGAAATCTTTGGTTTAGGTCTCTGGGAACTCAATATTGGTCAGCTATTATTTACACACAAAAAACACACACACATGAACATAACGAAGAGCAAAAATAGAAAAAAATTTAGAATCTGGAAACAGCTAAGTCCATTACACGCAAGACATTGCTATGAGTAGTAGTGTAAACGGAGTTATACGCAAATTGTAGGAAATTGACAATGAGTACATGCAAATCCAAACATATCACAAGTAAAAAGATTAGAATGGGAGAGGACATAAAGAAAAAATGCGGAACTCCAATATCTTGTTGATGTCGATGTTAACGAACACCAAAAATACTGTAAAAACCCTTGAATCTTATTCACTGAGAACTCACAGAATCTGAAAGAAACAAAAGAAGTTACAACAAATTGTGCAGTTCCTAAGCTAAATTGGAACCTTGGTTGTGAGAAGTGAGGAAAAATTAAAGAACTTACCGAGTGGAAGCAAAAGCAGAGATGAAGCTGAACAACAAGCCATCTTTGTTTATGCGTTTGGGGAAACAGAGGAGGAGTTTTTGTGGAATGTGGATAAAGAATTATTTTTTAAAAAATATTTTATTTAAATTCTCACGTGGCTCATCTTCACCGTCTATTTTCGTTCCTAATGAAAACCGCACGATTTCGGTCACAAGCCATTATCTAATGAACAATGCTAGAGACCTCCAAAATTTGGAGAAAATCTTCAGTGGTTTCTGCGCACCACGTCATCACGCTGACGTGGTGCGCATGTTCCACTTAATGGATGACACCTGGCATCTTTATACCCAGTCAGCAAAAATTAAAAATCATAAAATTAAAAAAGAAAGAAATAAGAAATAAGAAAAATCAAGATCTTCATCTTCCTCTTGTCATATGGCCGACGCCGCTTGATCTCTACAACTTGCATCACCTGCTTGAGTCTTCACTACCATGACCTTGAAAGCAGTGCTACTGGTTCCTTCTTCTTCTATAAATCTCAAGATGTATTTCCATCAGTTGAAATCGGCTGTTTTAATCTCCATTAATCAACCTAATCCCTTCATCCACTAATAGTTTCTCTTCCTCTCTCTCTGAGTCCTTTCATTAATCACTTTAACCACATTAATCACCAACTTTCAAGTCCCCAAAGATCTCTCTAGCCTCTCTACCTTCAACCATGCAGATCTCCCTACTTGATACCCAAACCCGACCCGACCCACCAAGGACCCCAGCAGCGCCAGCAAGAGACCCGTCCCATCTGCATCGTCAAGACTCAAGACAGAGGAATCTGGAGAAATTTTTGTAAGTTGAGTCGCCAAATGGATTCGTAAATTGGGCATGAATTTCTGGTTGGACGAAGAAGATCTGGGTTTGTGGAGAAGCCCAGATCTACGGTCATCTCCAATCACCGGTCTCCATCTCCAATCACCGATCTCCATCTCCGGTCTCCATCTTCAATCGCAGGTCTCTCCATCTCCAAATGGGTACCGTCGCTGACTCTCTCTGTAGATCTCGATCTCAGCGGCAACAGTCTCCGGTCTGGTGAAGATGGAAGATTGGTTGGACGACGTTGCAAGGAGATCTGGGTTTTGTGTTTATGTTTTTTCTTTTTCTAAATTTGAAAATATCACACATAATATTTTTTATCTAAAATTATATATATAAAGCCATGTCATCCAAAATTTGCTGACTGAGAATTAGTGGCGCCATATGTCGAATGTTCAGTGGAACATGCGCACCACGTCAGCGTGATGACGTGGTGCGCCGAAACCACCGAAGATTTTCTCCAAAATTTGATCCCAAAAGTCTCTCAAATCTATATGATATTAAAATAACCATTGATTAAAAACACACATGTAGGTCCCACTTCACTTCCAACACTCCACATCAAATGGAGGTCTTCATTTTTTTGGGAAATGAAGCATTATTCTTATCTAATATGTATCAAAAATGATATATAGCCCAACACATTTGGTAACCCGACACAGCCCAAGTCTGCCTAACGCTTAAGTGGCACATCCATGTCATTGTCAAGGTGTAAAATTTTTAAAATTCAAAATTTTCATATTTATCTCTCTTATATTTACCCTACCATCTCCTCCACCCTCACTCTCTCTCTTCCATCCCTCTCTCTTTCCGCTATTCTTTCGGAAGGCAAATCTGGCGATGATAAAGGAAGTTTACTGATTAATCGTCACGGGCTGCATAGGTTCCGACAACTCGCTATCTCTTCTGTTGGATCTGTGAAGATCAAGCTCCTGCTCAGTTCTTTCATAGGATTTATGATTATAGATCTGGCTTGCCGCTTATCGGATTTACGATTAAACTGTTTGTATTACGATTCTCCCATTTTCAATAGGCAACTCTTGATCTATGTTTCGGTTGTCTTGGTCTTGATCTATGTTGGCTTTTCAATGATTTCGCTTCTGATTGTGTTAGTTGTCAAGTGGAAGTGAAAATGAGAAAGTTCTATCGCCTCTGATTGGGTGGGGTAGAGGGTTTTGCTTCTTTTTTTTAACATCAAATTGTGATATAAATTGATATTATAAAGAGATGAGTTTAGAGAGAGGATGGAGTTGCAGACAGAAGCTAAAGAAGAAGAGGAATAAAGAGAGAGAAATGAAATGGGTCTTTCATTGAAGTTAAAATATTCAATACATTGTTACAATATATATATATAGAGAAATAAAGTGACTACAAGCTCCAACGGTAATATTGGGTGTGACAGGTTCCAATGATAATGTTGGGTGTGGCATAGGTTAAGCTCATATTTCAATACTCCCCCTCAAACTCAAGTTGGTATACCAACTTGGGTTTGACATAAAAAAATGATCCAAGTCTTGAGCAAGAAGAGAGAGCAGAAGAATAATATCCGAATCGGGTTGATCGGTTCCTATGGATGCATCATGCCCGCACGACATCGTTGTTTCTGGACCGTTTCACTTAAATCTTAATGGTACTTGAGTCCAGATAATTGTTCCAACTGGACCGTTTCACTTAATGGTACTGAGTCTAGTGGGTAAAAAATACTTGGATCAATTTGGGGAATATCACAGCAATGTCAGAATGAAACTATGCCATTTAGGCAATAAGAACTAAAGGTAAAAAGATGGACAGGGTTGTCCAAAACAGTATGACAATAAGTCTATGAACAAGATAATCCAAAATATGATGAAACATGACCTTGAAATCTTAAGAGCTCTAAAATACTTGAGCTACTCTATTCGATCAGAGTGAAAGTGACGCCTTCTTTCTTCGCAACCTCTAGAAACTCCAAGCTAACAGAGGAGAGCACCATGAAATAAATTGAATAACCAACTATAGGTAAAAGAAAGTAGAGGAGAGCACCATGTCGGAGATATAGACAGTGAGAGAGTACAACCGTGAGCAATTGAAGCATAGATAATTAATAACAAGCCCATATAAGAACAAGAAGTATACAGGGAGCTGCTGTAGAAACACAAACAATAGCACATCACAAGAGTGCTATCGCCACCCTTAAAGGCAGTGGCGGCACAACAAAAACTCAACTTTCAGGCCAAAGATGGATTCTGCTCCGATACCAATATAGAAATTGATATTATAAATAGATGAGTTGAGAGAGAATGGAGTTGCAGACAGAAGCTAAAGAAGAAGAGGAATAAAGAGAGATAAATGAAATGGATCTTTCATTGAGGTTAAAGTTTCAATACATTGTTACAATATATATAGAGAAATAAAGTGACTACAAGCTCCAACGGTAATATTAGATGTGACAGGTTCCAACGGTAATGTTGGGTGTGGCATAGGCTAGGCTCATATTTTAATAAATTGTGGAAGTATAAATGAGAATCATATTCTATTTGTTATTTTCTTTTATGCTTTACTAAATAAGTGTTTACATTGATATGGATTATATGTATGATTTGTGTCTCTTGTTTGATTTAGTTGCATTTTGAGATCTAGGTAAAGATTATTTTATTGCAAGTACATGATTTGCCTTGAGATTGTCGTGTTAATAAAGTCATTCCATTGATTTAATCAATTGAATAACCATATGCGTGAGTCGAAATTCAATTGAATGACTTTAATCAATGGAATAACTTTATTCCATTGATTACATTAATGAAATAACTAGTTTATTAAATTTCGTCCCAGTTTGCGCCTAATTTATTGTTTTCAAAAACATTGGAATTACTTCATGAATGAATAAAACATTCTGGTTCAGTGTTTTAACCTCAATTTCATTATTTTAACCAACTACAAATGTAATGTTCTAATATCTCATTTTAATGGAATTGGACCTCAAAAAGGTCAATTTCATAGTCTATACTGATATTCCGTTGTTTTGAACAATGGAATTTCTTCATGAATGCATAAAACACAATGATTCAAAGTTGAAACTTCAACCACTATTTCATTCTAGAATTTCATTGTTTTTTTGAAAGCACAATCCATGATCCATCAAAAAACATGAAACTCTTTTCTCCCAAAAGCAAGTGAATGCTCCTTATAGATAAACGATATTCTCACTCCTCAAATTAGTAATCTCACCCCCAATCATTGATTTATATAAATTTATATATATTTGATTCTTTAGATTTGTATGTGATTTGACAGTACATTCACATTCTAAAAATTAGTTTTCGGTAAAATATACTTTTCTTCCCTTAACTATGGGCATGATTTCATTTTCGTCCTTCTCCTTTTTTTGTTCCATTTTCGTGTCCCAACTTTTGACAAGTACCCTGGTCGTCCTTGAAATAGATTCGGTCACAAAAAAATCTAATGTGACATATGAGTTGGCTTAATTTATACATAATAGAATATATTTGATAATACACTTAGGACAAAAATTACATGTAGGACATAAGAAAATTAAATTAAATGAAAATACAAAAAAGCTAAAAAGTAAATGAATTGGTTTGTGTATCTAGTCTTGATTCCTAGGGTTTCTCCTCTAATTGTTATTGTTGGTGAAATGGATTCTACATTTTTTAATTTTGTTCAGATGGATAGGTACTGAATTTTGTTAGTGTTTCTTGTTTATTTGAAGTTGGATGTTGTAGGGACAACGCATATATTCTTATGTAAAGTCGGGGACTAAAAGTCTCAAATTTCAATACTTTATGGACATATCGTTCAAATTATGAATAGGTTGTCAGGTTTGCAATCTCTGACATGCCACAACAGATTTTTCGGAGGTCAATCTCACTTTAGGGATGAAATGGATACCTGTCAAAAGTTGAGACACGAAAATGGGATAAAAAAAATGAAAATGGTAAAAATGAAACTACGACCATAGTTGAGGGACGAAAAGTATATTTTTGTCATTAGTTTTCTCACCCTCATAATTAGTTTTCCCACCCCAACAATTAACTAAAGTAAACTTATTACATCACATCAATGCAGATTGACGGATACATTTAACGTATAATGCAAGTTGTTCTCTGTATGGAGTGACCTACTGCAAGTGGATAGAAAAGCACATGCATAAAGCCATGGCTCAAGAACAAAACTCAGTTCAATGATAGGTAATATCTATGATTTTGTGCCATAAAAAGGTAATATCTATGAGGGCGGAATGGTTCAAAGAAACTGAAACAATGAAAACGAATGATAAATTCGAAAGGCAAGAGATAGTGAGAGATCCCTTCAACAATGTCCATTGAAAGAACCTTTAGTGATGCACAAAGAGGAGAGTCGGAGAGGTGTTGTGACGAAATCTCACTAAATTGAAGACATTTTTCCTAATCACAACTTGATTCTTTTTCTTTGTATGTTGAGTTTTATGCTTTTGTGTTTGTATTTGTCTTTTTATCTTTATGAATATGTTTTTGATAGTTGCACATCTTTTAAAATTTATCTGTTTAATTTGTACAATTCAACATATATAAATGAGTTTAACAGATAATTTGCCTATGGCTAGATATTTTGACAGATAAAGTGGTTATAGAGCTAGATATTTCAACAGATCAATATATATACCTTGATATTTTAATAAATATATTTCATTAAATCAACATGCATGTCGTAACCAGAGCCATGATGCATAGGTGTACTCGGGCATGTCATTGCCACCCATCTGAGTACGTTTGAAGTCGCCACTAATTGATATTTAAAGACATAATTGGACGTTTGACGATCAAGACCTAGTCTATATATATACATAAGATTCATGAATGTTCGGGGGATTTGATTATATGTGGGGAAGGGGTTAAGCATCTCGCAACATCTGTCTTAAACGGATAATTACCTCCTAATCATATGAAAAGCTTCATGAGTTATGCGATTAAATGACTTTGATCCTCCCTAATTACCATCCCATGACGTTTAAGATGCAAAAGTAAAAGAGTTGTCATCTCGTTCTCTTTGATATCTATGTTTACCTATTTAAATAATACACAATAATGTATAAAAATAAAGCCTACATCAAAACAAAATAATAAAGCCTAGGGTATTAAAACAAAAAACGAACGAACAAAATATACAAAAGTATGTCGGATCATGCTCTTGTCAAATATATGGAAATAGTATGTTGGATTATTCATTTATGTTTTCAATAGTTAGTGCTAATTAAATTATTGAATCAAGTTTTAAATTAATTGATTAAGTGCTATAATTCATAACAAAATTATATTTCAAAATTAATATTAGATTAGATTACTTTGCATACATATCAGAGAAATTTATTTTTGACTTATTATATATAATTCAAATTAAAAAGTGTTTGTGAGTTGTTTGGATATGATTTGAACTCTTCAGTATCAAGATTTAGAACACTTTAGTAACTAATATTTAAAACTTTATTAACTAAATTGCTAATTTAATTTGAATTTCATATTTTAAATTCTAAAAATCTAACATTTATATTTTTATTAATTTTATTCAATCTATATTAATTTTATAATAAAATACTTCCCTTTGTGATAATTTTTTCCCTTTTAAATTTTAAAAATTCAAACAGCTTATGATAATATTATCTTTTAAATTTTAAATATGACAATATTGTGTTTAAATTGTGAGGTATACGTATTCATCAAACATCTCCTCATTGTCTCTATTTTCTTTTATTTTCTATTGATACTACAAATGTCTTCAAGGTTTTATTTTATTGATACTATCACTCATGATAGGCATGATTGGAAGTTGAAAGTTCGAGTTATACGGTTGTAAAAGGTTCCAAACTTTGTGAGACCTGATGAAACAAACACAATTGAGATGATTCTTATGGATGAAAAGGTAATCTCTATTCAATTTTTTATTTGCTACAAATTAATAATCATATTTGATATGATGTTTGATTTTTTCACAACAGGATGGAAGAATTCACACCTCTATAAAAACATCTTTACTTGGAAGGTTCAAGGATCTGTTGATAGAAGGTTATGGTTTTGTTATGATCAATTTTATAGTTGGTTACAACAATGGAAAATTCAAATCTACAAGGCATAAGTATAAGTTGAATTTCATGGTAAAAACTGATGTTTCATCGCCGATAGAGTTGAACAATCCAAAGGAAAGTTTTCTTTTTGTTTCTTTTACCGAGATAATTGCAAAGAATGATGAAACCTTTTTAATTGGTATATTATTATGTTCACATTACCATTATTAAATATGTTTTCTACCATTATTATTGTGATTGACAAATATGGTTGATTTTTTTTGATTTAGATGTTATTGGCAAAATTGTTGAAGTTGGTGATCTCATTCAAAGTTCAAAGGATGGAAAAATTACTAAGAGATTGGAGATTGTATTGGAAGATTTGGAGTAAGTAGATAACGTAATAAACATATATTTGTTATTCTATTTTAATTTAATTATTAGATTCTTTAACATACTATCTAAATCATTTGTTATTAGAGAAATCAATTGATTTGTACGTTGTGGGGCGAGTTTGTTAAAGATTTTAATTCGAACATGTATGCTAGCATTCAAGGGCCTAATATACTCATACTTCAGACTTGCAAAGTTAATGAGTACCTAGGTAAGCATCAAAGTTAAGAGCACATAATTATTCTTAATTTTCTAGATCCGTTGAGCCGATAGGTGTAAGTCATTGTTACTCTAAATCATACAATACACATTTTTTTCCTTGATTTATCCGATGGTATTTAAATAATCCTCTTAAAATAACCAAAAAAATTATACAATTGTGATTGAATTGCTTTCTCAATCTATATTTAGTCCAAAATTGTTTTTGTTAATAGGTTCTGAAGACTATTATTTTTTTGTTTGCATTATGTTTGTCTTCTCATGTATTAAGATACACTTTATTTGGGATATTTCGAATATCACTAATTATCCTCTTAACATAAAATTAGGCAAAGTAAGAGTGTCCAATGCTTATTTTGGTTCAAGAATGTTGTTCAACCCAAACGTTAAGGAAGCCATCGATTTTCTAAATAGGTAATATTATATTAATTGTTTATATTTAATATTATTAAATTTATAATAATTTCCTAATTTTCAAATTTGAATGATAAAGGCTTGGGAACACTAAAGAATCTGTATCTCAAAGGGTTAGTCAATTGTCCGGACAACCTTCATACTCCCCAGCTGATGATTTTTTAGTCCACTCTGAAAGAAAAACAATTGATGAAATATTTGAAAGTAAAAAGGTATTGATAAATAAAATGTTATACATTATATCTATATATAATATTTATAAATTAACAAACTACGTGCATTTAAATATATTTTTTATTTTTTATTTTTTTTTGATTACAAGTACAAATACAATATACGACACACCACCAGATCAAGCCTATGAAAGTACATATGTCAACAGGCCCCACGCAGGAGGCACAAATCAAGCCCACGCAGGGGCGGACTAAGCTCACACACCTCCTTATAAATATTCAGAGGAGGTGAGACTAGAAGGATAATAAAACTTAAATAAGTGTATGTTAGGCTGATGATGAAAAAAATTTAAATTTGAATGTGGTTATTATTACCATGTAGAGTTTTAAAACATTTTATCATAGTTTGAAATTGTTAAATTTAATATAATAATTTTCAATAATTTATAAATCAACGCACAAAGAATTTAAAGAAATATTTTGAAGACTTACACCAAATAATGAAAATGATTTCTTTATGCATTTATGTTTTCAATAGTTAGTGCTAATTAAATTATTGAATAAAGTTTTAAATTAATTGATTAAGTGCTATAATTCATAACAAAATTATATTTCAAAATTAATATTAGATTAGATTACTTTGCATACATATCAAAGAAATTTATTTGACTTATTATATATAATTCTAATTAAAAAGTGTTTGAAAAAGGTGATAAAATTATCTATAAGGATAAAGATAATCATAAAAGTTGTTGTGTAGAATTTTTTTTGTGTTTGTTTGATCAGGCCTCATAAAGTTTGGAACCATCCATAATCGTATAATACGAACCTTCATGGGTGATAAAATCATACCTATCATGGGTGATAAAATATATTCAATAACATTTTAAATTTTGAAAAAGGTGATAAAATTATCTATAAGGATAAAGATATTCATAAAAGTTGTTGTGTAGAATTTTTTTTTTAAAAAACAACTATTTTAGTTAAGGATTAAAATATGATTACCTAAGCATTACAAATAACTAAACACGTGTATTAAGAAGTTGGAAGTTTGGGAGGGAAAAAAATGGGAAGATGTCTTCTACTTTTATATATATATATATATATATATATATATATATATATATATATATATAGATGTTGTATTTATATTTAATCCTAATTAAAAAGATGTTGTGAGTTGTTGGAATTTGGATATAATTTGAACTTTTCAATATAAATATTAAAAAATACTTTACTAACTAATATTTAAATTTTGAAAAAGGTGATAAAATTATCTATAAGGATAAAGATAAGCATTACAATAACTAAACACGTGAATTAAGAAGTTGGAAGTTTGGGAGGGAAAAAAATGGGAAGATGTCTTCTACTTTTATATATAGATGATATGAACAAGGTTTTAAAATTGGACCGGTCATCGAACTAAAAATTTATTGGTTCAATTGAAATTGAATCGGGTTAAAACGTGTTTAACATAATAAAATATTAAATATATTTATTTAATATACATAATAATTTAAAATTTTTCAAAATTTCATAATACTCCCAATAATATAGAAAGTAGGTGTACTAATACTTGTTTTGCTATTAATCGTTGGAGAAAAGTTTTATAAGTTATTTGAAATAAATATATACTTGTTTCGTTATTGATCTTTGGAAGAAAGTTTATAAGTTATTTGAAATAAATATATATAGATATTTATTTTATTAAATTTATAAACTTCAATAAATATATATACATATGAATATGAATATGTATACCTTCATCACATAGATTGTTTATATATTTATTATATATTCATAGATATGTATACACATTTTTGAAAAAATACCATATATTCAATTAATTTTTTAGTTTGAACAGAAAATGTCTTACTGTCCGGTTGAATTAGCCGGTTCTCTGAAAAGATCCCGGTTTGCTTATATCCGGTTCATAAGACACAAATCGGACAGGACACCGGTTGAACCGGTCTGATTTTCAAAACAAATTATTACCTGCGTGCCGGCATTAGTCATTAGAATAGACGGAGTGAGTGAGTGACGCACCCCTATCCCTAAACAAATAAATAAATAAATAAAAGAAAAAAGGTGCCCCAATCTCTCTTTTCCTCGCTCTCAAAGAAACCCTAACCTAGACGAAGCTTTCATTTGTTCAGCTGATTTCACCGCTGTCGACGACCTAGCGTTTATCCAACTTTCCGTTGACATTCTACACAGGTGACGTCGCCTCCTTCTGATTCAGTTGACAACGGAATAGCTTACTTTATTGATTTCGGTAGATTTGCTGTTGGTGTAGAAGTATCAAACTACTATTGACATATTGCATAAGATTTTTTGTTGCCCGTCAGTTTGGTTTCTGTGAAAGCATAATAAACTGCGAAAAAGCTGAATTTTTACTGCTAAATAGTTGAAATCTAAGTTTACTTCCTTTAATCGAAGTAATTGTCGGTCCTATTTAGGTTATTAGTCCCTTTTTTTCTCTCTTTCCTGAGGATTTTTTCTGCTGGGGAAATTAATTCCGTGATCATGCTGTTTTTTGCGGTTAAGATGCAGAAATCTTATTTCATCCTCTAATTAGGGTTTTTTTGGCCACCGAGCTTCTTTAGATGGATTAGATCCTAGGATATTTCTTTTGGTTTCTTGATGAATCACTGATATATAGAATTTTGGAAACCTTGAATAGTATGAGGTGCTATTTGTTATCCCATAACATTTTAAGCTGGGTCACTATCTTCAGGATGTCTAATAAGACAAATATAATTATCTTTTTTTTTTTCTTTTTCTCTTCATCTTTTTGACAGTAATTAGTTGAAATTTGCACTTTGATTTGTTAGTTCTAACATGTTCCTTTCAGGAACAAAAAAGTGACTGATTGATGAATTTATTTATCAGGATTTAGTTGAATAGTACCTATAAGGTGTACGGGGTATGGGTGAGGTTTGCTTTTAGAAGTCTGGGATGAATAAAGATGTTGTCTAATTTGTAACATTGGAGATTATTGTGGGTCGTGTTTGGCTTTTACGGCCATGGTATTCTTACTTAAAGTTTAAAAGTTTGGTTGTTGCTGCGTCAATTTTTTTTTTTTACCAAAATAAACTTTTGTTGCAGTAATCATGGCTGACAAAGCTCAAGATTTGAAGGACGAGGTGGGAGAGGTAAATTCTTTTACTTTTCTTTCCTGTTACTAATTTATGATGCAAATGGCAGATAGTGTTAGGATTAAATTTTATCTGGAAGACCAAAAGTATATTTAAGAAGAACATTGCCCTTATTCCTTGTATGCACAGGTGGCTTCCTTTCCTGGGCATTGTTAGGGTTTTTGTATTGACTAGATTTTCGTTGCAGCTTGCCCCCTTCGATCCTACCAAGAAGAAGAAGAAGAAGAAGGTTGTGGTACAGGATTCTGCTGATGATTCTGTGGACAAACTAGCTGAGAAAACTGAATCATTATCTGGTAACCCAATAATAAATCTTATTCTTTGATCCAGTGTTATCTTTTAACATTTGTATTTAGCTTTCCATGGTAAACTTGTTAGCTTTTGTTCAGATTCTTTTTTTACCCCCTCTTTGCAGTTTCTGATGGTGTTGAAAATACATTTGCTGGTATGAAGAAAAAGAAGAAACCAGTAAGTGTTTTTTTAATATAAAATTACTGAATGTCTTAACTTTATCTATTATTGTCAGCTGGAAGTGATATGCAATCCTTGCTGTACTATTGTAGGTACAAACCAATATATTACATGAGGAAATTGGGGATGCTGTAGAAGATTTGGATGGTAAAAATTCTCATCCTTTTGCCCTAAGTTTCCTTGTAAACTAGAAAAAGAGTTAGTTTTTGCTTATGTATTTTCTCTATGCTTCAATAATTATAATGTAAATGTTTTCTTTGGTCTGTTAGAGCATGCTGGCCAGGATGAAGAAGCCGAAGCAATTGATCTACGACCACGTTATCCTTGGGAAGGAAGTGATCGAGATTATGAATATGAGGAGGTATTTATATTCTTCAACGCATAGATGTGCATTCAAAGTACTATGGTAATTTTTTAGGTTTCTAAATTGGCTAATTTCTGTCTGGGGTTCAATTGACTGTTTCGTACGCATATTGATGCATGAAATGATTCTATAATTAATGATGTGAAAATGGATTTTTCCCAATAGGTCTAGATAATACTTAATAGGGTCTTGTCAGGCTACCTCCTCCATCTGAGAATTACATGTAAAGAAATTTAACCTACGCATTTGATGTCTGATTCTTGAAAGGTCTTTTAATGATCTGTCTTTAGTCATTGGTTGGATTCTTGGATGGGAACCTAAAATGTTGATTCTGAGGGAACGGCCTATTACCAAACAGTGTGGAAAATGTGTAGATAAAGGCAGTTTACTACTTTTCTTTGGTGAAGTTCAAGATTTAAGTTTTGGGGTTAGGGTGGTGAACGAGCTTGGTATCTGTAGGTGGGTTTCAGCCTGACAGATTTGCACAACAACTAAACCAAGTAGTGGACAGTTTCATTTTCTCCAGTGCAGACCAAGAGTGGGCTTGGATTGATGCATTATTCTTGTACAAATTTTCAAAATATAAACAGAGTAAATAGCTTTGATACTACTGTATTGTATTATACAAGCTGAAATGTGAAGGATTTAGGAACTGGAAGTTTTTGGACAAGCTCACTTAGTTGAAATTTCTTGTAGCAAAAAGTCTTAAGGTTTTACCAATCATTTTTGAGGCAGTAGGATTGTATTCTACATTTTTGAAAGATAGTCTGTTTCTTTACTTCCAAATTTTCTGGAACACCCTGCCCAGCTTGCATTAAGATTAATTGTAAATTGTCCCATTTAAGTATCTATCATGGAATACTATTACAATTGTCCATTTAAGTATCTGTCATGGAATACTATGTGCATTTTCTATTGGCAGTTTGGAAAAGGATTGTGCTACTGATTTCAATATTTTCTGTTAGTTGCTGATATTTTCATATCCTTCTATTTTGTGCAGCTTCTTGGGCGGGTGTTCAACATATTACGTGAAAATAATCCTGAACTCGCTGGAGATAGGCGTAGAACCGTGATGAGGCCTCCACAAGTTCTTCGTGAGGGCACAAAGAAAACTGTTTTTGTGAATTTCATGGATCTTTGCAGGACGTATGTTCTTGCTCTTTTGCCTCCTGTTGTTTATTTAATTTTTAGTGTCTAAGGCATAGAATAATGATAAAATGTTTGATGGTTCTCTTTTGCCATTTGATTATTACGAATATGGACCAAATGGTTCTGTACATATTGTTTTAAGTATTTATACCTTTCGATTACTTAACTGTTATGATTTGTTAAGTATGACATGTTCGCATTTTGCAATAATAATGTGCTTGGCATCATATGCATGTGAAGCTAAATTTGTAAATAATATTATTTTTGACGATCATTACGCATGATTTATATCTACTATTTTAATAATATTGTAGACAATGAAAAACTTTTAAATTGTTCAATTTATTGAAACCAAAGAAAATATGAGAATGATTTTATCTTTCAAGCGTGTTACCAATCTTGTTAAATGCCTTGATGATCATGAATGTACTATATTTTGTGCCCTTTTGTGGAAATTAAGAAACTCTAAATTGCGCTGACATTAGTCTCCCTTTTTGTTGTCAGGATGCATCGGCAGGCAGAACATGTCATGGCTTTCTTGCTGGCTGAGTTGGGAACTAGTGGATCTCTTGATGGACAGCAGAGGTTGGTTGTTAAGGGTAGATTTGCCCCCAAAAATTTTGAAGGGATTTTGCGTCGATATATAAGTAAGTATCACATCACATTCAACCAGAAGTTTTGTTTTTGTAATGTCTATAGATAAATTAGCTGTCCAAATAAGGAGCTTATCCCCTCAAATGTTTTCCGCTTCTATTACTAATTTGTGTTCTTGTTTTCAGATGAGTATGTCATTTGCATTGGGTGCAAAAGTCCCGACACAATACTCTCAAAGGAGAATCGTCTCTTCTTTCTCAGATGTGAGAAGGTAACAGCTCGTATATGTGTAACCATTCTTCTGTTAGTCTTTCATTCCATCTCTTATCCTTTGCACTTAAGCCCTTACACAAGTCCTGACCTTCATGATACCACTGCTCAATAGTTTGTTCCCTCTACTTTGTATAGCCTCTACTTTGTATAGCCTAGTTTGTTGTTGTTTAATATATTTCTCATTAGGCTCGGATGATGATGATGATGTGAATCGAATATTTATAAATTTATTAACTCGCACTAATTCTTCTGTTAGCATGATGTCAAATGTTATTGAAAAGGTGATGTGCAAGAATTCTTACATACTCACATGATGGTGCCCTCATATGATGCTTCATGCCTAATTCCTGCAAAGCTATCTGTGGAGGTTCATCCTTTTTTTTGGGAGATACGTACTTGAAATGGTTGATATTGATATAACTTCATGAAATTTTGTACTCATAACTTGGTTATTGTTTACACACAAAAGGCATACTTCTTCCTGTGAGCGCATGGATACATGTTGATTGTTTGACTGTGTGATAAAACCCAAGTCTAATACAGCAGAAATAGGTAGAAGTAAACCCTGGAATTAATACTGGAAAATAGCAGATAGACAAAACATAGTCACAGCAGCCAACTATAAGAAAGCTAGCGCCTCCGAATCCTCCCAACCAAAGATTCTCGTAATGCGATAAAACCCTAATTACAGGCAACACCCTTCTTTTAGTCTAGCCCCACTGCCTTAAACTGTTAAAAAACACAACTGCCCTCTATTTTTTGTCCTTTTAAAGACCTGCAGGTTCTTATCAGTGTGAAATTCTGTTAATGTAAATATTCATGGAGAAGGCCTATGATGATTAAAAATTGCCTACATTGTCTGATTTTCTTGTATGATGGAGGAAGAGAGAATTTCTAAGGCATGTAACGATTCACACTATGCAGATTTTTTTGTGTTGCCTATATGGCAGAGAATAATTCTGAGGTACTACAGGGAAATATGTGTATATTGTTACAAGTAGTAACTACTCTTTTGTCAGCAATGCCATTTTTTTTTGAAGATTAGATCATATAATGTGGAGGAGATTCTTTACATCTATTGAGAACTGAATGAGATCTCTCATTTACAATGATTGCTGTGTTTCTTAAGCCAAGTGTTTATTAAAAAAGGTCTTGAAACATTCAGTATTTTAGATGTTTTGGTCCCCGAGTTTCATATGAGGTTTTATTATCCGAGGTTGGTTTCCTGTTCCTAGAGTTTCTTAATTCTTTTTTCCCCTTCTATTTTTGCAGTGTGGCTCTGGTCGATCGGTTGCACCAATCAAAGCTGGCTTTGTTGCTCGTGTTGGTCGCAGGACTGCCGGGACTTGAGATCTTTCTGACTGAGAATCTGTCTATTAGTTTGCGGATTTTGTTGTGTTGTTTTGTAGTCTACTATGTGCTGCTCACTCAGATTTTGACTAGAGGATAATAATTGTAGCAGTCATCATGTTTTCAATTTCGCTACATTTTTGCATTCGGGTTTGCTTATATTCAAATGAAATAATGGTTTATGCATACTTACATTGTCCAACTTTATTTGATTGTGCGGTAGAAACAACGTTGTCATATATCTACCGTCTCAGATGTATTTTTCATTTCTCACAGGTCATGAGTTTATATCATCAAATTTGATCTGGTTATGTCCTGCAATTCCATTGTTCATTTTAACTTTGATTTTCTGTCCCTGTGCGTTCTATTTCACTTTTGTCGTCAGATTCATATGATGTTTGTTTAACATAGCAGCGAAGTACCGAAATTCTGTTTTAAATTTCATTTTGTTGACCGACTCATAACTACAAAACCTAATAAATGCATTGGTATGGCTTTGAAATATTTTAAGCTTCAGTTGATCTTACTTTTCAGGTTAGAAAATCATGAATTGCTCAAGTGATTTGATGAATACCCGTCACATGGGGATGGGGTCCTAGTCTAGCATCACAAGTTTGTGGTTTAACTCTATTGAAAATCCAGGTTGATAATAGGAGGTTTTTTTCTCTTTTCAACCCGCCCACAATAGGGATGACACACTGTTTGCTAACCTAACTCTACAAAGGAATGAGCTTTGGGATAGGCCCGCCTACGATAGTGTCAGCCCATGGGCCTGCACACAGTTGCGTGTGCTTTGAATGAAAACATCAATGATGAATACGCAATATATGGGACGGGGGTCCAAGTCTAGCATCACAAATTTGGGTTTAACTCTCTATTGAAAACCGAGGTTGACAATATGAGATTTACCATCCCTTGTAAGTTAGACTCTAAACCCACCATCTTTCGATGTGGGATTCTCATCATGATTCTAAAACACTATTTGATTTTATTTGAGAAGTAATAAGTAAATTTTTTTTATTGATACACAATCTTGTAATGACCTGTCGCGAAAAATTTGCAAAATGACTAAAATAACATTGACTATCAAATTTTTTTCAAAATATTCACAATGCATTTATTATTAAAATAAATAATAGAAATATCCAAAACAAACCGAACAAATTAAATATGCGGAAGCTTAAACGACAACAACCTAACAAACACTACCAACAACCCCGCAGATTCTAGTATCGATGTCATTACGATCACGTCGCCGGATGCTGGTCGTCATCTGTGAACTCACCTGAAAGTGGGGAAACAAAGAGATTGTGAGCTATAAAGCCCAGTAAGAGTAAGTACCCAAAAGGATCTCAGATACCTATGTGATAGATATCCGTGCGAGTAGAAAGCAAATGAACGAAACGACCAATGACAAACGAATACCGAAACAATATCTAGGCTAACCATCAACCACATGACCCACTAGGCCAACCTCAATAATAAGGAACGATCAGTAAACTAAACATTTACAGTGTTTACCATGTTTACTCTATGTCTTCGATTCCCTGAGGTGGGCAATCACTTTCTAATCATGATCTTCTCCTCTATACATGCATGTTGGTAGTCAAAAATTTAAAAGAATAGCCAAAGGAGCAATATTGGTCGCATCGACAAGGTTTTGCCCACACCAACTTCTCAACAAGAATACAAAGGGACTCCATGTCGACTGCCTTGCTTTCCCTTATACAATGATCAATCAGGCACCCGAAATTCTATGGTGAACTCTCCGGGATGACATGGCTCGAATGAAGAGTCAACCAATAGGGAAACAGTTACAAAACTCATCACGTGGGTCTGGCCTAGATGCACTGATGACCCATCTCCTATGCCGCAATCAATACATGGTTAAATGGTCCACGACCGCCGATTGGGAGATCAAAAAGTAAAGCAATGTCAATAAATTCTTTTCATTCACATTTTACCACCAGCTATTGGCTAACCCCATCTCAATCATCTTCTCTTAGAAGTCGAAAGAATACACTATGAGGCGGATATGTAGATAAAAGTCAAAAGCCCTAAAGTACTCTCCTTCAACCCTAATTATAATGTTAACCCCACACACACATATACTTATGTGCATATGCGTAAATCTGATGAAATACGAGCTTTTGTTTTTAGCCATTGGATCAATCCAATGGCTGAGATAAATTAGCCACTTAAACAACCAAATACCCATATCTTATGAGACCCGATCCAGCTGAACCTCTTATGTCCATCTCCTCTCAGATACGAAACCCTGACATCGATCTCATTTGCGCATACGGAGAAGGGCTGGAGATTGGATTTCTTCGTCATTCTTATTAGGTTTTCTTCATCGTGATGACCTCCAGCCCTTCTCCATATGCGCGAAGGAGATCGACGTCGGGTGTCGTATCTGCGCATAAGAGTCGGACTCTATATATGCAACTTAATTTTTCGTTTAGTAATTAGTTTTATTAATTTTTTAGTAATTCAATATTGAAATTATTTTTACGCACATTCGATAAATTAATATTTTTATTATTAAAACTAATTTTAATAAATTCAATAATTTTTGAGCATTAAGAAATTCATTATTTGAAATACATGTATATAAATATTTGTATATATATATATATATATCATTTATGAGGAATTCTTCTAAGCGTACTTAATTTACACACTTAAAATACGCACCTATGTTTTCACCATTGATTTGAAACATGTGGGACCCAAAGCAGTGGGTCCCACTTGTTATTTCACTTATCCACACCCTTAAAAAGTGGTGCGTATTTTAAGTGCGTAAATTAGATGTGCATAAGAGAATTCCTCTATCGTTTATTATACACTTTAATATATATATATATATATATATGTTCAATACATTAAATTACTTATATATTTGAAGACCCAAAGATCTGCAATCAATGAAATGTCGATTGAGGCCTTCGACAACCCTGCATGATCACACTAAAGGTAGACCATGATGATTGGATATCAGTGTGGTGTCAGTCGAGGAAACTCCGATGGTCAGTTGGTGATGAGGAGAATTTGTAGTGAGAGAAGCAAAAGGCTTTTAGAGAGAGAAGGAGAGCAAGATACCTCGAGTAGTTGAAAGAAGTGAAATACTTTTAAAGAAAGGGGGAGAAAGATACCTCCGATAATTAGAGAGTTAATGAGGCTGGAATCTCATGTATTTATAGTGATCTTGGCCACATGTAGAGCACATGGTTTCTGACTTGACACTACTTGGGCTTTGATTGGGTCTGGGCTTGTGGAGGAGCTTTTTGGTAACGATGGGCTTTGAGTCTTGTAGAGTAGACAACCCCTTTGTGGGTTTTCTTGAACTTGGCTATTATACGCCTTATTGTAGATTGTCCAGGCTCTCATGAGCCTGTTGGGCATGGCTCAAGACTCTCATGGATCTTTGTTGAGTTTGGCTAAGACTTTTGTGAGTCTAGTTGTCGGTCGAATTTTGGGTCATGGGCTTGCTCGACTAAGACTCTTATGGGTCTAACGTTGTTGATTGAGGCACTCGTGGACCTTATCGTGTAGATTTGTACGTAGATGATTTTTGAGCCATACAATATTTATTTTATACACATACATGCATCTATATATACACAAAGAATCACACATGCTAACATGCAAAAGTACAAAAGCCCTCATTTTTATTTTCATATATGATTATATACAGATATAGATATTGAATATATATACACACATATGCATAAGGAAATTTTCACCCCTTCGAGTCACTACCCAAAGTTCCAAATTTCCAGTTGGGTCACTCGAATCTTGATGATAAACCGGATCCTCATAGCCTAGTTTCCTAACCAAGTCATCCAGGATCCTTCCTCGACTCAGTGATAGGTATGATAATACCTATTGTTTTTGGTAGAAATATCCCCCTCTTAAGCTTTCTTTTGATAAATAATGAGTGTATTTATGTGTTGATTTGTATTTTGATAGGTTGATTGCGGTTTGGATGAAAAGCGACGGAAAAAGGGCTGAATTGAAGAAAATGTCCACCGACCTTCGTGTATTCAAATAGTCATAACTTTCTGTCACATTATTGGAATTGAGCGCAACAAAAGGCATTGGAAACTAGACATCTCAAGCTTTCCGTAGAATCTAAAATCATGCAAATCGGAGGTCATATGGAGAAGTTATGGTCATTTGAATCATGTGCCTAGGGGTAACGCGCCTAGACGCGCGCCTAGGCGTGTCGCGCCTAGGCGCACAAATTGTGCACGCCCAGGATCACTCCTGCACGCCCAGTCCAGAGAGTTGGACTTGAATTTGAAGTTGTGCACGCCTAGGATTGCGCCTAGGCGTGCGCCTAGGCGTGTGCCTAGGCGTGGTGCGCCTAGGCGTGAAAACAACGCGCCTAGGCGCAAAAAGCAATTTTCTGGGGTGTTTTAAGTCGCGATTTGTCCGAGCTGCGGGAGACTTTTAGACCTAGAACTGAGTTTCTGGAGAGCGAAACCAGAGGGGGAAGGCGACTCTTGGAGCTAGGAGGAGAGATTCTTCAGCTCAACTTGGATCTACTCAACTAATTGGGTTTATTCATGATTTTCTCATCTCTCCTTTTGTGTTTTTCTCTCATTATGTGTAACTAAATCTCTTGTGCCAAGGCTAGGTTGAAGCCTTGGGTTTGATGACTTTGTTTATGACTTGATTTACATATATATGAGTTGATTTGGGTATAAATCTTGTGTTTCTATGTTTGATTGCAATTTCTTCATGCTTGTGGTGTTTGGCCAACACCTAGGTTTTTTTGGATGAAATTGTTTGGAGAATTTGCTTAGACAATAATATGTCAAGTAGATTATGCTTCTTGAAACACTTGATTATGAATGTGTCTCCCTTTAATTAGGTGACAATTTGTATGAATCCTAATCTCCATAGAACTTCATGAATTCCTATGCATGTTTAGACCAATAGGATGGCTAGAATGTATTTAGGAATATCCGACCTAGACCAATAAGATGGCTAGTAATCGATTTTAGGGAGATTCGACTTAAGTGCGCTAAAACCGACTTAGGTACGGATTCGTTATGCCCGAATTAGCAAATATGTGTGTGAATTTATGTCATTCCAAGTCATTTCCCAAGGGGGATTCCGAAGCCTTGGTGTTCATCTCATATTTGTTAAATCATCTCATTTGCATTAGTTGCATCCTAATTCTAAGAAAATACCAAAAACACTTTGCTCTTTGCTTGTTTTAGTTTAATTACCAAACCAAACAATCTTGAGTTGAATTTTACTTTTGATTGCATTGTCCATATATACATACAAATAGACATTTGGATTAAACATAACACCGTCCCTGTGGATTCGACCCTTGCTTATCATTGTGCTGTAGTCGCCGACTAGTACACTTGCTAGTAAGGTTAATTTAGACCCAACACTCAGCATAACTCGTTGTCCTTCCATTTCACCTATCACCAAAATTTCACCCAATCAGACTTCAACATAAATTCATAATTCCTAGATCTCATAAATTTTATATTTTATTATTGTTGTTATTATTATTATTTTTTCCTACTACCGACCTTTTAAACCTTGCTTCGATACCAAAAATGTAACACCCCACTTTTAGGGCGTCACATGGCACGGTAAATTGTCCAAAAGCCAATCTCGTGACCTTTGACCCAACCACTGTAAGCCTTATCGAGCATAAAATAAATAAATACAACCTTAATTATTAAACATATGTTTTATTCTTACAATATCCCAAATTTACACCAAACTTAATAATTGTAATATTCTAAAGTCACAATCATTGAGGCCACGTCCTCCTTATTCTTCTCCGAAAGTCTTGAATTATTTTTCTACACGATTGAAACGTGCAGGAGAGGTCAACCCGGCTATATCATCAATTAAAAATATTAAAGATGACATGTCCAAAATATACTTTAATTCAAGAAAGTAAATATTCAAAACATCTGAAAAATCACTGTTCATGACCGTAGAGAAATTCTTGTACACAGAGTAAGGGTTAGTCATAGACTAATCCTTTACTAGGCTTAGTCGTAACTAGCCTCCAATCACATTTCTAAGTATGGTTTAATCATAGACTAAATCCATACTAGGTCTAGTCAAAACTAGCCTCGAATTCAATCAATCGCCTGAGTCGGTATAAAATCACCCATTTGGCGAAATCAATCCCACAACCGGGCCAGGGTTGAGGGTAGCTATGCGCACATGCTAACTTCATAAATTACACAAATCACTTCACCATATTCTCAACATAGAATCAATAGGTACATGAACAGTTTTAAAAGCATCAATATTTAGAAACAAATTTACCCTTTAAAAAAAAAATCAAAGGCCAACACTTTCCATGCTTCAAACTCAACATCATTTTCCAAGGCATGTTTCACTAAAAATTCAGCAATCATTTCCACTCTTGCGAGTAAAGAAATCTCTTATAATACCATAAATCAACCATTAAAAATTATCCAAAATTTATACACATAACCCACAGACCATTTCCTTGTTCTTCATAAACATTTCTTATGTAATATCGAAATTTGCAAATAAAGATGCACAAAATGTTTCCACATACTTTTTATAAAAACTCATAAAATAATTTATATGTTATAGCATAAGGACGCCTCACCTTTTTCGCGTTTACTAAATTTTTAAACGGGTGTCTTTCCTTTACGTTTATCGAACACCAAATCGGGACCTTCATCCTCTTGTCCTATATAACCAAAACATAATACAAATATCACAAACAATCCTAAATCACTAATCAACCCTAAACATATCCCATACAAATTGTACTAATCACCAAAAACCCATCTCACCAACCTAAATCTCTTACCCGAAACAAATGATAATATTGACTAAGTTTTATGTCATAACACAGATACCATAAATCGTTTGCCTATTAGTACAGACATAAATTGTTTCACAATATGAATCCTATCTAATTTAAAAGATACAAAAATCCTCACTGTATTACATCTTCCACCAATGAAATATAAACCAAAGAATTATATAAAAATATCATATTTGAATTTTACCTATACAGGTAAGACTATCCCGTTCTTATACCAATTAAAACTCAGAAAACTATCAATTATGGATTTTCCATTGTTGTTCCAGACCATTCGTCAACCATATACACAATTCAATCATAAACTAACAACCCTATATAAGAGTTACTAACCTATAACTTATATACTAAAAATCATAACATAACTAGTTCCTTAGATTTATAGGAATCTTACCGAAAATTACTTCCTTGAATAAAACTTGATCCGATCCAATCCTTAACCCCAACAATAAACTAACCAAATCCAACACCTTGATCAACAAATCATATCACAAACAATACTCCATATCAAATCAAATAAGAAATCTAACTAAACCAAAAAACCATATTACTAAAACAAAAACCTTACCTTTCTCCACAACAAAATCTCTGTGCCTACAGCCCCTTATCACAACTTTGGGACACTCTCTGCTAATTATTTGAAACAAAGCAAATAGAGAAACCACACTCCCTTTTTTTATAGATCAAAACTTGGTTTAATTATTGCATCCGTTAGTATGCTTATAACTCTCTTATCATTAACACACCACTAACCCAATTAATCCAGCTCTTAAACATTTCTATAACAGTTTAAACAAACCTTGTTAATTAATAAACTAAACACACCAAAAGACATGCCCTTAAATCACTCAAATGATCATATCTATACTAGGTGTCCGAATACCAACTGTATAAGCACACCAACCGGGTTATCATAATGGCTTAGTAATGCCTTGATCTTTTGACAATAATTTTAATTCATTTGAAAATCATTGTAGACTTAATTTCTAATTTAATTATTTTAAGACTGCATATTCAAAGCCACTTTTTGAATATACAAATGGCGCTTTGCTATTGGGCATCAAATTTTGGAATATTACACAATATACTCAGTTCAAACAAAAGAAAAGTGCTACTATTATGGGTTGGAGATCACTAGTTTGAGGTTAACTGGGGAGCAATTTTTTGGATATTAAGATAGATAAGCCGATCTACATGGACCTGCCGATTTCTTGTAAAAAAAAGTCGGTACATTTGTAAACATAGAGATTTCCGTAGAGAAATATGGATCAAATGAATAACTTCATTGATAACTCAACCAGAAAAGCGTGTACAGAGAGTATACAAGCAATGTGTATGTAAAAACTTCAAGAAGTATCTAACCTAAGGTAAAGGTATATGTAGACAGAAAAGTACAAGTAAAAGGTGCTAAAAGACCCACCTAAAGTAAACCTATATACAGTAGCTACGTGTCGTTTTATAGTTTGACACCCTCTACAAGGTGAACGGTGAGCATCGAAAACGTTCTGCTTGTGCAAGAGATATTGAAGTTGATGCACTGGAATAGGTTTAGTGAGAAAATCACTAGGTTGCTTAGCCGAAGAGATATGAAGAAGATGTAGGAATCCAAGTTGAACCTTTTCATGGACAAAATGATAGTCAATCTCAATATGTTTGGTACGTTCATGGAACACGAGATTGGTACCAATGTGGATAGCAGCCCGACTATCATAATGTAAGGAGATAGGTGTAGAATGAGGTACATGCAAGTCTTTAAGGAGAGCAAATAACCAAACAAGTTCATTGCAAGTGTTGTCCATTGAGCGGTATTCGGCCTCAGCCGAAGAACGGGAGACAATATGCTACTTTTTGGATTTCCATGAGACAAGGGAACCTCCCAACAGAACACAGAAACCACTGACGAAACGTCGGGAGTCAGGGCAACCCTCCCAATTAGAGTCAGAAAAAGCATTAACAGTGAAATTGGGAGCGGAAGGAAAGAAGAGCCCTTGGCCAGGAGAGCTCTTTAGATATCGAAGTACACGATGTGTAGCGTGCAGATGTTGATCAGTGGAATGCTGCAAAACTAACTGAGGTTGTGAACTACATAACTGATGTCAGGCCGTGTCAAAGTCAAGTACATTAGTCAACCACTTAGGCGACGATACAGAGAAGGATCCTTAAGTATGGTGCTAGAATTGGTAGAGAGATGAAAATTCAATTCTGTTGGCGAGGCAAGAGGTTTGGTACCCACAAAACTAGAATCATCACGTAAATCCAAGGCTTATTTGCACTGATTGATAGACAAACCGCGACGGGAACGACTAATCTCAAGCCCAATAAAGTATTTCAGAGAGCCTAGGTTTTTGATTTTGAAGCATGTGTTCAGATAAGTTTTGACTGATTGAGTAAGAGTCTCATTTGTACCACCAAGGACCATGTCATCAACATACAATAAGAGGGCCACGAAATTAGGACCCTTGCGAAGAGTGAACAGAGAGTAGTCATAGTGTGATTGGCGAAAACCAAAAGCAAGAAGCACTGATCGAAATTTCTCATTCCATTGTCGTGATGCTTGCTTGAGGCCATAGAGAGATTTATTCAGGTAACAAACAAGATCCGGATGAGTAATGATATAACCAGGAGGTTGAGCCATGTACACTTCCTCGAATAAATCCCCGTTGAGAAAGGCTTTGTGTACATCAAGTTGATGGAGAGACCAATTGCATATAGAAGCCAAGGCAAGGAAGACTAACAGTAACCATCTTGACGACCGGAGAAAAGGTGTCAGTATAATCAAAACCAAGCTTTTGATTGAAGCCTTGAGAAACCAACAGGGCATTATGCCGTTCAATACTGCCATTTGGGTTATATTTCAACTTATATTCCCACTTGGAACCAATAAGACGTCGCCCTGCAGGTAAAGAAGTGAGGTCCCAAATGTGGTTAGCCAGCAAGGCATGCAACTCAACATCCATGGCTGATTTCCAAACTGAATCTTTCATTGCCTTAGCAACAACTGTGGGTTCACGGGTGGCCGAAATAGCACATAAGAATGAGCATGAGATGAGGAAAATTTTGCATAATGTAAATGCTTACCAATATGATAGGGAGGCAGAGCAACAGTCCTTTGAGGAGTGTTGGATGGAGACATACATGAAGCACTGTTACACTCATAATCGTGCAAATGAGAAGGGGTATGCTTGACCTGCAAGGATCGATGAATAGGAATAAAGGTGGTAGCAGGTGTAGGTAGAGCAGCAGAGGAAGTGTTTGAGGCTTCTGGGGCTTCGATAGGAGAAAGTAAAGCTGGTGGAGAAGAGTAGGAAAGGAGATCAAGTGGGGTTCAACCAATAAGGATGAGGCAGTGGTGAAGTCATCAGGTTCCAGTGAGGAAGGCTGAACATGAGCAGGTGAATGAAAAGGGAATTTGGATTCATGAAAGTCTATATCTCGAGTGATGAAAATTTGGTGAGATTCTAAATCAAAAGGTTTGTATCCTTTCATGCCAAAAGGATAGCCAAGAAAAAGACAGGCACGGCCTCGAGCTTGAAATTTTGAGCGTGCATGTGGAACCACGGCCATATAGCATAGGCAACCAAAGACACGAAGATCACTATAAGTGGGTGGCCGACTGAAGAGTATTTAAAAAGGACTATGTTTATCCAATTGGTGAGAAGGAAGACAATTGATCAAGTGAATCGCAATAAGGATACAAAAGCTCCAAAAATTTTTAGGAAGATTGGCATAAAGACGTAAGAGCCAAGCCGTGTTGAGAATGTGTTGGTGTTTGCGTTCTACCACCCCATTTTGTTGGGGCATGTAGACACAAGTGGTTTGATGGAGAATGCCCCGTGAGGCATAAAAATCGTGCATTTTAAACTCGAGGCCATTGTCTGAACGAATGGTTTTGATTTTGGTATGGAAATGAGTCTCAACATAGTTGCAAAATTACTCAATCTAGAAATGAGTTTCGCCCTTGGAAGACAGCAAATAAATCCAAATGGCACGGCTAAAATAATCTACAACAGTTAAGAAGAATTTGTATCCATCAATACTACATGTATAAGTTCAAAAGGGGACATATTGTGTGCTATACTGACAGTACAGGGTTTTCGCTTCATTTTGGCTAGAGGACATATAGCACAAAAATCAAAAGGAGTACAAAGAGGTTAGGGCAAAATAGCACTAGCAGACATTGATGGATGGCCTAGAAGATGGTGCCACAACATGGAATCTTCAGCAATAGTGGAAGAATTCAGAGCAAGATTGGCCGTGGAAGAAGCACCCTTCAAAAAATATAGTCAATCATGCATGTTCCCCATTCCAATCCTCTTCGAGGTGACCATGTCCTATAACACACAAGAAGTAGGGTTAAAGTTAAGGGAACAATGATGAGAAGCTGTCAATTTACTAACAGATATGAGATTAAGATTAAAGGTCGGGACACATAACACATGATGAAGAATTATTCCATCATGCAAAGGCACACAACCAACATGAGTGACTATATGACGTTCCCCATTGGGGAGAGTGACAAAGGAAGCAGGAGAAGGTTGTGCGTCATGAAGATATCATAGAGAACAGACAATATGATCACTAGTACCGGTATCAAGTAACCAAGAATAGGAGCAATGAGTTGTAGTGTTGTTGGAAGATTGATGAGCAACATGAGCTGCAATAGCAGATATAGGGTGCGAGATAGGAATTGTGGGCAAAATGCTATATGAAGAAGGATTAAATGGTAATGAGGAAGTGCCATTGTGCTGAGACATAGAACTATTCAGTTGGAGAAAATTCATCAGCTGGTTGTAGAGCTCTGGAGACATTTGTAGGGGTGACTGCGAAGAGACTGGTGGTTGCTCGAGGAGATATGATGAGCAGAATAGTTCTTGTCAGAACGATTGTAATGCCCAGGCCGTGGGGATTTCTTTGGGAGACCAGGAGTAAAACTTTTGAGTTTGTAGCATTTGTCCACGGTATGTCCCTATTTATGACAATAGTTGCAATTCAAGGATTCTCGACATCCTTGGGCAGAGGAAGACCCTTTCCCAGAGGCAACAACAGCAACTACAGAACTTACAACCATGGCAGAGGGTTCGGAAGAAGTAAGAACAGAGTGAGTCAATGCAAGCTGTCGTTCCATATAAAGCACAATGGATAAAGCTTTGTGTGTCGAGGGAAGAGGGTCCATAGACAACACCTGACTACGGACTCTGGCAAAGCACTCATTCAAGCCCATCAAAAACAACTTAGTATACTCATTCTTCTGATATTGTTCAAGTGCCTCAAGGGCAGCACAATTGTAGACTAGAATAACATTATAGTATTGTAATTCATCATTGTAGCATATTTGCTTAGTGTAGTACTCGGTAACACTCATGGTTCCTTGGTGAGTGTCATCCATCGCCTTGCGAAGGTCATAAACATAAGTATTGTTGGAGGCAACATAGTGAGTTTTTAGATCTAACCATAACTCACCAGCCGTGACTGAACTGGACAGATTAGCGGTAATTTCAAAGGAGATGCAGTTTAGTGGTAATGCTATTTTATTTTTATATCTTTTTTTCCAATTCATTTACTAACGAATTGATAAAATTATATTTGAAAATAAATTCATATATTGTATTTCATTTTTTTATATTTTATTAGTTTAAATATTTTAAAAAGTTCATGTTCATTTTTGTTTCTTTTGAAAAAAATTAATCTTCAAATGTTATTTTTGCTACGATTGATCAGCTTTATATAAACCCCAAAATTTACTAAGTGTACCTCATTTTTTTCACACCCCAGTTAAAAATATAACGTTACGTAATGTATCCCTTTTTAATATTTTTCAAAAAAATACCACCTACACCCCAAGTTCAAACCGTAGATCAGCCATGGATGCCATGGCAACACCACCATCAACACTTTTGAAGTTGAGCTTGAGCTATGGAGAAAGATTGTCTGCGATGTTCGCTTGAAAAGATAGATCCCTCAACAAGCTTGCAATGGCCAAACAATTCTAAATAACAAATCCCTAACAAGAAACAAGCTTGGGTGGAGAAAGAACAAAATACAAAAGGAACACACTTTTTTAATGAAATAGACGAAGACCCAAGTAGGAAATAACATCAGATTCTCAGACGAAATTCTTGTGTTGAAGCCTTCCCATACTTGAGATCTCTGCCATGAAATCTATGAGGCTTCCTGGCTTCCTTCCTCCAGTAGATCTGTGGGCAAACAAAGAAGAAAGACTTTCAAGCATATTCCTTCCTTGGCTTCTTTGAAGAGTAAGAGTCGATTTTGTACTTGCCAGCATGGTAGGCCTTATTTGGCAGCATGGTAGGGAAGATGAAGGTGAATTGAGAGTTTTGTTTGGTTTCTGGAAGATGAACGAAAAGATAAGGCCAAGGTTGAAAGGATTTGAGGCTTATCTAGTAGGGGTGTTGGGGTGTGTTGAGACTTAGCTTTTTGATGATATTTTGGGGTACACTTAGTAAATCGTGGGGTTCAAATAGCGCTCGTCACTGCTATTTACTATTAAATTCAAAAAAAATTATTGCAGTGATTTTCGGATAAATATAAGTATTTAGGGAAAAAGGTAAAAGAGTTTGATGGTATTTTATCAAGAATTGCTTGTCGTTCATGTTCTCAAGACAACAAATATAAATTTCAACTACTTCTCTGCGCCGTATTATTAACAAAAAAAATAGTATTTAAAGTTTACTGTGTGTAACGCGGGCATTGCACTAGTGTATTCTAAACCTGGCTCCGATACCATGTGTGCACATTCATAAGGATCTTGAATATCACGATTTTCACATATCATATACATTAGATATCGAAAGCGTACCTTACTCCATTGGTTTTCGATTTATCGCAACGGAATAAGCGGAATATTCGTTTCTTCCTCTTGCCACACAAAGGCTTCAATGATGGAAGCCAATAATATAACAAAAATTGTGGGTAGTTCTCTGTGTGTTTATTTGTAGTTGTGGTGAGAGAGAATACCAGTTTTCATACATATATATAGAAAGAGCATACTCCACATCACATACTCCTAATTACTGTAATAGTAGGAAACACTTCTGTAATTGATAATTATTCAGATATTTCATTTATTTATTTAAAATCTTATCACTTAGCTTATAATGGTTGAACTTTTAAGAGATAAGAGTTGGTTATTAAAACCAACTTAAAAACTACCTACTTATCACGTGAGGCATATCTCACAATGTCTTTATGAAGATTTACATTACAATTTGTAATACCTGAATTTTGTCCTGGTCAATTTTGTTAAATATTATTTTTCTCTTCTTTACGTGTATACACATGATGTGATTTATATTGGTCCAATTCATACATTAAATTTTCTCTTAATTAAAATCAAAAAGAAAAGAAAAGAAAAAAGAAGAAATCTAAAGCCCTTTCAATTTTAGACAAGCCCAATTCCTCTTTCCTTTTAAGCCAAAATACTCAAAGTCCAATTCTCAAAGAACAATTACTCAAAATCAAAGTCTTAAACCAAGTCCAATTCAAAAACCCAAGCCCATGAGAAATATAAAAGGGGAGGGGGAGCTACTCGTGGGGGGAATAAAAAAGGAGGTCGGTGGGTTATGGTGAGAAAAAAACGCAGTAGGAAGGGAAAGAGAAAAAAGCAAATAGAGACAATAAAAAGGAGAGAGAATGAGGGTTGGTTTTGAGATCAAAAAGAGAGAAGTGGAAGGCGTTGGGTTAGAGAAGAAAGGGGAGGGGACCAAATTCTTGTGGCTAAGACAGAGAAGAGGTGAAGAGACACTGCTGTTTTCTTACCTATTTGCTGCTTTTGTTCTTGTAAAATCAATTCTTCAAAACATCCATACTTTCCTCTCATTTGTCCGGAAGTCACAGCTCTTCGATTTGTTTTTATTGGTATTTTGATTCTCTGGTTGTTGATTCTCTAGTAGGAAAAAGAGGTTTTCTCCTTCGAGGGATTTTGTCCTCGTGTAGGAGGAAACCCCATCCCGCTCTTTGTCGAACGGTGACCGAATGGGTTTCAACCCTCTTGAGCTTTCTCCATTCAAATGGAGATAGTTGCTTTGGTACCCTAGTACACTACTTGTGGTGGACAATTTCCTTTGGTTTGTTCTCCACTGTTCATTGTTGTTCTAAGTTTTGTTTAGTATTTTCTTTTTTTCTTCTTTCTTTCTTTTCCCATCTATGGTGAAACATTAGAGTAAGTTTTCTGGTGTTTCTTGTTGTGAAGATTTTCATCTCTGTTCATGAAATTGGCTCTGAATCATTGTGTTTGCAAAGGAGAGCTAAAGAAAATTGGTTTAGACTTGGTTTAAAAACTGAGTTTTATCTTGGGCCAAAAAACTTTTAGTTGAACCAGATCTATTCATAGGCTTTAGTGTCTACACGGTTTGGCCTTATCTTGATTTCATTTTCTTGATTGGGCCAGCTTTGTTATTGATTTCATTCTCCTGTTGGGCCGATGATGGATTTATTAAGTTTGCCTTGTTTTTCTTTGGGCCAATACAAGATTTAATAATCGTTTTGATTTTCAAAATCGAGATAGCTGTCGCCCTGAGACAAAAACGGTTTTCACTATCCACTCTCGAAAAATGATTTTAACCCTTAAAATGATTATCGTTAAATTCAAAAGTGGGACATTCATTTCATTTATTAAAATTCATTTATTCTTTTGTAAATATTATTTTTGATCCTCTCCTAAATGATGTCCCTTTTTCAATAAAATTACGGAAGCTCGCATACTTCGTCTTCTTTTTCAATAAAGACGGAGTTCTTTAAAAAAAAAAAAATCCCTTTTTCTGAAATTCTCATAAATATTTTCATTACTCTTTGTTTAAGTGTTGGTAACTGCCAAGCGGGTGTCATAGGGTGCTAACACCTTCCCTATGCTCAATCGACCCCCGGACCCAATCTTCAAAATGACAGATCGATATTTTATTAGGTGACCAATTGCACCTCCAAAATAATTGGTGGCGACTTCATCGTCTTTTGTAAGCCTGCCACGTCGCAATTCCTGTAGCGACACAATTGAATTCTGTAGACTTAGGCCTTCTTGGAGGCTCTTCATGTGAGTTCTTTGGAGTCACAAGGGAATTTGAGATTCCATATTCAAGAGTCATTCTTATCACCAATACTCATCTTGAAATCCATTACCCAATCTTCTCCTTTTGTTAATTTCTATCACTTGCAATCCCGTTATTCTCATCTAGTCATCATCATTCATTCTCAAATTCGGTTGTATCATCATCTTGTTCCTCTACATTCGCATCAATAACAGCAGGATCATTCGTCATCTACATTTTTTTTTATAAAAAATCAATAAATTTATTAGACTTGCAAAGTAAACCAACTCAGTAAGATAATTGACTTGCGTAGCTTCTTAGTTATGCTTGCGAACAAAACATTGTACAAATATATTAGACCCACTCGATCAGTGGCGGATGGAGTTCATTTCATTGGCCCCTAGTAAAATTACGGTGTAATAATGTTAATATAGGTGGGCTATAGTAAATTTTTCAAAAGACCTCCAATATATTTTTTCAAGACCCTCGGTGCCAATTCAATAAAGCAAGTCTATATTAGTTATGTACAAAGGTACCTACAAATTAACCAACATAGCAAAGAAAAAGATAAAATAGACAAAGAACTATCTAAAAGCATATCAAAATAATAAGAAAATACATATGACCTTATCACTCAATTTTATCCCGATAACTTCCCTATTATTGAATGCATGACTCTTAAAGTATCAACTAGAGACATACATTGAGATGTACAAACATATGAAATATTAGTCAGTTGAATGGGCTTGGTGATATTTCTACATTGTTAGTGCAAACAACACCATTTCATCTTTGTTTTGTTTTGTTTTGTTTTGTTTTGTTTTGTTTCAGGACCTTAATGGTGTTGACGAAACAACACCATTTCATCTTTGTTTTGTCTTGTTTCAGGACCTTAATGGCGTCGTTTCAACATTTCACTTGTTTTATATTAAGATCAAAACAACACTGTTATTCAAATAACAATCAATAAATGGAGAGACGTGTCGTGCAGCTAAAACAAACCACATGAGTGTAATTTTTTCAATTTGAATCGGAGAGGGCACACTTCGAAATGATCTCAACCACATAGCGTCTTGATAGCAAAAACTTCTGCCCTAAAACCAAAAGTAAACATGGTGAACCGGTTCAACTTTTAAATCCGGTTTACCAAGAACCAGTGAACTCAGGAGAGTAGCGAAGCAATTCCAAATCCAATCTCTTCCCTGTCTCGGTGTCTGTCTAACCTCACAATTGTGAGATGATCAGTTCTTCGCATATTTGAGTGTTTGTTTGCTTAGTTACACTTGGTCCTGTAACATCCAATATGGCCATGAAGTCGCAAGTAATTACTGGATTAACCTTCCCATTGCCACCTGCTTATTCTTCTTCTGCATCTTCCTCCTCGAGCTCTAACCGCCAATCTCTACGTCATGTGAAGCCGCCTCTAACGACGTCGTTTTTCAATGGGGGAGGTACTGCCACCTCTCTTACAATAACCCTGTTTTCAATTTGAACTCTGCTGGGCTGTCGAGAAATGTTGGAAATTTTAGGAAATTTAAAGAAATGTGAATGAATTAATGTTTTAGTCATTGAAGTTCTTGAAATTCAGGCATTATCCGCTTATGGAAAAGGATATTAGTTGGTAACTAAGAATGGAATGAGCATGAGGTTTCATTGGTTGTTCAATCTAGTCATTGGCCCTGATGTGCGCACTGTATGGAAAAATAAGTTCTTTGAATTTGATAGTTGTTGCAAATTGTCTCTTTGAATTAGAAAAGTCATGACATTGTATCATTTATTAGTAAGGTTTTGAAAACTCTCCATTAATATAATTGTTTTAGACATGGATTGCATATAGAGGTACTTCATTTGTATAATCTTGGGATTCTTGTATCCTGTGTGTATGAGTTAAAACTTGAATTGCATAGACTCGTGTGAAATTAGGCTGTAAATAGATCTTTGTCCCCTTTTTGAGGAAGGAGATGAAACTTGACCCTTCTTACGAACTGGCAAATGCATTTTTATACTGAATCAGAATAATTTTCTTGGTGAATTTTGTTCTTCTAGTGCTGTTGTTCAGTATGTTTTGCAGGACTCCTTATCAATGTTTCACAATTCATTATTCTTGTGTGTAATGCCGTTTTCTCTATTGTTAGTTGTTACGTCTTTGCACTAATATCCATTTTCTGCAATATAACTTTTTGTTATAGTGCATGCTATAAGAATATCAGGGATAAAGTTGCGCACTTCCAACCAAGCCCAACGCCACGGACATTGTGGAGGAGCTCTTGGTACTCGTATGAACCTTTTTGATCGGTTTGCTCGAGTTGTCAAGGTGAGATTTTGAGAATTGTTAAATGCATTCCTGCGATCATAACATGACAGCCTCGATATGATTACGATAGTGACTGATTTTTTTTAACAAAAGTAACATGATTATTATTTTTTTCCGTAGTCATATGCAAATGCTGTCATAAGTTCATTTGAAGATCCAGAAAAGATTTTAGAGCAAACGGTGCTTGAAATGAATGATGACTTGATAAAGATGCGTCAGGCCACAGCACAAGTAAGCCTCATAGCATATCATTTTTTTTTCTGTCTTTTATTTTTTTGCTTTTTGTGTCTTTTCCTCACCTTCCCATTTTTTCTTTATGCTAATTTGTGTTTTTTAGGTATGTAAAACAAAAATCCATTTTATATGGTATTCTCTTAAGTTTCTAATGTTTTAACTTTTAACTATTTTTGTTAATTATTTTCATCTAGGTATTGGCATCTCAAAAGCGATTGGAAAATAAGCAAAAAGCTGCACAACTAGCTTCTGAAGAATGGTAAGCTATGATTGAGTTGTTTATTTTATTCCCTTAGTGTGGTGGGGATCTTTCTTATTTTTTTTCTACATATAGGTACCGTAAGGCACAACTTGCTCTGGAGAAAGGAAATGAAGATCTCGCTCGTGAAGCTCTCAAAAGGCGTAAATCTTATGCTGTAATTTTCATCTTCATGGAAGATTTTTATGCTTTGAATTTCTATTTCCCTGTCTTTTATCCTTAGTATCTAGGGAAAACCCAGCTGAATCTGCGTAATGTATACAAGTACTTATCACCGGTAGTCACTATGATTTCTTTCTCTGTGTTCTCCACTTCATTTCAAACTTCTGCTCTATTTTTTTTTAAGTTTTTTTAATATATGTACATGAGATGTTAAGAAATAGTGATTGATGTGGTTTATTCATCATATGATCGATCACATCTACTGCTAAAGCTTCTTATCTTGAAAGGTAATTTTGAAAGAAGAATTATTATTTTCCTATTATGTAGCTCAGTTTACCAAGTAGCCAAAGGTGGAAGATGATTGCACACTTTAAACCCAATGTTAAAAATTGAATGCATTCTTATCCTTCCATACTGTTCTAGTATGTCTTCTTAATGGAAAAGCTGAGAAGTTAGAGAATTCTGGAATGGTATTGGATTGCTACCTGGCTGGGGCACAGTGGTCTTATGTCCTATGTACTAGGGTTGTGACCTTTGCTTTTGACATCGCTTTTAATAAATTTGTACTATCTATGGAAGAATGAAGAATAGACGCCGTGCTGCTGATTTACTATCTAAGAAATTGTAATTTGAAAAGCTAAACTATGTGAGGCCGTGTCGCAAGCCAGGCCATTTAAATGCTGCAATGGTTATGTTTTTGCAGGATAATGGTAATGCTTTAAAAGCTCAACTTGATCAGCAGAAAAATGTTGTGGAAAATCTCGTCTCCAATACAAGGGTATTCTAGTTCCTTATTTCTGCATTGTAGATGCGTTTAGTTATAATCTAAGAAGAAATGCCACAGTTTAAAATTTCTCCACTGATTGGGGTCATTGGCATTGTTCTGATTGGTATGTGGCAATGGCCATCATCATCCGAGCCTTTATCCCACAAGTTTTGGGTCGGCTACATGAGTTTATGAGAAAATGAATGGCAACCCACTACGTGTCTTTGTTTTCTGGTATGTGGCAATGAACATTTTTGGTAATTGACAATTGTGCCGGTTGGTAGTACAAATGTTTTTGTTTTGTTTGGAAGTGAAATATTTCTCTAAGCAGTAAACACTGGGTGGAAAGCTACTTTTGCCATGATCAGCATAAGTAGGAGCAAAATGCTGAGTTTGGAGTAATTGTACCTGCATTTGGCAAGAAGCAGAAGAGGGGGCAAGTAAAGCAGGTGGTGATCTTGTAATCAATTAGTTCAACAACATTTTCTGACGTCAAGTTGGAAGGCTACTATGAAAATATTAACAATCTTTCTTCAATGTTAAATCCAAGAACAATGATGATGGCTATAATCCTATATTTAGATTGGATTGTATCTATAAGATTAGAAGAACTACAGCCTACATAACTTCTTGCATTTCTTGCTATAATTTTACTTTTAAATTTTATATTCTAATTTTTGAGAACCTATTTGGTGAGTATAATTAGGTACATATTGATGAATTTGTTACAGTTGCATTCCATCAATGCCATTTTGTGTAGATTTTGGAGAGCAAAATACAAGAGGCAAAGTCAAAGAAAGATACTTTGAAAGCACGTGCTCAGTCTGCAAAGTTTGTATTGTTTCCGTTTCTCAATGCTACACCCCTTTTTCTTTGCATTTGTCACCCCAATGTTGCTCATTATGGTCTATTTGCCTCAGAACTGCAACCAAAGTGAATGAGATGTTGGGGAATGTCAATACAAGCAGTGCTCTTTCAGCTTTTGAAAAAATGGAAGAAAAAGGTGAGGCAGTTCTTCTTCTTGAATTACTCCCTGGATCTCTACCTTTCTATTTTCTGCAGTTGGATGGATCTGTCTCATAATCCAACCTGTGCATATTATGTGGATATTAGCCACTATGTCATTTTTTAGAGTGTGTTTGGATTGAGGGATTTTGAGGGAAGGGAAGAGAAGGGAAATGGAGCTTTCTTCCAATTTCCTTGTTTGGATAGTTTAGAAAAAATTAAAGGGAGGATTTGGAAGGAATTGGAGGGAAGATTTCATTAAATTTTTGTCAAAATTCTTCCTCCCCAATATGGAGTCATTTGGAGGGAAAGGATAACTTATTAAGTTATTTATATATTAAAAACCTATTTTACCCTTGTATACAATACTCTACATAAAAAATAAGTATAAATTAGTAAATTAAAATAATTTGCTTTCCTTCCTTTTTTATATATCCAAACATGAGAGAGAGAAAATTATTATTCCTTCCATTCTTTTCCCATCCCTCCCATTCTCTTCTCTCCCCTTCCCTTATCTCCAAATTCCTCAATCCAAATACACTCTTAGTGTCAAGTTTATATTGTCAAATAATTTGGAATTACAGGGCACAATCTCGTATATATCTTTCTCTAATTGAGACTCCGAGTCTTTATAGACTCCGAGTCTTTATAGACCTTCCTTTTCTAATCAAAATGCTCTAAACCTCTAACAAGTTCCAAACACACCATTGAAGGAAGTGTTAAATTTTTTCTTTTTGTCACCCGTTGCTGCCCACGCTTTTATAGGGACTTGGCCATAACCCACTTAATACTGATGAACTTCCCAAGTCCACTTCTATAAATTTGTTGAACCCTTGCAATGCAAATGAGATGGTCTAACGGGCTCCAAATCTTATAGGAAAGATCTATTCTACAAATGTCTCTCTTTTGTTGCAGCAGTCGAGAATAAATATCCTACCCAACGGTTGTTTGGCAAACAAAAGATATGGCTTTTTGTTGGGACTGTGAGCTTCAACAGGCACTTCCAAAGGAACTCCTTGTTAAAACAACTCTGGCTCAAGCAAGAGTGAGCTTTCAAAATGCTTTGTTCACAGTGAATATCTCCTCCATCTAGACTCTTTCCGGATGAGGGAGTCCTCTCTTAATTTTTTATGGCATTCCCATGAATAAAACTTCAATAACAAATTGAACCTCTCCAATTCCCGACCTATGGTATTTTTGTGGCATGACCACTGCCACCAAAATACACAGTTTCACCATGGAGCCTCCTTTTTTGGTGCTAGTTTGAATAGATCTGGTAATGTCCTTCAAATAATAAAATTTTCATGCCAAAAAATAACTCTATCACGAGTTCACGACTTTCCACCTTGGATAAGTATACAATTTCCATATGCTCCATGTCTTGCGAATTTTTACCACACCCTTAGCCGATAAGGTTTTCTTTTGACTTTTGAAGTCCATCCTGCACGGTCAATGCTGTACTTGGCAACAATCAATTTTTCTCCAGGGATGATCCATATTGTTAGTGACCATCCAAAGCCATTTTCCCAGAAGAGCCTCTTCGGACATTGGAGGGACTTGATTCTCAAGACGCCTCCTTGAATTGGGAATTTTAACTACATCCCACCAAAAGAGATGATACTCTCTCTTCTCAAGATCGGTAGTCCAAAGAAAGCAGTCATGTACATGTGCAAGTCTGTTTGTGATAAAAACTGGGATGTGGAAGAGGGTCATAAAGTAAATGGCAGGCTCGGGAGTTTGGATTTTATTGCTTTTATTAGGTTTCCCCCATTAAAAACACAAAATCTTTTCACCTAGTAAGCCTCTTCTTAAACTTCTTTGTGACAGGATTTGAAATACTAGTTTCTTTATATTTGGTGACTTGGTAAATGGGCGGGGTCAATAGGGGGACTTTTATTGCTTTAATTAGGGTAACCTCCCTCATTAGAAACACAAATTCACCTAGTAAGACTCTTCTTAAACTTCTCTGTGCCTGGAATTAGATACCAGTTTTCTTCTTCTTATTATTATTTTACATTTGGTGGTTTGGCTTCTTGGGGAAGGCCAAGGTAAGTCATGGGGAAAGCATAGACGCAATCACCTACCTTTGCAACAATGTTCACATAAAACCCACTACTGATGGGAATCAAATTGCTCTTGCCAAGATTAACCCTCAAACCAAAACCGCCTCAAAGCAAAAGGAGAACACTCCTTAAATAAATGACTTTGCCAATATTCATTGCACAATAAGTGGCGTTTGTAAACAGTAATGAGATTTGGAAATTGTAGACTAACCTTTTACCAACTTTGAAGGCCTTGAGGAACCTCCATCCATTGTATTGTCAACCATCTTACTCAAGACGCCCATACCTGAAATACGGTGGGACTGGGATAAAGGGGTGCCCTACCTTATGCTGCCAGGAGAATGAAAGAACTCTATTGTGGCTCCATAATTATTGTGTACAGGGATGCAGAGAGATGCACTTCTTTATCAAAGAACCAAAGCTCCTCAAAGCCTTTTCCTCTGCAAGATGTAGACAATAAACCTCAGTTGACATAATCATAAGCCTTCTCTCCATGCATAGCTTGCAAAGCAAAACATGATAATAGAACTGACTTATCCCCATACGACTCATCTAAACAACATTACAAATACTAATATGGGAAAAGGAAACAGCATTCGGTGCAAAAGGATCCTGCACGGGAGGTGGGGTCCCCAAAGAGTGGAGGTATGCAGTTTTACCTTAGAGTTTTTTTATGTGATTTTAATGTGCGATGCTTAGGTTGTTCCAATGTTTTCAAAGGCGAAAACGCAAGGCAAGGCGTTATCGTCTCTTAAAGGCGAGGCGTAAGCCTTAATGCGTTGAGGCGAAAGTTTTTTGGGAAAAATATTTTTTACATAAAAAATATATAAATATAATAGAAAAAAGAGTTACAAATAATAACAAGTCATTCTCATGCTAGAAAATCTTAGTTAAAGTCTACATCAGTGTTTTTAAAAGCGTTTTTGAAACGCTTTTTAAGGCGCGTTTTGATGCGTTTCTGGAGCGCATGGATAAAACGCATTGGAGCGCATGGATAAAACGCAGCCAGGTAAACGCACGCTTTTCGGCCGAAAGCGTAAGAAAACATGTCGATGAGCGAAGCGTTTAGGCGTGCGTTTCGTAGGATCTTCGTGAAACTGCATCGTTTCAAAGGAAAACAGTTAAAAACCCAAAAACAAAATCGCGTGAAGACTCGAAGAAGACCTCAAAACTCAAAACTCTAGGTCAGAATCAGATACAGAGTACAAACCTCAAAACTCTAGATCAGAATCATATACAGAGTACAGACTTGAAGACTCGAAGAAGGGTAGAAGACCATCTACGGCTCCACGCGAGTGACGCGACTCCATCTACGCGAGTCTCCCGACCTCCACGGCTCCACCTGAACATCGACGATTTGATGTGTATTTGTTCTGTTTTTTTGAAGCGATATCGAAATGGGTTACAAAAGAGATCCAAAAAAGCCTCTTGGTGAAGGAAGTGGCTATGCCTCCAATCCTACTATTGATGATTTCATCGATGAACTTATGGATGAAGAGAATGATGATGATTTGGATAAGAATTATACTTTTAAGTTTTAATTATTTATAATTTGAAGTGAACTTTGAGTTTACAGTCTTTATTTGAGTCTCGTCGATGTTCAGGTGGAGCCGTGGAGGTCGGGAGACTCGCGTAGATGGAGTCGCGTCACTCGCGTGGAGCCGTAGATGGTCTTCTACCCTTCTTCGAGTCTTCAAGCCTGTACTCTGTATATGATTCTGATCTAGAGTTTTGAGGTTTGTACTCTGTATCTGATTCTGACCTAGAGTTTTGAGTTTTGAGGTCTTCTTCGAGTCTTCACGCGATTTTGTTTCTGGGTTTTTAACTGTTTTCCTTTGAAACGATGCAGTTTCACGAAGATCCTACAAAACGCACGCCTAAACGCTTCGCGCATCGACGTGTTTTTTTACGCATTCGGTCGAAAAGCGTGCATTTACCTGGCTGCGTTTTATCCATGCGCTCCAATACGTTTTCAGTCTAAAACGCATCAAAACGCGCCTTAAAAAGTGTTTCGAAAACGCTTTTAAAAACACTGGGTTGTTCAGAAGTGACTTTACCAACACATCAAGGTTCAATACTAAATACTAATGAAGCAATTACCAGTATAACTAAGACTCAATGAACTCCTTAATTCGTGACCCAGAAAAATTACCTAATCAACTTTTTAGGCTTTGTTGGGTCTATATCATTAACCCTAAATCCCTTTCAAACTCTTTTAGGCATAGTTGGGCCTATTTATTAGATGACAATGGTTTATGTTTCGGTTTCTTTTCCTTGATCTTCGTTCTTTTTGCATTTGCATACTTTTTTAGCACTGGAAGATAGTTGAGTTAAGCAATGTTAGCTAATAAGAACTTAAGACTCCATGGACTCCTTGATTAATAATTCTGAAACTTATCCCCAGTCAACTTTTTCACACTTAAAAGTTATGCCTATGTCATTAGACCACAAATCCCAATCAAGTTTTTTTAGGCTTAATTGGGCATGTGAAATGCCCCAACCCAACAAGTTAACTTATTGGGTTGAATGACAAAGTTACTAATCTTAACAATAATGATGCACACTCTTAGTTACCTATAATGTTTTTGGCACAATGTCTTTCCTGATAAAACTTATTTATAAATGAAGTCGCAAATTGAACTTCTTGCCATGATCGTTCTTCAGTTGCTAGTTGTGTGTATGGATGCTCAGAATTGCCACATTACTTATTTCATACCATGTTAATCTTTGCTACCGTATTACATGGTTAACCATCAAACTGAATGTACTAATTTGGTTCTGAAGATTTTTCCTTTTTACTCCTCTCCCCCATTCCTTTATCTTGATAGTCTTGGCAATGGAGTCCCAAGCAGAAGCTCTTGGCCAGTTAACTACTGATGATCTGGAAAGCAAGGTAGAAACCATTCATCTCCTTTATGTTATCTTTATTGGTGTGCCTTTCATATTAGTTGTACAGTGGATGATTGATTTGAATTTGACTTCCTTTGTAGTTTGTGGATCATTGAAAAGAGTTTGCGTGTTTTTTTGTTGTAGTTTATTTTTGGGTGGAACCAGTTTGGTGTGAATAAATGGTACTGTACGAACACACATGTAATATTCATTGACCTTGATATCCAAAGTCTTTCTCCGCCTGAATTTTATAGAACTGAAGTCGTACACCAACATTGAGACACCTAACTCGATGCATGACAAATATTAAAATATATGCATATTACTTATGTAGAACTTTGAGAGTGAAAACAGAAGTGTGCAAAATGAGAAAAATAAAACAGATTTATTTTTTTATGGTTATTAGCGTATCTGAAGTGAAAACAAGATCGATGCTTGTCCTTCCAACCATTCTTATGTGGAATTTTCTTTGATTAAAGATCTCCATCCAAGGACCAGCATAACAGTTCCGTTCTAGTTTCTTCTTGCCAACTTAATTATAAGTTATTACTTATCTAACACTTAACACTCGTGCATGTGCATTCACACTCATGTAAGCTTGCACGCTGATACCTTCATACTTATATGCTTTTTTGTTCATCTTTAATTGGAATCTATTTTTAGCATGGAATTTCTGGGTTGTTCAGAGATGTGGTATTCCAAAGATAGTCTCCTCATGAATAAATAAATACATTTACTCATATTATGTACTATGAGCAACTGGAAAAAAAACCTTCTATGATCGCACTCTTACACGTATCATACTGCCTGTTTTTCACATGGGATGAGACTTGAGAGGAACTCAATCATGCATTTAATTGTTCCTTAGACATTTGACTTGTTCGATCATTTATGAAATTGATTTATACTGTTTTTGCTGCAGTTTTCATTACTTGAGACCTCGTCAGTTGATGATGATCTTGCAAATCTGAAAAAGGAACTGTCTGGCAGCTCAAAGGTACGGATATAATATCTTGTGATGTAGGAAGTTCCTATTCTTTGTTGTTTTCTAAGTATATACAGCTTCATTTAAACTAAATAGATTGACGTATGTCTACCTTGAGATTTTCATCGGAGTTAAGATTTTCCCTTCCAACAAGCACCATATTAGGCTCTATGATGTATCACTACTTGAATCCCTTTCTTTCTTGTGCGCTAGTTGTTGAAAACTAGGGTATTTAAAGTTTGTCTTTAGAGGAATGTTTTATGGTTTAGGAATTGAGTTTGAATAAGATCTTCAAATATTGAGTATAAAAATCAGGGGGTTGCCTTAGTTTCTGTCAATAGCTACTCTAATTCTGTAGTTGCCTGCAAAAGAGTAAGAAGAAGAGAAGGAAATGCCACCAAGGGAGACGGGGAAAGCAACACGCTAAAATGCAGACTAAATAAATTAAATTCTTGATATTCTATCAAAAGTGAACACATGAAAAACTCCCATTGACAGATGAGTCCTGTGCAATTCCATATGCACGAGTTATTTAATATTATAGTGTTACTGGCAACCATAATGATCAATTAAAGGATGTACTTGTAGTTGGAAAAGAAGGAAAAAACGATTGCTCTGTGACACAAAACTGATGTAAGATGGATTTATGAGTAGTCAGGGGTAGGGGTTCATGTTAATCTCTGGAATAGAAGGAAAGGAATTTGGAATTCAGTGACTGAATTTAAGCAGGACTTCTGAAGATTAGAAGAGAAACAAGGGGCTAGTTTGGTAACTTGAATGGGAGCTGTTGCAATAAAAATTCTTACTAAAATTATAGTGCAGAAAAGACAAGGGGAGAGGGAGTGTGTGTGTGTGTGTGAGAAAGAGAGAGAGAGAGAGAGAGGGGGGATAAACAAGGCATGCATGCCTCCAACATAGACTAAGTATTCATCAGGATCCTTATAGAATAAGTTAACTACATAGAAATATGTGTTCTTGGACTATTCCTTATTGTTAGACAACTATTTGTTAAGAACCTATATGACTGTTGAAAAAAGATACGAAAGCCTTCAGATTGCTCCGATACAATATGAAAGCTTTCATTATCAACTCTCTCCCCTTTTTTTTTTTTCCCCTTCCCATTTGCTGAGGAGATAAAAAAAGTTTCCTTCTTTCTCACAACGTAAATTTTTTTTTTTTGTTATTTTATAACAGAAAGGAGATCTTCCACCTGGTAGAACAAATTCTACTTCCTCAAACAAGGAATTCCCATTTAAAGATCCAGAGATTGAGATTGAGCTGAATGAGTTGCGACGAAAGACCAGGGAGTTCTGAACTCTTGAAGTATCTATCATTATTTCTTCTGCCGACAAATTTATTTTGTAAATTTAAATACCCAAGTAGGGACATTGTACAGGTAGAAGCCAACAACTTTGATATTATTGAAAATTAGTAAAATTTTCAAGTGGGTGAATACCAACTGCTGTCATGTTGTAATTGTATCTACATACAGTTGTTTCAGCAAAACGGCTTGCTTGGATTATTTGCAGTGCAAAAATCGCTGAAGACCAGGAAATTTGGAATATTCAAACCTGTTGATTTGGCAGCAGCGATATGCAGTGTTGATTTTTTGATCATATTAAATATGATCTTATGTTTCTCTGAAATATTCTTGAATGGACAATTTTTAGGATACAGATCAATGTCTTATTGTGTTTTGAGTTCATTTCAAAGTCACGTGCACTTCATTGGAAATATATTTCTAACCTTGTTTGCATGGACGTTTAACATTAGCTGGCGTTGTGGAGAAAAGGGTTGAAGAGCCGTCCAATATGACTAAGGTCAAATTTCTATTGGAACGCTCCCGAATTCTCCTCTTCCCGATGCCCAAAAACATCCCTACGGTACATAGCTAATAGGTGTGATAATCATTGATTATAAATACATATGTATAGTTCATTTACTATTTAATGCTTCATATGAATTGAATATAAAATAGAACTAAAATAGAACGTCATAAATTGGGGGTGTCAAGTATTTTTCTTGTTAGTTGTTGGTTGGTAACGGTCTTGTGTTCATCTCCTGTTCTTTCTCAGAAGGCTCAAAGTGCTACCCAAGTCTCATGGCTTACGTGCATATCATCTTCAAAAACATTTCATAGTCCATTCAAAGCTTAGAATTAATAAGTTCAAGTAGCATGCAGTTAAGTCCATATTCAAATTTCTTAACCTTGAACTCAATTACAATGCATGATTGAAATGACCAAATTGTCCTTCCCTTGTATCTATATCATGTGATTGAGAAGGGCATCCAAGTAAATTCAGAGATCAAAAGTGGTTGACTAATTCAAAGTTGTAAAACTAAACCCCATGTTTCATTTTATTCAAAATGGGGCTTCTTGCATGGGAAGACCAACTAACCACAATCAATACATACACTACTATTACTTTTCTCTTATAAATACATACAACACACACCCATTCTTTGCTCCACATCCACAACCAAAATCACACACCTCAAACCATCTCTTCCAAACTTGCGACTTCTTTGGGTGATTTTTTTTGCTCTTTTGAAGATGAAAACAAGCACCACCACCGCCCTTTACATCATCTTCATCATTTCAGTGGCAATTTTGAGCCATGTTGGAGTAGTGGAGGCGGCGAGGGTTTTGTCGGAGTCTGAGGACTTTGCCAGCGCAAACCACCTCAAGACATACCCGTCGGTCTACGAGACGGCGAAGACCACCATGGCCTGCTGGCTTCAACGGCTAGCTTCAGGTCCAAGCCCTAGAGGACCTGGTCATTAGTTGATTACTCAAGAAAATAATACTTTACTCTTGCAAGAAATTAAATACCAGACTGTCTGTTTTTCTTTCTTCCTTTTTTTTTTCCCTGTAGCTTTGTCTATTCCTTTTTGTATAATTCTGAGATCAAAAACTATACTGTAATGTTTGTAATAGAATTATACGAAAAAAATTTGTCAATAAATAAGGAAAAAAATTATTTTGTTTTTGGTACCAACTGAGAGATAAATTATATATAAAGTTTAGGGTACTATCACTAATTTTTTGTATGGAATTGAATAATGAGAATAATTCGAACACTATAAATTTTCTGAGTAAATGATTCACCGCTCAACAACAGTCGGACAAATAGGGAATGCAGACCAATGGTTAACAATGGCCTTGATGGGTGGTTTTGCTAGGTCAAGAGCATAAACTAGTGCTGTTTTCGGTTTCGTATGATATTGGTAAACTTATATTATTTCATTTATATTGTGTTAGTCCAAGCATTCATGCTTAGCTTGTATTTTCTCATATATATATATTTATACCTTCTTCTTGTCCTTTTTTTTGGTCATTTTCTCCTCTGCATTGTTTCTTTCCTTTTTTATCTTCTGTCTTTTCACTTTTAAAATATTTTAACATTTTATTATTTAATATATAGAACTAAAATCATAATTTTACTGAAATAAAAATTTAAAGTAGATATATTGATATTTCTATATTTACCAATTCTAATTTATATTTATCTTGTTCAAGTACTCAATAACCTTTTCAACTACATATTAAATAAAAAATAATAAAAAATACAATTAAAATAAATTTTAACAAAAGATATATTCCTGGAGAAAAAAATATTGTGAATTTTAAATAAAATCACATTTAATATCTTTCTAAGGATGTATGCAAAAAAAAAAAAAATGATGAAAATTGCCTAGATGGCTCTAAATTTGTGAAATGTTGCAAGAGGAGTACTGGACCGTCTTTTGACCCAAATCTGAGCCTTTGAAATTCCTATTTGTTGGGCCTTTAATAGAGCCTATAAGAAAAATTAAAAGGACCCCAAATCTGGGCCTTCGAACTTCTTGTTGAGCCTTTTAACAGTAGGCCCAGATGAAAAGACATGTACGATGAAAATTATCGGAGCAACGATTCGAACGTCCGACCTGTGTGTTACGGGCCCACCACGCTTCCGTTGCGCCGCTCTGATATTTTGCTAATGGAGAGCTTCCAAGAAGAATATGTTTAATAGTAGACAAATGAATCCTCCATTCATCCCTGATAGCTGGTGAATCTGCAGCTTTGTTAGATTCAATCTCAAGTAATGGAGATGGGACTTTGGTGGCACTCGCATCGCTACTACTCTAACTATAAATACTTTTCGATCCGATTCCATTTTTCATTTTTGTGTTCCATTTGTTTTCAGATAGTTCATGGAAAGAAAGAAGAGTTTGATCGAACAGTCGCGGATTGAGGCTCACCTATTTACTTCCTCTGTGTTTGTTTCTTTTGTTCTATGTGGCTTGTTTTACTAACTCTGGGTAGTGTGGTTCTTTACCATTTTCGTTGTATTCATGAGGGCATAATAATCTCCCTTCATTTATTTTTGTTGCAATTTATGTTTGATCCTCCAATCCATTCAAAGCAAAGAAGTAAGAACAATTACTAAGCGGAGCTGCTAGTCATATATATAGAGTTTTTGTACATGATTTATGTGGCAAGCCACATGCCAAATGACATGTAAAGTGTATCATGTTTTTACATAAATACCCTTAATTATTCATACAAATGGTACACTTTTATCTCACATGACATCATAGTTTTTTTACTTTCAAATCGTTTTTCTCTCCCAAAATACATGTTAGATTTTGAAAAAAATTATATATTCAGAATCAGCATGTAAAACTCTTTCCAACAAAATTCATTGTCAAAATGTTTCGCCTTGTCGTTCTTAATTACACTGTTCTCGTGAATAGTGTAATAAGATCTAAAACAATTAAAACATGAACATTTATTATATTGTTTCAACCTCTTATTACATTATTTCAATTTCGTATTACATTGTTTAAACATTTTATTACATTGTTTTAGTATCTTATTATATTATTTTCTCGATAAACCATACTTATATCAAATTGTTTTTATAAGGGGGTCCAAATTGTCCATGGAAAGCTAAACTCATCGGAATCGAACTCAGGGTAGTGAGACAAGTCGTAATATGCTCTCCCAATTTAAACAAAATTAAAATTACCAGATTCAGTGACAAATTCTTATTGTGCTCAAGTATTCATCGTGACTTAGAAGCTTTATAACTTGATCTATTTGGCTCCACTGGGTTTCCATTTAACCGTTTCTTCTTCACGCATTTTCAAACTCCCTTTAACTAGTTCACAACAATTGACCATTACTCTACAATGTTTCAACAAAGATCTTTATTACATTATTTCAGCTTCTTATTACATTGTTTAAGCCTTTTGTTACATTGTTTTAGGCCCTTATTATATTGTTTTAGCATCTTATTACATTTTTTTCAATCAACCATGACCTTTATTTTATTGTTTCATCCTCTTATTATATTTTTTATCAACACATACCGTTATTTTATTATTTTAGGCTCTTATTACACTGTTTCAATCTCTTATTCCATTGTTTTAACATCTTATTACATTTTTTCCAAACTCATACATTTATTTTATTGTTTTATCCTCTTATTATATTTTCTTATCAACACATACCTTTATTATATTATTTCAACCTCTTATTACATTGTTTCAACATGTTATTATGTAGTTTTCTCAATGAAACATACTCCTATTACCATTCACCGATGCCACACATTTAACACTGCAATTAAGATTCTGAATCGGTCCTAAATTTTCAAACTGCAAATTGAAAAGATTAATACCAAACACCCATCATCTTCAAGATAGTTAACCTCAAATGTAGCATCCATAACGAGCTTGCTATTTAATTTTGACATTTTCCACAACTGAGCACAAAAGTAAACAAAAATAGGAGAGGATGCGTTGTCTATACAGAAATACTAAATAATCCATAAGGTATTGAAGTTCTTGTCATCAGAAGAGAAGAGTACGATATCTTTAACACAATGAGCAGCTAGATCCGTCCCCGGAGGCAATTGGCAGGCGAAAGCCGACTCCAAATCGGGCGAAATCTGGTATGGCGGAGGAGACTGGGGGACTGGTGGAGGAGGAGAAGAGGATAGAGAGAGAGAGACGAGCATGGGATGTAACAGTCTGCCCCCTCAAGTTCAATAACACTTTGTCCGCTTTGGACCTAACTATCCCTCACGGCTTTGTCTTCCCAAGAGGTCACCCATCCCAATATTACTCTCGTAGAAGCACGTTTAATTACGGAGTTTTTATGGGATTTGGTGCCACCACTCCAAGGAAAATCGATTATTACTAGTTGAGAGTTTGACCTATTATATTCTGCATTTTCTCTCAAGCATTGTCCGATGTGGGATAGTGGATATGCCTCCTGTGCCACACGTTGTACCGCTCTCAGGAGCCATGCACACACGTGCCTACACACAGAGCCCACATTCCACTCCTCTTAAAAGGCTCACGTCCCCGTGAGCGCACCCACACAGGACCATGAGTGCCACACCGACCCAACGACTTTGTCTTTCCTGGAGGTCACCCATCCCAATATTGCTCTCATAGAAGTACGTTTAACTACGGTATTTTTATGGGATTGGGTGTCACCACTCCAAGGAAACTTAGTTGTTACTAGTTTGAGAGTTTGGCCTATTATATTCTACACTTCCCCTCAAGCATTGTCCGATGTGGGATAGTGGACATGCCTCCTGTGCCACACGTTGTACCCCCCTCAGGAGTTGTGCATACACCTGTTGACACACATAGCCCACATTCCACCCCTCTTAAGAGGCTCACATCCCCGTGAGCGCATCCATGCAGGATCATGAGTACCACACCGACCCAACGACTTTGTCTTCCTAGAAGGTCACCCATCCCAATATTACTCTCGTAGAAACACGTTTAACTATGAAGTTTTTATGGGATTTGGTGCCACCACTCTAAGGAAAATTGATTGTTACTAGTTTGAGAGATTGACCTATTATATATATTTTGCACTTTTCCTCAAGCATTGTCCGATGTGGGATAGTAAACATGCCTCCTGTGCCACACGCTATACACCCTTAGGAGCCATACGCACATGTGTCGGCACACAGAGCCTACATGGGAGATCTAGAGATGGTGGAAAAAGAATGATGGGATGGGTGGAGATTAGATAGAGATAAGGGGTATTTGTGCCCAATTAAAATAGAAGTGAGACAATAAATTTTTTTCATTCATATCTAGGTGGCATGGTGACACCGAGATTATGAATAATTATGTATAAGTATTTTTTGTACATATATCATTTTCCATTACTAAGTGGTAGTTGATTCCAATTATAAAAACTTCCTAATAATCTAGGACGGATTAAGTTTTGCCTTGAGTAACAAACTCCAGTCAATATGTGACCATTCAGATTTCAAAAATCAAAAGTTTCCAATTAAATATGATTTAGTTTCAAAGTTTATACCTGTACGTATCCCGGGTCGGGTGCGTGATACGCCAAATCTTTCGGTGCATGTCCACAACATTTGTCGGAGGTTGGAACGTCCGATTCAGGGGCGGGGTTGCATCTACAGTCCAAATCAGTGGCCAAAAATCAAAATTTCAAACTCGGGTCTTCACGGGTTAGGGCTTTTCGATGACCATTTCGGCCAGCCGTTAGTTGGGTTAGGTCCGCCTCACCTCAGGGAGCACGTAGGTGGCATCGACAGATGGGTGGATCGGGCCAATATTTGCTTCGGTGGTCCGATGCTTCAAGGCACGTTTTCGACGACTCAGGTAGCAGTTAGCTATCGAACTTGGCTGGGATGTGTTTCTGGCAACTCGAAGGTTCTATTGGAGGTATTGACAGTGCAAATGGCCATCAAACGGCGAAGATGGGTGGTGCCTGGTTGTGCGCATGGGTGGTGGTTGGTTGTGCGGCGTGGGGGGAGAAAAAATTTAATTTTGTGCGAATCTTGAGAGGGAGGTTATATTATGATTTTTTATTTCATTTTTAGTTCGATACACTTTGCACCCATAACCTTTCATATCTCTTCAATTACGTCTTTATTTTCAGTTTTCAATTTATTTTCCAATTTCAAGATTGGTTCCAACAGATCCAACTTGAATAGAAAATTTCAAGCCTAAAACTTGAATAGAAAACCGAAGAGCAAGTCCAATTCTTACATCACAATGGGGTACATGGTGTGTTCTATTTTAACCCAATCCACATCTCATATTTCAATATCACATCAATATTTTAATATTTTTCAAGGAAAGAGAGAAGAGAATTGGAGGAGAGACGTGAGAGGAGAAGAGTTGAGAAAAAAATAAAATATTGATTTGATGAATTTTGAGTATCCCTTGAAAGAGGTTAAATTGGAAAAGGGCATTTTGCGTACCAAACTTACTCTAAACTCTGATCCTTTTAGACTTTTAGTTATATCCACAGTGGTGAACACTTGATTTGTACTCCATATGTTTTAAAGCTTGTACATGATTTATAGTATCAAGTGCTAGAAATATAAACACCCACAATGACACACACTATCAAACATTTGAAATTGTGTATAAAATACCAACTACACATGTTGGTCCCACTTATGTACACTTTCAAGGTTTAGAGTGTACTCCATAAATGGATTGTGCCTTAATTTAGTTGATATTTTCAAGTGTGATTTTTGTCCCATTAGAGCTCTAAACACTACATTTTATCATAAAGTGTAGTTTCAAGCACTTGATACAATATCCATTAAATAAGCATCCACAATGGATGTTTGAAAACCAAAATTTTAAGTACTTAAAACAACATTTGAAACACTAGATGCCTACAATGGGTTGAAATCAACACTTGATATTATCACAAAATTTAGTGGGCTCTTGACATATCAAAAGCCAACTAAGATGAAAAAGTGGACCCACATAACTATTCTTTGATTGACACTTTGCACTCTCTGTCATTTTTTTTTTCTTCTGTGCTCTTGATAATTTGATGATGTACAAAAACTAAGATAATATAGAGTAATTGAAACTAGATCATCATTGGAGATGCTCGCGGTGACTAAATTAAGGAAAACTAGAAAATGCGCTTGTTACTTTATATGATGTGTGTACTATGATTGCACATCAATCTACTTCAATTGGACAACTTTTTCAGTTCCGATTTTTTTTTTTTTTTTTTAAAGTTAAGTTCCGAACTTTTGAAGAACTAGTCAAAATCAAAAAGTATTTGAAATTATTATGTACTGGATGGTCCAATAACATTAATGCTAGGTAAGCGGACTTTAATTTCTCTATTTGCCATTGCCGTATTTGACCAAGTCAAAAACATGGCAAATAAAATTTATATGGGTATGATTTTTTTGGCATAAATAGTTAGTGCTAGTCCACATCAAGATAAGTATTCTTAAGAACATGTTAGATACTTAGTTGTCATGAAAACCAAAAACGAAAAGAAAAGCATTAACAATATTATAATGCATTCCTTTATTAATTGGCGAGAGAAAAAAGAGATACAGATCACTATTTATATTCTCTTTTTTTATTCTTCTTAATTACTCAAATATATAGTTCTCTCTCCATATATGTATATATATATCCTAGGAGCGGAGATTGCCTCCAGCACTAACACCAAACTTGTTACAATAGTTAGTGTAATAATTAATACGTGTTTGAAGAAGTTGAGGTTTTTTTCCACCATATTCTTCAGCCCTGTTGATCTTCTGAATCATCACTCCAAAACCCTGTGTCTCCACAGGATGTACATTGTTCATCCAGAACCACAAACTTGTCTGGCGATGATCCTTTTTGTGTTTGTGTTTTTTAATTTTTTTCTTGTTTTTTAGTCCCTTTGGTTGTTCTCTATCTTTATGGTAGCACGAGTGTCTATGGATCTCATTTACACAATTTATTGGAAAACTTAATACAATCAAGTGTATGACCTTTAAAAAAAGGTATTCTTAAGAACATGTTAGATACTTAGTTGTCATGGAAACCAAAAGGAAAAAGAAAAGCATTAACACTAGTATAATGCAATCTTTTATTCTTCTTAATTACTCAGATTAATATATGATTCTCTCTCCATATATGTAAATATATATCCTAGCAGCTAAGATTGCCTCCAGGACTAACACCAAACTGCTTACAATAATTAGTGTAATAATTAATACGAGCTTGAACAAGCTGAGGTTCTTTTCCATCACATTCAATATCACCGTTGATCCTCTGAATCGTGGCTCCAAAACCCTGTGTCACCACCGGACGAACATTGTTCATCCAAAACCACAAGCCAGCCTTGAATGCTAAGACAGAGTCATTGGCCACCGACTCCGGAGACCCCAACCCATCGAAGTTTAGGTCATTTCCTGTTGTGCCATAATTGTAGTTCCACGATAGTTGGAGCGGTCCGCGGCCGTGGTAGCTCTTCCCTGGTGCACATGGATAGTCTGTTCTTGATGTGTCACAATAGTTTGATTGAGGATTCTGCTCGCTCATATAGCAAAGGTCTGCATGTACAAAAACAAATTTGCATATATTTGTATATTAGCAACAAAAATAAGTGTGGAGTGAATCGATATATTATATATATATATATATATATATATTGAGGTTTTGAAAACTTTTATAGTGCACAATCCTAATAGTAAAAAAAAATATGCACAACAAAAGAAATTAAAGGGAAAGAAATCGTACGTCCCGTTTCGTGAGTGACATGAGCGAAAAAGGCAGCAATCTCACGCTTAGAATCATCAGCAGAGCCAATTTTGCCAAACCCGGAGAAGGCATTGAGAGCATTGAGAAATGCATCTCTAGTGTAAAAACTCTTGCCAGGACAACTAGCCGCAGCTTGGTCGATTATGCCGCTGAAGAAATGGGGCGTGACAAGATCAGCCACAGTAACATCACTGTTAGAGGGAGTGGTACCTGGGGAACTGTTACATGGACCCTCACGACAACCCTTTCCACAGTATTCATTGCCATTGCCGCAGTAGCCATATCTGCTGCAGCAAACCCCAGCACCACACCCACAGTTCTGGCCCATTGCGACGGGCATGACTGCTATGGCAATAATTACGGCGAGAATGAGTGTTTGGAGGCTAAGAAGGGATGCCATTATTGTTTTTCAAGTTGTGTTTGTGAAAATTCCTCTGAGAGAGGTGGTGTATATATAGTGAATTGTAAAAGGAGAGTTTGGCTAGATGTGGACTGTGTGTATGTGTTTGTCTTTCTTCTGGAGAGACTGCAGTCAAATTTAGCTAAAAATAGATGTTTATAGCCTCGGAGAAGGCGTGTATTGAGTATATACTGAGACTTGTTAGTGCACAGAACTAGTGCTGGAAAATTTACCCAAGATCCTCCTTTATAGAAATATCACACGACCTGAAAATATAAACACAATTAACACAAGAATATACGTGGAAAATCTTCAAGGCGTGTGAAAAAACAAGGTGATGTCAAAATACAACAAGAGAAAATTCACTACATAAAAAATTTGTATAACCACACATTCAATTTTCTCTTACACCATGAACCCAATTGATCCCAAGAAATACACCACAAAGTTATCATCCTTTGCTCTCTCTCAACTGCCTCTCAAACCCATAGAAACAAAACAATAGGAAATTAGGTTACAACCCTAGAAAACAAGTCTTCTATTTATCAACAACTGTCGGACGGACAAGATGATTGTCACTTAAACCTGCTCTTGTAGGATCCCCGTCCGGATGGATCTTCAAGCTTCCTCGATCCAGACGTCCAATAAGGCCCCTCTACCACTTCACGTACCCGAGTTGTTTGGACGGCTAAAACCCCGGTCTAGACGACAACTCTAGAAACACCAAACCAACAACAAAACTTGCCTCCCCATAATCTGAAACGACCCCGAATTTACTGATCATACCTAACAAACAACAACTAAATGCCATTTAATGATAACAGGTTTTGAAAAGTCATGTTGATCTATATCCCCTTCAAATTTCAATCTTCATGGACCACAATTTATATTTATGTGCAAATTTTATTTATTTATTAATAAGAATAAGGTTAGCAAAGAATTTATCCTCTTATAACCACAAAGATTGTATTTTCATTTTGACACGTGGTTAACAAAATCAAACTGATGAGGATAATGACAATAGTAAAAAATGATCCCCTGAATCAGCCGCATAATCTGAAGCCGTCCACTCCCCTTTTTTCTTCTTGGCTGCTATGTTTAGTGTTTTGCTTAAGTTGTCTTGTTCCTGGTAAGCAATATGTTATGTTTTACTTATTCAATGTACATTATGTATGGCCCTTCCATTATAATCATATATAAAAGAAAAAAAAAGAGAGTATAAAACCAAAGGGTCGACAGCATCCTAATCCATCTTAATATATAAATATATAGTTATTTACTTTTTTATTAGAAGCGTTTTGGTGGAGAATATGTCTACCAGAGGATACGCTGTCGATTTATACTAGAGTATACGCTCTAAAATATGTTGTACAAGTTTTTGATGAAACTAATTTAGAGATAGAGTATAGGCGGTAAATTTGCCAATAAGGGTAGGGGACGGTTAAATTAACGGTTATTTTTGTTGATGAACATTATTTGCAGCTCATTTTTTACTAAGTACACTCCACTCTAGTGTGTTTTTAAAGGGTTAATGTGATGTACTTATTAAAAAATGGGGTGCAAATAATGTTCATCATTTTAGTTAAATATAACACCATAATTTTTTTTTTTAATAATTTTTGGACAATAATACCCTTTTGCAAAACGACTAAAAAACACATTATTGTTTCTCAGTTGTTTTGAAATCTGAGCAAAGAGTTCATCCCGCATAGCTGCACACTTCAGTTTTATTATATTTATTATATTGTTATTATATTTTAGTATCTTATTATATTAGTTTCTCGATAAACCATACTTATATCAAATTGTTTTTATAAGGGGGTCCAAATTGTCCATGGAAAGCTAAACTCATCGGAATCGAACTCAGGGTAGTGAGACAAGTCGTAATATGCTCTCCCAATTTAAACAAAATTAAAATTAACAGATTCAGTGACAAATTCTTATTGTGCTCAAGTATTCACCGTGACTTAGAAGCTTTATAACTTGGTTTATTTGGCTCCACTGGGTTTCCATTTAACCGTTTCTTCTTCATGCATTTTCAAACTCCCTTTAACTAGTTCACAACAATTGACCATTACTCTAGAATGTTTCAACAAAGATCTTTATTACATTATTTCAGCTTCTTATTACATTGTTTAAGCCTTTTGTTACATTGTTTTAGGCCCGTATTATATTGTTTTAGCATCTTGTTATATTTTTTTCTATCAACCCTGACATTTATTTTATTGTTTCATCCTCTTATTATATTTTTTATCAACACATACCGTTATTTTATTATTTTAGGCTCTTATTACACTGTTTCAACCTCTTATTCCATTGTTTTGACATCTTATTACATTTTTTTTCAAACTCATACATTTATTTTATTGTTTTATCCTCTTATTATATTTTCTTATCAACACATACCTTTATTATATTATTCCAACCTCTTATTACATTGTTTCAACATGTTATTATATAGTTTTCTCAATGAAACATACTCCTATTACCATTCACCGACGCCACACATTTAACACTGCGATTAAGATTCTGAATTGGTCCTAAATTTTCAAACTGCAAATTGAAAAGATTAATACCAAACACCCATCTTCAAGATAGTTAACCTCAAATGTAGCATCCATAACGAGCTTCCTATTTAATTTTGACATTTTCCACAACTGAGCACAAAAGTAAACAAAAATAGGAGAGGATGCGTTGTCTATACAGAAATACTAAATAATCCATAAGGTATTGAAGTTCTTGTCATCAGAAGAGGAGTACGATATCTTTAACACAATGAGCAGCTAGATCCGTCCCCAGAGGCAATTGGTAGGCGAAAGCCGACTCCAAATCGGGCGAAATCTGGTATGGCGGAGGAGACTGGGGGATTGGTGGAGGAGGAGAAGAGGATAGAGAGAGAGAGAGACGAGCATGGGATGTAACAGTCTGTCCCTTCAAGTCCAATAACACTTTGTCCGCTTTGGACTTAACTAGCCCTCACGATTTTGTCTTTCCAAGAGGTCACCCATCCCAATATTACTCTCGTAGAAGCACGTTTAACTACGGAGTTTTTATGGGATTTGGTGCCACCACTCCAAAGAAAATCGATTATTATTAGTTGAGAGTTTGACCTATTATATTCTGCACTTTCTCTCAAGCATTGTCCGATGTGGGATAGTGGATGTGCCTCCTGTGCCACACGTTGTACCCCTCTCAGGAGCCATGCACACATGTGCCTACACACAGAGCCCACATTCCACCCCTCTCAAAAGACTCACGTCCCCGTGAGCACACCCACACAGGACCATGAGTGCCACACCGTCCCAACGACTTTGTCTTTCCAGGATGTCACGCATCCGAATATTGCTCTCATAGAAGTACGTTTAACTATGGTGTTTTTATGGGATTGGGTTTCACCGCTCCAAGGAAACTTAGTTGTTACTAGTTTGAGAGTTTGACCTATTATATTCTACACTTCCCCTCAAGCATTGTCCGATGTAGGATAGTGGACATGCCTCCTGTGCCACACGTTGTACCCCCCTAAGGAGCTGTGCATACACGTGTTGACACACAGAGCCCACATTCCACCCCTCTTAAGAGGCTCACATCCCCGTGAGCGCATCCACGCAGGATCATGAGTACCACACCGTACCATGTGGGATAGTGGACATGCCTCCTGTGCCACACGTTGTACCCCCCTCAGGAGCTGTGCATGCACGTGCTGACACACAGAGCCCACATTCCACCCCTCTTAAGAGGCTCACATCCCCGTGAGCGCATCCACACAAGATCATGAGTACCACACCGACCCAACGACTTTGTCTTCCTAGAAAGTCACCCATCCCAATATTACTCTCGTAGAAGCACGTTTAACTATGAAGTTTTTATGGGATTTGGTACCACCACTCTAAGGAAAATTGATTGTTACTAGTTTGAGAGGTTGACCTATTATATATATTCTGCACTTTTTTTCAAGCATTGTTCGATGTGGGATAGTAGACATGCCTCCTGTGCCACACGCTATACACCCTTAGGAGCTATACGCACATGTGTCGGCACACAGAGCCCACATGGGAGATCTAGAGATGGTGGAAAAAGGATGATGGGATGGGTGGAGATTAGATAGAGATAAGGGGTATTTGTGCCCAATTAAAATAGAAGTGAGACAATAAATTTTTTTCATTCATATCTAGGTGGCATGGTGACTTCATATCTAGATGGCATGGTGACACCGAGATTATGAATAATTATGTATAAGTATTTTTTGTACATATATCATTTTCCATTACTAAGTGGTAGTTGATTCCAATTATAAAAACTTCCTAATAATCTAGGACGGATTAAGTTTTGCCTTGAGTAACAAACTTGAAAAGCTTGAGATAGCTCAAGGAGATAAGAGAGAACAGAGCTCGATAAATTCCACTATTCTCATTGAACAAAAAACGAACTCTTACAGAGCATTATATGCCTAGAAAGAAAAGATCCAAGCCAATAGAATAATACAAAAGAAATCTATACACGTAAAGTAAAAGACAAGCCATACGCTGCCTATACAAAGACTTTTCCTCCTAAACATCAATTACACAGAACCTATACAACAACTATACAGAACTTATACAACAGCTACTCGTAACACCCCCCCTCAAGGTGAACAGTGTGCATTGAACACATTCAGCTTGGGAAGGAGTCGATGAAGATGGGTGACAGTAACTGGTTTGGTAAGAAAATCACTTGGTTGATCAGGAGAAGAAATGTGGAAGAGTTTCACAAGGCCTTGTTGAACTTTCTCCCGCACAAAATGACAATCTAATTCGATGTGTTTGGTGCGCTCGTGGAAGACCGGGTTGGTAGCAATATGAATGGCCGCTTGACTATCACAATATAAAGAGATGGGCTGAGAAAGATGAACATTCAAATCGCGCATAAGGGCAGAAATCCAGACTAATTCACTACATGTGTTGGCCATGGCACGGTATTCCGCCTCAGCGGAAGATCTAGAAATAGTGGGTTGTTTCTTAGATTTCCAGGAAATAAGACAACCTCCAAGCATAATGCAGAATCCATTGACTGACCGACGCGTATCAGGACAAGAAGCCCAATCTGAGTCGCAATAGGCTCGAAGCTGCGTAGAAGGATCAGTAGTGGTCCAATCTGAATCACAATAGGCACGAAGGTGAGTGGAGAGATCAGTTGGAAAGTAAAGACCTTGACCCGGTGAACCTTTCAAATATCTTAGAATACGAAATACTGCATGAAGATGTTGATCCATGGGAGTTTGTAGGAATTGGCTGAGAGTGTGCACAACGTAACTAATGTCCAGACTTGTCAAGGTTAGATACATGAGGCGACCAATGAGACGACGATATAAAGAAGAATCTGTAAGTGTGGTTCCAGAATCTCCAGAAAGATGTACATTCAACTCAGTGGGGGATTCAAGAGGACGGGCATCAATGAAACCTGAATCTTGCAGTAAATCAAGTGTATATTTTCGTTGAGTAATCGACAAACCTGTTTTGGATCGACTGAATTCCAGGCCTAAAAAATATTTGTGGGTTCCCAAATCTTTGAGCTTGAAGCAGGAGTGAAGATATTGCTTGATGGATTGTATCAAAACTTCACTTGTTCCACCAATGAGCATATCATCAACGTAAAGTAATAGAGCCACAAAATCAGCTCCTTTCTTCAATGTGAACAATGAGTAATCACTCTTAGATTGGTGGAAGCCATAGGATATGAGAACGGAACAAAATTTTGCATTCCATTGGCGTGATGCTTGTTTGAGCCCATAGATAGATTTCTTTAACCTACAAACAAGTGTGGTATTTGGGGTCCGATATCCAGGATGCTGCTGCATATAGACTTCTTCATTCAAGTCACCATTGAGAAAAGCGTTGTGCACATCCAATTGATGTAAGGACCACTTGTTCATTGAAGCTAAGGCAAGAAAAACTCTCACAGTGACAATCTTGACAACTGGAGAGAATGTTTCTGTGTAATCAAAACCAGGTTTCTGGCAAAAACCTTGAGCTACCAAACGTGCCTTGTGTCGTTCAATGGAGCCATCCGGGTTGTGTTTGATTTTATATACCCACTTGGATCCAATTGCACGACGACCAGAAGGTAGTGGAGTCAATTCCCAGGTATCATTAGCTTCCAAAGCATGAATTTCAGTATCCATGACAGAACGCCAAGTGGAGTGTTGAACTGCCTCAGCAAAATGAGTGGGTGCACGAATGGCAGAAATGGAACACAGAAAAGAAGTATGAGCAGATGAAAAATTTGTGTAATGTAAATACTTACTTATGGGAAAAGACGTTGATAACTCAGCCACAGTGGGAATCTTGGAAGGAGACATGCATAAAATATTGTTGCAGTGATAGTCTTTAAGGTACCCAGGTGGTTGAGTGACACGAGAAGATTTTCGAATGAGTGGTGATGAAACATCAGATGAGGAAGCTAATGGTGAGGATGAAGCTGGAGTAGAAGGTGGAGATATAATGGAAGCAGAAGGAATATTGGGTGATGAAGATGCGAGGGAAGGAGCAACTGATGGCTGACATGACTCAGGTGACAAGGAAACAAAAGTTGAGTCCAGGTCTGAAGGTATGTAAGGTGTGGTGGACTCTAAGGGTACGTGATTTGAGGAAATGGTAAGATGGAAGGGAAAGGTGGTTTCATGAAACACAACGTCACGAGAGACAAAAATATCATGGGTTTCTATATCAAACAATCTATATCCTTTAGTCCCAAATGGGTATCCTAAAAAGACACACGCACGGCCCCGTGGATGAAACTTGGAACGTGTATGTGGTATGACTGCTGCATAGCAGAGGCAACCAAAAACACGGAGAGCATGAAAATTGGGAGGCCGTTTGAACAAGATTTGAAAAGGACTATGTTTGTCCAATTTTCTAGAGGGCATACGATTGATAAGATGCACAGCGGTGAGAATACAAAAACTCCAGAAGTTGTCCGGAAGATTTGCATGGCATTTGAGGGCACGAGCAGTGTTCAAAAGGTGTTGATGTTTGCGTTCAACTACCCCATTTTGTTGGGGTGTGTAGGTACATGTCCTTTGATGAACAATTCCCTGAGAAGAATAGAATTCTGGCATCTGAAATTCAAGACCATTATCCGAGCGAAGGATTTTAATTTTGGTGTGAAAATGAGTAGCAACATAATGGCAGAATTTTTGAATGTATGATCTAGCTTCGGACTTAGTATGCATCAAGTAGACCCAAGTAGTTCTACTGAAATCATCAACAATGGTAAGGAAAAATTTATAGCCATCAACAGAAAGTATAGAGTGTGGACCCCAAATGTCTACATGAATTAATTCAAAAGGAACAAAAGTTTCAGTAACACTAGTCTTGAAAGGTTGGCCTTCATCTTGGCAAAAGGACATATTGAGCAAAAACCAAAAGGTTCAGACAAGGGTTTTGGCAACAAGGTGCTGGCTGATAGAGAAGGATGTCCCATTCGATGGTGCCACAACATAGATTTTTCAGAGACAGTGGAAGGAGTCAAAACAGAGTTAACCAAGACTGAAGATGTCCGCAAGGGATACAATCCTTTAAGCATGTTCCCCATTCCAATCTTCTTCGAGGTGACTGAGTCCTGCAACACACAAGAGGAAGAGTTAAAAGTGATGGAACAATTTCGGGATGCAGTGAGCTTACTAACTGAGATCAAATTTAGCTTAAAAGTGGGCACGCACAATACTTGATGCAAGACAACATCATCCGGTAAGCATACTTTACCTATATGAGAAACTATGTGTTGCTCTCCATTAGGGAGAGTAACAAAACAATCATGCAATGGTTGTGCCACAGTTAGGAGTTTCACTGAACATACAATGTGGTCACTGGCACCACTATCTACTAACCAAGGAAAAGTGTCCAGTGTAGGAGAATGATATAGTAGAGACGTGGAAGACAAATTTTTACCTGTGGCAGTGGTAACACATGCCACAATAAGATTACTAGTGAACTTACTACCTAAGAGATTGGGTGAAGAAGAACAAACACTTCCACTTTGCTGAGATTGTCCAACATTCTGTGACGTGGCAGAGTTTAATTTGAGGAATTGCATCAACTGATTGCATAAGTCAGGGGACATTTGTAAAGTGCTGGATGACGAGTCCGTCGAGTCCAGAGTAGCAGAGTGATTTGCATAGTGTCCCTTGTCATGACGAGGTCCTGTGCCATTTCTTGAGGACCGCTTGGGTTGTCCTGGTGGATACCCATGAAGTTTGAAACATTTGTCTATGGTGTGTCCCTGCTTATGACAATAGTTGCAATTAAGATTGTCCCGTCGTCCTTGATACCCAGCACTGCCCATCTTTCCTGTATCAGTCTTGACTGCCATAGCAGATGCTTGTTCAATCAATGGTTGTGCTGGGTGTGTCAAAGAGAGTTGACGTTCTTCATGTAAGACAATGGTCAAAGCCTTAGTCCAGATCGGCAAGGGATCCATGGATAAAATCTGGCTTCGAACAGTAGAAAAACAGTCATTTAAACCCATTAGGAACAGCATAGTCGCTTCCTTTTGTTGATATCGCTCAAGAGCAACCTGTGTGCCACAGCTACAGTCTGGAATAACGTTGTAATAAACAAGTTCATTCCAAAATCCCTTTTGCTTGGTGTAGTATTCAGTCACATTCATAGTTCCCTGTCGAGTATTTCCCATGGATTGACGAAGCTCATACACCCGACTATCATTAGATGAAGCATACCTGAGCTTCAACTCAAGCCATAAGTCTCGAGCATTAATAGAACTTGACAAACTAGCAGCAATAGTTGGTGAGATGCAGTTCAAGATCCATGTAACCAGCAAGCTGTTGCATCTTTTCCAAGCACCATAACGTGAGTTTGTGGGTTCCATTGTTGGGTATGAACCATCTAGCAAGCCCTGCTTGTTGCGGGCCTCAAGAGCCGTAAATATTGTACGGCTCCAAACATGGTAGTTCTCTTCGCCTGTGAGGGCACCAGAGATTAGCTTGTGGACTGCATAATCTGCTGTGGTGAGATTCAAAGGATCATCCTGAATGTTGGAGGATGTAGAAAACATGACAGGAGAAAGTTCTGATTTTGGAGTACCAATATTGGTATCCGCAAGATCTCCAACAATGGAGGAACCAGTAGCAGGACTGGTAGTCATAGTGGTTGTATAGAAGATGGTGTTTGAGTTTGTAAAAGAAAAATTAACCTGTTGGCTCCGATACCATGAAAAGCTTGAGATAGCTCAAGGAGATAAGAGAGAACAGAGCTTGATAAATTTCACTATTCTCATTGAACAAAAAACGAACTCTTACAGAGCATTATATGCCTAGAAAGAAAAGATCCAAGCCAATAGAATAATACAAAAGAAATCTATACACGTAAAGTAAAAGACAAGCTATACGCTGCCTATACAAAGACTTTTCCGCCTAAACATCAATTACACAGAACCTATACAACAACTATACAGAACCTATACAACAGCTACTCGTAACAAAACTCCAGTCAATATGTTACCATTCAGATTTCAAAAATCAAAAGTTTCCAATGAAATATGATTTAGTTTCAAAGTTTATACCTGTACGTATCCCGGGTCGGGTGCGTGATACGCCAAATCTTTCGGTGCATGTCCACAACATTTGTCGGAGGTTGGAACGTCCGATTCAGGGGCGGGGTTGCATCTACAGTCCAAATCGGTGGCCAAAAATCAAAATTACAAACTCGGGTCTCCACGGGTTAGGGCTTTTCGATGACCATTTCGGCCAACCGTTAGTTGGGTTAGGTCCGCCTCACCTCAGGGAGCACGTAGGTGGCATCGACAGATGGCTGGATCGGGCCAATCTTTGCTACGGTGGTCCGATGCTTCAAGGCACGTTTTCGACGACTCAGGTAGCAGTTAGCGATCAAACTTGGCTGGGATGTGTTTCTGGCAACTCGAAGGTTCTATTGGAGGTATTGGCAGTGCAAATGGCCATCAAACGGTGAAGATGGGTGGTGCCTGGTTGTGCGCATGGGTGGTGGTTGGTTGTGCGGCGTGGGAAGAGAAAAAATTTAATTTTGTGCGAATCTTTAGAGGCAGGTTATATTATGATTTTTTATTTCATTTTTAGTTCGATACACTTTGCACCCATAACCTTTCATATCTCTTCAATTACGTCTTTATTTTCAGTTTTCAATTTATTTTTCAATTTCAAGATTGGTTCCAACAGATCCAACTTGAATAGAAAATTTCAAGCCTAAAACTTGAATAGAAAACCGAAGAGCAAGTCCAATTCTTACATCACAATGGGGTACATGATGTCTTCTACTTTAACCCAATCCACATCTCATATTTCAATATCACATCAATATTTTAATATTTTTCAAGGAAAGAGAGAAGAGAATTGGAGGAGAGAGGAGAGAGGAGAGAGGAGAGAGGAGAAGAGTTGAGAAAAAAATAAAATATTGTTTTGATGAATTTTGAGTATCCGTTGAAAGAGGTTAAATTGAAAAAGGGCATTTTGCGTACCAAATTTGCTATAAACTCCGATCCTTTTAGGCTTTTAGTTATATCCACAGTGGTGAACACTTGATATGTACTCCATATGTTTTAAAACTTGTATATGATTTATAGTATCAAGTGCTAGAAATATAAACACCCACAATGACACACACTATCAAACATTTGAAATTGTGTATAAAATACCAACTACACATGTTGGTTCCACTTATGTACACTTTCAAGGTTTGGAGTGTACTCCATAAATGGATTGTGCCTTAATTTAGTTGATATTTTCAAGTGTGATTTTTGTCCCATTAGAGCTCTAAACACTACATTTTATCATAAAGTGTAGTTTCAAGCACTTGATACAATATCCATTAAATAAGCATCCACAATGGATGTTTGAAAACCAAAAGTTTAAGTACTTAAAACAACATTTGAAACACTAGATGCCTATAATGGGTTGAAATCAACACTTGATATTATCACAAAATTTAGTGGGCTCTTGACATATCAAAAGCCAACTAAGATGAAAAAGTGGACCCACATAACTATTCTTTGATTGACACCTTGCACTCTCTGTCATTTTTTTTTCTCCGCAATTGAAATCTTGCATTTCAAGTGCACCATTGTGAGTGTGCTCTTGATAATTTGATGATGTACAAAATCTAAGATAATATAGAGTACTTGAAACTAGATCATCATTGGAGATGCTCGCGGTGACTAAATTAAGGGAAAACTAGAAAATGCGCTTGTTACTTTATATGATGTGTGCATATGATTGCACATCAATCTACTTCAATTGGACAACTTTTTCAGTTCCGATTTTTTTTTTTTTTTTTAAAAGTTAAGTTCCGAACTTTTGAAGAACTAGTCAAAATCAAAAAGTATTTGAAATTATTATGTACTGGATGGTCCAATAACATTAATGCTAGGTAAGCGGACTTTAATTTCTCTATTTGCCATTGCCGTATTTGACCAAGTCAAAAACATGGCAAATAAAATTTATATGGGTATGATTTTTTTGGCATAAATAGTTAGTGCTAGTCCACATCAAGATAAGTATTCTTAAGAACATGTTAGATACTTAGTTGTCATGAAAACCAAAAACGAAAAGAAAAGCATTAACAATATTATAATGCATTCCTTTATTAATTGGCGAGAGAAAAAAGAGATGCAGATCACTATTTATATTCTCTTTTTTTATTCTTCTTAATTACTCAAATATATAGTTCTCTCTCCATATATGTATATATATATCCTAGGAGCGGAGATTGCCTCCAGCACTAACACCAAACTTGTTACAATAGTTAGTGTAATAATTAATACGTGTTTGAAGAAGTTGAGGTTTTTTTCCACCATATTCTTCAGCCCTGTTGATCTTCTGAATCATCACTCCAAAACCCTGTGTCTCCACAGGATGTACATTGTTCATCCAGAACCACAAGCTTGTCTGGCGATGATCGTTTTAGTGTTTGTGTTTTTTAATTTTTTTTCTTGTTTTTTAGTCCCTTTGGTTGTTCTCTATCTTTATGGTAGCACGAGTGTCTATGGATCTCATTTACACAATTTATTGGACAACTTAATACAATCAGGTGTATGACCTTTAAAAAAAGGTATTCTTAAGAACATGTTAGATACTTGGTTGTCATGGAAACCAAAAGGAAAAAGAAAAGCATTAACACTAGTATAATGCAATCTTTTCTTCTTCTTAATTACTCAGATTAATATATGATTCTCTCTCCATATATGTAAATATATATCCTAGCAGCTAAGATTGCCTCCAGGACAAACACCAAACTGCTTACAATAATTAGTGTAATAATTAATACGAGCTTGAACAAGCTGAGGTTCTTTTCCATCACATTCAATATCACCGTTGATCCTCTGAATCGTGGCTCCAAAACCCTGTGTCACCACCGGACGAACATTGTTCATCCAGAACCACAAGCCAGCCTTGAATGCTAAGACAGGGTCATTGGCCACCGACTCCGGAGACCCCAACCCATCGAAGTTTAGGTCATTTCCTGTTGTGCCATAATTGTAGTTCCACGATAGTTGGAGCGGTCCGCGGCCGTGGTAGCTCTTCCCTGGTGCACATGGATAGTCTGTTCTTGATGTGTCACAATAGTTTGATTGAGGATTCTGCTCGCTCATATAGCAAAGGTCTGCATGTACAAAAACAAATTTGCATATATTTGTATATTAGCAACAAAAATAAGTGTGGAGTGAATCGATATATATATATATATATATATTGAGGTTTTGAAAACTTTTATAGTGCACAATCCTAATAGTAAAAAAAAATATGCACAACAAAAGAAATTAAAGGGAAAGAAATCTTACGTCCCGTTTCGTGAGTGACATGAGCGAAAAAGGCAGCAATCTCACGCTTAGAATCATCAGCAGAGCCAATTTTGCCAAACCCGGAGAAGGCATTGAGAGCATTGAGAAATGCATCTCTAGTGTAAAAACTCTTGCCAGGACAACTAGCCGCAGCTTGGTCGATTATACCGCTGAAGAAATGGGGCGTGACAAGATCAGCCACAGTAACATCACTGTTAGAGGGAGTGGTACCTGGGGAACTGTTACATGGACCCTCACGACAACCCTTTCCACAGTATTCATTGCCATTGCCGCAGTAGCCATATCTGCTGCAGCAAACCCCAGCACCACACCCACAGTTCTGGCCCATTGCAATGGGCATGACTGCTATGGCAATAATTACGGCGAGAATGAGTGTTTGGAGGCTAAGAAGGGATGCCATTATTTTTTTTCAAGTTGTGTTTGTGAAAATTCCTCTGAGAGAGGTGGTGTATATATAGTGAATTGTAAAAGCGTAGTTTGGCTAGATGTGGACTGTGTGTATGTGTTTGTCTTTCTTCTGGAGAGACTGCAGTCAAATTTAGCTAGAAATAGATGTTTATGGTCTCGGAGAAGGCGTGTATTGAGTATATACTGAGACTTGTTAGTGCACAGAACTAGTGTTGGAAAATTTGCCCAAGATCCTCCTTAATAGAAATATCACACGACCTGAAAATAGAAACACAATTAACACAAGAATATACGTGGAAAATCTTCAAGGTGTGTGAAAAAACCAAGGTGTTGTCAAAATACAACAAGAGAAAATTCACTACATAGAAAATTTGTATAACCACACACTCAATTTTCTCTTACACCATGAACCCAATTGATCCCAAGAAATACACCACAAAGTTATCATCCTTTGCTCTCTCTCAACCGCCTCTCAAACCCATAGAAACAAAATAATAGGAAATTAGGTTACAACCCTGGAAAACAAGTCTTCTATTTATCAACAACTGTCCGGACAGACAAGATGATTGTCACTTAAACCTCTTCTTGTAGGATCCCCGTCCGGATGGATCTTCAAGCTTCCTCGATCTAGACGTCCAATAAGGCCCCTCTACCACTTCACGTACCCGAGTTGTTTGGACGGCTAAAACCCCGGTCTGGACGACAACTCTAGAAACACCAAACCAACAACAAAACTTGCCTCCCCATAATCTGAAACGACCCCGAATTTACTGATCATACCTAACAAACAACAACTAAATGCCATTTAATGATAACAGGTTTTGAAAAGTCATGTTGATCTATATCCCCTTCAAATTTCAATCTTCATGGACCACAATTTATATTTATATGCAAATTTTATTCATTTATTAATAAGAATAAGGTTAGCAAAGAATTTATCCTCTTATAACCACAAAGATTGTATTTTCATTTTGACACGTGGTTAACAAAATCAAACTGATGAGGATAATGACAATAGTAAAAAATGATCCCCTTAATCAGCCGCATAATCTGAAGCCGTCCACTCCCCTTTTTTCTTCTTGGCTGCTATGTTTAGTGTTTTGCTTAAGTTGTCTTGTTCCTGCCAAGCAATATGTTATGTTTTACTTATTCAATGTACATTATGTGACCCTTCCATTATAATCATATATAAAAGAAAAAAAAAAGAGAGTATAAAACCAAAGGGTCGACAGCATCCTAATCCATCTTAATATATAAATATATAGTTATTTACTTTTTTATTAGAATGCGTTTTGGTGGAGAATATGTCTACCAGAGGATACGCTCTCGATTTATACTAGAGTATACGCTCTAAAATATGTTGTACAAGTTTTTGATGAAACTAATTTAGAGATAGAGTATAGGCGGTAAATTTGCCAATAAGGGTAGGGAACGGTTAAATTAACGGTTGTTTTTGTTGATGAACATTATTTGCATCCCATTTTTTACTAAGTAAACTCCACTCTAGTGTATTTTTAAAGGGTTAATGAGGTGTACTTAATAAAAAATGGGGTGCAAATAATGTTCATCATTTTTGTTAAATATAACACCATAATTTTTTTCTAATAATTTTTGGATAATAATACCCTTTTGCAAAACGACTAAAAAACACATTATTGTTTCTCAGTTGTTTTGAAATCTGAGCAAAGAGTTCATCCCGCATAGCTGCACACTTCAGAGTATGCTTATATAGTTTTCCAACAAGCTCAATCCGCTCATCTAAGCTTGTTGGAGTTACTCGATCTGATAAATCAACGCCCATGTATTTAACAAAAAGAATAAAGAATAAAATTAGCAATCAAAATTAGAGGAAAGAATGGTGGTGGCAACTTTGGCATTACATAAAATTTTGATTCTTGTTGTGGAGTTGGAAAAAAAGAGTCTCTACACCAGACTGGAGTTATGGTTAGATGGTCAAGACCTCTGGTTAGCTCCCCTACTGCAGTTAGGAATTCTACAGCTCCTAAGCCTAACTAAACGTACACCCGCTTGAGTTCATTCTAGATGTGTTTCATTAAGAGTATAATAATAAATTTAGGGTAGTATATTTATAAAAACATATATATTTTAAATTAATATTGTGGTGTATTTAACATTGTGTGTATTTAACCGGCCCTATAAGGGCATTAAAGTATGTGCCCCAAAAGTTCTCTAAATCTATGTGGCATTAAAATGATCATTGATTAAAAACACACATGTAGAACTCACTTCACATCCAACACTCCACATTAAATGAGGTTTTTTGGAATCACTTTTTGGGGATCTCAATAAGCATTATCCTTAAAGTATTAAGAGCATCTCCAATGGGACATCAAATGGGATGCAAATCCGATGCTTGTAATTTTGCATTCCCAACCCAACAAATAGTCTCTCCAGCAAAGACATCAAATGGAGAACCAAATTTGACATTCAAATTTACATTTAGAGGAGAGACAAATCAAGAGATGTAAAATTTGGCAGGCAAAGGTACAAGAGTAGTTGATGGAGGGCGTGAAAGTTCAATGCTTCTTCAAACTTCGTTGATCTGCTCTCTGGTTCTTCGAAATTAATAAACAATGCAGAAATACTAAACTACCCTCCAACACATTACAAAACCCCAACACTCCTCCTTAATGTGTTGAGGAAGAAACTTCTTGAATACCAAGCTTGGACTTGAAAAAGAAGAATTTTTCTTTGGGCAAAGCTTTGGTGAAAATGTCAGCAACCTGATTTTCAGAAGGACAGAATTCCAACTTGATTTCACCTTGACTTGAGGCTCCTCTGAGAAAGTGATATTTCACAGCAATAGTCTTACTCTTACTATGAATAACAGGACTTTTACTAATAGCAATGGCAGCTGAATTATCACAAAATATCTGATTTGGCCCTTCACACACAACCCCCATTTCCTGTAGAATAAATTTTAACCAGATAGAATTACTGGCAGCAAGAGCAGCAGAGATGTACTCTGCCTCAGCAGTGGACTGAGCAACAGGAGATAGTTTTTTGTGACAACCAAGAGGTGGCCCCAGATCCAATAGAAAAAACATACCCAGAAGTGCTTTTAAAATCCTCCAAAGACCCTCCAAAATCACCATCAGAGTAGCCTACCAGCTTGGAATTTGGAACAGACTCATAAACCAAACCAAAGTTCTTTGTGCCTTGAAGATACCTGAGAAAACGCTTGGCTCCTCCTTTATGAACTTCTTTTGGCTGCTGCATATAGCTGGAAAGTAAACTCACAGCAAACATGATATCTGGCCTTGTAACTGAGACATACAGCAGGCAGCCTATTAAGGATCTGAACTCACCAGGATCAGCATCAAAAGATTTCTGAACTTTAGAGAAATTTTCTTTAGCAGCAAGAGGAGTGCTCACTGGCTTGCAATCTTGCTTGCCAAATCTTTCAATGATAGTTTCAACATACTTTCTCTGGCGAACACACACTCTTCCTTCTTTCTGATCAATTTCCATTCCAAGGAAGTAATGCAAAGGACCTAAGTCATTCATCTCAAACTCAACTTTCATTTCTGACCTAAACTAATGCAAAATTTGCTCAGACTCACCAGAAAAAATAAGATCGTCAACATACAAAGAAGCAATCAATTTTCCTTTCATAGACTCATCTCTAATATATAAAGTGTGCTCATGCTTATTCCTCCTGAAGCCTTGCTTCATTAAATAAGAATCCAGCCTGCTGTACCAGGCTTTAGGAGCCTATTTTAAGCCACATAACGCTTTCTTTAACCTGAAAACTTTCTGATGTGCACCCTCTCTAACATACCCTTGAGGCTGCTCCACATAAACTTCCTCTTCCATAAAGCCATTCAAAAAAGCAGACTGGACATCCAGCTGATGGATTTTCCACTTATTTTGAGCAACTAAGGCAAAAATGGTTCTTATAGTCTCCAATCTGGTTATAGGAGCAAACGTCTCCTGATAATCAGTGCCGTTTTTTTTTGAGAAAAACCTCTAGCCACTAATCTCGCTTTGTGCTTCTGAATTGTACCATCAGCATTAAACTTAGTTTTGTAAATCCACGTCACTCCTATAACAGACTTGTAGGGAGGAAGATCAACTAACTCCCAAGTTTCATTCTTTTGAATCATACCAATTTCTTCATCCATAGCTTTAATCCACACATCTTCCTTGTTTGCTTCATCAAAATTAGCTGATTCAACATAAGGCATTTGACACTTTTCGTAAATCTCAGCAACAACTTTTATCTTTCTAGGAGGAGAGTCAGTAGTATCATTAACATCAGGGAAATTTAATGACCACTCCCGCTGAAGATCAACAGGAACAGAAAATCCACTAGACTCCTCCTCATAAACATATTCCTTTCCCCTTTGATTATCATCATCTCTTGCACTTCTATCACAGACAGCACCTCCACTTTGAGCATTACTCTGATTTGAGTCTCCAGAATTAGGACATGACTCTTCACAACCATCCAAATTCCATTTCCAATAGGCTCCTTCATCAAATCTAACATCTCTACTGACTATCAAAGCTCCAGTTCTGATGCTATAAATTTTGTACCCTTTACAATCAGCACTATACCCCATGAATATTCGCTTTTCAGCTTTCTCATTCAACTTCAGTCACTTGAATTTTGGAATATGATAGTAGCAAATGCACCCAAAAACTTTCAAATGCTGAACAAAAGGTTTTCTCCCAAACCACTCCTTAAAAGGTGTGCTATCAATCAGAACCTTTGTGGGACTCATATTCATCAGATGAACAGCAATGAACACTGCCTTAGCCCAGAACTTTTTAGGAATATTTTTGTCACACATAATAGCTATAGCCTTCTCCATAACAGCTGGTGAACCACTCCTTCCTCTTCTTTTGAGTTCCAAAGTTTATCTCATAGGTTTGTAGTGAACCTACCAACTCTTCAACCTTCATCTCATCAATATTCTTGCATTTTTCTTTTGCCGCTACTTTCATTAAAAATCTTTCTGGCAGTGATCTCAGAATTTTCCTAAGAATCTTGTTAGAAGGAATAGGTTCTCCAAGTGTGAAAGATGTATTAACGATATCGCTTAGCTTTGCATATAATTCATCAAACTTTTCACCTTCTTCCATTTGATAGTCTCGAACTGTGTGGTGAGGCGTTGTAATTTTGGTAGCTTAACTGTCGTAGTTCATTCATGAGTAATTTTTAGTAAATCCCAAGCATCTTTGGCAATCTCACAGTGTGATATTCTTCTTAACTCATCAATGGATAGTGCAGCAAATAGAGAGTTCATGGCTTTGCTATTCGAACTTGCACTATCTAAATCAGCTTTAACCCAAGTATCAAGAGGTATATGAATATTTTTACCATTTGTGCGATCAATCATGGGAGCTTTGTATCCTTATACAACTGATACCCACACACGTTCGTCTATTGACTTCAGGTACGCTCTCATACGAGCTTTCCTGTATAAATAGTTCAACCCATTAAAGTGCGTAACTTGATTGTTTCTTTGTTCCATATTGACTGCCTACTTGGATACCAATTGAGAGTTTGTTCTTGCTCAAGAACTATTAGTAAAATATTATGGAAGTTACGGAATAAGTAAATAACAATAAACATATCAGAATAACGAGGAAAACCCAGCAGGGAAAAACCTTGAGTCTATCAAGCAATCAACCTCGAAAACAATCCACTATATGAATAAAGATTACAAAGGATCTAACCTAAGATACCTTAGTACATCAACTATCCAGTGTATGTTTCCTAAGACACAGCAATTGTGTTAATTGCTCAAACTCTGGCCGCAACCAAAGTATCAACATTGAGAAGAAGTTGTCTGGTACTCCACCAATAAGTGACACACTCCACCAAGAGCTGTCTCACGTGAGGGTTATTCTTTAACATTCACGAACACATGAAACAAATAAATCCGAAGCTTGAAGAAAAACTTCTTTGTATTTGTGCACTGACTTCGGTCATCTTGAAAGTCGTGGACTGCAAGTATATATAGCTTCCCAAGAATCCTAATTGCCTTAGACTTCAAATCTTCTGAGATTCTAGTTTCTTAAGTTGACTTCAGCCACTCAACCTAATTAACAGGAACTTCCTTAAAATCGAAACTAAGAAACTTACAATACAAGTATTCCTTCAATTAAAACCTAGACAAAGGGTTTCTAATAAAAGACAACTCTATTACAGTATTTAGCAAAATTCGCAATTGCCTATAAATATTTTAATCCATGTTTGTTGAGCTGGAATACTTGACTCGAGTTAATTCTAATCCACGCCTACATCAAGTTACTTGAAACTGTCCAGTAAAGTAGGCTATCTTAGGATACACTACTGCACAAAAACAAACAGAAAAACACAACCATGACATATATAATAAGCAATTAATCCTTAATGCCTGAACACTCAAGCTGTCATTATCAGTAGGGGTAAAAACCCTAACAGATAGTCCAGGGATACGACAAACATCATTCTTTTGGACGACGTAAGGATCATATGTCTTTGATCTGTTGAAAATTCAATAGAAAATGGATCGATTCATCTGAAATCTTCTTCTGAAATAACTTTCATAGTAGACAGGATTTTCAGGAAAATAATCTACGCGATAAAGCCTATCATGACCGTTGGATCTACCACGATTAATGACCCTGCGACCTGGAACTAAACAACAATGATGTTGCTATTGTCTCTCTCTCTCTCAATGTCGCAGCTAGGAGCATATCAAGGTTGTTATTGAAATCGCTATTGAAGTTTAATAAAGGATTAGGAAAACGATTTATTAAATAACACAAAGAGAAAAGTAAGGATGCAATATAGATGTAGTTGAAATGTGATGGTTGGTACTACATCAAAGTGAGACATCATATTTGAAGACAATTTTTGGCGGCAAAATTTCAAATTTGAAAATTGTTAGGTGGCCAAATTTCAAATTTTAAAATTCAAACTATTGAAGGCCAAAATACTTTGTTATGGTTGATTCAGGATCATGTTTTGAGTCATCTTTATAGGACTCTGTCATGCCATATTAACAATATATATTAAAAAAATATTCTCTGGTGTGAGAAAATATTAGTTAAATCTCCAAAAAAATAAAATTGACAAAATTTCAAAAGGGGAACATGTGACTCAGTGGTACAATTGCAAGGATACAACCTAGAGGTCACATGTTCAACTCTTGGAAATAGACATTTAATAAGACTTGGATGTGGGGTTAAAGAAAAGTCTTGCCCAAATTTGGGGTTAAATAAAAATCTTGCCCGAGTCTTTAAGTTTTTTTTTCCTGGCTTTTCTTATCTCTATTTTTGGTGGCGAAATGTACCATTTAACATTCCTAACTTTGTAAAAGTGTTACACCAAGTATGATTGGAACCTTCTAAACAACATCAATTTGAAAATACAATTCATTGCAAAGAAACTTTAAACCAAGTTGGCCGAAGTCTTAGTCAACGATTCATTGTTTTGAATTGTTATTTAGGATTTTCTAAGATTCTTAATATCATTCACCAAGCCTTTCGATTAAAAGAAACTTTTATTATAACACGAGAAATTAACTAGATGTACTTTACACTATTGAAATTACCTTTGTCATGGTTGATTCATGATCATGTCTTGTGCCATCTGAAAAAGTACAGAACTCTGTCATGCCAAATTAATTAGATATACTAAGAACATCTTTTGGAGTGGGGAAATATTACTTGAATCCCAAACAAAGGAAAATGATTGAGACATTTCAAAATGTGAACATGTGGCTTGGCGAAAAAAGACATTTCATAAGACTTCTATTGGACTTGTATTGAAGATACTACCATGTATTCAAAGCAAATGACTTCAAAGACATAAATTTAATAATGTTAATGATAATGTTGATCGCTTCAGCTCATTTGTCATGAATAATGTTCTGCAACTCCAGCTGAAAAAGAGATTTCAACTCATCTTAATAATTACCCCATAGTAGAAGGATGCTTAACTTTAGGATTTTTATGACATATCCTCGGACCGGGTCTGGATAGCTGGAATAAATTCTTCCTCAAAACTTAATTGTGGACATGTTTGAACCTCACAAAATTGTACCTACAAACAATTTGGTGTATAGACCATAGTTTTTAAACCCGGACCGGTCTCAATCTCTCTCTTCAGGCCAGGTTCAACATCTCAGCTCACATCCTTTGATTTAGGTGTGTAGTATAGTTTGGGTTATTGAATTTGAGCTTTCTATTGTCTTGAGACTTGAATTCATGCCTGATAATGCTCAACATCTGTCTTGAATTCACGGTGGGAGTCTAGTGATGGAGTATGCGACTCTACACTCTGCTGTGATGGAGGAGAATGAGAGAAGAACACTTATCATTTTGGATCTTGTGAAGTGTGTGGAAGACTAGAAGGGTGTAAGAAGAGAAGAAATCACAATTCACGAGAGAGAGGCGCCGGAGAGTTCAAAGAGATGAAAAAGGGAGAGGAATTTAGGGTTTTGTATGTTAGTGCATTTGGGGATGAATTAAATCCATTTTTGCACTAGTGGGCATGTGGCCCGTGTGTATGGGTGCTAAAATAAGATTTGAACTGGGCCAACAAAAGAGCCTTATTCAGGTTTGAGCCCATTTCTTGGATTATGTCAAGCTTTTAACTCAAAGCACAAGTTTGTCAAAAATTTAAGTAACATAAGATATATTAATTTATGGAGGATATATTTCATTTTTTATTTTTGAGTTATGTATAGCAAGTATATACCTAAATATTATTATTTTATTATTTATTAAAAACCTGTGGTTGAACCTCCATTATAATGGTTGAACCTCGAAACCCTTGAACCTTTAACCTTGACGGTTTGATGCGTTGATCGGGTTTCAAAACTATGGTATAGACACTTTATTTGGCTTGTAAGCTTGTGAAAACTTCATGCCTTGCACTTAGGTCAATCATATACAAATACGATTCAATGAATTCAAATTTATGTATGATCAATCATAATGAGCTCATTAGAATGTCCATGTCAAATTTCAAAGCAATATTCATACATAAAATTGAAATGAAGAGTCAACTATCACAGTTTTAGGTCTACACGGATGCAACTACTTCATGCATAAAATTGAACAGTAATAAGGTGAAATTTGATCATTCACTCTGAAGATGATATGTTCATTTATGTATTAACTATATGTTAGTTCACAAAACACATCAATCCAACTTCATATGATAAATATATATAGTTCTCTCTCCATATATATGTGTATATATATATCCTAGCAGCTGAGACTGCCTCCATAACTAACACCAAACTGATTACAATACTCAGTGTAATAATTAATACGAGCTTGAATAAGCTGAGGTTCTTTGCCACAACATTCAATAGCGCCATTGATCCTCTGAATCGTCGCTCCAAAGCCTTGTGTCACCACAGGACGAACATTGTTCATCCAAAACCACAAGCCAGTCTTGAATGCCAAGACAGGGTCATTGGCCACCGACTCTGGAAACCTCAACCCATCGAAGTTTAGGTCCTTTCTAGCCGCACCGTAATTGTAGTTCCCCGATAGTTGGAGCGATCCGCGGCCGTGGTAGCTCTTCCCTGGTGCACATGGATAGTATGTTCTTGATGTGTCGCAATAGTTTGATTGAGGATTCTGCTCTTCTATATGGCAAAGGTCTGCATGTACAAAAACAAGTGTAAAAACAAAAATAAGTGTGGCGGAAATCCACATATATATATAGTGAGTTTTTGAAAACTTTTATAGTGCACAATCCTAATACTCCAAAAGAAAATTATGCACAGCAGAAGAAATTAAAGGGAAAGAAATCGTACTTCCAGTTTCGTGAGTGACATGAGCGAAAAAGGCAGCAATCTCACGCTTAGAATCATCAGCAGAGCCAATTTTGCCGAACCCGGAGAAGGCATTGAGAGCATTAAGAAATGCATCTCTAGTGTAAAAACTCTCGCCAGGACAATCATTAGGAGCTTGGTTGATTATGTCGCTGAAGAACTGGGACGTGACAACATCAGCCACATTAACATCACTGTTAGAGGGAGTGGTACTTGGGGGACTGTTACATGGACCCTCACAATAACCCTCTCCAGAGTATTCATTGCCATTGCCGCAGTAGCCATATTTGCTGCAGCAAACCCCATCACCGCACCCACAGTTCTGACCCATTACGACCGGCACGGCTGTTACGACAATGATTACAGCCAGACAGAGTGTTTTCAGGCTAATAACGGATGCCATTTTTGTTTTGTGAAGATGCCCTTGAGAGAGGCAGTGTTTATATAGTGAATTGTAGAAGCATAGTTTGGCTTGATGTGTTGGAAATCCAGCCCAAACAATACAAATCAATATTGTCTATTTCGTGCTAAAGGCTCCACAACTTTGTTTTTCTTAGACCATAGTCATTGGTTCTTAGGCCAAAATTTGCATTTGACCACAATTTAAAGTGATACGCATTTTTTTATTTAAATACTAATAAGAATAAGGTTAGCAAAGAATTTATCCTCTTCAAACCACAAAGATTGTAGTTTCATTACGTCGAGCCCAATCACTTTACCAGTGATAGTATCACAAGTAATGTCATCCCAAGAACAACAATCCCTACCTTTTTTTTCTATGATTTTGTCTTTCGATGATAAGTTAGACAATCGTAGCGAGCATTATTGCGTAGTAAAAAAGTTGAATTTATAATCCCACTGCTATATGACAGATTGTGTGGTCAATCATATTTTGTTTTATCTGCTCTTTTGTGCTGAGGTAGGCTACTCCAATCGTGATTCTCATACAGATCCAAACACATCCTTCATAGTTTTGCTAAGTTGTGACGTGGATAAGAGTGTTTTATATCTTGTATAACTGAAATATGATATTAGGACTCTAGATAAGAGTTGTTTTTAGTTAGATAAACTTTATCTAGGGTTTGGGTCAAGATAATATACTAGGAGATGAGACTTAAATAGTAAAACTTAGATTGAAATATATATCTTAAGATTTATCATATCAGAATTTTTGTTTGTCTCACAACTGCTGTTTGGGTATTTCTTTTAACATGGCAAGACTTTTATATATATATATATATATAGTTGTGAAAGGAACCGAAGCTTTTGCATAAAACATATCCAGGCTTTTCATTACTTCTGAGTCTCACTTTCATATGCAAATTGGTTGGAGAATAGTGTTGGTGTGAGACAGCTCTGAGTGGGGTGGATAACTTGTTGATGTGCGACCAAATGACATCGTCTTAGCTAAAGTTTTTGGTAGGTGACAAAACATGTGCAGCTAACGATTTTATTGTAGTTGTCAAAACATACACTAAATTACTAGATATACTTAAGACTCAAAAACAAGAAGATGAAGTGGAAGATTCGACTGTAGTGCCCCATCAATATCACCATTTGTTAAGAGTAAATAAAGCAAGCTCGTTATTTGGGCTTGACTGACTTTCATCGGTAGATCTTGTTGGCCGGCTACAACAATACCTTAGAACAATAAATGTATAAACAAGACTACTGACTAGGAAAAGTCTTCAATATACATTACAGCTTGTTAGAGCACTGAACATCAATAATTGAGAAATTATTTACTAGGATGTATACAAAGACCAAAAAAAGTCTTACTCAACGAGTCATTCACCAAGTCTTTGTTCCATAAAAAAAAAATCATTGTATGGAGAAAATATATTTTGTGCTAGCTAAAATGAAACTCCATAATAAAATAATATATGTCCATAATTTTGGTATCCATAAGTGTCCATAATCTAGATGGTATGAGGAGAAGTGTGGGGGACCATTTTGTATTAAATGGTTCCCCACACTTCTACTCATGCCACCTAGATTATGGACACTTATGAACATCAAAATTATGTACATGTAGTGCTTCCGAACTCCATATATGTTGAATATGTATTATATATATATATGAGGAATTCTCTTATGAGTTCTTAAAATGAGGTCCTAACTTTAGGAATCAAAACATTTTTTTAAAATTAGAGAAAACTATATTTGTAATTTGATTTATTTTACGATCCCAAAGATATTTTTTTGTTCAAAACAAAAATCAAATTCAACATGAAAAATGCATGAAAATTTTGGATTGTTGGATCTAAAGCAAAAGACATTTCATACACTTTTCAGGTTGCATTTGATTTTTGTTTCGAACAAAAAATATATCGTTAGGTTTATAAGACCGATCAAAACACAAATATATTTTTTTTCAGATTTTTGAAAAATGTTTTGAACCTTAAAAGTGAATCCTAAAAGTTAGGACCTTATTCTAGAACCTTATTTTAAGACCTCAAGAGAGAATTACTATATATATAAAAGATTTAGAAATTTCTGTTAATATAGTTTCATCGTTTGCTCTAGTCTTGCATGCGATGGAATGCCTGTTCAGATATCATCAATTGTCCAATGTATATTAGGTTCTAATAGCATGTTTCCTTATGCTAAATATCAAAAGTTGATGACCTTGGTTCAATTCCTGAAAAAAGACGTTTCATAAGACCTGTATTGAAGAAAGCAAATAACTTCAAAGACATAAATTAATGAGCCTCAAGTTTGCGGTTATATAAAAGTTTTACCCAAATTTAGGGTTACAGAAAAAAGTCTTATCAAAGTCTTACCCAAGTTTGGGGTTTAAAGAGAAGTCTTGTTAAAGTCTTTTTAAGTTGTTTTTGCCGTCTCTTTAATAAAGAAATGCACCATTTAACACTCTTGACTTTATGTGATAGTAACATCCTAACAACATCAAGCATCAATATGAAAATACTAGGGGCGGATGTAGTATTGGCCTCAAATTTTGACAAAAATTTATGTTGTGAATAATACCGACTCAATTCAATGTACCAAATAATGCAGAAACAAAATAGAGAATAACGGTAATCACACAGAAGACACAAGTTTAGAGAGGTTCGGCAAACTATCTACTCCTCGGGCGAAGACAACAAAAGTTTCACTAATATGAATGAAGGTTACATAGAATTCCAATGAGAAAAACTCTCTATGTCAAGAACCACCCAAAATCTCACTTGACTTTTCCCGTCTTTGTCTTTAGTGGCGAAATGTACCATTTAACACTCCTAACTTTGTAAAAGTGTTACAACATGTGTGATTGTAACCTCCTAAACAACATTAATTTGAAACTACCATCCATTGCAAAGAAACTTTAAACCAAGTTGGCTGAAGTCTTAGTCAATGAGTCATTGTTTTGGATTGTTAATTAGGATTTTTCTAAGATTCTTAATATCATTCACCAAGCCTTTCTATTAAAAGAAACTTTGATTTTAACATGAGAAATTAACTAGATGTACTTTACACTATTGAAGGCCAAAATACTTTGTCATGATTGATTCATGATCATGTTTTGAGTCATCAGAAAAATTAGAGCACTCTGTCATGCCATATTAACTATATATACTAAAAACATTTCTCCAGTATTTTAGGATGGGTATCCTCAAACTCAAAGCATTTCGAGTATTTTACCGTGGATGTTGGACGAATTTGTCACAGGATGAAGCATTATGTAGCAAAACTTGACCTATTATATATGTTTGATGTTGTTTTTATCCTGCTTTGAGAGTATATTCTCGTTCAAGAACCGTTAGTCAAGTATTATGTAACGTGCGGAATAAGTAAACAACAATCAACACACAGAGATAACGAGGAAAACCTAGTTGGGGAAAAACCTCGAGTCTATCAAGCGACCAACCTCAGAAACAATCCATTGTGTGAATAAAGATTACAAAGGATCTAACCCTAAGATAACTTAGTACATCAACTATTCTACCTATGTTCACTAGCTAGACGCAGCAGGTACGTTAGCTGCTCAAATTTTGGCAGCAAGCAAGCTTCCAAGTTGAGAAGAAGCTGTCTGATACTCCACTAACAAGTGATCTACTCCACCAAGAGCTGTCTCACGCCAAGTCTCCACTAACAAGTGATCCATTCCATTGTTTTTGTTTGAAACCATTGTTTTTGCCTTCGTTTTGAAAAATAATATAATTTGATGTAATAATTCTCACAAGTGCACAAGAGTACTAATAACACAGTAGATGTAAGTACGAAGTCAATACCACAGAAACTAGTCTAATCTAATTAATGCACCTAACAGAATGTATGAATGATATTTTTTTAAAAAGGTTAATGAACTGATAATATTTCTGAACCAAAAGAGTGATACAGCAAAAGAGGTCATAGGCACTCGCACCACCCATAATGGGGAAATAAAGTCCAAAAAAATGGACACTAACAAACTAGAACAAAATCAAAAAATACCACTCAAACAATTTTCTTCTTGATAACAGAACTTCCCTTATTAACCTCCATCAGCTCCATCTGCATTCCCTTCAATTTCTTTCAGTCAAGCTATCTGCTCCTTCTCCACAATCACTGAAATTACTACTGGGACTTCTTCTATCCATACCTTCAAAAGTAGGATCAGTAAAAATTCAGTTTTTTGTGTTATCTATATGAGAAGAATACTAGGACAATGATTTCACCTAGCAATCCTATCACAAGTATTCAATTAATTAACACATGCACAATAATGGTTCCAATTAAAGGATTGATTCTTTCTTAAATATGTTGGTTCGTTCGTTCGCGGTGCCAACAAATATTATCAACAATGGATTAATCCTGTTCGTTCGCAGTCGTTAACCCACAGCTAATAATTCATTATGATCTAAAATATTATAACAACCAGTTAATCCTCTAAACCTTGTTCATGTCGTCGACAAATTGATTTCTTTAATTTCGGTTCTACTAAGAAACGTGAATTCGGTTCGTTCCTTAATCTTAACTAGATAAGTCTAATTGAGCATTCAATTGGTGATCAAGAAATCAAATAAACAATAGACTATAAGCATGACAAATAAAGACATGAATCATTGAACCAAAATTATGCATTCATTAAATTGAAATACTTACAATATTCATACTAGGTTACATCAAACCCTAGCAAACAGGTTTAGTTACAATTCATAATCCAATAAACAAAAACAAAATCAAAAAGAGAATCCATAGGAGAAAGATATAAAAAAAAAAAAACCTTGAGATTTATGGAATTGATGTTGAAGAGCAAGCCTTGATTCTCTGGATCCTTGCAAAAACTTAGAGTAAGAAAGGTTTGCAGCCCTAAAAACCTAGAAAAAATGTGTCCCAACTAATTTCGTGATCCCCTATTTATCTCTTAGGGTTAGAAAACTAGGAAACCTAAAAAAAATCAAAATCTAACTTGTCAGCATTAGTGTCCGCTCGAGCGCCCCTGATCACTCGAGCGACCAAAATTCAAACTACTGTTCCTGCATGTACATTCTGTCCTGCCGAAGCGCTAGTGACCGCTCGGGCGGCTAGAGAAAATAAAAACTTTTTGTGCGGCTCCCCTTAATCTCGTACAGACTTCCTTCAAATGTTTTAAAAGCAAACCAATAATTAATCCCCTTGGTTTCCTAGTTTCCTTCACACTTTTCTTTCCTTATTTTGTCATCTTCACGAGGATCATTCTTTGACCAAAATTCCACAACCTCAAGTCTATTTCATTCAATTGTAATACAAGACGACTCCTTATTTTATTGCTTTTTTGTCTTGACTTCGCTTGGGCTTAAAATAAGCCTTGAACTCGTGGCCTTCTTTGATTGGTCTATGAAGCCTTTTGCACTACTTTTGTACCAATTGACCTACAACCAAAAATCAAGAGTATTTATATAAAACAAATAGTTTATCCTTTGGAATGTAAATTTAGTCTACTTACAAAAAAAATGTGAATTTAGTCTACATTTTACTTTATAAGGCCTAATTTCAATGTTTTAATACATTTCATTGCTTTTTGAAAAATAGATTAAATCCATTGTTTTCAAAAAAATAATATAATTAACATTGACCATATATTAATATCGACAATGAATTTTGTTGGAAAGAGTTTTACGCGATGATTTCGGATATGTAATTTTTCAAAATCTAACATGTATTTTGAGAGATAAAACCTTTTGAAATTTCATTTAAGGAAAGAAGAAAAAATAGTGACATCATCAAATGATGTTATCGTGTGTAGGAAAACAAATAAATAATATTTTAACTTTAATACCATGTTATATATGCTAAGTCAACATTATCTCTTAGACTTGGAATGGGTTGGAATACTTTAGACTCGTGATACCTACTTACCTGGCACTACCGGTCTAATCAATGTAGTTCAATCTAACAACTTTTAAGTTTCGAATTATTTATGTACTCTATGGTTCCGTAACACTAATGCTGGTGGCCTTGGCCCTAATCCACTTTAATTTCTCGCTTTGCTTTTGCCTTATTTATGATCAAAAAACATGGCAAATTAATTTATCTGGGTATGAATATTTTTTGGCATAAATAGTTAGTTCTGGTCCTTTTCAAGATAAGTATTCTTAAGAACAAGTTAGATACTTAGTTGACGAAAAGAAAAACATTAATATAATGCAATCCTTTATTAATTGGGGAGAGAAAAGAGAGATACAAATACAATATTTATATTCTCTTTTATTCTTCTTAATTACTCAAATATATAGTTCTCTCTCCATATGTATGTGTATATATATATATCCTAACAGCTGAGATTGCCTCCAGGACTAACACCAAACTGATTACAATAATCAGTGTAATAATTAATACGAGCTTGAACAAGCTGAGGTTGTTTGCCACCACATTCAACAGCACCGTTGATCCTCTGAATCGTCGCTCCAAAGCCCTGTGTCACCACAGGACGGACATTGTTCATCCAAAACCACAAGCCAGTCTTGAATGCTAAGACAGGGTCATTGGCCACCGACTCCGGAGACCCCAACCCATCGAAGTTCAGGTCCTTTCCTGCAGCGCCGTAATTGTAGTTCCAAGATAGTTGGAGCGGTCCGCGGCCGTGGTAGCTCTTCCCTTGTGCACATGGATAGTCTGTTCTTGATGTGTCGCAATAGTTTGATTGAGGATTCTGCTCTTCTATATAGCAAAAGTCTGCATGTACAAAAACAAATGAGCATACATTTGATTATTAGCAACAAAAATAAGTGTGGACGAAATCGATATATATATATATATATAGTGAGTTTTTGAAAACTTTTATAGTGCACAATCCTAATACTCCAAAAGAAAAGTATGCATAACAAAAGAAATTAAGAAATCTTACGTCCAGTTTCGTGAGTGACATGAGCGAAAAACGCAGCAATCTCACGCTTAGAATCGTCAGTAGAGCCAATTTTACCGAACCCGGAGAAGGCATTGAGAGCATTAAGAAATGCATCTCTAGTGTAAAAACTCTTCCCAGGACAACTAGCAGCAGCTTGGTTGATTATGCCGCTGAAGAACTGGGGCGTCACAACATCAGCCACATTAACATCACTGTTAGAGGGAGTGGTACCCGGGGAACTGTTACATGGACCCTCACGACAACCCTCTCCACAGTATTCATTGCCATTGCCACAGTAGCCATATTTGCTGCAGCAAACCCCAGCACCGCACCCGCAGTTCTGGCCCATTACGACGGGCATGGCTGCTATGGCAATGATTACGGCGAGAATTAGTGTTTTGAGGCTAAGAAGGGATGCCATTACTGTTTTTCGAGGTGTTTGTGAAAATGCCTCTGAGAGAGGTGGTGTATTTATAGTGAATTGTAGAAGCATAGTTTGGCTAAGATAAAGTCTTAACCATATGCACTGTCTGAGTTATATGTTTTTCTTTTTTTCTTGAGAGACTGCAGTCAAATTGAGTTACAAGTAAATGTTCTAATATCGGAGAATGCGTGTATTGAGTATTGACTGAGACTCGTCGGTGCAAAGAACCAGGAACTAAATGCCATTTAATGATAATTAACAGGTTTTGAAAAGTCTTGTTGATCTATATCCCCCCTTCATGGTCCACAATTTTTAATTTATATGCAAATTTTATTTAAATAATACTGATAAAAATAAGGTTAGCAAATAATTTATCCTGTTAAAACCACAAAGATTACAGTTTCATTTTGACACGTGGTTAACAAAATGGGGACAAAGTCAGGAAGATAAAGACAATAGAGTCAAAAATGAAAGTTTCAAGTTTGAGCAAGTTATCCCACTCAATCAGCCGCATAATCTGGAGCCGGCCACTTCCCTTTCTTTCTTGGCTGCTGTGTTTATTGTTTTTGCTTGCTGAAGTTGCCTTCTTGTTAATCAAATATGATATGTTTTACTTATTCAATCTACAAAACCAAAGGGTGGACTGCATCCTAATCCATCTTAATATTTAAATTAATGTATACTCACAAATGTTTTAGGACAATACCTGTCAAAATTTTTGGTTTTCTTATTATGCGAAATAGAATTCCTATCACAATTGCACTGCATTAAAACCACCCGTAGCCTTACTTCTTTTATTTACATGAAAATCTTGTTATATCAAAAACTATCAAACTTGGACCCCTAACCCTATCCGATCTTAGGTTGTGCCAACCCATATAATCATTACATTAGTTGTTTGCTTCAAAAAAGAAATGAGAGATTTCAAATATCTTAGAACCTTCAACCCTAAATTGGTCCCAAATAAGCTTCATATCTAATCTCTCCCAATTTCCAATGAATCTAACATTAAATTTTTATGAGAAAGAAAACCTAACTTTGACGACTTGTCTGTAGTCTATGTACCTAACTTTACTTGAAGGACTTGGAATTAGTCAAACCAAGGTATTGGATCAATTTGGTTGCCTAACCTTCTTTCCAATATATGTCATGTGATCATATTATTTCCACTTTTTTAGGCTAAAACCAACAAAACAAACTACAATTCCTTTCAATTTGGTGGATCCGAATTACATGACCACGTCCAAAAAGAAAAAAAAATGAAACTAATACGTGGCTATAGATAACATAAAATAGAGTCGATTGAGGTTAATTAATATAATTGTCATTTTTTATACTATATTTCGAGTAAACCCCTATGAGACTATTTCATTAATACGATTCTTTTATACGATTCTTTTGTATAAGAATTTTGTATGGTAATGATTAAAAATTTATTTTAGAATATTAATATATTAGTTTATCTATAGAATAAAATATAATCGTAATCACACACAATAATTGAAATACTCTATCATTATATTTATTGGAAAATAATTCTAATTGAATTATCATAATTATTGTTTTTATTAAGTGTCATGTTGCACAATAGTTTTTAAATAAATAGTTCTAGATATATTATTTAATTAACTAAATAAATTACAAATAGAGTTATTTACCGTAATAGAGTTTTCTTGTCTATTAGTTGTAAAGACCCGTCCCAAAGAGGTCTGCGAAATTATCAAAATATTCCCAAAATAAAAATTTTCACGTAAAATCCTCCAATTCTATTTATTGAAATCCAAATAATCAGAAAATATCCCCAAAATAAAAATTTTCATGTAAAATCCTTCAATTCCATTTATTGAAATCCAAATAATCAAAATTCGACTAGCAACAAATAAGATAGCATTTAATATGTCTATACAAAATAAATACGTGAAAGTTCCAATTAAACAAAACCTACGCTACCCATAACCATAATTGTATCCATAGGAAACCACTCATGTCTCAAGATGTTGGCCGCCATATGCGTACTCACCTGAAAGAGAAGAAAAAATATAGAGGTTGAGCTAAATCGCCCAGTCGGGGTATAATACCCAATAAGGACATGGATATCCATGAGGCGAATACTGAGAGAGAGAATATCAACGATATGAAAGAGTAGAACTAGTCTACATATACAATAATCAGCTTGAAATGATGTAAAATCCATGTACATATATATATATATATATGAGCATGCAAATAAATAAACAATCACATGTCTCATTCCATCGTGCATAGCACCACAAAACATCCACGTCCAATCAATAGTACTCGACAGTCCGGATTCCTTCTCGGAGGCCATGACGCTCAAATTCTCCGAACAATCAATGGGTAATAGGTAAGAGGATAAATCCCAGACAGCGATACCTTGAACAATCAAGTGGGCCGCTGATAAGGGGATAAATCTCAGTTAATGATCATATACCTCAAACAATCAAATGGGTAATAGGTGAGGGAAAAATTCCCGACAATAATCACATCTCATACTCATCCACACAAACAACTTCCAATCATAATCAGTCCATCCACACAATCAATCCAATTTCATGATGCATGTAATTTCATTAATTTCCAAGCACCCATACACTATGCAAAAACTCGTTTAGAAAAATATATTTCCTAAAAATATCATGCAGGCTCTACGAAGAGTCCTAATCACATCAACAAAATCCAAACTATGCATGTCTAACTACATGCCGAAAAGAATATCATCAAGATTTGAAATAATTCCTAGTTTGGTAAAGCATTTGGAAAGTAAGAGATATGCTAGCAGAAATGGTGGTAGCAGAAATGGTAAACAATTTTAGTAGCGGATATGCTGTAAACATGTTTGATAGTGTTTGGTTAAACTTTTACTGATAACATTTATGTTGTGTATCATATTGTGACAAATTATGTGCAGGGGTATTATGCATTTTAGTTGTAACAGAGACATATAAATGTATTTATAAATAAAAATTAATTATAAAATAAAAATAATTAATTAATTTATAAAATATAGGTAATTAATTAATTTATAAAATAAAGATTATTAATTAATTTATAAAATAAGATTATTAAATAAAGATAATTAATTAATTAATTAATGGGGTGAGGGATAAAATGGGAATGACAATGAAATACTAAGGGCATATAAGGAATAGAAATGGAAATGCTAGTAAAATTGTTCAAATTGATAGCATTTTAAAAGTAGCATAATATGCTGGTAAAATTGCCTCAGATTACGTGCCCGGATATACTCGTTTGGCTGGACAAAAGCATTTATGCTAGTTACAAGCATAAATGCTTGTAAAAATGTTTTACCAAACGCAGCCAAACGACTCGATGCATAGGAATCAAGTAACCATTCCACGAAGCGAGTATCTAACGCGCAAGGATAAGCGTCTCCTCGATCTCCTAGAAAATATGCCAGCATATAGTGGGAGTTTCTATTAGTGTACATATAGGTGCATATGTGTATATACAAATATCTATATACATATATTTCAAATATTGAATATATTAAACCTGATTACAATAATAAAAAATATTAATTTGTCGAATGTACATAAAAAGTGTCTTGTCTATTAGTAGTAATGGGTCGAGTTTGAATTCAGTTATTGTAATACGCTATGATTATATTTATAAGAAAATAATTCTAATTAATTATTATTAAGTATGATGTTGCATATATTGTTGTAAAAACCGGATCCGCCCTCAACTTGGTCCAGCTTATGAGCTCGGTTCACATAAACCATCCAAACCGGCCAATCCAGTTTAATACTCAAAGGATTAGTGTGTTTTTCACGGCAACATAATAATATTTCTCTAAAAACTAAAAAGATGAATTTATTCAAAGGCAAAGTGAGATATATTTTGTTGATTGAGAGTTGCCGAAAACATAAAATAATGTTGATTGAGAGTAGTGTATAAATAAAAATGTCATGCCTAGTCATCATGATAGGTGGTAGAGAGAGGAAAGATCTCACAGAGAAGTTCCAAGAGTACTCAACCTAGGGAGGAGTCCATCCAGAGATCAAGATAAATCCTTATATCACAATAACTCTAATGACAAGATCAATTTCAACAAGCTCAAGTGAGGATCAAATCAAAATACTAAAAAATTTAACAATTGAGATAAGATAATCCTAACGAAGGCCTCAAAGGCCATAGCGCCTATAAAAGTATCTATCAATATGAAATGAGGTACGCACTCTTAATTGCGACATTTGATATTTTGATTAATTCTTGAAAAAAACACTGACTTTATGGTTGGAGTGTCCTCGAGCCATGCACAAATAGCTTCTCTCCCTTTACTTTTGTAGGTCATAGATTCGCCATCTATGTTGCAGCTTGGACCCCAACTACTGACGTGTGGGCTGTGCAAATTTTTCAATCGATAATTTGTCGTCGTTTGTAGGAAATCAATTTTTTTGTTAATATCTAAGCTTGCAGCATGACATAAACACCATAGAGAGACTCGAGATTGGAGGAAGTGCCCCTCCCAAAGCTAGGGAGAGGCTGAGAAGTCAGTTGGTGAAAAATGAAGACATGATTTCTTTAGAAGGAGAAATCAAGGTAGCCGTGTATCGCATGCAATAGGAGCTCCAGCAAGGGTGAGCTCATGACGATGACGTTGAGAAGCTTCACTCGGTAAAATGAAGGGTTAAGCACCTTGCGAGCATTATCGAACTTGCATAACCGAGGAACGGTAGAAAGTGGAGCATCAAGGCCCATAGTGGGCGTAGGACCATGAGAGCAAGAGCCCTGGAAGATCACGTAGAAAGAAGAGCCTCACATCGAAGCAAAAGCGGGGGTGTTCCTGTAACGCCTCGACCCGGAATGTGTTACTTTTGGTACCATCTAAATCAAACCCTAATAAATTCAATCATCAACCCACCGGAAATTTCGACGGCACCTCCCCATATTACGGAAGATGCCAACCTGGAGTAAACACGCAGCAAAATCACAAATATATTCACAACCTAGACAGGGCCTCCGGCCATCTAACAATTCATAACACAGTTAAATTCTCAAATCTAAGCAGGGCCTCAGGCCTCCTAGCATGTCATATCATCAATCAATTTCACATCTAAGCAGGGCCTCAGGCCACCTAACAGTCACACATAATTTCTCCACACAACAACATATATAATCAACATCCAGCACAAATAGCAATCTAGCAAATATAAGAAGTTGTCAGGACACAAAGTCCACAAACCCGATTCGGGAGTCCCAATCACACGGAGTACCCTCCCTACCGTCCATCCCACAGTCAAGAATGAGGATATCACACAACGTCTCAACTAAGAAATATAGATACGACCAAAATAGTAATAACATAAATCAAGTGATGTTTCAAGCACATATGGAATCCTGATCTGGCCCACCGGCATTCCCGTAGTCATGGGAACCCTGAACAGCCCAACGACATTCCACATTTCACATCAATCACAACTAGGAGATATACAGGTCCATACCCGACATCTTCCATGCAATTACAATGCCTGTCCAACATGGTTATGTAATAGGGTAAACCTACAACCTACATATATACATATACTACTACATGATGCATGTTCAAGAGTATTTCATGCTCAATGGAAGATTGAACACATAAGGTATGCAATATAATTCAAATCATACAATAAAGATACCACAAAGTAGGGTTATTCTCCCTTAGGCACAATTAAGGCGAGAACGCATCATAATGAACAATGGGGAAGGATAAATATTCTCAATAGGAAAACATATTCAAAGAGAATAACAAAGGGTGGAATTTCCCTACCTCGCACTCCATAAATTAGCTATGTAAATCAATACTCAACCTTGACTTTTTCCGGCCTCAACCAACATATTATTCGGTAAACCCATCCTCCAATCAATATACAAACAACTTTAATTTCACATATCTAACACAAATTAATCCAATAAATCAAGAACTCATTACCTTCTCTTACCCAAAACTTCTCAAGTTCTTGAACTTCACCTACTCAAGCTTGCTACTCCAATCAACAATAGAATCTAGCAATACAACCATAAACAAGTCTAAATCAACCTATTAGATCACTAATTTCATCTAATTTAAAGATTTTCCCCCACATCTACAAAACCCATAAAACCCTAGAATCCCAAATCACCCAATCTCTAAATACTAGCTTTTAGGTTTAAGAAACTTACCAAGGTTGTAGAAACAAGTAGAAGGAAGGGATTCAAGCTTCCTTTAGGCCTCAAATGATGTAGGAACTCATGGATTTGAGTTTGGGTTCAAACCTTGAAAGATTAGAATAAAGAGAGGAATTTAAGAATATGTAAACTAGAGAGAGAAGTTATGAATCCAACTTGAAAGAGGATAATCTTACCTTGGTTGATGATCTTAGATTGATGGGAGGGAGGAAATTTGAGAGAAAATGAGGTTTAGGGTTTGTTTAGGTCGGGTATTTTGAAAGAAATCGTGAAAATTGGTGTTTTAAACAAATCTCGGTTGAAAATTTTAAGGAGGTGTCCGGACACCTATGCTAAAAATCCACGTGTTTCAGTTTCTTCTATATCTGTCCGGACGGCTTTTAAAAACTGTCCGGACGGTTACTCCTGTAGTCAAAAATTTCAGTTTTAAAACCATTCATACACCCACCAAATCAGTCGGTATTAATTTCTAATGATTATATATATATATATACATACTCAACACGTGTTGGTCCTACCTAATTTCTAAAAGAAAAGAAGTTCGGGATATTACAGTTCCCCTCCCACCAGAAGGATGCGAATCCGCTCCGTATCCCCAAGTCTAGGGAGACCACTAGACGATAGGTCTTGGAAATGGTGTCAGTCTATATCTCGTAGTCTGAAAAGATAGCGAAACGCAAGAAAGATTAGTGAGACGAGGTGGGGGCAGGGGCGTTCCCCTGTTGAAAGGAGGATGTGATGCTGCTCCGCATCCCTGAGTCCGGAGAGACCATGGGACGGAGGACTTGGAAATGGCGTCGGTTCCCATCGATTGAAAATAAAAGCAACCATAACGCGAATAGTTGTCAAAGCCTTCCATAGAAGCAACTATAAAATCCACAATCTATAATAACATTGGTAAACAAAGCTTCCATTCATTTAAAAAAAACATCACAAAAATAAAATCTGAATTGTTTGTTCACAACACACAATCTCACCAGTGGCGGACCCACAGTATAGTCACTGGGGGCACGGGCCCTCAGTCAGTTAAAATTTTTTTCACTAAATATACCCTACATTCTTAACAATTTACCACTAAGGCCCCCAATAAAAAAATAAAAGGCCCCCATTACACACACTTAACCCACTAACTAAGACCCAACCCAACTCTCATTCACACACTTAGTCCATTAACTAAGACCCAACCCAACCCTCACTCACACACATAGCCCATTAATTAAGACCAACCCAACCCAACTCTCATTTAACCCAAATAGAAAAATCCCAAAAATCAAAACCCTCATTCTCGATCTATCATCCAACTCTCCAACCCAACTACTTGCCTCCCCAACCAAGTTGACGACAAATGAGAAATCCAGAAATCTCTAAGATCGATTGCTTGAGATCGAAATAACTAGTGATTTGCAACAAGGTATTCATCTATTATTGAATGAGTGCTATACAGTCTGTCAATTTCATATTGTTATATTCTTGTTCGATTTTGTCCTATCTATTGCTTTATGCCTTTATCTATAGTTGATTCACTTCTTTTCCACAATTTTGTGTTATATAGTTTGTCAATTTGATATTATTATATTTGATGTGAAATAGTGGTCCCGTGTGTTGGCAACTTGGGAGGATAAAAAGAGCTGCAATAGCCGATAGAGGAGAGGTATGATGAGATCCTTCTGACAATTCTTGTGTTTTTGAATAGAATTTTTCCTTAATTTAAATTATGAATGGGATTCTTTCAATTGATATCAAAATTTATTATTTATTTTTACTAGATAAATATAATGGAGAGATTTTTTAAAAGGAAACTCACACATGAAAGTGGAAGTGGAAGTTCAAGCGGCAATTCTTCTTCAATCCCAAAAGAGGTTGATTTGAATAATCTCCCTTCGGATCCCGCTGAAAGGAAAAAAATTTCAGAATATCACCCAAATCAAATTGATGAAATCAGGAGAGCATATTTGATTAAGGGGCCTTGTCAACCCCGTGGCCATGATTTTCCAAAAAAAGTCATTGCAAACAAGCAGCGTCGATTTAATTCTGTGTGGTTTGATCAGTATGAAAATTGGTTAGAGTATAGCATAAAGGAAGACAAAGCATATTGTCTCTGTTGTTACTTGTTTAGAGATCACTTTGGAAAACAAGGTGGGAGTGAGGCGTTTGTAACGGAAGGGTTTTCTTCTTGGAATAAAACAGAGAGACTAGCTGCCCATGTTGGTGTAGTCAATAGTGCTCACCATATATCATTGAAGAAATGTGAAGATCTAATGAGACAAGAGCAATCCATTGCGACTGCTTTTCGTAAGCAATCAGAAATTTTGAGAAATGAGTATCGGATTCGCCTAAATACTTCTATCGATGCTTGTAGATTTTTGTTGCGACAAGGGTTACCATTTCGTGGTCATGATGAGTCTGAGGACTCTACTAATAGAGGAAATTTTATTGAATTGATAAAATATACTGCTGACCAGAATGAAACTATTAGTAATGTTGTGTTGCGAAATGCTCCACAAAATCAACAAATGGTTGCTCCTAAGATTCAAAAAGACATTGTTCATTGTTTTGCACATCAAGTAGTGCAAATTATCATTCAAGAACTTAGGGATGATTTTTTTGCAGTATTAGTTGATGAATCTAGCGACGTGTCTGGAAAAGAACAAATGGCTATAGTCTTGCGTTTTGTAGATGAACATGGACTTGTTAAAGAGAGGTTTATTGGTGTTGTTCATGTGATGGAGACTTCAGCTTTGTCCTTGAAAGTTGCCATTGATTCTTTATTTGCTGATCACGGGTTGAGTTTGATGAAAGTTAGGGGTCAAGGCTACGATGGAGCAAGTAATATGAAAGGTGAATTCAATGGCTTGAAAAGCTTGATTTTGAATGAAAATGAGTCTGCTTATTATGTTCATTGTTTTGCACATCAACTTCAATTAGCTCTTGTGGCTGTTGCCAGAAAGCATGTTGATATTGCGGATTTTTTCAATATGATCTCTACTTTATTGAATGTTGTGGGAGCATCGTGTAAGCGTCGAGACATGATTCGACAAAGTCAAGCAGAACAAATTGCACAAAAATTTAGTGATGGTGAGATTGAAACCGGAAAGGGGTTGAATCAAGAGTTAAGTCTCAAAAGAGCTGGGGACACACGTTGGGGGTCCCATTACAAATCATTGTTGAACTTGGTTGCTTTATTCTCTTCTGTTATTGAAGTGCTAGAAATTGTTTCATGTGATGCTACAGATTCTACAAAAAAAGCTCAAGCACGTGGCCTTTTGAGATATTTGCAGTCATTTGATTTTGTATTCAATTTGCAACTGATGTTGACTATGTTGGAGATTACAAATGAATTGTCATTGGCTTTGCAAAGGAAAGATGAAGACATATTGAATGCTATTGCACTTGTCAAAGTAGCCAAGGAGCGTTTGCAAAATGTAAGGGATGAAGGATGGGAATCTCTCCTAGGTAAGATTTATACCTTTTGTAATGCCAACAAGATTTCAATGGTAAACATGGAGGAAGAGTATGTTGATTTTTATCATCCACGACGAAAAAGTAATACTACTAATTTGTATCACTATCGCGTGGAATGTTTTTATATGATTGTTGATATGCAACTTTTGGAGCTTAATGATCGCTTCAATGAGGTCAATTCTGAGTTGCTTCTTTGCGTGGCTAGCTTGAATCCTTGTGATTTATTTCATGATTTTGATTCAGCAAAATTGATGAGGTTGGCTCAATTTTATCCCGATGACTTTTCTCTTATTGATTGCATGACTCTTGAGCATCAATTAGAAACATATATTGCAGATTTACGAACAGATGAAAGATTTAGTCAGTTAAAAGGGCTTGGTGATCTTTCTAGACTGCTAGTGTCTACAAGGAAGCATATTTCATATCCTTTGGTGTATCGACTTCTGAGGTTAGCATTGGTTTTGCCTATAGCAACAGCAAGTGTTGAAAGATGCTTTTCTGGAATGAATATTATCAAGACAGATTTGCGCAACCGGATCAGTGATCAATTTATGAATGACTGTCTAGTATCTTACATAGAAAAGGAGTTACTCGGAACTATTACTAATGATGTTGTAATATCGCACTTTCAAAATATGAAAACTCGTAGAGAACAATTGTAATAAATTATAATGTAGTATTAATGTGTTTTTATATTTATTGTTTATATTTGTAAGTCAATTACATAAAGAACCCAAAAAAAAATTCCGGGGGCGCTGCCCCCGGACCCCCGCTTCATTTTTGTGCCCCCGATAACTTCAATTCCTGGGTCCGCCACTGAATCTCACACATGTCCCAACAAAATAAATAAATGTTCATAAGTCGTGCCAGATAAAGTCACAACATGGCAATGCAACTCTTAACATATGCCATCTCTCTTCTATTGCATGCATACTAAAGAAGATTGACACCACCATCTTATCACCTCTCATCTTAATTTTCGACGGTGAAGCATTCATGGAGTGATAACCCCTCCAAAGAACAGAGTTCATCAAAGAACCTATCCTTTTTCTCCTTAGATCTTTTCTCAATTTCAATGACCTCACTAACCTCATGGGTGGTCTTCTCAATATGCTATCCCAGCAAATTAGCAACCTTCGGCTTCGCCTCAATAACATTTTTGTTAGTATTGCACTTTCTTTTCTTATTCTTAGTTGAGGTCATATCACTTTGAATACTAACACTGGGTGGAGAAGCATTTGCATCTCCTTGAATAGCACTAGACATCAACTTTTCCATGTTCAGCAGCATCTCAGTAAACCAGTTCATTTCAAGTACATACTCGTTAAGATGATCCTTATGCAATGACTCTTTATATCTAATATCTTCTACGGCATTCGCTGGATCTTCCTCTCTGTTTCCATTAGCCCAATCTCTACCATAAATGATGTACAATGCTTCAAAGTGATTTATTTGTTTGTTTTCGAAGTTGACTACCTGGTTATGACTCTACAAACAGATGTAAAAAAGAAATATTAGTAGCAATAACAAAAGTTATGCAAAATGAGAAAGTAATGCTAGTGTTATTGATCTTTATGAAAAATGGGTCATTGGCTGAGATGGTGAACTTGACCACGATAACTCTTAGCATAAGCGGGAGGTCGTGAGTTCAAGTTTCATGGGTATTTATATAATCGCAATTTGTAAGATAGGCCCTTGCTCAGCCCAGCATGTGCACCCTGCATTACATTCATCACTAGGTCTCAGTCTTGGTATTAACTAGTCCATAAGGGTTGTGGGGTCTTCCATATGGCCCAGGGTTTACCAGCCAGTTGTCCAATGGACATCTGGATAGATTCCAAGTTACCAAAAAAAATTTATTGATCTTTATGAGTTTCTTTGGACAGCCCAGATCGTTTACATCCAACAATTCTGTCGATGCAATTTTTACACCAAAAGAAAAAGTAATCTAGAAAAAAGTAAAAGTAAGAAATGCACAAGAATGTACGTGATCATTTATTCAAGAAGTTCGTGAGCGTTCCAAATGTTGGAACGATACATGTATTTATAGTGTCAGAAGGCTTGATGCGGTTATGGAGGTTGGGTGCAGTTGTGTTGTCTCCTCCAAACATGATAACGTCCTGTAGTAATTATTGTCTGAACCGCCTCCTCCTTGGCAGTTGAACCACAACAGTTGGAACTGTAGAACCATCTTATCCCTTCAACTCATACGGAACTATAGAACTGCCTTACCTAACTCATACGGAGGAATAACCGTCTATACGTATCTTTAATATTTTCCTCCACAAATTCACCTAAAAATTAAAGGGTTTTTGTCATTTTACCATTAGGACACAATTCGTAGTTGTCCGGAATGAGTGGTTCCTAAGTCCTTTTAAATTCTCATGTCAGCCGGAAGTATCAATTTCATTCCCTTGTATATTTTAGAATTCCTCTATCCACATGAATGCATCATTTTGTTCCTGCGAAAATATGTGAACCAAACATAGTATTAGGCTTTGGAATTTAGTTTGTATGAAAATATACTCATTTAGGGTTAACGAAAGTCAAAATTTGAAGCCTAACTTGAATAGAAAATCTAACCCCGTCCTTGTTACTTTATATGATGCACTAGGATTGCACATTCTAATCAATGTACTTCAATTAACAACTTTTAAGTTTTGAACTTTTGAAGTACCAATCAAAGTCACATGTCTTTCAAATCAAAAAAAAAATATTTGTCCCAACAACTGGGATCGTTGGGACCCATTACTTACATTTTTAATCTCCTCCATATACCCCAACAACTGAGATCATTGAGATCTCAATTGTTAGGACGAGTAGAAGGGCTTTCAAATTATTTATGGGTTTTATAGTTCCAAAACACTAATGCTAGGTAAGCCTTGGCCCTAATCCACTTTAATTTCTCTCTGCTTTATTTGATCAAGTCAAAAACACATGGCAAATAAAACTTATATGGGTAGGAGTTTTTTTGGCATAAATAATTAGTTTTGGTCCTTATTAACACAAGTGTACTTAAGAACATGTTAGGTTACATTACGTTTGGTTGGCATAGGAAATGAAAAAGGTAATGGGAATGACTATTACAATAATACATTTAGTTGCCTCATAAATAGTGTAGTAATGATGCATTACAACGTTTGGTATGCAAAATAAATATGAGAAATTTTATTTGCACACCACTAATGTAATAAGTTTACACCATTTTTAAATTTTTTATTTTACATAAATATCTTTGTTTAAAATGACATGTGAACGCTTAATTAAAAATAAAAAATAAATTATATTTACATATTGAATTGAAAAGTATTAAGTCTACACCAGAATTCTCCTACAACAAGACTCTCATCTCTAATAACAAGACTCCTCTCCTATAACTCCGGCCTTTTGAGATGTAATATCGTGGAAAATTTTCTCGTCGTACTCTTCAATTTCAGGTATGTTTGATTGCCCAAAACTCAAAGGAGTCCCAAGCAAAACAATAGTGCACACTAAAACTGGGGGAGGCAGAGACCAAAAGGGAAAACAAAAATGTAAATGATCTGTACAGGAATAACGGCAGCAACTCAAGATGGATCGCAGATGGTTCTACTACTGCACGCTATTGAATCCGTTTGCACCAAGGCGAACCCTGTGTCTTTTGATTACATCACTTGTGGTCTGGTTATGGTGTGTCATTTTGGAGAGTCCGTAAATTAATTTTATGAACTTTCGGATTATGCTGGTCTTTGTTGTTTGGATTGTTAGCCAAAGAATGCACAAGGCATTCTGCATTGTCTTTTCCCCTTTTTTCTCGTTGGTTTATGTTTAATGCCATTAAAGAACCCACAATTCCTTACGCAATCATTTTCTTTCTTGCTCCTGAGGTGACAAATGCGGTGTGCTTTCTTTATAATTTTTCATGTTCCAATTTAAGTACTTGTAAGATGTCGAGAGTGGTAAAATGGGAGGAAGGCAGCAAGCTACTGGTATTTTATCACTGCACAAATGGCGTCGTAGTAGTTATAGCCTAGAGATGCAAAAATCGATGAGGGATGTAAGTTTGTTTATGTGTGTAAACTTAACACCTTTCTATATGACATTATACTATTAAAGGGTAATTTTGTCTACTCATTAAAATTTAGGTGTAAACTTATAAAATTTTGATGTAAATTTATCATGTTGATTTGATTGGTATAAACTTAGTACATTAATGGTGTGCAAATAAAATTTCCCAATAAATATTTGTTGAAATTGAATGAGAATGAAGTATCTATTGACTAAAATACCCTTATGTGTTGATGTCTTGATCTCTTCATAAACAAATCATGATTAGAGAATATTTTCGATGATCTAAAATTAAAATACAACATATTATATATATATATATATATATATATCATTGTTAAACATTGTATTATTATATTCAAATAATATAGTCAGATTATTATATTAGTCAAATAAAATCAAGTAATGTATTATTAAGTTATTAAATTATATATAATTTTATTTTATATATTTTTAAAACGCTTTCAAAAAATATTTGAACCATTATTATACTTTATGGTCCCAGAACACTAATGCTAGGTGAGCCTTCGCCCTAATCCACTTAAACTTCCCTCTTTGCTTTTGCCTTATTTGATCACGTCAAAAAACATGGCAAATAAAACTTGTATGGGTATGAAGTTTTGTTGGCATAAATAATTAGTTATCGTCCTTGCCAAGATAAGTGTTCTTAAGAACATGTTAGATACTTAGTTGTCATGAAAACCAAAAACAAAAAAAAAATCAAGCATTAACAATAATATAATGCGTTCTTTTATTAATTGGGGAGAGAAAAGAGAGATACAAATACACCATATATATATATATATTCTAGCACCGGAGATTGCCTCCGGGACTAACACCAAACTGCCTACAATAATCAGTATAATAATTAATACGAGCTTGAACAAGCTGAGGTTGTTTGCCATCACACTCGAGAGCACCATTGATCCTCCGAGTCGTGGCTCCAAAACCCTGTGTAACCACCGGACGAACATTGTTCATCCAAAACCACAAGCCAGTCTTAAATGCCAAGACAGGGTCATTGGCCACCGACTCCGGAGACCCCAGCCCATTGAAGTTCAGGTCCTTTCCTGCTGCGCCATAATTGTAGTTCCAAGATAGTTGGAGCGGTCCGCGGCCGTGGTAGCTCTTCCCTGGTGCACATGGATAGTCTCTGTTTGATCTGTCGCAATAGATTGATTGGGGATTCTGCTCGTTTGTGTAGCAAAGGTCTGAATGTACAAAAACAAATGTTCATATATTTGTATATTAGTGCGCAATCCTAATACTCCAAAAGAGCAAAAAAAAATTATGCACCAAAAAAGAAATGAAAGGGAAAGAAATCTTACGTCCAGTTTCGTGAGTGACATGAGCGAAAAAGGCAGCAATCTCACGCTTAGAATCATCAGCAGAGCCAATTTTGCCGAACCCGAGGAAGGCTTTGAGAGCATTAAGAAATGCGTTTCTAGTGTAAAATCTCTTGCCAGGACAACTAGCAGCAACTTGGTTGATTATGCCGCTGAAGAACTGGGGCGTGACAACATCAGCCACATTAACGCCACTGTTAGAGGGAGTGTTACTCTTGCATGGACCTTCACGACAACCTTCTCCACAGTATTCATTCCCATTGCCACAATAGCCATATCTGCTGCAGCAAAGCCCAGCAGCGCACCCACAGTTCTGACCCATTACGACTGGCACGGCTGTTACGGCAATGATTACAACGAGAATGAGTGTTTTGAGGCAAGTAACGGATGCCATTCTTGTTTTGCGAGAAATGTGTGTGACAGTGCCTCTGAGAGAGGTGGTGTATATATAGTGAACAATGCTTAACATTTTAGTTAGAACTTAGAAGTAGATGTTTTAGTCTCGGAGAAGGCGGGTATTGAGTATTGACTGAGACTTGTTAATGCACAGGACTAGGAACTAAATTCCATTTAATGGTAACAGGTTTTGTAAAGTCCTATCTTCATGGACCACACTTTAAATTGATATGCAAATTATATTTATTTAATAATAAGAGTAAGGTTAGCAAAGAATATACCCTTTCTTGGGGTTCTCTGACTGGTGCACCATTTTCATGCATCAAATATTTTTGAAAAGTTATAAATATGTGGGGGCCGTTTCAAGCACTTGAAACTGCTTTTACTTGATAAATGTAGTGCTATATGTTCACAGTAAACATATTTTAACACTTGAAAACACATGAAAATTTTACCCATACTCCATATTTGGAGGAGCTCTAAATGGTTGAATAGTGACATTTGTGGGATACACACAACCAATTAATTGATGCAACATTTTTCTCCCTCTCTCTTCTCCTTCTTCTACTCATTCTTCCTCTCTCGTGGATGAATACGAGTAGGAAAACCTTGAGGGCTACTGCAATTGCAAATCCTTTTTTTCCATTCATTTCCATCATCGGTTTTGTAGACCTTACTTTCTGGTTTAGCTCCATCGCTTGTTTTATTGGCCGGTCAGAATGCACAGGCAAGCATCTGATGAAGTCCATACTATCTACCCAGGTTTCCTTGGAGACCTCCAATGATAGCTTTAGCTCGCACATCATTAACAGTAAACAATCTAGTAACATCGTCAATTTCATCGCTGTGGTCACTACATTGTTGTCTGTTCCATGGATTTTTAGTTCAATTTTTATAAGAATGTCTTCTTCTCTCTCAATGACTAATATGGAACCGAGAGAGGAGATAGAGGGAAGAAGTATTGGCTCAAGAGTCACCACTGTGGGTGTATTGAAATCTAGCACTTGATAAACTCATAGATAACGAAGGATTGAGGTGTGAATGGAATCTATCGTGTATGTGAGTCGATGAGGTTTGTGTCACAAAAAATAAAAAATAAAAGGGAGTGGATAAGGTGCCAATGAAAGAATAATATGTGTAACATATATATGTAAAACGTGAAACATTATAATTTTATTATTATTTTTTGTTTATTTATGTTTTTGTCACTAGTGTGTACTCAAACAAGGAAAGAAGAACGGGTCTAAAGGGTAGCAGAGAGATTCATACACCGAAGGAAAGCAAAATGGCTGCCAATAATTCATATTCAAATAGGACCATTATGTTCTACATATTCAATTATGGATGACCCACATGAAAAAAGATTGGTGGAAAATGATTACTACATTAACTCAATGTCGTGGATTTGTTACCAATAATACGCGAAAACGTTATGACATGAAAGTTGATATACAACAATATCATTTTATTTTATCCTATAAATAGACTGGGCACCAACCTGCGCTACGCGCATTTATTTGGTATGATTAATGATCTATAATTTACAATTGTATCACAATGTCAATATATATTATACAAATAATCAATTTAAACAATGATTTTTCTATAGCACTTTATCTGTGGTTGTATCATGTATGATATTTTTTTTAAATAATATATGTATATATATATAAACATTTTGAACCTCATTGAATGAGACTAACTTGTGGATGTGGTAGGTAGGTAGATACTATTAAAGAGTTATTTTGGTCTTTAAATTTTTTCCACTGTAATACGCACCGTTTCGAATGAAAAAGAATGACAAAAGCTTAGACAACATCAGGAATTTAGGAACCTAAACAACAACAGCAACAATGACTTTTAACCCTTTGATTCACAGTACACCTCCAATGAACTCCAAAACTAATTGGAAGTTGGGATTAATTTTATTCGGATGATTTAGTATTTTCCAATTTAGATTTAGGTCACCAAAGCTGTGGACTTTTGTTTTATTATATGATAGGCTAGTTTGAATTTGTACAGGTTTAAGGAAGTTAACTGCGCAATGTAACATAATGCAGGACATATTTCAAAGACCGCTAACGAATTGTTCCTTGATGAAAGTAAACCAAATGCTAAGCAAATATTTCTCTGCATACAATATTTTTGACAATATCATTAGACTCACAATCTTTGTAATTCTATAAGATCTTTCGTCTTGTCCTACTGGCCACTCTTGATACGGCTACGCACTGTCTACGACAATTTGGACAAAGGCCATAAGAATAACACAGGAATAACTCTTAGCTATAGAATAATGGTCAGTTTTTTTTCCAAAGAAATGCAACAAACGCAAGTTAGTATGTTAAATCATAAATATTCCTTGAGTAAGGTAAAAAGAACAGAGAAGATTTGGCTCTCACACTATAATGGTATACCTCATATTGTTAAATAATGGGCTAGCGACGGGTTGAACCTTCGTGCGTCCGATGTAAGGATTGTTTCCCAACACGAAATAGTGTCGTTGAATAATGAGTAGGTTTTTTGCATTGTGTAGGGATCCCATAAGATATGATCCGCAGTTGCATATGTACGTATACCTCCACCGGTAACTGTGATAAATTGATTGTTAAATTTAGCATTTTGTAGAGAAAGAAATATTGATTGGAGTAGCAGAGCATAGATGCAGGATTTTGCAGAACCAGTTGAAAATTGTTGGTGCATATTGGAAAGAATGAAGGATGTCAAAAGCATCTCCTCTCTTTATAAAATGAGTTAACGAAAAAGGGCTCTTGAGTTTACTTTCTGTGATTAATGAACATGTTAAATATCATTTATTCATGAATCTGAAATCACCCAATAAATTAAGAACATTTACGACAGGAATCATGGAAATGGGGTGACTTTTTTGTTTGAAAGTTGCCACGTGGCAGCCATAAACGAAAACATTCTGCTGATATGGTTGCACCAAAACATTGGAACACTCTCTGAGTTTCCACTCTATACTATTGTATAGATAGATAGATAAAGATATTCATAAATAAATAAATACTGGAGATTATGGGATCAAAATCCCCAATGCAATTACTCATCCTTAATATTGTGATGTCCATATTGGCAAAATTGACGACTAATACTCTATGTAACATTCAGTTTCACCAAACACCTAAAAAAGTATTTTACAACGTAGACTCTAACATAAATCAATAGCATATACTCTAGCGTAGCCATACTCTACACCCAAATGGAGCCTTATATTCTGAGTATGTATACATTATACCAATAGACAAAAATAAATATTTTTTTCTAGAAAAAGAGTACGTATAAGTAATATGTGTTTTTATTAATTTGTACCATATAATTTTGTCTTGTCATATTTCTTTGGCCAAATGTCATGTACACCCTTTGTGGTTGGGCCCATTTCTACATGCATCATTCGTTTTGAATTTACAAGAATTGAACCCCCCTGTACTTTGATTTCGTGTCATAGCAAGTCCCTCTATTCTTTGACGATCAACTAGAAGGAAAGACTAGCCATGACACGTGCTGAAAGCATAGGGGGCCAATTTTTGCAAATTCAAAACAAGGAGGTGCATGTAGAAATGACCCTAACCAAAAAGGTGTCCATGACATTTGGTCTCTCTCTTTCAATAAATTTGATTTTTGAATTAGAGAATATTTTGACTTGTCAGAAGAAAAGTTCCGCCTTCGCTAATTTTGAACTAAGGAAAGGATGACTATTTGTATTATAAATTATTAAAAAGAATTAAGAAAATATAAAGATATTTTAAGTTAATTTCACATAAGGATAATTTAATAAATTTTATTTATTTTTTTAAATGTGTGTGCAATGATTTTGTGTTCAAATAGTGGGACCATGTATCTCTAACTTTCTAAAAGAGCAGAAGCATGAAAAACCCTAGTCCAAACCGTACTCCAACCCAAAACCCGAACTAAAAAATTCATTCGGTTTGGTTAATGGTTTTTGGATTAGTTTCGGGTAAGGGGTGATGCAAAATTTTGTGTTTGATTTCAGTTTGAGTTGTGAAAAATAAGTTCGATGTGAATATATTAATTCAATAATTTGTCATATGCGATATGATTGTTTGATTATAAAATATCCAAAATATCAAATATAGAAAATTAGGGCTGTAAAAAATGAATCAGACCGAACTTCAAACCACAAACCGAATATAAATAAATTATTCGATCCGGTTTGGCGATTTACGGTCTAGACCCAGTTTGAGATTTTTATAATTCTCAGTTTTCGGTTTCAGTTCGGCTTAATTTTTTTGTTCAGTTTAAAACCGAAAAACCGAAGTTTAGTTAACATATATATTTTTAATATTTTTACTTTTATGATACCTAATAGGCTAATACCTTTCTTCTTAAAAAAAAAGAGGCTAATAAGTAATAGCTGTATATCTTAATAATTTAATATTATTACTTTTATAACCTGTTTCTCACGCCTCTAATCTCAGACTCAGACGGAGTCACGATCTCCCTGTCTTTCTCTGAGTCTCATAGTCTCATAGTCCCATTCACAGTAATCACAGATTCACTTTATGCACTTTATGCACTTTACACTATTGAAATTATTTTGTCATGGTTGATTCATCTAAAAATACCCTAAATAAAATCCATAAGGCCCGCCGCTTCCTCGAAGAAGAGCCCAGACGTTCCTTGAGGAAGGACAATATGTTCACCAAAAAATTCGTTTTTCACCAATTTTCCAACAATTTACTAAATACACTTAAATCTCAAATTAAATCCATTTACTCTTATTACAAACCAAGCTCATTTATTTTTAAAACAATATAAGCCCATTTACTTTTACCAAGCATATTGTAAAGACTTATTTAGTAGTTTTTTGTATGTATACTTGGAGTGTTAAAGACTTGGTCTCTTCAAGTTGGAAGTTATATTGCAGGACTTAATCTCTTCATCTTCATATTAATATATGGATTTGACCACTTTTTGTTGGCATATCAATAAATATCTCTAAAAAAAAAATTCTTGTCTATTTGAAGAGTCATGACTAATAAGATAAATGTATAAACAAGACTCCTAATTTGGAAAAGTCTTCAATATACATTACAGCTTGCTCTCGGTACTAGAGCACTAAACATCAATAATTTAGAAACTAGGAAATAAGGACCGACTGAAGTCTTAGTCAATGAGTCAGTCATTGTTTTGAATCATTAAATAGAACTTTGCTAAAATTCTTTATACCATTGATTCTACTAAAGAATAGTTTGATTGATTCAACTACATATATATATACTTAAACTGTTGAATGCCAAGTACTTTGTTATGGTTGATTGAGGATCATGTTTTGAGTCATCTTTGCAGGACTATGTCATGCCATATTAAGTAGATATGCTAAAACAAGATATTCTGAGGTGTGAGAAAATATTAGTTAAATCCAAAAAAAAATAAAATTGGCGCATATTTTAAAAGGCGAACATATGACTCAGTGATAGAGTTACAAGGGTAAAACCTAGAGCTCGCATGTTCAATTCTTGAAATAGACATTTCATAAGACTTATATTTGGGGTTATAGAAATGTCTTGCCGAAGTCTTAAAATATTTTTTTTGTTGGCTTTTCCCGTCTTTGTCTTTAGTTGCGCATGTACCGTTTAACACTCCTGATTTTGTGAAAGTGTTACACCATGTGTGATTGTAACCTCCAAAATAACATCAATTTAAAAATACCATCCATTGCAAAGAAACTTTAAACCAAGTTGGCGGAAGTCTTAGTCGATGAGTCATTGTTTTGGATTGTTTATTAGGATTTTCTAAGATTCTTAATGTCATTCACCAAGCCATTCTATTAAAAGGAACTTTGATTTTAACATGAGAAATTAACTAGATATACTTGACACTATTGAAGGCCAAAGTACTTTGTCATGATTGACTCATGATCATGTTTTGAGTCATCTGAAAAATTACAGGACTCTGTCATGTCATATTAACTAGATATACTAAAAACATTTTTCGGTGTGAGAAACATATTACTTGAATCCCAAACAAAAGAAATTGATTGAAACATTTCAAAATCCAAAAATGAAACATTTAAAAATGAGACCATGTGACTTAGTGGAAACAAACATTTCATAAGAATTGTATTGGACTTGTATCGAAGTTGCCACCGTGTATTCAAAAGAAAATGACTTCAAATACATAAATGAATGATCCCAAATTTGGGGTCACAGAAAAGTCTTATTCAAATTTGGAGTTAAAGAAAAATCTTACCAAAGTAAATTTGGGGTTAAAGAAAAATTTTGTCAAAGTCTTTTACGTTGTTTTTGCCATCTCTTTCGTGACGAAATCATCAAAGTGTAACTCCAGTGAAGCAGTGAAAAGAAGAAAGAAATGCAGGATTCTGGAAGCCATACAACAAGGACCAATGTCACGTAGAACTCCAATGCTGAATGGTCTGCTGCATTTTAACTGCAGCTTCTCTTTGTAGAAAGTATAATTAGCATCCTTCGCTTCCAGTTAGGTAAAATAAATTTCTGACAAAAAATGAATGGAAAAAAAAGAGTACCAAAGTTAGTGAAAGTTCCAAATTTTTGATAAGTTTATAAAAGTAGAAAAGTTTGATTTAATAAAGCAAATTTAGATTTAATAAAGCTGATATCGGATGCCATGAGCATCCCTGTGATTGCGAGTGCCGGAGCCGGAGAACGCCTTTCGGAGTTACTCATGAAAACAAATGCATCCGCTACCCTTGCAGCTGAAATTTTCCAAGGAGGGGTTATTTTTCGATTTTTTCACTTGTTCTCTTTAGTGCCATCTAAGTAGTGAATGTCGTTGAAACCTTAAGAGATGCTACTAATTCAGAAACAGATTAGTCGCGATTCCATTACTTTTTATCTCCAACAGCTCTAGCGCAACCAAGAGATCAGGGTTTCAGTTCCTGGAATCAATCTCCTTACATATTGTGAGAGTTTTATGCATGAGAGTTGTTTTATGTAATCGCTGTCACTTACTCTCCTTACTGTGTACTCTTTAATACATTTGGATAGAGAATAAAGATCTCAAAAATAGCATACTTCGACTAGCCTGCAAATTGAATAGATGATGTTGGACTATTGGGGTGCTAAGGCCAAGGAAAAGGCAGCACAGTACCAGAAGCTACTACTTGCCTCGAGGTTGAATGAGCAGCATGAACGACCCAGTGAAAGTTTGGCAAAGAAGAGATCCAAGCTTTTTGCTGCCCCTAAGGCATCTGTTGCTGCTTAGGTGATTTAAAGTGGTTGGTAAGGTTGGTGGCCTGATGCCTCAAATATGGGTCTGGGGCAGTTCATTAGTTACTCCTTTTTTTCAGACTAGCAATTCTTGTAGACAAATGAGATTTTGTTATATATTATGTTACCAGAAAAAGATACAACATTGAATGTGTTCTCTTCCTTTTATTTTTATATTTTGAATTGTGAATTTTGTTTTTGAAGAAAAGATATCGGTTATGGAGATGAGAGTTTGAGAGGTGTAATGGAAATGCTAGGTGTTTGGTTGTACTTTTGCTGATAGCATATTAGTGTTAAAATTGTTTTGACAAATTACATGTAGGTGTATTATGCAATCAAGTAATAACATATTCAAATAAATAGGAAAATAAAGAAAAAATAATTTATAATATTAATAAAAACATTGAAATTAATTTTAAGATTTTTATTTACAATATTAACAATAAAAGTGCTATTATCACGGCGAGGAGATATAATTAATTTATTAATTTATAATATTAATAATAAAAGTCCCATAATATATTAATTTATAATATTAAAAATAAGAGTCCATGTAACATGAAGGACATAATAGGAAAATACACTCAAAATGGTTTGAGAATTGTTCAATTTGGAACAATTTCAAAAATGACAATAAAATGGTCTTGGAATACTCAAAAATTGTTTGGGAATTCTAACCCCAAAAATGTTGTTTGGTGAGTCAAAAAAATATATTGTACTAAACAATGTATTGTGGTGTAATATGGTTGCCCAAACACAACCTATATATAACAAAACCAACCCCAACCATACATATAAACTAAATGCATACCCGCGCTACGCTTGTCATACATACCCGCACTATGACTATAGGCATAGCAAATAAACAATAGACTATAAGCAAATAAATACATGAATCATTGAACCAAAATTATACATTCATTAAATTGAAATACTTGCAATATTCATAATAGGCTACATCAAACCCTAACAAACAAGTTTAGTTACAATTCATAATCGAAGAAGAAAAACAAAATCAAAAAGAGAATACATAGAAGAAAGATAAAGAAAAACCCCTTGAGATTGATGGAATTGATATTGAAGAGCGAGCCTTGATTCTTTGGATCCTTGTAAAAACTTAAAGAAAAGAAGTTTTGTAACCCTAAAAACCCAAAAAGAATGTGTCCCAACTAATTTCATGGTCTCATATTTATTTATTAAGGTAGGAAACTAAAAAACCTAAAAATAATTTAAAATCTACACTTGTCAACGCTAGGGTCCGCTCGAGCGGCCTAAATTCAAACTAGTATTCCTGCATGTACATTCTGGCCAGACCGAGTGTTAATGACCACTCGAGCGGCCAGAGAAAAGAAAAACTTCTCGTGCGGCTCCGTTTAATCTCGTACAGACTTCCTTCAAATGTATTAAAAGCAAACCAATAATTCCCCTCGGTTTCCTAGTTTACTTCACACTTTTCTTTCCTTATTTTGTCTTCATGTGGATCATTCTTTGACCAAAATTCCACAACCTCAAACCTATTTCATTCAATTGTAATACAAGCCGACTCCTTATTTTATTGACTTTGTCTGGACTTCACTTGGGCTTAAAATAAGCCTTTGTACTCGTGGCCTTCTTTGATTGGTCTTCGGAAGCCTTTTCCACCACTGTTTTACCAATTGACCTACAACCAAAAATCAAGAGTATTTATATAAAACAAATAGTTTATCCTTTGGAATATAAATTTAATCTACTTATAAAAAAAAACTAACATGTATTTTAAGAGATAAAACCTTTTGAAATTTCATTTAAGGAGCAAAGAAAAAATGGTGATGTCATCAAATGATGTTATCGACTTATCGTGTGTAGGAAAAGAAATTGTACCCGTGATTTTAAAGAAGTATGGGTATTTTTTCCAAAAAAAATGATATTTTAACTTTAGTACCATGTCACATATGCAAAGTCAACATTAGACTGGGAATGGGTTGGAATACTTAGACTTGTGATACCGGTCTTAATCAATGTAGTTCAATTTAACAACTTTTAAGTTTCGAATTATTTATGTACTCTATGGTTACAGAACACTAATGCTGGTGGCCTTGGCCCTAACCCACTTTAATTTCTCTCTTTGCTTTTGCCTTATTTATGGTCAAAAAACATGGCAAATAAACTTATATGGGTATGAATATTTTTTGGCATAAATAGTTAGTTCTGGTCCTTTTCAAGATAAGGTATTCTTAAGAACATGTTAGATATATACTTAGTTGACGAAAAGAAAAACATTAATTTTAATGCAATCTTTTATTAATTAGGGAGAGATAAGAGAGATACAAATACACTATTTATATTCTCTTTTATTCTTCGCAATTACTCAAATATATAGTTCTCTCTCCATATATATATGTATATATATATATATATATATATATATATCCTAGCAGCTGAGATTGCCTCCAGGACTAACACCAAATTGATTACAATAATCAGTGTAATAATTAATACGAGCTTGAACAAGCTGAGGTTCTTTGCCACCACATTCAACAGCACCGTTGATTCTCTGAATTGTCGCTCCAAAGCCTTGTGTCACCACAGGACGGACATTGTTCATCCAAAACCACAAGCCAGTCTTGAATGCCAAGACAGGGTCATTGGCCACCGACTCTGGAGACCCCAACCCATCGAAGTTTAGGTCCTTTCCAGCTGCACCGTAATTGTAGTTCCACGATAGTTGGAGCGGTCCGCGGCCGTGGTAGCTCTTCCCTTGTGCACATGGATAGTCTGTTCTTGATGTGTCGCAATAGTTTGATTGAGGATTCTGCTCTTCTATATAGCAAAAGTCTGCATGTACAAAAACAAATGTGCATATATTTGTATATTAGCTACAAAAATATGTGTGGACGAAATCGATATATATATATAGTGCACAATCCTAATACTCCAAAAGAAAAGTATGCATAACAAAAGAAATTAAGAAATCTTACGTCCAGTTTCGTGAGTGACATGAGCGAAAAAGGCAGCAATCTCACGCTTAGAATCATCAGTAGAGCCAATTTTGCCAAACCCGGAGAAGGCATTGAGAGCATTAAGAAATGCATCTCTAGTGTAAAAACTCTTGCCAGGACAACTAGCAGCAGCTTGGTTGATTATGCCGCTGAAGAACTGGGGCGTCACAAGATCAGCCACATTAACATCACTGTTAGAGGGAGTGGTACCTGGGGAACTATTACATGGACCCTCACGACAACCCTCTCCACAGTATTCATTGCCATTGCCACAGTAGCCAAATCTGCTGCAGCAAACCCCAGCACCGCACCCGCAGTTCTGGCCCATTGCGACGGGCATGGCTGCTATGGCAATGATTACGGCGAGAATGAGTGTTTTGAGGCTAAGAAGGGATGCCATTATTGTTTTTCGAGGTGTGTTTGTGAAAATGCCTCTAAGAGAGGTGGTGTATTTATAGTGAATTGTAGAAGCATAGTTTGGCTAGATGTGTTAGAAAATTCAGCCCCAAACAATGCAAACTAATATTGTCTATTTCGTGCTAAAGGCTCTCACAACTTTGTTTTTCTTGGACCGTAGCCATTGATTGTTAGGCCAGAATATGCATTGGTTGTGTGAGAGTTACTGGACCTTTGCTTATCTGCCACTCATTTGGGTTATACCAATTCGATGTGAGATAAAGTCCTAACACTCCACACACTAGTGGGATGGATTATGTCAGATCCAACAAATAGACAAGTAAATGTTATGTCCGCTTTGGGTCAAGTCTTATCTCCGATATTGTCTTGGAAGATCCAGCGAAGACAATAAAAACAAATATTATCCGCTTTGAGCCCAAGGCCCACACGATTTTATTCTTCTTAGTCGTCGCCATTAGCTCTTAGGCCCAAAACATGCGTTGGTTGTGTGAGACTGATTAAACCTTTACTTATGTGCTACTTGATTGAATTATGTAAATCCAATCTAAGATAAAGTCTTAACCATATGCACCGTCTGAGTTATATGTTTATCTTTTATTTCTGGAGAGACTGCAGTCTATTTGAGTTACAAGTAAATGTTTTAATATCGGAGAATGCGTTTATTGTTGACTGAGACTCGTCGGTGCAATGAACCAGGAACTAAATGCCATTTAATAATAACAGTTTTTGAAAAGTCTTGTTGATCTATATCCCCCCCTTCATGGACCACAATTTTAATTTACATGCAAATTTTATTTAAATACTGATAAAAATAAGGTTAGCAAAGAATTTATCCTGTTAAAACCACAAAGATTGCAGTTTCATTTTGACACGTGGTTAACAAAATGGGGACAAAGTCAGGAAGATAAAGACAATAGAGTCAAAAATGAAAGTTTCAAGTTTGAGCAAGTTATCCCACTCAATCAGCCGCATAATCTGGAGCCGGCCACTTTCCTTTCTTTCTTGGTTGCTGTGTTTATGTTGTTTTTGCTTGCTTAAGTTGCCTTCTTCCTGTTAATCAAATATGTTATGTTTTTACTTATTCAATCTACAAAACCAAAGGGTGAACTGCATCCTAATCCATCTTAATATTTAAATTAATGTATACCCGTAAATATTTTCGGACAATACCTGTCAAAATTTGATATTCTTATTATGCGAAATAGAATTCCTATCACAATTGCACCGCATTAAAACCACCCGGAGCCTTACTTCTTTTATTTACATGAAAATCTTGTTATATCAAAAACTATCAAACTTGGACCCCTAACCCTATCCGATCTTAGGCTGTGCCAACCCATATAATCATTACATTAGTTGTTTGCTTCAAAAAAGAAATGAGAGATTTCAAATATCTTAGAATCTTCAACCCTAAATTGGTCCCAAATAAACTTAACATCTAATCTCTCCCAATTTCCAATGAATCTAACATTAAATTTTTATGAGAAACCTAACTTTGACGACTTGTTTGTAGTCTATGTACCTAACTTTCCTTGAAGGCCAGGACTTGGAATTAGTCAAACCAAAGTATTGGATCAATTTGGTTGTCTAACCTTCTTTGCAAGATATGTCGTGTGATCATATTATTTCCACTTTTTAGCCAAAAACCAACAAAACAAACTACAACTACTTTCAATTTGGTGGATCCGAATTACATGACCACGCACAAAAAGAAAAAAAAAAGAAACTAATACGTGGCTATAGATAACATAAAATAGAGTCGATTGGGAGTTAATTAATATAATTGTCATTTTTGTTACTATACTTCGAGTAAACCCCTATGAGACTATTTCATTAATACGATTATTTTATACTACTCACTTATTATGTTTTCATATATGTATAAGAATTTTGTATGGTAATTGTCGATGCTAAATTTGCACCGAGGTATAAAATATGTATAAAATAGAAAGATTCAAGAGAATGACAACACAAAATTTACGTGGTTCGGCAACTTGCCTAGGTCCACGGAGTCTGATCTTTTATTAGAGTTGCGTGTTGATGATCCCTTACAAATGCGAAATGAAATGTGTTTATAGGCTTGGGATTTGTCAGTTGATGCGATTAACTACCTCTGGTAACCTCTCTTGTAACTGCTCCTGGTAACCGTTGGTAACTGAACTGTCAGATAAAACTGCTTCTGGATAAGGTTCTTTCGTCTGGGAGAACCGTACATACGGAGTGTATTTATTTACTCCACAAATACCCCCGCCTTTTAATTTACCTAAATAAATTTAGGATAAATTTAAAGGCTTTTTCATGTTTATCAGGAATTAGTTTTCCAGCTGGATTAAAATGCTCGTAGCGAATAATCTCCTTCTCCTAGTTGCATTAGGAGTCTTGACATCCCCTATAAATAGCTACATTATGTGAAGACTTTTCTTCTTTTCTGAACTTCATATGCTTCAAATGTCGTCTCTTTTCGGCTCTTCAAGAGGTAATTCTTTGCTCTGCCTAAATTTTTTTTGTTGAATTTACAATTTGTCTTTTTGTAATCTGTTTATTTGGAATAAACCCTCTCGAAATATCGGATGAAAACTACCTTGGATGGAGACTGGAAACCTGGCCCCTTTGCCAGACCCTTTTACGGATCCCATGGAAGGTTTGGCCGACCCCTATGTTGGGTTTCGGATCCGACTCGCTGAACTCGTGGGAGGTTCCGCCCTAATTGGGGGTTGGGGGTTCGACCCAACCCCCACTTGAGTTTGGGTGTCGACCCCCATATGGGGGGTTCGGCCCCCACCCCCAATGGGGGTTGGGGGTTCAGCCCATCCCCCACTTGGGGTTGGGCGCCGACCCCCACATGTTGGGGGTTCGCCCCAACACCCACTTGGGGTTGGGCGTCGACCCCCACATAGGGGGTTCTGCCCGACCCCCTCCATGGGGGTTTGGACCAACTCCAAAAGTTGTTTTTTTTTTAACTTACATACCTTTGATCTTGCAGGTTTTGCCATGGGTAAGCTCAAAAATTTAATTTCCTCTCCAGAGAACTTAGCCGCATTCAAAGCGAAGCATCAGATTGTACCTCCATTCGACATTCGGCTTCCTTTTAATGACAATAGAGACTCTGATCCCGAGTTCATCAAGGTTCCCACTTTCCTATTATCAGAGTGCAAAATCCACATTCCATTCTCACCGTTCTTTCAAGAATTTTTCATGTATACAGATCTTCATCCGTCGGAGTTAGCTCCAAATGCTTATCGAATCATCAGTGGTGTGATACAAATGAATTCCTTCTTGAAGAAAAAACTTGCCACTATCGATCTTCTCTGCTGCTACTCAATCCTCAAGAATAAGAGTTCAGATGGCAAGTATTACTTGTCTCCAAAGTGTGATTCGGCATTAATCCAATGTCTTCCAAATTCCAATAAAGACGTGGATTGGATGCTCGTCTCCGGGCATTGGAGCGGCTTTACCTCCCATAAAAGGGAACCCCTAGGTATGCCTTTGTTCTGATCTTTGATTTTCTTGTGATATGTATATATATATGTTGCTAATTTTTCTTTTTACTGCAGGGCGCATGCCTGCACTCCCGGATGTGCTTAGTGAAGCTGTGCAAGAGGTCCTTGATGATTTTTATGCTGACTCTAGGCCTGGTGGTAAATTTTTTAGATCTTCCCCAGTGTTATGTGTTTGTAAACCCTCTTATCGTGGTTTTACGCCTCTCCCTCATGGTATATCCATTGAAGAAGCGTGTGAATACTTCAAGTTACCCCCAGCCCGACAGTGACAACAGAAATATAAGAGGAAGCGTTCTTCAGCTATAATTACTCTTCCCGTCACTTCTTCTCCTACTGTGGTTGGATCAGATTCTGAAGGTGAAAGTGAGGAAGACTAGGATGATGATGAACTTCAGGATACTTCTAGCGAGCATTCCTTCTCTTTAGGTGTGTTTTCCTTTGCTTAATTTAGTTATTATATATATATATATGTTTTTATATAGGTACTTTTAAGTCGACGTTGTCTTTTCTGTCTCCAGGAACTCATAGTCTGCCTTCCTTCGGAGTGTCCAGAAGTGTCGATAGCTCTTCTTCTCAAGGTAGTGGCACTATGTTTGCTCCCTTTACTCTTGGCAGAATCGCCTTGAGTCCTTCATCTTGGAATAATGCCGACAGCATGTTTAAAGGTTTTGTGGATAATCCCTTGTCTTTGCAAGTTGGATATTCACCTTTCTGCCTTGAGAAGCTTTGTTCTACTATCTCCAACAAGGATAAAGAATTCTTTCACAAACTTCCCAAAGGCGAAGACTTTGACTTGCAGATGCTTCTCGGGGTTTTCTTCTTACTTATTCTTATTTATTTAACACGTATGTGGATTAATTCATACTAACTGTTTCTTTGGTTGAATTAGGGATCTCAAATGTGCCTGCACTACATAGTTGATTTGAAGCATCTACTCTTTGAAGCAAAGGCAGAGCTGGTGAAATCAAAGAATATGCAAACTGAGTTTGAGAAGATCGTGCAAGAGAAAACCATTCTTGAAGAGAAGCTTGCTGAAGGCAACAAAGAGATAGAGAAGACCCGAAGTGAGCTTTCCAAAGCCAAAAACCAATTGTCCAGAACTGAGACAGAAAAGACGAAAGCTGTTGAAGAAAGTATAGCCTAGTGCTGCAAGAAATATACGGAAACTCTTGCGGTTGAATCCAACGAAAACTTTGGACTTGGGTGTGGTTGTACACTTCTCGCACTCAAGATTCCTCCAGAACATGAAGCTTGGTCGGAGGACTTCTTCCAGTGGCCCGCCCCCAACCATCCTCGCCCAAGCCTAAAGAAACTTCATGAAAATGGCATTGGCTAGGGCACCAATGCTCCTGGGACTACTTCGGCCACTGATCCTGGACAATAGGAATATGTTTCTTCTTGCTAACATTTTAGATTCTGCCTCTTCAGCTTACATATTAATTAATTGTATGAATAAAGCCTCTTGGCTTAGACTTTTCTTAGTCTGTTTTTTGGAATATTTGGCTTAGACTTTTCTTAGTCCGTTTCTTTGAATAAAGCCTCTTTGGCTAATTTGTTTTTGGAATAATGCCTCTTTAGCTAAAACTTATTTGTCTTTTTCTTGGAATAAAGCCTTTTTAGCTTTGTTTTTGTATAGCCCTTTTTCCGTAGGTATTTACTCAGAAAGTACCTTATTCATTGCATAAATGGGAAAAGATTACAATCTTTAGATGGACCAACTTGCTAGAACTACCATCGCCCTGTCTTAAAAAGATTTAACACAGGCTGAGAGGTCCAAAAGAGCATCTGGAGCCTTTGTGGGTCTTGAGCCATTGCCGCTACCCAGGCCATGTCACATATCTGGATGAGTGAGGGCTGAACAATTTGCAAAGTGCCTAAGAGCTCCTTATTGCAATTGTCAGTAGTCTGGAACTCCCTCTTCAGATACTGTAATTGCTCCTTAAGATCCTCAACTTTGTCTTCTGCATTCTTGGTTAGGAATGATTCGAGAACCTTCAGTTCTTCATCATCCTCATCGTCTTTAATTTCAATCACCTGCGTCGGTGGATTATTTGCTGGTTGCTCAAGGATGACCATGTCCTCATCCTCTTGATATTCCAACTTAGCCTTTTTCTGGAGGGAGGCGCCTGTTGGATGTTTAAGATTGATCAAATCGTCATCCTCCTCGTTCTTTATCATAGACCTCTTCTTTGGTGGGACATTGGCGGGGCGTGAAGAAGAACTCATTCTTATAACAATTGTTGTTTCTTTCTTTTTCTCCGTCTATATGTATGCTTCTCATGTCCATTTATAGGTGGAAATGATAAGACGGTTGAACTGTGATGAATAACAGTCGAGACGTGTGGAGTAACTGCTGAAACGGTTGAATGACATTTTTGAAGTAACTTCTGGCCCTCTTTCCAACCGCAAGTAACCTCTGGCCTCTTTTTCAACCGCAAGTAACTTCTAGCATCTTTTCCAACCGCTTCTTAGTGAAAACCAGTTGATTAATTTTGTGACTCAGACTCTCAACTTGTCTTGGAATCAAGAATTAATATTCTTAGTGAATTGAAGCCTGAGTATGAATCAGATTACACATCTTAAAATTTTCATAAATTTAGTTAAAAAAAATAGCAAGAAGTAGCTAAATGCAAAATTAGATGAAGAGGAAACTTATTCTTTTATTGATGATACGTTGCCGAAGGCCTTAAATCAGACATAATCGGTATTACACATAAAATCTCCTTAGGTTGGAGATATTCCAAGTTTCGTGGACACTTCTGTCATCTTGCCTAACTAGCTTGTCGGCTCCTTGGCTAACCCGTGCTATGACCTGGAAAGGTCCTTCCCAGTTCGGACCCAACTTTCCATCAGTTGGATCCTTAGTCTGAGATAAGACTTTTCGTAAAACGAAGTCCCCAATTTCAAATTTTCTTGCCCTAACATTTTTATTATAGGATCGGGACAACACTTGTTGGTAAGCAGCTAGACACACCATAGCCTGATCTCTTCTTTCCTGTAGCAAATCCAGGTTCCTCTCCATTGCCACATCATTGTTACCTTCCTCAAACATCTGCGTTCGGAGAGTTGGAAGCCCTATTTCTAAGGAATGACTGCTTCTGCTCCATAAGCAAGCACAAATAGGGATTCTCCAGTAGACCTGCGAGGAGTGGTTCGGTATGCCTATATTACTGACGGGAGTTTTTCTACCCACCTTCCTTTGGAAGACTCCAATCTTTTCTTAATTCCGTCTAAGATGATCTTGTTGGACGCCTCTACTTGACCATTGCACTGTGGGTAGGCGGGGGTGGAATAGAGATTCTTTATCCCATATTCACCACAAAATTCTTTAAACTTGGCACTTGAAAACTGAGTTCCGTTATCACTGACGTAAGGGATTCCAAACCTTGTTATGATATTTTCCCAAACGAATTTCCTTGTTTCTATATCTCGGATTGCTGCCAGAGGCTTTGCCTCGATCCATTTCGTGAAATAGTCAGTGGCGGTAATTAAGAATCTTCTATTGCCAGTAGCTCGCGGAAGCTATCTAACAATATCCAATCCCCATTGGGCAAAAGGCCATGGACTTGTAAGAGGACAAAGGTCCCCAGCCGGTTGGTGAGGGATTGGTGTGAATTTCTGACACTTTTCACACTTTTTTACGTGCTGCAAAGCATCCTTCTGCATGTACGGCCACCAGAAGCCTTGGGTGATTGCTTGAAATGCAAGCGTCCTTCCCGCTGCATGTGCTCCACAAGAGCCTTCATGAATCTCAAACAACAAGTCCTCCACTCTTCCTGGGTGAACACATAATAAGTATGGACCTGAGAAAGACTTTTTATAGAGCTTCTAATCAGGAGACAACCAGAAGCGCGCTGCTTTGACTGCCAATTTTTTGGCTTCTTTCTCATCTTCGGGAAGAATGTCATCCTTTAAGTAAGCAACGATGGGATCCATCCAACTTGGCGCTTGCTCTTCTGCGGATCGTATCTCTTCTGGCAACTCATCTATGCTTGGTCGTTCAAGCACTTGCACTTAGATAACCCTTTTCACCCCTAGTTGGTCGACCGACGCAAGGGTGGTCAAAGCATCTGCATGGTCGTTCTGTTCCCTTGGAATTTGTATTACCTTATAGTCATGAAGTCGGTCGAGCAACTGCTTAGTTTTTTCCATGTAAGCTGCCATGATTACCGTCCTGGCATTGTAGAGTCCAGTGAGTTGATTGACTACCAATTAAGAGTCTGAATAAATCACCAACTCCTTTGCCCCAAGTCTTAGAGCATTCTGTACTCCTTGTAGTACCCGGTTTTCGTCCTGCCAAACCAAACAAAAAAAAAAGAATAATAATAATGCAAAAATTCAAAATTCAAGAGCCCGTTTCATAGGCCCACATGCTTACAAAAAATTCAAAACTTGTTTCTTGGACCCATAAGCATACAAAAATCCTAAGGCCCACCTCTTGGACCGTAAGCCCATAAAAATTCAAACCTAAGCCCAAAAGATCTAAACCCTAGAAAATATCTAAAAAATAGGACAATTAAATAAATAATAAACAAAAGAAAATCCTTAAGAGAGAAAGGTGGTTCCTTTATTAGGGTTTCACAAAAATAAGGGAAAGACAAAAATGTAAGTCTTGAGGGTTTTAGAGAAGGAGAGAAAATAGGGTTTTTGGGGGCATTTTGGGATTTAAAAAAAAAGAGGTTAAAGAAATAAGGGGAGCGCCAACAATAGAGAGGGGAGCAGCCGAACAATTGGAGAGGAAAAAAGGGTTGTGAGAGAGAAAAGAAAGGGGGAAGGAGGCAACAGAGACAGGGAGCAAAAAGAGAAATAGTTGAACAAAAAGAGAGAAAAAAACAACGGTTTTTGGGTGATTGGAAATAGAGAAAAAAGCAACCAAGGGAAGCCATCGGTGATTAGTGGAGAAAAGGAGAAGAAAAGAGAGAGTAGAACCAGAGGAGAACAAAGAAAAGTCAAGGTGCTTCGAAAGACCAAAGAAGAAAAGGGTTTCGTTCTCTTCAGTTCTACTTCTCTGCAAGGGTAATAATCTACACACATTTATATCATTCTTTATTTCTATTTCTCTGGTTCCATTTCTTTGATGCTACTTCTGTATCTCTTTGGGTCCATCTTTCCGGTTCTATTTCTTTGAAGCATATCTGGTTTTTATGTTCTTGGCTTGGAGATCTGTTTGCTCTTTGTGTTAATATCTGGCTTTGACATCCTTGTTTGCTCACTGTGTGGAGATCTGGTTTTTTTTTTTTTTTTTTTTTCACATCTGGTTGTGATATCTAGCTTTGATATTTAGTCTTGATGAAATTATACCGAAATGTTGATGACTAATGAACTGATTTCGTGAAAGAGAAACTATCCAGGAGCTATGTCCGGTTAAAAATGTGGATTTCATTTTGTTTGGTCCAGATTTGATTTGAAGATATGTTTATAGGTGACATAAATTTTTTGTATATACATGTGAATCTCATAATGTGGTTTTGATTTAATTTGGATCTTGATTACATTTGAGCGTCTAATTTTGATCATTCCTTCCTTGTATTTGATGTTGAGCTGGGACCGGGCTTGATCCCACTTGGGCCGGACTTGACTTCGTTTGGGGTTGGAGAGTTCATTTGGAGACTGGATCGGGTTTGAGCAATTAATGGGCTCCATGGGCCATATTTAAATTTGTATTTTTATCTTTATATTTCATTATTTGTATATTTTTATCTTATTTTTACTTGGCATGTATATCTTTGTAAATGCAAGCCATGTAATAGGGTAGTGGAAATAATGAAAAGTAGTATAGAGTAGTGTAGTTTAGTTTCATTTATTTTTAACATGATTAGTATGCATGTTTAGAGGTTTAGTTTTGCCAATCTATCAATTCAATAATCACATCTTTACCAACTTTTCACATAAACAAATTAATGGATACTATATTAAAGTCAATTACGAGGAGGACTTGATGACATTCAGCTCCTGCCTAGACTTTAATTGTGTTATTCTTATTTAAACAAAATGTAAATGGTAATTTAATTTACTAGATACCTAAATTAAAGTTCATTAGGAGGAGGACTTGATGACATTCAGCTCCTGCCTAGGCTTTAATTATGTTATCTTTTCAAATTAAAGTGTCATTTGTATTTCTAAACACAATGATAAATTAATTTACTAGATACCTAAATTAAAGTTCATTAGGAGGAGGACTTGATGACATTCAGCTCCTGCCTAGGATTTAATTATGTTATCTTTTCAAATTAAAGTGTCATTTGTATTCCTAAACACAATGATAAATTAATTTACTAGATACCTAAATTAAAGTTCATTAGGAGGAGGACTTGATGACATTCAGCTCCTGCCTAGGCTTTAATTATGTTATCTCTTCAAATTAAGGTATCATTTGTACTCGAAAATAATGGTAACTAAATTGAAGTTAATTAGGAGGAAGACTTGATGACATTCAGCATGATTCACTTCCCTGTATGGGTGGGGGAAGACACCTTCCTGGATTGACGTCCTCTTATGACATTAGGGGATGGACTTTTGTGATCCAATGGAGCAAAAGCCACCTGATCCAGAGACCTCGCGATTAGTTAGTTAAACCACCCTGTGCACCATAGATAAACCGTAGCCATGGTTCTAAACCTCCAGACATTTTTAGGCGGTATTACCCATTTTAGGAACAAAGGGGGCATTCCTATCCCTAACTATTTATTTCACATGCTTATATTATGTTATGTTATTGTACATTTATATACCATGTATCTTTATCCCTTATTTACATATTCATATGTACTTAATGCATTAGTTAGATTACACTTGTATATACACATTTATTGAACCACACATGTTTATACATTTGTCATGTATATGTTAGCCTAGGTTGTACCCATGTGTATGTTTGTTAATTATCCATACATGTACATATATACTTTTCATATACATAACTATTGCACATATAATAGATCAATTTTTTAAATCATCTTGTTAATTGTAAGGAGTACTTAGGATTTGCACAAATAATAACCACATGCATGCATGTTCTTAAAATAAAATAAATGAGGACTAATGTCATTGTTTTCAAAATGCACAGGAAAATCATAAATAATCATAGCGTCCAAGAAGCACCATGACACCCCTATCGACTCGCCTACAATCAAGAATTATTGAGAATATGGAGCAGGAAATGGGTGAGCATAGTCAGAATCAGGATATAGCTGAACTGAAAGAGCAGATGGCCTTATTGATGAAGAATATGGCGTTGCTAATGAAAGGAAAGAGAGTAGCTGAAAATTCTGAAACATCAGAGGTTCCTGAGAATCATTTGCACCAAGAAGTACCAGTTTACCCACCCGGGTTCACTCCTGCGCGTAACTAATCTTTGCTTGGTTTGCACCAGTATCAGTATGTTTCTCAACAGGCAACGACTCAGAACCCAACGTACATTCATCAAGTTGATCCCCATGGGCATGAGAATCCCTTCCCAGTCGGTGCTGATATTGCAGAAGCTGTCACTGGTGGAGTAGTGACTGAGGGAGTTCAGTATGAAGAGAATAGCTCAATAGATGCTATCAAGAAGTTAGAGAAGAGATTAAGAGCCATGGAGGGTTTCAATGCTGCAGGGATGCTGAATCCAGCCAATTTGTGCTTGGTGAAGAATTTGAGTGTTCCACACGACTTTGTACTACCAAAATTCAGTTTGTTTGATGGCACTGGAGTTCCTTTGGATCATTTAACGATGTATTGTCGGCGCATGCAGCCATATGCAAGCGATGAGAAAGTGTTGATGCATTATTTTCAAGATAGTCTGACTGGGGCAGCTCAAAGGTGGTTCAATACCCTTAATCCTTCGTCAGTAGCCTCGTGGGAGGATTTGGCTGAAATGTTTATGAAGCAGTATAAGCATAATGAAGAGAAGATCCCTACCATTTACGATTTGCAGAACACAGCAATGAAGAGTGGGGAAAGCTTTAGGGAATTTGCCCATCGATGGAGGGATTTGGCAGCCCAGATAATTCCACCCCTTTCAGAAAAGGATTTACTGAACGCTTTCATTGATGCTCTCCAGGAGCCTTATACTTCCAATCTGGCGGGAGATGGCCATAATAACTTAGCTGATATGATAAAGGCAGGAGAACAAGTTGAACGATGTATGAAGAGAGGTACTCTGCATTATCCCACCCTTGACAAACCAGACCCAGCTAAAGGAAGTAAAGGCAAGAAGGCTGAAGTGCATTCTGTGAATTTTGATTCAAATCCCGCTGTTTATGGTGCGCCTACTTCAGATTATCGCCCTAGAAGCATTGCCCCAAGGATGTCAAGCCCAGGAGCCTACTATAATCATAACCACATCCAAAATCCTTATCCACCCCGATTCAATGCACCATCACCTAATCAATACTCGCAAAACCCAAACACTTACCAAAACTTCCAAAACCCAAACACTTACCAAAATTTTCAAAATCCAAACATTTACCAAAACCCTCGTCCAAATTTCCAAAACCAAAGACCCAGAAGGCCTATTGAGCATTTCGATCCTTTGCTCATAACCTATGCTGAATGTTTCACGAAACTTCAAGCGTAAGGAGCAGTGGCTCCTGTTCCGGGACGGGTCCACCAACCTCCATATCCCCATTGGTATGATCCTAATGCCACATGCTTATATCATGGAGGTACACCCGGGCACTCAACTAAAGGTTGTTTACAATTCAAAAGGATAGTCCAGGGGATGATTGAAGCGAAATGGCTAGATCTTAGTGCAATCAATAAACCAAATGTCAACAACAATCCATTGCCTAATCATGAGAAGGATGGGGTGAATGCCATTGAAGAATTTTGTGCTACAAAAAGATGGGTATCAGAGATTGCAATGCCGTTGGGCCAGTTGTTTATGGTGTTGAAGAGAAGGATTAGTTGAGGAAGTGGCAGTGGATACACCCATTCAACGTGGACTTTTTGATGACATGAAGACTTGTGAGTTCCATAGAGGACAAAGGGGACATACTATTGAGAATTGTTGTGGCTTTCAGGAGAAGGTAAAAGAGTTGATGGATTTGAAGATAATAAAGTTTGAGGTGAAAGGCCAATTAAATGAAGTCAGTGTCATAGGAGGATATTATCAAGGGCCTAGGCCGAATCACGCTCCGCAATTTGTCTTGCAGTATTATATGGAAGATGCGCCACCAGTTGGGCCACTCAAACCAAAGATAGATCCTTTGTACAAGAATGACAAGGTTGTGCCATGGAATTATGAGGTTGAAGTTAGAGAAAAGCAAGGAGAAATGGTAGATAATATTTCTGGTGTTAGTGGAGTTACCCGGAGTGGGAGATATTACACGAGAAATGAGCCAGAAGGGAATCCGGTAGTGGATCTTGAAGCTGAACGCAAAAGAAAAGGGAAAGCAATACCTGAAGTTGAAGGATCAGGTTCTATTCTAGAAGAAGGTCTTTTTGTACGCCCAGAAGAGAAAAAGAAAGTTGTAACTGATGTGGAAGTCCAGGAGTTCCTGAAAATTATTTGGCAAAGTGAGTACATGATAGTGGATCAATTGAAGAAAACCCCTGCCAAGATTTCGATCTTGGAGTTGATAATGAGTTCTGAACCGCATCGACAAGTCTAGATGAGAATGTTAAATCAGGCGTATGTATCAGACAAGATTCCTACAGACTCTTTTAATGGCATTGTGGGAAATATGTTGGCGTCCCATTTGTTGTCCTTTACTGAGGATGATATTCCGCCTGAAGGGATGGGGCACAACAAAGCTTTGCATATTTCAGCCATGTGTCATGGAAAGGAATTAGCAAGTATTTTGGTGGACAATGGATCATCCCTCAATATTTTACCAAATGAGACTTTTGAGAAGCTGCCGATTGACAGATCTTATTTAAGACAAGTGCCGATGGTAGTGAGGGCATTTGACGGAACACATAGAGAGATTATGGGAGAAATTGAAATACCTTTACAGGTTGCAAGCGTAACTTTTAATGTGCCGTTCGTGGTAATGGATATTTCACCAACCTATAGTTGCCTATTGGGACAACCTTGGATTCATAATGCAGGAGCCGTTCCCTCATCGTTGCATCAGATGCTCAAGTTTGTTCATGATGGAAGGGTTTATATAGTAAAGGGCCAGTCAGAATGGATGGTTGCTAGTTTGTCTAATAATTCTCCTATTGATGCTCCGACAGAAGGGATTGAGAGTTCATTCCAATCTTTTGAAATTGCTAGTGCTAGCTATGTGAAGGAAGGACTTTCTCCCCTAATGCCACAAGTATCCAAGGTTACGAAGAATGTGGCAAGATTTATGTTGAAAAAGGGATTTCGCCCGGGAGAAGAACTTGGTAAGAATCGACAAGGAATTAAGAAGCCAGTAGAAATGGTGAAACATCCAGAACGTTGGGGTTTGGGTTATAAGCCAACTAGGGTTGACAGGAACCGTGCACAAGCAGAAAAGCAGGCGAAGAGGTTTGCTCGTCTGGAAGGAAAGGAGCTGGAAGTTGAAAAGAAACCGATTCCTTGGCTTTATGATAGTTTTGTGTATGGAGGGATGCAGAACAAGATAAGTTTGGCTGATACTGGGGCAGTTTTTGGAAAACTGCCATTTGGAAACTCGACAGATAAAACTGGGGCAATTTTGGCAAATATATGTGTTCAGTTTGAAGAGTTCCTAGTAGCTGTGGTGGAAGAGGAACAGAGTTCGGCAGCTAGACCTTGCTTTGTCATCTCGCGTCCTTCAAATTTCAAATTAGGCAACTGGACCAGTCTGGAGCTCCCAGTATCTCTCAAGAACCTGCAAGAGTAATCCCGAGTGCACTACCATCGTGGGCCCAGCTCACGGCCTTCGTTTGGGTCTTTTGTAATGAGCATGCTTTACTTTGCTTTCAATAAATCTTATAGTATGGCGATTGCATGTTCAATCTTTGTACATATTCCCTTTTCCATGAAATGAAAGTCTTTTGACAGTCATCCATATTCATGTTTCTCCATTTCCATTTAAGTTTTGTTCTCCATTCTCAAAACCATTTTTATTCATTTCTTTCACAGGATTGAAAATGACGATGACGAACTTAATGAACCAGATTTTGATGCACCCATTAGCAATGTTGAATCTGACTATGAAATAGAGGAAGAAATTGAGATTTTACCTGAAATGTTAAGACAAGTCAATCAAGAGGAGAAAATAATACAACCACATCAAGAGGTAACAGAAGTTGTTAATTTGGGAACTGAAACGGAGAAAAAGGAGGTTAAGGTAGGAGCTGCCTTCGAAGGAGAAAACAAGAAGAAGTTGATAGATTTATTGCATAATTACCAGGATGTCTTTGCATGGTCTTATCAGGACATGCCCGGTCTTGATACAAGTATTGTTGTGCACAAGTTGCCATTGATTCCAGAATGTGCCCCAGTGAAACAAAAGCTAAGGAGATTGAAAGCAGATATGCTTTTGAAAATAAGAGATGAAGTGAAGAAGCAGTTCGATGCTGGTTTTTTAGCAGTGGCTGGATACCCTGAATGGGTGGCAAATATTGTACCTGTTCCCAAGAAGGATGGTAAGTGCGGATGTGTGTCGATTATAGAGATCTCAATCGTGCAAGCCCGAAGGATAATTTTCCTCTTCCCCATATTGATGTTTTAGTGGATAATACAGCTAGACATTCAACTTTCTCTTTCATGGATGGATTTTTGGGTTACAATCAGATCAAGATGGCACCAGAGGATCATGAGAAAATGACTTTTATTACCCTATGGGGAACTTTTTGTTATAAAGTCATGCCGTTTGGTCTGAAGAATGCCGGTGCTACTTATCAACGAGCCATGGTCACTTTGTTTCATGACATGATGCATAGAGAAGTTGAAGTGTATGTCGATGATATGATTGCAAAATCCAAACAAGGTGAAGATCATATTGTGAATCTCCAGAAGTTGTTTGATCGATTAAGGAGGCATCAATTGAAGTTGAATCCAGCTAAGTGCACATTTGGGGCAACCTCGGGGAAGTTGTTAGGTTTCATTGTAAGCAGGAAAGGAATTGAGGTAGATCCTGATAAAGTGAAGGCGATCTTGGAGATGCCACCCCCTCGGACAGAAAAGGAAGTTAGGGGTTTCTTGGGAAGGTTGAATTACATTGCCAGATTCATTTCACAGTTGATGGCTACTTGTGAACCTATCTTTAAATTATTGCGTAAGAGTAACTCTACTGAGTGGAACGAAAATTGTCAGATAGCATTCGAAAAGATCAAACAATATTTGAAAAGTCCTCCAATATTGATGCCTCCTGTGGCGGGCAGGCCACTTATTCTCTATTTGACTGTCTCAGATAGTTTGATGGGATGTGTGCTTGGACAGCATGATTCATCGGGAAGGATAGAGCATGCCATTTATTACTTATGCAAGAAGTTTACTAGTTGTGAAGCAAATTATTCGATGTTGGAGAAAACGTGTTGCTCTTTGGTTTGGGCTGCACATCGGCTTAGACAATATATGCTTTATCATACGACGTGGTTGATTTCCAGGATGGATCCTATCAAATACATTTTTGAGAAACCTTCTCTTTCAGGGAGGATAGCTAAATGGCAGATGTTGTTACCAGAATATGATATTTTGTATGTCCCACAGAAGGCAATCAAAGGGAGTGCAATAGCAGATTATTTGGCAGATGGAGCAATTGATGATACTTAGTCTATGGATTTGAAGTTTCCAGATATTGATGTCATGACTGTGGTGATAGAATAGGAGAATCAGAAGGATTTGGCAAAATGGGCTATGTTGTTCGATGGTGCTTCTAATATCGTAGGATGTGGAATTGGTGCGGTGTTAATATCACCTGATGAGAATATTATCCCGTTTACACTAAGTTGTATTTCGAATGTACTAACAATGTGGCTGAGTATGAAGCATGTACGATGGGAATTCAAGCTGCTATCGATATGGGGATTAGGAGGTTACAGGTCTATGGTGACTCACAGTTGGTGATTAGGCAATTGAATGATGAGTGGGAAACTAAAGATGACAAGCTCATTCCATATTACCAACATATCAAAAAGTTAGTCAAGTTTTTTGATTGGGTTGAGTCTGATCATATCTCAAGAGAGGAGAATCAAATAGCGGATGCTCTGGCAACTTTGGCGGCAATGTTTGATGTAGACCCAAAAGGGGAAGTGCAGCTAATTAAAATTGAGAAACGAGAAGTTCGATGTTACTGTTCAAATTTGGAGGGAGAGCCTGATGGTAAACCGTGGTATCATGATATCCAACAGTACATTGAAAAGAAAGAATATCCATCAGGGGCATCAGAGAATGATAAGCGCACCATCAGGAGATTGGCGGGATCTTTCTTCTTGAGTGGAAATGTTCTTTATAAAAGGAATGATGGGATAGTTTTCTTGCGTTGTGTTGATACAGCAGAGGCTAAACTAATTATGGTGGAAATTCATGAAGGAATATGTGGGACTCATTCCAGTGGATATGCAATGGCAAGGAAGATTATACGTGCAGGGTATTATTGGTTAACCATGGAGAGGGATTGTATAAGTTATGCAAACAGATGCCACAAATGCCAGATTTATGCAGACAGGACACATGTTCCCGTTAATCCATTACATGTGTTGACATCACCATGGCCTTTCTCGATGTGGGGATTAGATGTCATCGGTCCAATTGAGCCGAAGGCTTCTAATGGGCATCGTTTCATTTTGGTTGCTATTGATTATTTTACCAAATGGGTGGAGGCTACTTCGTATTCTAATGTGACGAGTAGTGTGGTTGTTCGATTCTTGAGAAAAGAGATTGTTTGTCGATATGGAGTCTCAGAAAGAATTATCACTGATAATGGCACGAATTTCAATAGCAAAATGGTGAAGGATTTTTGTGACCAGATCAAAATTAGTCACCATAATTCAACTCCATACCGTCCAAAGATGAATGGGGCTGTCGAAGCGGCGAATAAGAATATCAAGAAGATCATTGGGAAGATGACAGAGAATTACAAAGATTGGCATGAAAAACTCTCTTTTGCTTTATATGGTTATCGGACATCAATACGCACATCTACCGGGGAAACTCCTTTCTCTTTGGTGTATGGTATGGAAGCAGTTTTGCCTATCGAAGTGGAGATTCCATCCCTTCGAGTAGTTCTGGAGGCAGGATTGGAAGAGTCAGAATGGACTCGAATGCGATATGAACAGTTGAATTTGATTGAAGAACGAAGATTACGAGCAATTTGTAAAGGGCAATTGTATCAAAGAAGATTGATGAAAGCACATAATAAGAAAGTTCGACCTCGTAGTTTCAGGGAGGGAGAGTTAGTGTCGAAGATGATTTTGCCACCTCAAAAGGATCACCGAGGGAAGTGGACACCGAATTATGAGGGATCATATGTGGTGAAAAAAGCTTTTGAAGGAGGGGCATTAATTTTGACAAGAATGGATGGAGAAGAATTGCCTAATCCGGTGAATGCAGACGCCGTCAAAAAGTATTACCCATAGCAAAAAAAAAAACTCGCTAGATTGAAAACCCGAAAGGGCAATATAGGCAAAAATTAGAGTTAAAAAGCTTGCTAGATTGAAAACCCGAAAGGGCAGTCTAGGCAAAAATTAGAGCCATAAAAATCCCGCTGGAGTGAAAACCCCTCGTGGGCGCTTCAGGCAAAAATTAGGGAAAAAAGAAAAGTCTCTACTATAGTGAAAACCCTTCATGGGAGCTTCAAATAATATTGAGATCAGAAAGGTGTGGTGAAAACAACTAAGGGGAATGAGGCAGAGGCCTTTCGAGGATTTGAGATGAATATAAGGAAATACAATGAATGACAGATAGCGAGGCTGTACAAAGGTGAATTGGTTATGTTCAGGGGTATGCATGATAAGGCTGCGAAGGAGACGATTGATATGGAAGTAGTCAGATTCAATAATTACAAAATGGGGGCACACAAAACTGGGGCAGTTTTGTGCGGAATCAAAGTTATTTCATTTTATATCCTGTAAAAATTTCTGCTATTTCCTTTATTTCTAACCCTCTTGAATCATATATATACTTGACCAGTCTCTCCTGTTATCTATCTATTCTAAATAAAACTCTCTGAGGTCATTCAATTCATTTATGAATTCCTCATTCATTGTTTGTGTTCTTCACGATTTTTATTGCTTGTATATCTTGCCTTTCAGAAATCTCATGTAGTACAAGCATTGCCATACTATTGAATTTATTTGGAAGTTAAGTGAAGTAATAAAAGAATCATGACAAGTGTATTAGGACATTGTTCTTAGCAGGAACTTGAGAGATTTGGTGTTCTTGACTGTAAAGGAGCTAAAAGAAATTAAATGACGCTAAAGGGCATGGTGGTGTCACGCCCCTCTCTCCTAAGATACACCGAGGTGTATCGATACCATAGGGACGTGACCGGCAAGGGACACCCCATCCCCCGAACCAGATCCCAAATCTACAATTAAACCCATCAGACATAATAGTAATAATAATAATAACTACCATAGTATCCATAACGTACATCCACCTGTGTACATATACAACAGCGGAATAATAAAATATATCTACCTGATACCAAACCGTATAGTATATATACAAATACAATACAAAAGTTCCCACACCCACTAAAGAGTCAGCCCAATGCTACACACCAGCTCACGCATCCCGCTGCTGACCGCCATCACCTACATCCAACTCACCTGAAAGGGGATAAAGAAGAGGGGTGAGCCACAAAGCTCAGTAGGGCGTAGAGAGGAAACGCCAATATCCATAAATAATAATACTAAATCCAGAAATGTAATGCATAGTATGCAAAACAGTAAATATACATCCATCAGTAAGTCAATTAAATAGCACAAGAGCTGATAAGGCTACATAACACTGGAACCACCCACACTGGTCTCCAGAAATCCATACACCATCCAATCAAGTGAAATGGTAGCCGATAAGGCTATCCAACACTGTAACCACCACACCAAACTCCCATAATCCAGCAACCATAAATCACCCCTGGACCCACCCTAATCCCCGTAGGGTGTCTCCCAGTCCAGGTCCACACCGAAACTGGATGAGGATCGGGTATCCCGATAGCATAGCCTACACCAGAGGGCGTCCCCTGTGATGCACCCCATCTCAGACGGTCCACCGGTATATATCCGGTCTGTATATGTACATATATCATCCATCAGAAATCCATATCTGATCATTTGGGCTCCTATATGGGCCCACAATCCATATCCACATCCACATCCATATCCACATCCACATCCAACACCTCCAATCACCTCACTCTCAGAAAACATACCAACAGTGATATATATAACAGAGAATATAAATCAACATGCTAATAGGTCGTATTTCCATCCCCGGAAACCGACAAAACCATAATATCACCAGAGTCCGTAAACCGGAACTCTAAAGTCACATGCAAGAGTAAGGAAACCCCTACCTCGATAGCGGTACACAAAATAATTAACCGTCTACAGCCTCAAGTCCAACTCCTTGATCACCTATACCAATATACCAGTTTCATACTGATTAATAATCAATCACAATTTGTACAAATCCAAATTATCCTTTTACCCTTGAAAATGAACTTGCCATTTTACCCCTTGGAAGTGAACTTACCAATTTTCCCTTTTATCAATATTACCAAATTACCCTTGATTAAAATTACAAAAATATCACTAACATATTTCATTGAGTTGCATGCATGCAACCCGATCACCAACTCGGTCATATTCATACTATTCATTCGACAACCACCAATGGCACCACCGTGGGTATGGTTGTGATCCAACGTCAACCATACAAACTGGTATGACGAGTCAAAGATTCCATGAAATCTCCATATCTATTCTAAATTCAATAAACTTATTTAATAATAATACATCTTTATAAATCTCTATGTATTATCAATATCTATATAAAATATTCATTCATTCATTCAATTAATATTATATTCTCTAATTAATGAAAAACTATATTCTGGTTTCGTATTATACCTCCATGTATACCATACGTATACGCATATTTAAGATGAAATTGCCAAGATGCTCCAACGCTATTCTGTATGGATCCAAAAACATCGCCAACACGTTCAGAACAACGAAACAAGTTAAAATAGAACTTCGGGGTCGCCGGAAAATGAAATTCCAGCCGGGTCGAAACCGGGTCAAACTCGAATCTCCGGCATCCGGGGTTTGTTTCACCCGAAAATTAGTTGGCCTAAGTGCTCCTCAATCCGGTGAGATGAATGGTGGTGACGACGAGCTGAATGGTGGCCAGAGTTGGCCGGATCGACCACTTTTACCTTGTGGTTGCCGTGAGTTTCCAAACTCGATTCTAGTGGCTACAGTCGACGAAACTTGCTGAGACTCGTTGGGTTTTGCTCCTGGAAGTCCAAGCTTTATTTTGGTGGTAACGACATCTCGTTTGGTGAACGGACGATGAAGTTGCCATTCTTGGCTAAGCGTCGTAGGGAGAGAGCTAAAGGAGAGAGCACAGTTCACTTTTGTTTTCTTCGATTCTTCTTCCTTTCTTCTTTTTCTTTATTTTTCTTTTATTTGTATTATATGTGTCTTTTCACCGAAAGTGGCATATTTTTTTATTATTATTGTTTTTTAAACTACATCACACTTTCGGTTGAGTAATATTTGTCAATCATGATTATATTCCAATTACCCTAATTTCTTCTAAATACTAATTTTAACCTCTTAACAATTTGTACATTCAATTTAACCCTTATTGAAAATTGCACTTTAATTCGTTTTAAATGTTGGGGTATTACATTCTTCTCCCCTAAAAAGAATTTCGTCCTCGAAATTTAAAACCGAAACAAGAACGGATACTTCCCCCTCATTTCGGACTCTAACTCCTACGTAACCTACTCCAATCCGTGGAGTTGCCACAACACCTTCACATTGATCGAGTGACTGTCTCTCGCATATCCAGGATTCTCAACGGCTACCCAATATAAGTCATGTCCACTGTTGCGTTTACTGTGAATCAATCCAGTTTGACTCATACTTCTGAAGCATCAACACATAACGTACATTATGTACGTTGCATAATTGCGATAAAATAACTAAATGATAAACAATTGGTCCTACTCGTTCTAGAATCTCAAAGGTCCACTTAACCATGGTGTTACGTGTCATGCCTATCGAACACCTTATCACTCTCTACATTAAAAAATCAGGTAGTATTTTCCACTTTTATGTAATGTAACATCTAACTTTCGCTTATCGCCAATATGAGTATCCTGAAAACTACCCCAGAACTATGAAGTAAACCTGGGATCTCGATCAAATACAATACTCAACGATACCCGATGCAATCGGACTATCTCTCGTACATATGACGTCAACGACTCAATCGAATCTGTCTGACAAATGGGCATAAAATGAGCTGTCTTTGTCAACCTATCCACAACAACCCAAACCAATCATGTCTCTGCGGAGTCATAGGTAAACCCATCACAAAATCCATAGTGATATGCTCCCACTTCCATTCAGGTAAGTCACAATCACAATCCAATATGCATATATATATATATATAAGCATGCAAATTATATATGCAAAACGTACATCGCCTCCCAATGCGCACAGCGCCACAAATCATCCACATCCAATCATCGGCACACGGTAGTCCGGATTTCCCCTCGGAAGTCGTGGCACTCAAATCCCCGTATAATCATGTGGAAACAGATAAAAGGAAAGAAATCCCAGACAGTGATTAAGTCTCATGATAGTGTGTCACGAGTCACAACCACCGCACAAACCAGAGCTAGACAACAACAACAAGCCTATCACATCCACCCATCTCCACCAATCCACAATCCGAACACACAATCAACATATATTATGATGCATGCATGACAATAAGTTTTTCCATGCACCCAAGGCCCATTTCCCAATTAGTTAATAAAATATTTTACTTTCTTAGAAAAATAAGACACAAAGCTCCACGAAGAGTCCTAATCAAATCAAACATTTTCTCATAACCAAAATTACACATTCCTATCTACATGCTGAAAGGATTATAGTCAAGCACGGAGAAATGCGAACCAACGAAGAGACAACAAAGAAAGTTTCAAGAGGCAGGTATTTATCACACAAGGAAAACACAAAAAAAATTTTAGAACAAGAAATATCGGGTAATAGAGGTCAATAAATGAAGAACCCCTACCTCGATAGTAATGCACAATCAAATACGCGTCTACGACAACTTCTCCATCTCCTAAAAGTATATCGGCATATAGAGTAAATTATTAAATATCTAAAACAAATCATTAGACTATCCAAAATAATTTAATTATTATTATGATTATTTTACCTGTAGTGACCCATTGGACTGTAGGCCACTCATTTATTTGATTAAACGAGCTAGTCAAATTGGTTACAAAAAAAATGGTTTAAATCCTTTTTAATGAGCCACTAATATCAACTCTTATCTTAAAAACAAAACTTTTCCTTAATTTAGTAGTTTACCACTAAGATTTTTTTTCCATTAGCCCCTATGGGAAGTTTTGGGTTTTACATTCTACCCCCTAACAAAATTTCGTCCTCAAAATTTAAACTGTATCCAAATCATCGAATAACGCCGGTATTTTCTTTCTTTTTTTTTTAACCAATCCCAAGAACATTACGTCTTTCAATCATTTAACTTGAATAATTCATCTTTGAGATTTACCATAACGAATTTCTTCTAGTAAAATTCTAATATTTGTTTCGAACCTGGAACACTAGTTCATCCCGAGGATGATGTCGAAAACAACAATCTCTATCACAACCAAATCTGCCCAAAAACCACCGCCACCCAAAACGGTTTATACAACTCTAACAAGTTCAATGAAATTCAGAGTTTACGAATCCAACATACCATAACAATCTTATCACACACAAACAATACCGTCCCTACATGAACTTGAGAATCGAAAATTTTTGATGGTTAACTCCCAAACTCGAAGCAAGCACAATATAAATCATAATAACGGAATGTGAAATCCATGAACCAATCACTACTCAAATTCAAACTAAAATGAAAGCATTGTAGTATTTTCCACATCCTGCTGATTAGCAGGAACCGTTCATAACCCCAAATAAATATAGGACAACCACGTAGGTATACCCCCGTGGCAAAACCAGATCAACCGAGAACAGAGTAAAGGATATTGCTCAAGAGCGAAAGCAGATATATAACCCAACAAGTTAGCACACCTGACAACATCCACTATACAAAATTCCAAATAAAATACTAAGTATGAGATTGAGCTTCACTTTAATACTATTCACCTTTCCACTATAACCGCATACAATTTAATCTCAGCATCAAAAACTCGTCAGTTGCACAATACCAAATTAACCAACTCCAAACAGAAATTAATTCTCAAATTCACCACATCATAACAGCAATAACGCCACAAATACCATGGCTTTCCATGCCTTTTTCCAAACTTGACGGTACTTCATGCATGAAACTAAAAGAATTTTTTTTTTTTAACTCATGAATTACTAATTTTCTCCACCAAAACACATTAATGCTCACAACATAAGACAAGAATCTTGAGCACACCAAAACATCATTAATACTTCAACAATTATCTCAACGTAAGCATGAGTCATTTGACACATACAGGTAACACGATTTATTTTATTTTATTTTATTTTATTTTTTGCTAGAGATCTATTTAGCACATCCACATGGACGAAATAACGCATTAGTTAGTCATTTGTGTTACTCCTTGCCCTACCGTTGACCTCATACCACTGGTTAATCGAATACGAGTACTCTAAATATTTTATTTTATTTTTTTTTCCACCATAAGGAAACTTGTACGATAATATTGCCCTTAAATAATTTATATCCATTAATCTTAGTCAATGACAAATTAAAATAGAAAACACAAGCACTTATTATATCATCTCCGTCTATTAGCTTTGACTACAAGTCACCGATAAATTCCTACCAAAACTCTCAAATCTTCAATAACATAAATAACTACATGCCTCTAGATTTAACCCAGCTGCACCTTCAGTTCTATTTTATTTTTTTTTAAGAGCACGTATTAAGGAAATTCAAATTGGAAATAAAATTACAAATATCCATATCCAAATCTGAATTCAAATTACTTTAATAAACTCAAATTTTAGGATATATAATATTCCTAATCCATAAATCACATTATAATTTATTTATTTATTTTTTTTCATACAATCCAACATTTAATGTCAGTAATCTACCGAAAAAACACGACAATTAATTGCACCAAAATTTATTTCGTTTTTTTTTTTTTTTTCTCTTCTTTTCTCTCACTGCCCAAAGTACCAGTCTCAAAGTTCAAATCACCAAACAACATATGCAATTCGAAAAAAAATAGCAGTTTAAAGGTCAAGGGCATACAAATACAATGCCTAAAACCCAATTGATATAACTCAATCTCTGCCTAAAACCCAATTGATATAACTCAAACTCTAATCACATAGACAACAAAATAGCCCCACTGTCCGCTATCATAATAAACTACAATTTAGAAACAGAAACAATCTCTGCATCGTCACAATCCCACAAACACTGAAAACACGTCAACCATATCTGGAAAATATAACACACGTATACATAAATCTAAAGCAGAAAACACCAAAAATTAAAAACTCACCAGGTCAGCCGGGAAGCGCATGATGTGTAGCCAACAAGATAACCTAGGTAACCTAACCACTGTAAGTTTCTAAACCTACAGCTCTGATACCAAACTGTCACGCCCCTCTCTCCTAAGATACACCGAGGTGTATCGATACCATAGGGACGTGACCGGCAAGGGACACCCCATCCCCCGAACCAGATCCCAAATCTACAATTAAACCCATCAGACATAATAGTAATAATAATAATAACTACCATAGTATCCATAACGTACATCCACCTGTGTACATATACAACAGCGGAATAATAAAATATATCTACCTGATACCAAACCGTATAGTATATATACAAATACAATACAAAAGTTCCCACACCCACTAAAGAGTCAGCCCAATGCTACACACCAGCTCACGCATCCCGCTGCTGACCGCCATCACTTACATCCAACTCACCTGAAAGGGGATAAAGAAGAGGGGTGAGCCACAAAGCTCAGTAGGGCGTAGAGAGGAAACCCCAATATCCATAAATAATAATACTAAATCCAGAAATGTAATGCATAGTATGCAAAACAGTAAATATACATCCATCAGTAAGTCAATTAAATAGCACAAGAGCTGATAAGGCTACATAACACTGGAACCACCCACACTGGTCTCCAGAAATCCATACACCATCCAATCAAGTGAAATGGTAGCCGATAAGGCTATCCAACACCGTAACCACCACACCAAACTCCCATAATCCAGCAACCATAAATCACCCCTGGACCCACCCTAATCCCCGTAGGGTGTCTCCTAGTCCAGGTCCACACCGAAACTGGATGAGGATCGGGTATCCCGATAGCATAGCCTACACCAGAGGGCGTCCCCTGTGATGCACCCCATCTCAGACGGTCCACCGGTATATATCCGGTCTGTATATGTACATATATCATCCATCAGAAATCCATATATGATCATTTGGGCTCCTATATGGGCCCACAATCCACATCCACATCCACATCCATATCCACATCCACATCCAACACCTCCAATTACCTCACTCTCAGAAAACATACCAACAGTGATATATATAACAGGGAATATAAATCAACATGCTAATAGGTCGTATTTCCATCCCCGGAAACCGACAAAACCATAATATCACCAGAGTCCGTAAACCGGAACTCTAAAGTCACATGCAAGAGTAAGGAAACTCCTACCTCGATAGCGGTACACAAAATAATTAACCGTCTACAGCCTCAAGTCCAACTCCTCGATCACCTATACCAATATACCAGTTTCATACTGATTAATAATCAATCACAATTTGTACAAATCCAAATTATCCTTTTACCCTTGAAAATGAACTTGCCATTTTACCCCTTGGAGGTGAACTTACCAATTTTCCCTTTTATCAATATTACCAAATTACCCTTGATTAAAATTACAAAAATATCACTAACATATTTCATTGAGTTGCATGCATGCAACCCGATCACCAACTCGGTCATATTCATACTATTCATTCGACAACCACCAATGGCACCACCGTGGGTATGGTTGTGATCCAACGTCAACCATACAAACTGGTATGACGAGTCAAAGATTCCATGAAATCTCCATATCTATTCTAAATTCAATAAACTTATTTAATAATAATACATCTTTATAAATCTCTATGTATTATCAATATCTATATAAAATATTCATTCATTCATTCAATTAATATTATATTCTCTAATTAATGAAAAACTATATTCTGGTTTCGTATTATACCTCCATGTATACCATACGTATACGCATATTTAAGACGAAATTGCCAAGATGCTCCAACGCTATTCTGTATGGATCCAAAAACATCGCCAACACGTTCAGAACAACGAAACAAGTTAAAATAGAACTTCGGGGTCGCCGGAAAATGAAATTCCAGCCGGGTCGAAACCGGGTCAAACTCGAATCTCCGGCATCCGGGGTTTGTTTCACCCGAAAATTAGTTGGCCTAAGTGCTCCTCAATCCGGTGAGATGAATGGTGGTGACGACGAGCTGAATGGTGGCCAGAGTTGGCCGGATCGACCACTTTTACCTTGTGGTTGCCGTGAGTTTCCAAACTCGATTCTAGTGGCTACAGTCGACGAAACTTGCTGAGACTCGTTGGGTTTTGCTCCTGGAAGTCCAAGCTTTATTTTGGTGGTAACGACATCTCGTTTGGTGAACGGACGATGAAGTTGCCATTCTTGGCTAAGCGTCGCAGGGAGAGAGCTAAAGGAGAGAGCACAATTCACTTTTGTTTTCTTCAATTCTTCTTCCTTTCTTCTTTTTCTTTATTTTTCTTTTATTTGTATTATATGTGTCTTTTCACCGAAAGTGGCATATTTTTTTATTATTATTGTTTTTTAAACTACATCACACTTTTGGTTGAGTAATATTTGTCAATCATGATTATATTCCAATTACCCTAATTTCTTCTAAATACTAATTTTAACCTCTTAACAATTTGTACATTCAATTTAACCCTTATTGAAAATTTCACTTTAATTCGTTTTAAATGTTGGGGTATTACAGGTGGAGCCGAAGAGATTTTGGTGTTCTTGACTGTAAAGGAGCTAAAAGAAATTAAATGGCGCTAAAAAGCATGGTGGAGCCGAAGAGATTGTGGTGTTCTTAATTCTAAGAGAGCTAAAAGAAATTAAATGACGTTAAAAGACATAATGGGGCCCAAGAGATTCTAGAGCCGAAAAGCTTTTGTTTGGCGTTAAAGGTATGTCGGATTTGATGGAAATAAGATGGAAGCAGTAAATCGATGGAAAGACCAGACAAAAAGAGAATGAAAGATACAAGAATAAGCGTAACATGGCAGATTGAAGATAGGGTGGAATCAAAAGATGCAGTCTTCTCATGATGGATGATTGTAGGAAGATAGGGGTGATGGTGCTTACGACTATTAACCAAAATCAAATTTTCAAAATGAGAAAAATAAAAGAAAATACAATTTTCTTCATGCATTCATACACTCATGGATATTTTCTTGCATAAATTCAAACAAACATTTCTGGCCAAGCTGGGAATGGCCGTAGTGATCCCAAGCACTTTCTTTTCTTGTCAGCCAAGCCGGGAATGGCCTTGTGATCCCGTGCCCTTTATTTTTCTGCACAAACATTTGGCCAAGCCGGGAATGGCCTTGTGATCCCGTGCCCTTTATTTTTCTGCACAAACATTTGGCCAAGCCGGGAATGGCCTTGTGATCCCGTGCCCTTTATTTTTCTGCACCAACATTTGACCAAGCCGGGAATGGCCTTGTGATCCCGTGCCCTTTATTTTTCTTGCACAAACATTTGGCCAAGCCGGGAATGGCCTTGTGATCCCGTGCCCTTTATTTTTCTGCACCAACATTTGACCAAGCCGGGAATGGCCTTGTGATCCCGTGCCCTTTATTTTTCTGTATAAACATTTGGCCAAGCCGGGAATGGCCTTGTGATCCCGTGCCCTTTATTTTCTTGCACAAACATTTGGCCAAGCCGGGAATGGCCATAATGATCCCGCGCATTACCTTTTTCAATTCCCGTACGAAACTCGATTGACTACACCTTTGTTTGCCTTTTATTTCATAAAAGACATACAAAGGGGGGCAGCTGTAGTACCCGGTTTTCGTCCGGCCAAACCAAACAAAAAAAAGAGAATAATAATAATGCAAAAATTCAAAATTCAAGAGCCCTTTCATAGGCCCACATGCTTACAAAAAATTCAAAACTTGTTTCTTGGACCCATAAGCATACAAAAATCCTAAGGCCCACCTCTTGGACCGTAAGCCCATAAAAATTCAAACCTAAGCCCAAAAGATCTAAACTCTAGAAAATATCTAAAAAATAGGACAATTAAATAAATAATAAACAAAAGAAAATCCTTAAGAGAGACAGGTGGTTCCTTTATTAGGGTTTCACAAAAATAAGGAAAAGACAAAAATGTAAGTCTTGAGGATTTTAGAGAAGGAGAGAAAATAGGGTTTTTGGGGGCATTTTGGGATTTTAAATAAAAGAAAGAGGTTAAAGAAATAAGGGGAGAGCCAACAATAGAGAGGGGAGCAGCCGGACAATTGGAGAGGAAAAAAGGGTTGTGAGAGAGAAAAGAAAGGGGGAAGGAGGCAACAGAGACAGGGAGCAAAAAGAGAAATAGTTGAACAAAAAGAGAGAAAAAAACAACGGTTTTTGGGTGATTGGAAATAGAGAAAAAAGCAACCAAGGGAAGCCATCGGTGATTAGTGGAGAAAAGGAGAAGAAAAGAGAGAGTAGAACCAGAGGAGAACAAAGAAAAGTCAAGGTGCTCCGAAAGACCAAAGAAGAAAAGGGTTTCGTTCTCTTCAGTTCTACTTCTCTGCAAGGGTAATAATCTACACACATTTATATCATTCTTTATTTCTATTTCTCTGGTTCCATTTCTTTGATGCTACTTCTGTATCTCTTTGGGTCCATCTTTCCGGTTCTATTTCTTTGAAGCATATATGGTTTTTATGTTCCTGGCTTGGAGATCTGTTTGCTCTTTGTGTTAATATCTGGCTTTGACATCCTTGTTTGCTCACTGTGTGGAAATCTGGTTTTTTTTTTTTTTTTTTTTTCACATCTGGTTGTGATATCTAGCTTTGATATTTAGTCTTGATGAAATTATGCCGAAATGTTGATGACTGATGAACTGATTTCGTGAAAGAGAAACTATCCAGGAGCTATGTCCGGTTAAAAATGTGGATTTCATTTTGTTTGGTCCAGATTTGATTTGAAGATATGTTTATAGGTGACATAAATTTTTTGTATATACATGTGAATCTCATAATGTGGTTTTGATTTAATTTGGATCTTGATTACATTTGAGCGTCTAATTTTGATCATTCCTTCCTTGTATTTGATGTTGAGCTTGGACCGGGCTTGATCCCACTTGGGCCGGACTTGACTTCGTTTGGAGCTGGAGAGTTCATTTGGAGATTGGATCGGGTTTGAGCAATTAATGGGCTCCATGGGCCATATTTAAATTTGTATTTTTATCTTTATATTTCATTATTTGTATATTTTTATCTTATTTTTACTTGGCATGTATATCTTTGTAAATGTAAGCCATGTAATAGGGTAGTGGAAATAATGAAAAGTAGTATAGAGTAGTGTAGTTTAGTTTCATTTATTTTTAACATGATTAGTATGCATGTTTAGAGGTTTAGTTTTGCCAATCTATCAATTCAATAATCACGTCTTTACCAACTTTTCACATAAACAAATTAATGGATACTATATTAAAGTCAATTAGGAGGAGGACTTGATGACATTCAGCTTCTGCCTAGACTTTAATTGTGTTATTCTTATTTAAACAAAATGTAAATGGTAATTTAATTTACTAGATACCTAAATTAAAGTTCATTAGGAGGAGGACTTGATGACATTCAGCTCCTGCCTAGGCTTTAATTATGTTATCTTTTCAAATTAAAATGTCATTTGTATTTCTAAACACAATGATAAATTAATTTACTAGATACCTAAATTAAAGTTCATTAGGAGGAGGACTTGATGACATTCAGCTCCTGCCTATGCTTTAATTATGTTATCTTTTCAAATTAAAGTGTCATTTGTATTCCTAAACACAATGATAAATTAATTTACTAGATACCTAAATTAAAGTTCATTAGGAAGAGGACTTGATGACATTCAGCTCCTGCCTAGGCTTTAATTATGTTATCTCTTCAAATTAAGGTATCATTTGTACTCGAAAATAATGGTAACTAAGTTGAAGTTAATTAGGAGGAGGACTTGATAACATTCAGCTCCTACCTATGCTTTAATTATGATATCTTTTCAAATCAAAATATCATTTATATTGGACAAACAACTTTTCAAGAAAAAACACATAGATCAATCTAGGTAACCTTTTAGGGAGTTGTGGGGTGCCTAACACCTTCCCCACACTCAATAGACCCCCTTACCCATTTTCTGGTTCGTAGACCACATTTTTTAGTGTCCAATTGCACTTAAATCAATTGGTGGCGACTCTAAACATTTTTCATCCTTTCATCGCCGATCCCCGTCGTGACCCCGGTTGCGACAATACTCTGCTTCATTATTTGTTGCTGGGAACCGTAATCGTATAGCCATCTCCAATACTTCTCCTTCCGGTGCTATGAGCACAATTCCTGCTCTGGATCTTTGTCTTGTTAAAGAACCATCAACCTGCAACTCCCAAAGATGCGAAGGAGTTACCTGTACCTTCCATATCTGGTTGGCTTCTTCAGGCCGTTGCTCCATGGCGAACTCGGCAACAAAATCAACTAAAACTTGAGCTTTAATAGAAGTCCTTGGGATGAACTGCAAATCATACTGAGCCAATTCGACTGACCATTTGGCAACCCTTCCAGACATGTCCGTTTTTCCTAACATGGTCTTCAATGGATATTTTGTCATCACTTCCACTGGGTATGCCTGGAAATAATGGTTCAACTTCCTAGAAGCCATTACCAATGCTAAGAGAAGCTTTTCCAAGGGTGAGTACCTTGTTTCAGCATCTAGCATTGTCTTGCTTACATAGTAGATTAGGTGTTGGACCTTCCTTTCTTCTCTCAGGATTACGGCACTGACGACATGATCTAACACTGCCATGTATAGTTGAAGCGTGTCTCCTTCCTTGGGGGTTGCTAACAATTGGGGCTTCTGCAAGTAACTCTTAAACCCAAGAAAAGCCACCTCGCATTCATCATCCCATTGGAAAGCTCTCCCTGACTTAAGCAGTCGAAAGAAAGACCTGAATCTGTCTGAGGATCTACTGATGAACCTGTTAAGTGTCGCCGCCATTCCAATTAATTTCTATATCTCCTTCACCTTAGTGGGTCGCTCCAAGCATTGAATGGCCTTGATCTGCGTTGGGTCAGCCTCGATTCCCCTTTGTGTAACAAGATGACATAGGAATTTGCCCGTGCTAACTCCAAAAGCGCATTTGCTAGCATTGAGTTTTAGGTTATTTCTCTTTAAGACATCAAATACCTCCTGAAGGTGCATCAAATGGTCTTGCTGAAATTTTCTTTTGACCACCATGTCATCTATGTAAACTTCCATAGTCTTGCCAATCAGAGGTCTAAATAGTTTCTTCACCATCCTCTGAAATGTGGCACCTGCATTCTTTAAGCCGAAAGGCGTTACTTGGTAACAGAATATTCCTTTTGGGGTGATGAATGAAGTATTCTCCTGATTAGACGGATGCATTGGCATTTGATGGTACCCTCGGTATGCATCAAAGAAGCTCATCCTTGCCATTCCTGATGTCATGTCCACCAATTGATCGATTTTAGGAAGTGGGAACAAATCCTTCGGACATGCTTTGTTTAAATCAGTGAAATCAACATATATCCTCCATTTTCCATCCTTCTTTTGGGCCACCACTGTGTTCGAGAGCCATTCGGGATATTGTATTTCCCTGATGGCCTTAGCTTCCAGCAAGTTTTTTACCTCCTTAACCACGGCCTCCGTATGTTGAACGGTTTACCTTCTCCCCTTCTGTATTACAGGTTTAAAACCTGGTTTGACATTCAACCTATGGATTGCCAATTCCGGATCCACCCCTGGCATCTCATAGGGAGTCCATGCAAACACGCCCACATTTCTCTTTAACATTCCAATTAAGGATTCCTTCTCTGGTATGGGCAAGCTAGTCCCAACTAGAAGTATCTGTCAGTACTTTCTGGTGTAACTTGAACCTTTTTGAGTTCTTCCATCGACTTGGTTGCTGGCTCCTTTCCAACTTCCTCTAGGATTGGAGCCTCTTCTTCCATCATCATTATTCTTCCTGCTTGCTTTGCTTTTGCCATAAAACACTCTTTTGAGGCAGTTTGGTCTCCTCTTATTTCCACCACTTTGTCCCCGAAGGGGAATTTGAGCATCTAATGATAAGATGAGGGAACAACCTCCATTAAGTGAAGCCAAGTCCTACCCATGATTGCATTACATGTCGAGGGTAGATCTATAACAAGGAAATCCACCTCTATGGTTCTTGGACCTGCCGTGATTGGCATTCTTATCCTTCCAAGCGGCCAAACTAGGGTTGCATTAAGTCCCACCATATGTGTTGGAGCAGGAATCAAATCTGCATGAGTTTTCCCTAACTTCTGGAAAAGTGAATAATACATGATCTCTGCTAAACTTCCTTGGTCTACCATCATTCGCTTCACTGTTGCTGCTCCGATTTGCAGGGAGATCACAAGAGTATCATTATGCAGAAAGATCACTCCTGTTGCATCTTCCTTGGTGAAAGTGATTGTAATTGCCTCCCTTGGTCTCTCTGTTGCCAATGCCTTTCGCCTTATCTCATCACCAAATTGTGCATTCGGTACCATTGCATCAATAAAATTAACCACATAGTGTGAAGGTTCTCCCTGCTCCTTTAACTGAGGTTCTGCCTTCTTTTCGACAGTGGTTTTCTCTTTGTCAATAAATTTCTTAAGATGCCCCTGTTGAACCAATTCTTCCAAATGCCGTTTGAACTCTCTACAGTCTTCTATCTTGTGGCCTTTGTCTTTATGATAGGAACACCATTTGGACTGGTTTCGAGTGGACAGATCCCCTGACATCTTATTTGGCCGTCGAAAATACGGTTTGTCCGCGATCTGAGGCAGAATTTGGAAAATTGGGTCCTTAAATATTGTTTTTATAGCCTCGTAAGAAGTGGGCTTTGGATCCTTCTTCGAATCTTTTTCTTTCCCATTCTTCTTTTCAAACTTCTTATTTTCTTTTTTTGTCCCTTCTTGAGAAGCAAACTGTCGATCCCCTTATTTGTCTTCTTCTAGTTTGACGTATTGCTTAATCCTGTCCTGGAGTGCGGCCATACTTTTAGGTGGAGCCATCGTCAAACTCTCTCGCAATTTATAATCACGAGGGAGCCCAAGGCAAAAAGTAGCCACTGCGGTCCTTTCATCACAATCTTCTATATCCGCATAGGTATCTAAATACCTGGCAGCATAAGCCCTGAGTGATTCTCCTCTCCTCAGATGTAAAGCAAACAGCGTATCCAATGTTGCTGGATCTCGACTATTTGCTATGAATCTTCCTACGAAGATCCGGGCCACTTCCCTCCAAGATGAAACTGAATTCTCTGGAAGTTGATGGAACCATTTCATGGCTGTTGTCCCGAGGCTTGACGGAAACATTTTGCACATGAGTTCGTCTCGACCTGCCCAAAGAGCCATCTTATGAGTGTAGGTTGAAATATGTGCTACAGGATCTGTTTTTCCATCATAGACTGCAAACGTCGGGGGTGAAAACTTGTTTGGTAGATCTTCCAATCGCAGTGCCCATACAAAGGGTGTGGAAGTCATCTTTCTGAGGCTTTGCTCGGCCTTCTTCTGAGAACTCCATAAGAATTCCCCAGTATCTTTCTTCATTCGAATTCTTGGGGAAAGGCTTCAGTGCCTTATCCTCCTAGACGTCTGCGGGGATTTGTTCCTTGCACCCCTTGGAGATGGAATATGCCTTCTCCTTTTCGTAACTGGTCCCCTCCTCCGATGAGACCTCCCAGTGCTCCCACTATCTTGCTCACGAACACGCTTTGGATCTGCATCCCTATCGCCTCGAACAACACTATGGATTTCACTAGCCAAACGCTTCCCCTTTCTCCTCATCGTTTGGAGTCTTTCCCTTAGAGCTTGAGCATGCTCTTGTCTCTTTTGCAAATCTTCTTCTGCCCTAAGGAGGGCTTCTTCCAATTCCAATTCATTTGGAATTTGCTCTTCTATTTCATCATGATTATGCCGAGCCCTCTCCTCTTCTAGATGAGGCAGTTCCTCCTGTCGTGATACTTCCGCTTCTTGAGACATGGCTTATATTAATGAATGATTTCCCACAGACGACGCCAATTGTCGATGCTAAATTTGCACCGAGGTATAGAATATGTATAAAGTAGAAAGATTCAAGAGAATGACAACACAAAATTTACGTGGTTCGGCAACTTACCTAGATCCACGGAGTTTGATCTTTTATTAGAGTTGTGTGTCGATGATCCCTTACAAATGTGAAATGAAATGCATTTATAGACTTGGGATTTGTCAGTTGATGCGATTAACTGCCTCTGGTAACCTCTCTTGTAACTGCTCCTGGTAACCGTTGGTAACTGAACTGTTGGTATAGAATAAAATTTAATCGTAATCACACACAATAATTGAAATACTCTATCATTATATTTATTGGAAAATAATTCTAATTGAATTATCATAATTATTTTTTTATTTTTTTATTAAGTGTCATGTTGCACAATAATTTTTAAATAAATAGTTCTAGATATATTATTTAATTAACTAATTAATTTACAAAGATAGAGTTATTTACTGTAATAGAGTTTTCTTGTCTATTAGTTGTAAAGACCCATCCCAAAGAGGTTTGTGAAATTATCACAATATCCCAAAATAAAAACTTTCATGTAAAATCCTCCAAATTCCATTTATTGAAATCCAAATAATCAAAAAATATCCCCAAAATAAAAATTTTCATGTAAAATCCTCCAATTCCATTTATTGAAATCCAAATAATCAAAATTCAACTAGCAACAAATAAGATAGCATTTAATATGTCTATACGAAATAAATACGCAAAAGTTCCAATTAAACAAAACCTACGTTACCCATAACCACAATTGTATCCATAGGAAACCACTCATGTCTCAAGATGTTGGCCGTCATCTGCGAACTCACCTAAAAGGGAAGAAAAATATAGAGGTTGAGTTAAATAGCCTAGTAGGGGTATAATACCCAATAAAGACCCAGATATCCATGAGGCGAATACCGAGAGAGAGAGAGAGTATCAATGATATGAAAGAATAGAACTAGTCTACATATACAACAATCAGCTTGAAACGATGTAAAAGAATGGCATATACAATATGAAAATGAAACATGCCACAATCACCATCCATGTACGTGTGTGTGTGTGTAAGCATGCAAATAAATAAACAATCACATGTCTCATTCCAACATGTATAGCACCACAAAACATCCACGTCCAATCAATAGCACCCAACAGTCCGAATTCCCTCTCAAAGGCCATGGCACTCAAATACCCCGAACAATCAATGGGTAATAGGTAAGAGGATAAATCCCAGACAGTGATACCTTGAACAATCAAGTGGGCAGCTGATAAGGGGGTAAATCTCAGTTAATGATCATATACCCAGAACAATCAAATGGGTAATAGGTGAGTGAAAAAATTCCCGACAGTAATGACATCTCATACTCATCCACGCAAACAACTTCCAATCACAATTAGTCCATCCACACAATCAATCCAATTTCAAGATGCTTGTAATTTCATTAATTTCCGAGCACCCGAACACAATGCAAAAACTCGTTTAGAAAAATATATTTCCTAAAAATATCATGCAGACTCTACGAAGAGTCCTAATCACATCAACACAATCCAAACTGTGCATGTCTAACTACATGCCGAAAAGAATATCATCAATATTTGAAATAAAACGATTCGATGCATAGGAATCAAGTAACCATTCCACGAAGCAAGTATCTAACGCGCAAGGAATATAACATAGATTTTTCAAAACACAAAGTATCGGCACTAGAGGCCAATAAGTGAAGAACCCCGATCTCAATAGCAGTGCAAACAAAGTTAAGCGTCTACTGCGTCTCCTCGATCTCTTAGAAAATATACCAGCATATAGTGGTCATTTAGTAATCCAAAATAATTTTTTCCAATATTTAATTATTTTCCTAGCCTGATCTTACACATTGGGTCCGGCCTACTGGGTCGTAGACCCATATATTTATTTAGTCAAAGCTGTTGGTCAACCTAGTAAACCTTGGTCAAATTTAGAATCTGGTCAAAGGACCATTATGTAGCTGATGGGCCAAATGCCTTTTTAAAGGCATTATGGGCCGAATCTCACTAGTTTTATTTAACACTCTTTAATGATCAAAAAGGTCCAATGGTCTCACTGAATCTAGGGGCTCAATGGTCTCACTGAATCAGGTCTATTTGAAGGTAAGGACAAGAAGAAATTGAAGATTTCTACAAAATACGCATTACTAGTGCAAGATAAAACAGACAGCTCATAAGAAGTGAATTTGGCAGGTAGTCGATAGCCAGGAGCACGTAGAGCAGGGAAATAAATAAACAGTCAAGGTTGAAGAATCCAAAGGCTACCAAAAAAATTATGGTAGTAGGGTTTCTCAAAGGTGAGCAAAGAGAGACAGTGATAAATACGGCCTAGCCAAATACTCCCTAAAGCTACATTCTGACCTTCAGTTAGGGCGCATGCAAGGGGAAAATAATCGTTGGCAGGTTGATTTACAAAACATACCTGCAGAGTAGACACCACAAAAACAGAGCATGCTCTTTAAAGGTAGGTTCCCCAAGATGCTTTGTGGAGCTTAAACCCTGGTAGGAAAAGGTTTTCTTTTCCTCGATTACTCCTACCTCGACGATTCTGACAGAAGTAAGGAGCATCTGGACCTATAATGGGCAATCCAGTTAGGGCATACATATCCCTTAGTGTGATGGTCATATGACCATCGGGGAAGACAAAAGAATTTCTCGAACGAGACCAGAAATAACAGGCCGCTGAAATCAAAGCTGGGTCGAAGGGAATTGGTTCAAGAGTCATGTCAATAAATCGATCGAGTCTTTGCTTCATCCATTGCACACCGAAGGTAATTCGAAGTCGATTGACCCTGTCTCTCCATCCTAGAGGCAGTTTGGGTCAGGAACGATGTCATTCTAATATCTATAGCTCATTTGCACGGTTGGCAAGAAGTTCCTCATGAGAGAATGGTGAAAAGTTTGTCATTTTCTCGGTGGAAAGATAGGAGTCAATGGGAGCAGTATTTGGAAGGAAAGAAGCCATCGATTGAAGAAGAAGAGAGAAAAAGGTCAGGGCTTTCTCAAACAAACCAGGAAGTAAAGAGGCGTGCAGGAGTGAGAGATTAAGAAGCAGCAGCTGATCAAATTAAATGAGGTAAGTGAAGAGTTTGAATTTTAAATGGATTTTATTTGATAGTAACTGATATTTGATAAATATTTTAGGAAGGGCTGAAAAATCAGCTTTAAATCCAACTTTGAACAGTTGAATTCAAGTTGGGGGAGCAATTGCTGGCACTAAAAATATTATGGGCTAGGCCTAGTCCATGTACAAGGCCCAAGGTGCAACCCATACGGTCCATCATGTTCTGAATCAATCACTACCCATGAGCCTATTATATTAAGAAGGCGATAAAGCCCAGTTGATGAGTAACTGCCCAGGTGTAGTTATGCTGAAAATGAGCCATGTAAAGTGGAGGAGGTTGTGGCAGTTACAACCAGGTGGTCCAGGTGGCAGCTTATGAGAGAAGTGAGGGAAGTTGTTGTGAGAAGGTGGTATTAACTTCCAATTGACAGAAAATGACACAAATGAGGGGATAACTGCAGTAGGATCATGGTTTTTGGGGGGAGAATTTTGTGCAAGACATGAAATATAAAAGCTAGTAGACAGATAGATCGAAACACACACAAACAATCAGTCAAACAAACAACAAAAACTTAAGCCCAAAGACACTTTCAAGCTTCCTAACATTCTAGCATTTCAATTACTTTTCCAAATCTTTGTCAATTTCAAACAAATATTATGTTGTTCATTCCAAATTCTCTTGTATTTATTCCTTGTCAAGTTTCAATGCCAACTATCTTTGTATAAATTGTTCTTGGTGTCTATCTATTTTTCTTCATTCCAATCTCAACAAAGCGCACTTCAGTAGAGTTGGGGAACCTAAAACTATTGAGGTCTCAAGATAGTTCGTTCAATTGTCTAGATAGAAGTCTTATTTACATTCGGTGCATTTCATTCAAATTAGTGTAGGAAACTATAAGCCTTGGCACATCTGCAAATCATCATCACTTTGGGTGTCTTTTTGATGACAACAATTATAATATTCAAATAATATAGTCAGATTATTATATTAGTCAAATAAAATCAAGTAATGTATTATTAAGTTATTAAATTATATATAATTTTATTTTATTTATTTTTAAAACGCTTTCAAAAAATATTTGAACCATTATTCTACTTTATGGTCCCAGAACACCAATGCTAGGAGAGCCTTCGCCCAAATCCACTTAAACTTCCCTCTTTGCTTTCGCCTTATTTGATCAAGTCAAAAAACATGGCAAATAAAACTTATATGGGTATGAAGTTTTTTTGGCATAAATAATTAGTTATCGTCCTTGCCAAGATAAGTGTTCTTAAGAACATGTTACATACTTAGTTGTCATGAAAACCAAAAACGAAAAAAAAATGACAAGCACTAACACTAATATAATGCATTCTTTTATTAATTGGGGAGAGAGAAGAGAGATACAAATACACTATTTATATTCTCTTTTATTCTTCTTAATTACTCAAATATATAGTTCTCCCCATATGTATATATATTATTATTATTATTATTATTATTATATCCTAGCACTGGAGATTGCCTCCGGGACTAACACCAAACTGCCTACAATAATCAGTATAATAATTAATACGAGCTTGAACAAGCTGTGGTTGTTTGCCATCACACTCGACAGCACCATTGATCCTCCGAATCGTGGCTCCAAAACCCAGTGTAACCACTGGACGAACATTGTTCATCCAAAACCACAAGGCAGTCTTAAATGCCAAGACAGGGTCATTGGCCACCGACTCCGGAGACCCCAGCCCATTAAAGTTCAGGTCCTTTCCTGCCGCACCGTAATTGTAGTTCCACGATAGTTGGAGCGGTCCACGGCCGTGGTAGCTCTTCCCTGGTGCACATGGATAGTCTCTGCTTGATCTATCGCAATAGATTGATTGGGGATTCTGCTCGTTTATGTAGCAAAGGTCTGCATGTGCAAAAACAAATGTGCATATATTTGTATATTAGCAACAAAAATAAGTGGGGACGGAATCGATATTAGTGCAGAATCCTAATACTCCAAAAGAACAACAAAAAATTATGCACCAAAATAGAAATGAAAGGGAAAAAAATCTTACGTCCAGTTTCGTGAGTGACATGAGCGAAAAAGGCAGCAATCTCACGCTTAGAATCATCAGCAGAGCCAATTTTGCCGAACTTGGGGAAGGCATTGAGAGCATTAAGAAATGCGTTTCTAGTGTAAAATCTCTTGCCAGGACAACTAGCAGCAGCTTGGTTGATTATGCCGTCGAAGAACTGGGGCTTGACAACATCAGCCACATTAACACCACTGTTAGAGGGAGTGTTACTCTTGCATGGACCCTCGCGACAACCCTCTCCACAGTATTCATTCCCATTGCCACAGTAGCCGTATTTGCTGCAGCAAAGCCCAGCACCGCACCCACAGTTTTGACCCATTACGACCGGCACGGCTGTGGCAGCAATGATTACAACGAGAATGAGTGTTTTGAGGCAAGTAACGGATGCCATTCTTGTTTTGCGAGAAGTGTGTGTGATAGTGCCTCTGAGAGAGGTGGTGTATATATATAGTGAACAATGCTTAACATTTTAGTTAGAACTTAGAAGTAGATGTTTTAGTCTCGGAGAAGGCGGGTATTGAGTATTGACTGAGACTTGTTAAGGCACAGGACTGGAAACTAAATGCCATTTAATGGTAACAGCTTTTGTAAAGTCTTATCTTCATGGACCACACTGTAAATTAATATGCAAATTTTATTTATTTAATAATAAGGATAAGGTTAGCAAGGAATCTACCCTTCTATAGTTTCTTCACCACATTGTCTTTCATGGAGGTGAAATCTGGATCTTCTCATTCATCTGTCGTGAATTTTTCATCACAAGAGTATGTTTCAGCAACACATATATGATGCACAATGATAGGACTCATAGATCTGATGGAGATCGATCTTTTTTGGTGAAGGGAAAGTGTCATCCCAGTGTTGTCTGGTGTTTTTTTTTTTTCTTGAGCTATGGTGTCTACTTTCCTTACCTTTTGTTTGTAATTTCTTATGTTGCTATTGCGATACTAATTGTAACTTTTCTATCATGAAATAAATTGTTGGGGCTTATACCATTTTCAAAAAAAGAAAATAATTTATCTTCTAAAACTCATATTGGGGGTTCTCTGACCGGTGGGGTTTCTCTGACTGGTGCACCATTTTCATGTACCAAATATTTTTAAAAAATTATAAATATGCAGTATTTAGCATTACGAATCTAATAATATTTTTGTTCTTAATAAAAAACAAATTCATCACGATTGGACATGAAAACTCTAAACCATCGTATATAAAGTTAAAACATTCGATATTTTGATCATAATAAATTTAATTTTTATTTTCAACGAAAAAATATATTGTTAGACTTCGTTATGCTAAATACTAGACGTTTAAAATTTTAAAATTTTCCAAAATTTTTGGTCCACCACACATAGAACCCGGATCCAGACTTAAAACCACAAAGATTGTAGTTTCATTTTGACACGTAATAAACAAAATCAAACTCAGGAGGATAATGACAAAAGGAAAATATGATAGTTTCAAGTTTTAACAAGTTATCCCACTCAATCAGCCACATAATCTAGAGCCGTTCACTCCCCTTTTTTCCTGTCAATCAAATATGTTATGTTTTACTTATTCAACCTACAAAATGGAAGGATGGGACTTCATCCAAATCTTTTGTTCTTTTTTTTTATTTAAAATGGAGAGGGAGATTCGAACTTTTGTCACCAGGGCGATACTCACCATCTTTATCTTTAACACTCCAACTAATCGCTCATGTGTCATCCTAATCCATCTTAATATTTAAATTAGTATATATCCGCATATGTTTTAGGGCCTGATATTGTATTCACATTACATAATAATGTTTGGTTTAGTTTTAAAATTTTATTTTTAGTAATCACGTTACCAATACTTGATATATATTATAAAATTTATAATCACAATACATATCAAAATTTCACAGTTTGATTACTCGTAATAAGATTCCTATTATGATTGCACCGGATTAAAACCAAATGGAGCCTTACTTCTTCTTTTATTATTTACATGAAAATCTTGTTATATTAAAAACACTATCAAAGTTGGCCCCTAACCCTATCCGATCTCAGGCTAGGGCAACCCATGTAACCAGTGCATTAGTTGTTTGTTTCAAAAAAGAAATTTAGGATTTCAAATATCTTAGAACCTTCAACCCTAAATTGGTCCCAAATAAACTTCATATCTAATCTCTCCCAATTTCCAATTAATTTAACATTAAATTTTTGGGAGAAAGCAAACCTAACTTTCATTTCTTGTTTGTAGTCTATGTACCTAACTTTCCTTGAAGAACTTGGAATTGTTCAAAGCAAGGTATAGGATCAATTTGGTTGACTCCAAAAAAGGCTGATCCAAACGGGCCCTATATATATATATATATATATATATACACACACTAAGTTACACTTTTTGTAAAGAAGCGTCATTTGCGTGATGGTTACCTTCGTTGGTTAATCGTTTCACTTTTAGAGTTCGAGTCTAGCATGCCGCAATTTTTATGGCATAATTTTTTTTGTCATTTTCTTTAGTTTACCTATTTTCACTTCAACACCACCGTTTTAGGCAAAGTCCTTTTTAGGTTAATTAATTGCAAATTGCACAGAGACTCAAGTCCCCCCACTGTTGCCTGCTACAGTGCTACGTGCTACCACTTGATAAGTAGAAGGTCATCCGGCTTGCGACTTTCTATCCTAATGATTTTACTTTAGTGGAGCTTTTAACTCTTGAAGATCAACTTGATACATATATCTTTGATATGCGTCATTGTAAAGAGTTTGAACAGTTGAAAGGACTTAGTGATTTATCTGAGAAAATGGTTCAACACAAAAGAAGCAATTGTATCCGTTAGTGTATGACTCTTGAAAATGACATTGATTCTATCAGTTGCCACGGCTACTGTAGAGAGAGCATTTTCTGCTATGAAGATTATGAAGAGTCGTTTACGCAATCGAATGAGAGATCAATTATTAAATGATAATTTGGTCGTATACATTGAAAAAAAAGTGTTCAATGATATTAGTAATGAAGCTCAAACAACGCTTCCAGAAAATGAAAAATCGTCGATTATAAATGCAATTATTTTTTTTGTAAGTTATTTCAATATTATCTTTTGGACTTCTCTACTTGGTACAATTTATTTTTGTTAGTGCCCCCCTAGTCAAAATCATGGCTACGTCCTTGAACTCTACAACTCACCCATCGAGTATTAAGGATAATTCTGCCCATACCCTTCCTCATAAAATGTATTCATGGAGCGGTATAATTGTGAAAGGTTTTCACATGCTCAGGTCTTTTGATTTATAATATATTTAGTATTAATAACAACTAAAATCCCTTCAGTTTTTTGAGATCACGCATGCAGCTTCCAAACAATCCCATATTTTTAAGCTTTCAAGATAAGGTGACAACAATCAAAATTGAGATGGGTTGTGATGAAAGGTTGGTTCAAATTTTAGGATAAGAATTGGTAGGGTATCCCTTACCCTCCTACTAACACATTTATAAGTTTTGTTCATAGAACGGGTATAGATACGAAAGTTTCTCAATTGATCAATCCTTTCGAAATGTAAATTTTATTCATACCTATGATCATTATAGCATATTTGATCTCTATAGGGATCCACTTTGGATAAATAGATTTAAGAAGCCCAACAAACTATCGCAACATGAGAATGAATTGAAGACTTTACAATAAACTTAACTACTCACTTGTCGAACTCAATTAAAAATGGACTTTGATTCTCAATTAAAACATATAAGATGCCTACACTTGCTCTACTATATTATAGTGTATGATATAAGTTTATTGTTGACAATATATTATCGTGTATGATGTATGTGTATTAGTTCAACTAAAGTTTAGCAAGTACAGCAACAATAATTTGAGATATGTAAATTCATACTTAATGACAATAAATGTAAATATTATCAAATATTATATATTGGTTCAGTAGTAATGAATGAAAATTTGAAATTTATGAGCATGAGCTCACTGAATCAATTAGTCATATGGTTATGTCTTTACATCTTTTGATTTTTCCAAAACTGAGCCAAAAAAATTATTACATAAGATGACTCTTTAAGTCGCAATATCATGTCTTAAGACCATTTATCATGATATCTCTAAAGTTAAATAAGTAGTTAAAATAAGTATGAAAAGTTTAAAATTTTAAAATTTTGGCAAAACTATTGTGTCTTTGCTCATTTAGGAGGGATAAGGGGAACTACTTCGATTAATCACATTAAAAAGGTCAAACTCATAACAACAATCAATATTTAGGGATGATAATTGTTCATGAAACGGGTATATGTATGAAAGGCTTTCTGTATGAAGAGATTTAAGAAGCCCAGCAACTCTCACAACATGACAGATTCCTTCTCTATTAAGTATGTTAAGCATAATTATCTCAGCAACTCACCCATCTATTAAGAATAATTTTGCTCATAACGTTCTTCATAAAATATATTCAAGGAGCGGGTATAAGTGTGAAAGGTTTTCACATGTTCAAGTATTTTGATATATAATATATTTTGTATTAATAACAATTGAAATCCATTCAGTTCTTTGAGATCGCACATGCATATTCCAAATGAGTCCACATTTTAAGATTCTGAGATAAGGTGACAACCATCAAAATTGAGATGGGCTGTGATGGAAGGTTGATTGAAATTTATGAGAACGTGTGAGTTGGGAGCATTAGATGCACTTGATCTAACAAACTCATATGTTCAATTACTTATTGAGTATATTTCAATCACATATATAGAAATCGAACACACTCATCAAAAGTATAATCATTGCTTCTTTTGGTCTGTGTCTAGCACCAAAAGCCAAAGGGGTTGATTTTGAGGAGTCATAGTCGTGTATTGTTCATCTGTTATTTTCTACAGTTATGATTGCAAAAGAATAAAAAAAAGTATTGGTTTTTCTCCTCATTTTCTCTTTGTACTTTTTTTTCATTTGTTATTCTTTTGGTCTCTATTGGCATATGTTGTCATCTGGCTTTTGTGTTTCTTTTTTGTGGACTTTGCTAGTGTATCTCTTACATCATCCTTCCCAAATGTCCTATTGTTTCTTTTGTTGGTTATATATATTGTTGCTTATAAAAAATATATTTTCATGTATTGGATCAACTCAAAATTTTGCAAGTGTTGAATCTGTGTCTAATTTGAAGTTTGAATGGGTTACGATGTGGGTTCAGTGTCATAATCTACCTATGGGAGGGATGTCTGACAGCGTTGGGAGAAAATTGCGGCCTAGGGTGGGAGTTGTTCTTATGATTGATACAGATGATAACGGTCATAGTTGGCGCTCTTTTCTTAAGGTGCAAATTCATCTACATGTTGAACACAGCCTCCTTAGGCGTGTGATGGTGAATTTGGGTGAAGGAGAACATTTTATTGAGTTTAAGTATGAACGTCTCCCATTATTTTGTTGCTCATGTGGGAAATTGGGTCACTCGGATAAGGAATGTGTTGAATGTGGGGTGGGGATTTGAGGAGTGGAAAGGGTAGATTTCCTTTTAGTGTCTGGATGCGCGTTGGTAGACAGACTCCTCAGCCTTCCTCTAGTTATTCAAGAAATAGCACCGAGGGAGATTTTGTTCTAAGAGAAGAAAGATCTCAGCAAGATAGGTCTCGCAGTGGAAGGGGAGGTGTTAATATTGATCTGGAAGATGAGAATGTAATGGGACATCCAGTGGCCAAAACTATTGATGTGGTGGTTGAGAGAGAAGATAATTTGGTGGGTAAAGCTATGGAGGGTGATGGTGCTGCACCTTCAAAATATGTTGTAAATGCTAATGTGATCATGGAACATGAGGTAGGTAAGGCTGGTCTCGATGATGGTGTTGTCAAAGTTGTATCTTTGGAGGTTCCTACAGTAAGGCGTTGGAAACGTAAAGCGCGGGACGCTAATTCTTTGGGTGAGGGTGTTGGCGTGTCTAGGGTACTTACTTGTGAAGGAGATGGTGGAGAGAGTGTCCAATCTAAAAGAGTGAAGTTAGGAATTGAAGTTTTAGGGTTTGCTAATTTGGCGGAGATGACTAGCCCATCCCGCCCATCGTTATGAAAATCTTAGCTTGGAACTGCCAGGGATTGAGGACTCCTTGAGCAGTTCTTGCATTGAACCATTTGGTTCAACGATTAATCCCCAAATCGTGTTTTTTTCAGAGACTCGATTATGTGTGAAGAGGATGGAGATTTGTTCTACGAAATTGAGTTTTACAAGTTGTATTGGTATTGGCTTTATAGGTGCTAATAGTGGTTCTCCTCTCATGTGGTGTGGGGATGTAGATGTGCAGCTATTGAGTTTCTCTAAATCACATATTGATAGTATTGTTAATGTAGTTGGTAGTGATGGTAGTTAGCGTCTCATAGGATTTTATGGAGATCCAGTTCAAAGACAAAGGTCAGCGTCTTGGAAATTGCTTCAGCACCTCCGGGGATGTTCTCCTTTGCCTTGGCTAGTCTTAAGGGATTTTAATGAAATTGTTGATCACTCTGAGAAGTTTGGACGTCGACAAAGGAATGTCAAGCTATGGGTGAATTCCAATCATGTCTAGATGATTGTTATCTACAAGATTTGGGCTATTTGGGTAGTCGATACACTTGGTGTAACAATAGGCAAGTTGGAATTATTTTTGAGAGGTTGGATAGGGTAGTGGCGGATGCCCAATGGAGGAGCTTGTTTCCTGCAATGCAAGTTTCTCATTGTGTGTCTTTAGTTTCAAATCATAAGTTAATTTTAGTGTATTTAGGTCCAAGTGCTTTTCAGTGGAAGATGACAAGGTGATTTAGGTTTGAAGAAATGTGGACATGGCATGATGGTTTGGATGTTGTAGTTCAACAGGGCTGGGAAGGTGGTTATGGGTCAGCAATTGAGAAGATTAATAGTGTAGCTGAATGTCTTCAGTCATGGGATCGGGATGTTTTTGGTAAAGTTAAAAAACTACTTCATACAAAGCATGAAAGACTGGAATGGGTCCAACGTCAACCACCTCATGAGAATCACCAAGGTTTGTTTGCTAGCTTCCTCAGTAAATCCGTGAATGAGTTTGCTTGTCGATGTGTCAGCATAGTTCACGATTAAACTTACAGACATAAAACTTACATAGTTATATATGAAAATTTTTAGTAATATTGGTGCCCCTTGGACCTTGGGCCTTGGGCTGGCCTGGTGCCCAAAGCCCTAATTTTGGGTGAATTGGGCTAAGGCCAGCCCTGGATGGGAGAGTAAAAAGAGAGAGGCAATGAGTTTTGTTTATAGTATTAACTAGTTGTATGCCCGCGCTTCGCGCGGCACATATTTTGATTGGAAAATAGAGATGTGTGAGAATTTTTCAATACTTTGTTAACATGAATAGCAGTAGAGTAGAGTTTTAATTGTAGAAAATAGAGATAATTGTGAGATGAAGATGAAGATAAAATATGTACAATACCTTTTTTTTAGTTTGCTAAGAAAAAAAATTTATAATAGGGTGTAAGAAATTTGATTCATAAGAAATAAGTATGTTAAGAGTTTATCAATTTTTATTTGTGTCGTTAGTATCTACAAAGTGTTATAGGTCACCAAAGCATGTTTATGAGACAATATTGTATGGTTAGTACAACATTATCTATAAAGTGGCATTCAATATCGAGAAATACAATGTAGCATAAGTAATATTTTTGAAATTATATTTTTATAATAAGATTCTTAATATTTTTAGAATAAGATTTTTGAATTTATATTTTTGAAATGTTATGTATGACTGGTAGATTTATGCCTATAATCACTTTGACCTTCAACAACTCATTGAATTCTATCATGCTTTCCTGTCACCACTTACATGTTCCAATACCAAATGGGCTGAATTTACTTACACATTAGAACAATATAGCGTGAGAAAAACCTCTCATGTTGTGTATGTTGCAATCCAAATAGACTACTAAACCTGACCAAACTCTAAACATGCACAATACATCAATTAAATACTACAAAAACACACAAAATACATAAAAAACACACAAAATGATAAAAACACACAAAAATAATGATAAAAACACACAAAAATTCCCACAAAATGATGATAATTAATGCCAAAAACATACAAAATGTTTTCAAACTAAATACTACAAAGGAATTTCATTAATTGAGTAATATCAAAAGACTCTCATAATTAACACTACATGACCTTAGTGAAGCTGAAACAACATCAAACCACTTCCATGAAACATTAAATCCCCATTATGGGTCTTAAAGTTTTTCAATATATTTTAATTTTTTCTTTTGTCCGTTACATTTTTGTTTTTTTAAATTAATTCTCATCACTCAAGTTGTCAATCATTCCTTTTTATCAAGTTTAATTAGAATGTGTAAGCTTTTTTGTAGAGGAGTCCACGTGGCATCAAGAATTAAGGAGAAGCCTTTTGGATCATCCATTATATATATATATATAGATTGATGATTGATGGTTCCATTGTTACATTGTTTTTCATCTGATTACATTATTTTCATTAATTACATACTTTCATTATATTATTTTCATTAATTACATATTCTTATTATATTATTTCTGATTAACACAAACACTTATTATAATTTTTTTGATTAATAGATATTGCTATTATATTGTTTTCATTTAACACAATGTAGCATGTCATGACTTGAGATAACAAGCTGCAATATAATAAATGTGTGTGTTGATAAAAACCAATGTAATAAGAGTAGGAAACAATATAATAAAATAATGAAATTTCACATATTATACAAATAATTTAATATCTTAAAATAAACAATAGGATTTATCATGTTATACAAATAGTTACATTATTTTTGAAAAAATCCCTTATACGAGTCTCAATGCATACATGCAGTGGTATTCATCTATCACCTATCGATCAATTACACCTGCTACTACAGTACCGAGTCGATCGATATTGGAATACGAGCCACAAGGAACTAGACTACAACAAGTGGTAAGTCTTTTCTCATTTATCTACATTTACAATAGTTCTAAATTAATAATTATTGTATATTTGTTACGCAGGTGACTTTGGCATTGGCGGGGCTAGGAGAGCTACTGCTTATTTGGGGGATGCGGTTAATGATGCTACTAACGCTGTTGCCCACGACTAGTTCGCAACATGTCGCGATATTCTAGATGAGCTTGGCGAGGGACATCGTCTTGCTGATGTTACTACTCATGCTGGGGTAGGTAGACCACCAGTAGTACCTAGACGTACACTAGGTCGAGCGTGCGGACGTGGTCGTGCTCTATTTGGTAATGACTTCACTACACAGCAATCACAGCTCACATAGGAAGCTCCAGCACCATCCTCTACCCCTAGCACTTGGCTGCCACGTACTGGAAGGAGGACTGGCATATAAACCGTGTTCATTGTATTCTATAGCTGTAGTTTGTTAATGATTAGAAACTATACTTGGTACGTGATGTTATATGATGCCATATTGTTGATTAAATATTATTCTTGCTCAGATTTTGGTTTAGTTCCAGTTATTTATACTGGTTTTTTTTCTAGTTCTTAGAAACATCCATGGGCTGTTCAATTCTCAATTGAATGACGTTTTCTTCAATGACATCATTTATGTTTCTCTTAATGACATTGTTTTTATCAACGTCATTCATCTTTTGTCTATATTGACGTTGTTAACATCAACATCTTTATCTAAATTTATAATAACATCATTCTAAACAACGTTTTATAACTTAAAAAACATTTACACTTAGTGACGCTCTTTAAAACAGCTTCATTATTGATGCGTGATTTAAAACAACGTCATATGTCATTTGGGTAAATAAAACCACTTAGAAGGCCCATACGGGAAAAACTCTTCAAATGTTTTGTATTTTATGAGAGCTATAGTTTTCTCGGTTTAAACCTAACAGACCGATGAAAAAATTCGGTTCTGCCTATCCAAAAACCAAAATTTACATCCCTAAATTTCCTTAACCCAGTAAACTATCTATCGTCAATTTTGTTTGCCGCCGCCAGAGGGGGAGCACAGAAGAAACAGAAGGCGGTCTTTACTCTTCTTCGTTTACTCAGTATTCGAATCGTTGGGGTGTGTAATCGTTCTGTGTTTGATGCGATAGTTTTGTGTAACCAAGAAGGGGCCGTTACAAGTCCGCCATTCAGGGGGTTCGAGAGGAGTCAATTTTGGTATGTATTGTGGAGTTGTGGTGTTGGGTATCTGTTGTTAAGCTATGTTTGTTCCTTCTGTAGGTAGTACAAGTTGCTTTGCGGGTGGTGAAGCGATGGGAAAGCAAGCGAAGGGTAACAGGAACACTAGGGGGATGCCTGTTGATCATATAGACGACATGGACGATGAGATTGATGCGTGTACGTTTTAAATTTCCATTTGCATAGCTAACACTTTACGGTTGGGATTTAGTTCACAGTTCACTTATTTTCTTGTTTATCATGTAAGGTTCAATTATAATTGCTAAAAGGTGATGGATTGTAATGTAATTTGTATTTGCAGTTCACAAGCAGAGGGATGTCGTTCCGCTAGACATCAATGCTGAAGTTGGGGAATCTGACGACGAGCAACCTGTCTTTGATTTTGAGGTTGTCATTTGTTTTTGTTCTTTTCTTTCATGGCAGTTTATTTACAGTTTTAATTTTCATTCTCTCTAATGGATGGATATGGAGTTTAGTTTCAGTTACCAAACGCAAATTTGGTTTTAGTTTATTTTTGTAGTTCAATTTAAGATGAATTTGCGCATTACTCTTCTTCGGTGTCCTTTGGATAGTAATATCTGCAGGATTTTTGGTTATCTTGTTGGCTTGATTTGGGTTCCTCACTGTTATGTCAAAGCTGAATTAATTATACACCAATAAGACTAAAAGGAAGAATCTGCAAATAGTCCCATTGCTATTCTTTGGGGCTTATGGCAACGGAGAAAGTTGAGAACTTTTGATATTGACAGTATCTGTGGTACTTTTAAACTTTGGTGCTCTCATTCTCTTAATGATCTCGTTGAGGCCATTTGTTTGACCTCTTTGTAATCTTCAAATTTTCAGTGCACCTTCTTGGTGCCTGTTCAATAAAACTCTTTTCCATTCAAATAAAAGAAAACACTTCTTGACAACCGACGTAATCAGGAGTGAAGAATCTATAAAAAAAAATTGAGATGAGAACTCGAATCGACTTTGAAATGTTTATGCAAAGGAGTTCGTTTCAATTAAGGTGTAAATAAGATTTCAGACATGGGTTCCAAAACATCCATTGTTTTTTGTTTTTAAGGAAACTTGTGGTGCTACTGAACCAATTGTTGTTTTTATTATGTTATCAAGTTCCTATTTTGTATATTTATAGTTTTTTAATCTAACTGCTTATTGCTAATAGGATATCAATGATGATGCAAATGGAGAGGATGAGGACGATGATGACCAAGATACCGGATTTGCTGCAAAGAGTAAGAAATATATAGTTAACAATGTTTTACATTTGCTTTGTTCCTTTGAATGCTAAAAAGTTAAACATCCGGGCTGAACTATTTTTATTTTGCTGAATAAAAAGGAGAAAAGAAGAAAGATACTTGCATAGCCTACAATGTCTGAGATACACTAAAAAAAACTAGTACCTCGACACTGTATAGCAGTACTGTCTGAAGGATTATCCAAGATATTTATTTTTGTTACTAAACTAACGTTATTTATTACGGTCAATTGTTGGGCTTTTAGAATTCGTCTACTTAAAAACAAGGCAATGCAAGCTGTGGCTTAGAGTTATTTTGAGAATTTTCATTTGTCTAGCTTCCACAAAATGTGTTTGGTTTCAGGAACAATTAAACTAATCCTGTCAGTTTATTATAATCAGAGTTCCAAGTTCCAAGCTGTCAGAGTAATCTCTAATATTTTTTACGTTGTTTCATGTGTCACTTTAATTATTTAGGGCAATGTGATGGCTTTACTTGTAATTTATAAATCTCTTGTATGCAGAGATATTTGGCAACTGCAAAATCGATTACTGTACTCTTTTATTTACTATGGGGTTGCATTTTTTTGGGGTAGGAAATCCCTTGTATGCAAAGATATTTGGCAACTGTTAAATCTATTACTGTAGTCTTGTATTATACTATGGGGGTGCATTATCATATAAAACAAATGGCATTCCTTATCGGTAATTCTTTCTAGAGTGCTCTGTTCCGAAATTTACAGTATCCATTTGATGATTGCTTTATTGCATACATTGAAAATCAATAGCAAACTATAGAATATCTCTTACTTTAAAACAAATATGGTTTTTTAGGGTGATTTACTATATTTTCATGTGCATATGCAACACATTTACCTATATATAACAATTATATGTATGCGTGTGGAAGGTACCAAGTTTGATTCTCAGAGTGACCCTTTCAAAATTTCAAGACTGCATTGAAAAAAAAAACATATATATTCATATTTGCATGTATGTACATGTATATACATATACGGAGATGTTATTCTTTGCATGATTATAAATGTCTACAAGTATGTGCTTGTGTATAATCCAGAGGTTCTACCACGTGGTAGGATCATGCAATTTCCTATGCTTTCATTTAATTGAATTATCAACTTCATGCATGGTATCTGCAGTTGTACGGCAAGGGAAATATATGCGGGCAAAGTTTGGCGGAGTTGAAGATGACTTGCATGATGATGAGGAAGATGAAGAAGAAAATAAAGTTGTATGGGGTGGGCAAAAGAGCAGATATTATGACGGTGATAATCGTGATTTTGAGGTGAGTGCTAATTTTGAAAAGTTTGTATTTATTTTCTTGTTTGTTTCATTTTATTCATTCATTTTGCATTTTTTTAAAGTAACCATCTCAAGGGCATTTTAATTTGTTCATGCAATTAAATGTATATCACTAAACCCCAAGTTTCATAATTGCACTCATTCATATGTTTGAAGGCTTCTTTGTAATAAATCTAACTTGTCATCCGTATTGTAAATTTAAAGCTGCAATCTAGTGATGATGAGTCTCCAGCGGAAGAGGAGGCAGAGGTGCTAAGATTGCAAAAAGAAAAGGCAAAATCTTTATCGATGGCAGATATGGGCCTTGAAGATGTTAGTGAAGTTGAGACTGACAGAGAATTAACTTTAGAGGTGGGGTTGTAATCATTTTGTTGCAGTTTTTTTTTTCTGATAAATACAGATTAATGTTAGTTTACTGTGCTTCTCTTCTGTAAAAAAAATTTTGATACCAAAAATCTTCTAAGCTGAAAGTACGATATAGTAACTAAAACTTCTTTTTTAAGCCTTAAAAAATATGTAATACAGGAACTCTCAGACGAACGAAAAGGTAAAGTGCAATTTCCATTGATCAAAGCAGCTGGGGATGAAATGGGTACAGTATATGAGCAGGTCAAGAAAGATTTGAATGCTTTGTCTAAAGAGGAGCAAATGGATGTTGTATACAGGTAATTCTGGTTATCAAGTTATCCTGTTTGATTGTTTTCATTATGTTGATGTTGACTTTAATAAATTTGAGATGAATCTCGTAAGCTCGACTATTTGCCTCCTGCGTTCATTGTCCTCTGTTCATGCCTCATGTTGCCAATGGTATTTTGAATATTGAGCACTTGATACTTGTGCCTGGCTTGGAAGGAAGCTGTATTTGTGTTTTCCAACATAGAACTTCGGTATGCAAAAATGAGTTGTCTTTGACACACTGTTGTTGAGTGTACCATCTTGCTGTCAACATGCTCATGAGTTCTGTTATTTATTATCTTCTCATAAATAAATGCGTTTATCTTAAAAATGCATCTCTTTCTCAGATGTTTGATTTCGTACTGTGTACTTGCGACGTAGCTTATATTTCACCTTACAGTTCTGCTCCAGAGTTGGTTGGTTTGCTATCAGAGCTGAATGATGCAATTGAACAACTTGAAAGCAAAGTTAATCCGCTTTTAGAAAAGGTAATTGTTCTTTGTTAATTTGGCTCCATATGCTGTTTTCATTGACCAATTTTTATCACAGTTTCGCCTCAGTTTCCTCACGAACCATAAAAATTTGCATTTAATTGGCGCCTTTGCATTCAACATGGTAAATGTTACTCTTCTTTTTTTTGGGCAAGGTGAAAGAAGGGGAAATCATGCGAGAAGGTGGGATGCGTTATTTGGAGGTTAAGCAGATTCTTTTGCTGGCCTATTGCCAAGCAATAACCTTTTATCTTCTCCTCAAGTCTGAAGGACAGCCAGTTCGTGATCATCCTGTGATAGCTCGTCTTGTAGAGATCAAAGGCTTGTTGGAGAAGGTCTTTTGCTTTTCTCAGAATTGTTGTGTCCATGAGTTGGCTTATTTGTGACACGTGTAAAGTTTAAATGATCTTGAAAGTTGTCCCTCTGTGGTATGCGGTGTCGCTTGCTTTTGCATGTGATGGTGCCTTCTCCTGGGACCTGGTAACCTTCGGTTATTTAAGAGTAATTAACTTGGTACCATCATTGCTGTTGACGTTGGCTAGTTTTACCTGGAATGCAATATTGGGTTGTTAGTCCTAATCTAGAAATGTAGATAAAATGTCTTAATATTGGCATGTAAATGCTTTCTTGAACTGGTTGCCAGAGTTATTAAGGTATCGGTGAATATGCATAACATTTTGGTTGCCGTTTAGTTCTATGGAATATATATTCATCTACAGATAGAACACATTTTTAATATCTGCTACATTATGCTGGGACCATCTAGTTGCATCATTCATTTCGGAACCAAGCTTTCGGTAATAGTAACATGTTGTGATTGATAATTTAGACTTGGTTTTGCTGTTCTTGTGCCGTCAAGTTGTAGTAGGCTAATTCTGCTAAAGGAGTCCTCTTAAAATTGGTTAGAAACGTTGAACACATTTCTCCCAAAAAGTTTCTGCCATTATGCTCGTCTCTTTTTCTCATTTCATGTGTCAGAGAATCACAATGCGCTTTGTTTAAGGTGTAATTTGCCTCTTCTTTACATGTCGGAGTTTGGAAATATTACCTTATCTTGCTTTTCTAATCCATATCTTGTTTAACAGATAAAACAACTTGATGGTCATCTTCCCTTTGAATTTGAGAAGATTCTGATGAATAATTATGGGGCTGGAACAGTAGTGAAGGCAGCTAAAGAGGGCTCTCCACATGCTTCTGTCTCGGTCTCGGAAGACCATGGCCTCCCTCATATCTTGGCAGACACACAACAAGGAGCGAAGGTAAAGTCCCCACTATATGTTTGACAGACATTTGTTTTTCAATCTTGGTTGTCAATAACAAACTCTAGCTTTATGGTAAAAACTTTGCAGCCTCTGGACACAACTGAATTGGCAAAAGTGAAGTTATCTAGAGATCAAGAGACCAAAAGAGGGAAGCGCAAGCATCAGGTGTCTACTAGCTTTTACTTCTCTGACTAACCTCCCCTCCATTCCCGTCAATTTCACCTTTTCTCAAGTAGCTTTATATTTCCTCTTTATGTTTTTGCTCTCAGGGTACCTGCAGGCTAGTGCTACTGTTTTGTAGTTTGCAAAATGTTTAACATTGGACTCGATCAATATGGCAGGGTGACCATTTTGGTGTAGAAAGCATGGAAATGTTAAAAGTAAGAGCTGCCCTTGAGGAGAAATTGAAGCAAAAAGGGGTCTTTGGTTCCCTTGCCTCAAAACCTGAAAAGGCCAGGAAACATCAAAAACTAATAAATGGGTATTTGTTTTGGTCCCTACCCTCATTGTCTCTGGTTCCCTTCAATTCTGGAGGAATTATTTGTTGTATTTTAACTTGGAATTGAACAGATATCTTGAAACACACGATGACTTTGATGATGAAGCTATTGATGTTGAGAGGAAAACTTATGGGTTGAGAAATGGGCATGCAAGCTCATTGCCTGCAAGTAGACTTTCCCAACTAGTCACTTTGAAAGTAAACAAGCCCAAGGTATATAACTTGATCTCATGTAAATCTTTGGCTATTGTAGAAACTTGAGATTTGTTCTGTGAATTTTTCTTTGATAAGAAATGATAAAAGAAACAAAATTGATACGGTTATTCTTTTAGTCTACATTACACTGTTAAGATCGTTAGCCCCATCGCACAGGGTGTGGGCTGCTGTTTTTTGGAGCTTGTGGTTTCAATAGCAGTTATGTGCTTGGTTTATTATTTGTCACGGGTTTTTTGGTTATATTGGGTCCATCTTAGATCTTTTAATTAAGCAATTTTGAGGATCACCTACCATTTTACATGTTTTTCTGTAGCACCTTTTATTTTCTTGATTTCAATATGGAATGCGAACAATTGTTCTGCTGTAGTTTCATTGTTTAGATATTTCTGTTTCTTCCTTATTGTGGAGACTCAGCTCTATGAGAGGTATTGTATTCTGATGAGATGTGTCCCTGAATTCTCCTTTCTTTGTGGGAAGGTTATTTCCGGTGATGATGACTTGCCTAAGAGGGATGATGTTGGAGAAAGACGGAGGAAATATGAGCTTAAGGTATTGGCTGGAGCTGGTGTGAAGTCTGAGGATGATGCCGGTGATGAGCTTCAGCCTATAGATGCAAATGTAAATTCTGATGCAGAGGAAGTTGATAGTGGGGGCTCAGATGGTGAAACAGGGGGCTCCGAAGATGAATTTTACAAACAAGCACAACTAAAACGAGCTGCAAAAATTGCTGCCAAGGCTGAGAAATATTCAAGGTGTGTTTCTGTAATGAGATTTTACTACAGCACCTTGTCTACCATCACTGTAAATTGCAGTGTCATTTATAGTGGTTTAATGTATTATCACCCTCATTTTTTTTGTTTCTTTGTATGATTAATAGGTTGGATGAAAATAAATTTTAAAATCTCGCATTATTATTCGACTCTTCTTATGTATTTGAATATACTTTTTATAAATTTGTATCATTTTTTGGTCTCTGCAGGACATCATCAGTCCCGTCGTTGCCTGAAACTGTGGATGGGAAACGGCAGATCACTTATCAGGTAAGCATGTGTACAATTCCCGACTGTTTAGATCTGCATTGTTTGAAATCTCAAAATTGTATTTTTGCTGCCATTTTAAACCAGATTGAGAAGAACAGAGGCCTAACTCGTCCACGCAATAAACTAACAAAAAATCCAAGGAAGAAATACAGGGTATGTTGTGTTAAATTCTTGATAACTTGTAGTAAGAGAAGAAATCCTTGGGTTCACCTCTCTTTCTCTCAATGTGCAGACAAAGCATGTGGGGGCAGTGAAGCGTCGCAAAGGGCAGGTGCGGGATGTCAAGAAACCTTACGGTCCTTATGGTGGGGAGGCCTCTGGTATCAATGCAGGAATCAGTAGGAGCATTAGATTCAAGAACTAAAATACTTTGGTTTCCATTTAGTTATATACGTTCAAACTGTCAGTGTAGCTTGAGATTGCCATGCCCAAGCACTTTTTTTATACAAATAGATTCTCAGTCAGAGATGCAGAAGTGGGTGCCTTTTCATTGGTCTTTAATATTCATAGGACATGGTATTTATAGATCTCCTTGGCTTACCTGAATTCATTCTATTTGATGGGATCTATACACTTGGTCAGAAGGATAACTATGGAAATTATTGATATGAATATTTTGACGGGAAATTATTGATATGAATATTTTGACGGGAAACTATTGATTCGTTGTTGGTTAGGCATGGAATCATTAGCTTCAAAATGCACATCCCTCTTTAGCTTCTGCAAGGCATATGGATCAAGACTTGCCTTGATTACTTTTCCATCTTCTCTCTAGTTTATTCTTCTGTTTATAATATATTTTTTAAAGGGTTCGTTTGTTTAGTTACCAAATAATTTGGTGATCGATTGATAGCGCAGTAGTACCACTAGGGAAAGGTGAAAAGAACCCCATCAGATAGTTGACTTTCATTTTTAATATCGCTGATTTTTTTTATCATTAATAATGACGTATTATGATTAATGCCTCACCCCTAAAAATGATCCTTTGATATAATATTTCATTTTAGATTTTAGTGTTGCATGATCGTGCTCATGCATGAACCAAAAAGGGAAGTAAAAAAAAAACTGCAAGTTAATTAAGCATTTTAGACTAAGTAAAAGATTGACAACATTGTGAACATTCTCAAAAGTTACAAATCATTATGTATTAATTGATTAAGTAAATATCATTTCATATATAAAGTTGTTTGCATGAGTATCATCTAGTGTTTTAAATATCGAATTGGACCGACCAGTTCAACTGGTTTAATAATGTAAAATGCTGAATTGTGTCGTACCAATCAAAACCAGATGGATCGGACAATTTACCAATATTGAACTAGTGTTAAATCCATTGTACATAATTTTTTTTAAGACTTTTTTTAAACTAAACTTAACCTTTTAGTTTATAGATAAATTAAAATTAAAATTAAAATAATATTTGAAGCCTTCAAAAAGAGTCATCAAATGAACTTTCTTAATAATGGTTTTGTCTAAAACTTTATTTATAAGAGTCATGATTGTAAAATTCTTTCAATTTTTTGATGTTGGATATTTATTGTATGAGTTGAAAAATATGTTAAAATTATTATTAGTAAGAAATGAACTTGATTACTCAAGTAGGAAAACCTAAGTCTTTTAGCACCAAAGCAATATGATTTTTGTTATCCCTATTCTCTACAGTGTATATGTATTTTATTTTTGTGCCACTCGATCGATTGAACTGATTATATCAATCACCTCACTCATCTTACCGGTATGATTCTGGTACCGTTATTTAAAACACAGGATTCACCTTCACCAATGAAGCGCATTAGTGAATCGAATTAAACCAACACTCTCTAAACAATGAATCCGTTGTTCTAAACGAAACATGTTTAGCTAAACTTCCAATTTGTACAGTAGAGCGAATATGAGTCTAGACTTCAATAAAACAACAACATCTTCTCATACCTCAGTCTATGGACACACATGCGCGCGCGCACACACACACATATGTGTAAAGGTCTCACTTCCCTGTACTCCCTCCTACGAAACATCTCACACGATTTCACCAATCATGTATCAAAAGTTCAAGCAACGGTCTCAAAATAAGCAACGTAACAAAACCTCACGTGAACGCACGCAGCTCTGTCGCATTCCCGCGACTTTAAAAGCGGAAGATATTTCCACAATACCGTCTCTTTAAAGTTTAAACCACAAGGCCAACCCAAGCCGCAATTTTCAGTCGCTAAACCCTAATCCTGCGAATTTCCTCATCCTAGGTATACAGTCTTCGTCTTCTCTTTTGCGCCTGTGAAGATATCGATGGATGTTTTAAAATCTCTTGATATTTCTACTTGATGTTCATTGCTTGGCTATTGTCAATTTTCTTCTCTTTTGTGGATGTTAAAATGCTACGGGAATCTACTTGTGTTGATGTCTTGTTTTTTGATCTTTTGGTGATTTTGTTCAGATATGTTATGCTGTTCTGTCCCAGATTTTCTCTCTGTAGCTTAGTAAACCTTTTTGGCTGTTGAGGAAACTCTATATTTTTTTTTTAAAAGCTGATCACTGCGAAATTTTTATGTGGAAATCTTCCCCCTTAACTGTTAAATAAATCTATTGCAAGTTTTGTTCGTGCAATTTAATCCTCGAAGGCTCGAACTTCATATTAACGATTTCTTGTGGTCATGTCGTTTTGAGATATTTTGGATGGTATAAGCATCAGTTGAAAGATATGAGATGTTCTGTGAAGAGAATTATGCAATTTTGTGTGTGTGTATTTTAATTTTTTGTGATTTGAATGTTCTTTTGTTGCATGATGGATTCTGAGTCATGTTGAGAACCATTCGGCTCTGTTATTTGGTTTTCTCGATTTTTTTTCAGTATTGATTGTCAAATTGTTAGAATGGGTTGGTTTTTTGTTGAATAGTTTCATAGTTGTAGTGTCATAGTGTGGCATAGAAGAAAGGGTATTAGAAACTGATAAACCTTCCTGCATCCTTCGTTACTCCCTAATCATTTTTGTTATCACATTGAACTCATTTTTTGTCTTCTTTGATGTTATTGTTTTTATTTGAAGATTTTAGAAGTCCTTCATATTGCAAAATGTTTTTTACATTGACACTTATAATTTTTTTCACATTGATATGATACTGTCTTCTTCTTTTTTGTCATTGTGGCGTGACTGGTTTTGTTGGTGTAACAGTCAACAGTTAAAATGGCATTTTATAACAAACTTGGGAGTCTCACAAGGCAGAGTGCATCTCAGAGTGGGAAAGTTTCAGTATCACATATGCTTAATTTTGTTCGCCACATGTCATCAAAACTTTTTATTGGAGGTATTGATGGTAGAGTGAAACAATTTTGATGTTATTGAATATTTTGTAAATTTATGCAATGTTTTGACTCATATTTGTTATCAGGACTCTCGTATGGAACTGATGATCGATCTCTTAAGGAGGCATTTGAAAGTTTTGGTGATGTAGTTGAAGGTGAGTTATAATATGGAGTTGCATATTGTACTGTTGGGAAAATTAGTAATGTCACTGAGGTTTTATTTTATTGTGTATCATGGTTCCTTGAAATTCAATGTTTATTTTTTGGTTTGCAGCAAGGGTAATTGTTGACAGAGACTCTGGGAGGTCGAGGGGTTTTGGGTTTGTCAACTTCTCAAGCGATGATTGTGCAAGCTCTGCACTGTCAGCCATGGATGGCAAGGTGAGATATTGAATTCTCCAGAAGATTTTAAGCATTTCTTTTATGGTAGATTATTTTGACTATTGTTTTCTATTATCTCAGGAGCTGAATGGTCGGAACATTCGTGTAAGCTATGCCCAAGATAACAGATCAAGTGGCCCCCGTTCATTTCGTGGGGATGGAGGTTTTGGTGGCAATTCTGGATACTAAGCAGTTGCTGGTTCCATTGATGGGCATGTTCTTTAGCTGGCTACTTGTTTGGGCTAAATGTTATTTGTTTACTTTATTTTTCGGATTTACAAGACTTTGGAATTACCATGTGCTTTCAGTACCAATTTTTGCAAGTTATGCTATATAGTTCTAAGGTAAGTTTCAATTTTGGCATTTGTCTCTGCAACGTGTTGCTGTGCGTTTCATGGATTGCTCCTATGGATTTTAATTGCACTGGTCTAACTGCAGGGGTATACGTTTTTGGGTTGAGGAATATGGCATCTGTTGGTTATTGGGTATGTCCTACGGATGACTATTACCTCCATTTGGCTAAGATATTCCCATTTGTTTCAGCTACTTTCTAGACTTTCCATGTTCATCGCCTGGCCATACTGGTCGCGAGATCGTGTGTAAAATTTAGAGCTGTGAAAAAAACCTACCTATGTTATCCAGAAAATATGTTTCATAGTAATGTTGTGTTTGTTCAAGTGATCCATATGGTCTCATATTGTGGTGTCTTTTTAGTTGGCCTTTGGTGTGGGCGTAGGCTAGCATCTGATACCGCACCTGTATATGTTGCAGAAGCATCTTCCATTAAAGAGATTATTCAAACCAAACCTTTATTATTTTTTAAAATTTGTATTTCAAATGTTAAGTATTTTAATTGGAAATTTTTATTTATTTGTATGATCTTCAACCTCAATTTTAATTTGGTAATGTTTGAACTCTCTTTTATCGTCATTTGTGATATAATTATTTTGTATTATGTTGGGCTTTTTTTTTATCACCGAGGGATCACTCAGCCCAACATGTCCTTTGGATAGCTGACTGAGCGTAAATCTCAGACTGATAGGCCCGTTCGCACGTAAGTTTCCCTCCTACCAATAGGGTAAGACCTGGGCTAAAGCCCAGTGCGCGAAGACCCACTAGCATACCATAGCCCACTAAAAAGCCCTCAAATGTAGGCTAAAGTCCACATGCAGGTGGCTACCAAGAAATACATTGTTAGTTGGAATCGAACCTCGGGCACAATTCTGTCTAACGCACATGGAAGTCGCCGCCAAAAAATACGTCGTTGGGTTCTCTTTGTTATGTTGCAAAATCTAGTAGTTGTCTTGTGTCTGAAAATAGAATTTAGGATTCGGTTCTTATTAATTGGCAATATTACATGTATATGTAAAAAATATTATAATTATTGTGGCTATATATATATTGACACATTCATAAATATAGTATACACACATTATATTATCATTAGGAAAAAAAAATATTGTATCTCAAATTTATGTTTTTCGTCAAACAAACAATGGAAAATATTAGTTACATTTTTGTTCAAACACCAAAAATTAATTGTTTTGCTATGATATGATAAGCTTTTCGTTAAATATATTTTCCATTAAATGTTGATTTTTCACCAAATAAACGGAGCCTTGGACGATGAAATCCAGGGGTTAATGCTATGTGTTTTGATCCATTAGTATACTAATCACCATCATCAACAACACCACCGACACCAGGGAGATTACCGGATTGATTTCAGCCTGTTAGTTCTGCAATTGTGTCTACTTGTTCCTCAATAAGCACTAATAGAATGTGTTGAGATCCTTTATTAGTTTCTTTGCATTTCATCGCTTTATAGGTTGAAAGTAAATAACTCACCTGCATAAGGCTCCTGCAATGAATGTGATCGAATATTCACAAGCAAGATGTATGCATACATAATATGTAGAGATAATGTGTGATTTTGGCAGACAATTTTGGCAGTGGTGTATATGGTGGTAATAGATATGTTGGACAATAATGATAATAGATATGTTGTATGAATGGTTTGTAGTGTTTGGTTCAACTTTTGTTAGTATCATATATGCTGTGTAATATTCTTTGAAAAATTACATGGAGAGGTATTATGCATTTTAATTTCAACCGACACAAATAAATATTCAAAATAAAATACAAATAATATGTAAAATGAAGATAAATATTTAAAATATCAGATAATACAGATAAATATTTAACTTTGGCACCAAAACTGAAATCCCTAAAATAGAATCAGTGTTGCTAAACTTCAAGAAAGATCAAGATCACCATAACCCGATTTTTGGTTTTTCTGTTGTTGTAGATGATAACGGCATTGAAATACAGGTCGAGCATAAGAAATCCACAAAGAAAACCTATCCCCCATCTACGAGGCTCTTCCACTATCTCTACTATTCTCGTAAGTTCTACACATCTCAAGCTCTCGAGATTTCTACCACGCTAATTGACGCCTCTGATTTCGTCTCTCTCGACTAAGTGTCCGTGATCGAGTATCATGATATGATGGGCAAGGGCAGACATTGTTAGAGCCGCTATGACAACCGTCAATTTTTATGGGTAAGATTTTGGATAGATGACGATTATGCTATAAGCATAATCATCATCCAAGTCTTAATTCCAAAAATTTGGGGGTTCGCTACCTGAATCATGAGGGAATCCACTATCTGTTTTCGTTTCCACCATTTATTTCTATCTAGAATTAATATTTTTTTCAACTCTTATTGAATCTCCTCACCACCTCACTGTCATCTCTAAGTTGTACATGTTTAAACTATCTTAAATGGTTTTTCCGCAACTTATCTTTAATTGGCACTAATTTTCCCTTAGATCTAATAATTTAGTTTCTTATCATTAATTTATTCTCTCTTGTGGTCACACATCCAACAAAATATTCACATTTGTGTTGCATGCATTTTTTTGAATATATTGTCTCTTACTAGCCCGACACTCATATAATCATACATCATTCTGGATCGTATAGCTGATCTATAGATTTTCATTTAAACCTTATTCTGAATACAGTCCTCCACTTCATCGACCCGTTTTCAATCCCTATTTACTACATTTTCACTAATGTATCCGTCATCTTGAAAATCACGTCAATATATTTAAAAGATTTATTTTTTGTTTCTTTTCTACCATATTATTTAATCGTTTGTTGGTTCTTTATCAAAGAATCTACAATGCAAAAAATCAAGATTTCGCGTCCTTTTCAATGCCAATATTCTTGATTGAAAAACAAAGGAATAATTAAGCCTTGTTTCATGCCATGATTTCCGTTCAATCTTCACTCTTACGCTAAGACCCCCTCCTGGTTGTTCAAATGTTGCTGACCAACTACCGAGTCTTTGTTATGACTAGGATAAATACAAATACATGTAAATATATTTTATTTATATCAACGAGAGGTGGCATGGTGACAATCAGTTGGGTTAAGCATATGTATGTTCAAGGTTCGATTCTAATGAGAAATGTATTTCTCAATCATATTTAAAAAAATATATACCTGATTTTCGAATCAAACGTAATGAGAAGCGTATTTCAAAAAAAAAAAATATATATATATATATACACTTGTTTGTATGTATACACGTCTATATAACCAACTTTGAAGTGACTATTTTGGTGAATCGTGAGAAAATATATATTATTAAGTCTTGAAATTTTCGTAAGACTGGTAAACGCGTTATAAACTTATAGTAGTTTTTTTTAAAACAATAATTTAGCTTGTAGTAGTTTTTTTTTTAAACAGGAGAGAGGATTTGAACTCTGATCATCAAGGTAATACACATAATCTTTATCACTCCAACAAGTATTATTCAAAGTCTCCAACCAGAGTCTCGGGTTTAGCCGGTTGTAGTTGAACAAATAAACATTTGCATACATACTACACATATACGCGTTATGTATGGGGTTTGTTATAGTGACATGTAAGGTGGGCCCCTTATATACATATTGGTACTACGAAACATGAATTAACGGACAAAGTGCAAAAACCGTGTGGGTCCCACTCTGATCTGCTTTCCTCTTCTGTGGACTTTTTGCGCACGGGGCAGCGGCGGGGACCCACAAAAAAACAAACATCATAACAATCCTCTTTACTTCACCCGCACGAGATCCTCATATCCTTCACTCTCACGGTGTAGATCACGACATCTGTCGATTGAAAATATTTAACGGCCGATGCAGTAAGGAATGTATCACATGTTTGTATTGGAGCGTGGTTTTGATATATACAGAGACATTAGAGAAGAATCTTTGAGGGGACAGCTGGAGCCCACCGTCAGAAACCGCCCACCTGAATGTAGAAACTGCTTCTCAGACGGATTCCCCCCAAAATACAACCAAAGAGTAAAACATTCCTAAAATTGAATTTTCAATAAAAATATAATAATCTTTAAAAAAGAAAGGACTCAACTTTTAGTTTTAGCCATATTAAACATTTACATTGATATCTCTTAACAGATTCTTTATTTTATCTACAAAACATCGCTTTTTGACTGTTTATATAGATTCTCTATTAAGTACCACTGCATCAATATCTCTATTATAAATCTCTACAGCATTAAAATATTAGTTAATTTGGTTTCTTCTTATTTTAGTATTCTTTATGTATATTAAATTATTAATATGATTTCAAGTGAAAATTAAAATGTTTATCAAATATATTCTAGTTTGTATATTAATTTTAGACAAAATAATTATTATTAATTAAAAATAAAAACATATTAGTAAAAAATAATTAATAATAAATTAAAAAACTAAAAGCAAATATTATCAACTGCTATATTTCGAGACTTTATTGATCAATACATCCACATCCAAGATAGAGAAAGACATACTCAACTTTAAGCTGATCTTGTGGAACATTCATAACAATGCTTAAAAATATTGTTGTTTTAAATGTTTTATTGTTACGTGTTAATGTAATTCCTCATATGTGTCCTTCAAAGTTGTGTTTTAGTTCAAGTTTATCTTATTATTAAAAATTAAATAATTTGGTTTGATGGATAATTCTAAAAATATATAAATGTCAGGAGCTTACCGCGATTTACATCTCCATATTTGGTTATCTATTTTATCTAATATGCACACTTTAGAGACATCATTGCAAGCACTGACGGAGCCACAGAGGACCCATGGGGCAAGTGCAGCCCCTGGATTTTGACAAACAAATTACTACATATACATATAAGTTTACATAGTTAACGGCATACTGGTGACTGCTCTGGTGGCCATTAACGTTTTAGTTGAGTTCAAGACCCAGCCGCCCCGGTTCTACCCTCATCGGCCACATGCCCATACTTACTTTGTGCTTTTTTTAATTGCATTTATTATTTGTTTAATATTTTGTCTAGGTGGCATGAGGAGAAGTGTGGGGACTATTTAATACAAAATGGTGGCATGAGGAGAAGTGTGGGGACTATTTAATACAAAATGGACACGTATCATTTTGGCATCAATAATTGGTGTTGTTCCTATTGGCTATTTTTGTTTCTTCATTTATTTTATTTTGCCTATTTTAGCCTTTTAGCTTTAGATTAACTATTCCTCTAAAGTATTAAGAATTGTGTTGTTCTTTATTCAATACTTAACAAAGGTGGTTTCCTATTCAATTTATTTATCTAAAAAATAAATTTAATCGTTTTGTTTATTTCATTCAATTTAAGCTATTCCTAGTATTTTATTCCTGTTTCAAAAGTTATTAGGCATACATTCAGTCAGGGAAAACAAGGCTAATTACAGTTAAATTATAGCTACTTACTCTAATATTTTTTATTTTACTTATTATATGTCAATTTCTAGTAATATAAAACAATGTATATAATTCAATTATAACAGCTCTAGTATTACAGACCAAGTTATGTTACTAATTAATATATAAATAATTAAAAAAAAATTCAGAGGCATTGCCTTCGAACCCTCACAATGCCCCCCATTACAAATCCTTACTACATCTTGCAAGTGCTCTTAGAGCACCTGCAGCAGAGTATGTTAACAGATTCCCTAAAATACAGATAAAATGTCACTTTCCCTTATTTTACAGATTCTCTATCCAATCAACACTACATCAGATTACTTATCATATTCTCTACTTCATTAAAATAATATTTATTTCTCTTTATTTTATTATTTTATTGATATAATTTTATTTTATTTTAAAATATCTAAAATAATAATAAATTCAACTCAGTCTCCACCTTCCCTGCACCACCACACCACAGCCGCCTACCTTCTTTCCATCATCAACAACAACCTGGTCAATATGACAACCATTTCCAACAACAATGATGCCACCTTTGACAGCAGATGAATTATTTTGGGCAAATAATACTCAATCTCCAATCTCAGCATACAGTCTTTATTTCTATTCTCACCTGGGTTTTTCCCCATGTCTAGTCCAAGATGGAGAAATCAATAGTCAGGATCAGGTCCTGCAGGCTCTTGACGAGGTCGATTGCAGGTCTGTAACAGATCTTGGGTACTTGGTAGGGCAGGAAGAAGGGAGAGTTTGATAGAGAGACTCGTTGATGAGGGAGAAAATGATGAACAAGGGAAAGCCGATGAGAGAGAGAATGAGAGAAAAAATTGGGTGGTTCTGATTATGGGTTTCCAAGGAGTAGAGTTATTGTCTTTGGTTTTTGATCGGTGGTTCCTAATCATGGCTGTGGAGCTTCGTCGTCGGCCCCATACATGACGTCGGATGTGCAGGCGACATCGGAGAAGATATGCGTCGTGTTGAAGATCACGTGAACATGAACGAGAGAGGATGTGGGACAGAGGTGAGAGTGGATGTCAGAACGAAGAGAGAGATCTATTATTTGTCATTATTTTATATTTACATAACGCTACAGTGGTTCCCTAGATGTAGGGAACCACTGTAGCAAGTCTTTATAATAGGGGAAGTTTAGGGAATCTGATGCAGAGGTGTTTTTTGACAAATTCTCTATAATTGTTCCCTATTTTACAGACAGACTCATGTTTAGGTAATCTGCTGTGGATGCTCTTAGCCCCATAAGTTTAAGTTTGGCTCAAGGCTCAAGCTACAATGATGAGTTGGCGGCTTGCCATACGAGTGTCATACGGTACTCATTAGCATTGTCCGTTTATAATATATATACATATATATATATTAGTCATATTAATACTAAACTTGAATAAATTCCAAACCAGCTAGTAACATGAAAAAAAGGCAAGGATAAGAAAATTTTACACTAATTGTTTGTTAATTTTGTAAGGTAATTTGAGTTTATTTGAGCTGAATTTCCGAAATGAGTTGCCGAATTTCATAAATGAGTTGCTGAAAATCATAATGGTCTGAAGGAGTTTTGTCCGAAATGGTAGAATCTAGGAATTTATTGTTAGAGCTATTTTATTCTATTTTAAAATAGTTTATTAACTAATGGCCTAGATTTTAGTTGGATAACCTTAGAAGAGGCTCAGGAGATTTCAAAGTTTACAGCCTACGCATTACTAAATTGTCTCAGACACATTCCCAGTAATTTTACGACAAATAGAATCCAAACCTGACTTTCTCCTGCACTTTGAGAATTAAGCCACCTTTCCATGTTCATAAAACAAAACAGGTTAAGAATGCTAGCCATCGGCTTTTTTCCCTTTATAGCAAGCATGAGACGTACATTCTAGGAGAGTGGAGCATGCTACATGTTCTAGTGCTCCATCAACCCCTATGAAGAGATATCATGATCGGAGTTCATTCCCATGATCCACACAACTTGAAGATGCGGCAGTTACAGGAGAATTTGGTCCAATAACTCAAGCAAAGATCAAGCATGCAGTTTTTCATGATCTACCACGACATGATGTGCCAAGATCATGCCATGGAAACAGGAGATAATGACCACCATAAAGAAAACATAAAAGACTATAAAAGAAGAATAAGCAAGATTTGCAAGTACCATGCGTCAAACACAAACTCCGCGTCTCTAAACTTTATCCTATACATTAGCATGACTCTGGTCAACTAATTTAGCTCAAGTTTTTCCCTTTTTCTGACCTCCGTGACTGTAGCCTCCATGAATATGATGTTTGTCTTAGCTTGTAAAGCACATTATTCCATACATTCTAGGATGTATTCCCAATGAAAATCCTAATACATTTCAGTAATGTGTTGTTTTCGTTTTGTTTAATAGAAGTACTCTCATTCGGACATTAGTTTTCTATCTCTTTTTTTTCTCACTTGACACTAGGTAAATTTAAGTCATTTTCAGGAAGGTAACTCTTGAAAACCAACGATTTTGTGTTCTCAAACTGTACACAGCTTGTTGAGTGTGCAAATCCCATATTAATTTTTTTTGAACTAGCAACAAGTCCTGACACGCTCACAGCACACATCATCACATCCTAGGATTAAACACTCCTGCTTCTGAGAATCGAAATCGGAAGATCTCCTGTACACCGTAGAAGATCACCAACAATAGTGAATTATGAATAGATGCAATCAATAAATCCTTTTTATATAGTAAAAATAAAATACCTACGCATACAAAAGTATTGAATATTAATTATCTTACTTCATCGTTATATTAAAAACCTTTAGAGTTGCTAATGAACTCCAAATAAAATTAGGCCTTTGAATTTGAACTACTCGGTCCAATGACAATGTAGTACAATAATATTTATCATTTTATAAATATGCATGGCTATTGAGTATCAATTAGAGATATACATCGCAGATGTAGGAACATTTGACAAATTTGAATCATTTGAGGGGATTTTGTGATCTTTCTAAATTGTTAGTGCAAATCTAAATTGCGCAATCGAATAGGTGACCGATTTTTAAATGATTATTTTACATATTCCATAGAAAAAGAGTTCAACTACTACTAATCATGTTGAAATATGACCTTTTCAAATATGAAAACTCATAAATAACAATGGTGATAAATAAATATGTAAAATTTTATTCCTTGAAATTATTATTAGTGATTATTTTTGTGTCATATAAATAATCCAAAAATATATTCTGGAGGTGCTGCCCCCAAACCTCCATTGCTTGATTATACCCCCCAATGAGTTCAAACCATGGATCCGCACTACTGTGGGATACTTCTACGAGCATTCGTACCCTTCCCACATGATTTTATTTCAATAAATGATCTCGTCTTCCCCACTCAACCAAGTATCTTTTTTTATTTTGGAAGAGTGAATATCCAAGTATCATCTAATCTACTTGGTTACTTTGGTACTCTGTCTCCTAAATTAAAGATGTTTTATGGGTTCGAATACGAGAGACATGATAATTTTTAAAGTAAAATAGCGAGGGGAGGGTACGAATACCCGTAGAGGTATCCTACAATGAAGAATAATTTTGAATGCAAAACACGCATCCGCACAAACAATTCAAGTACCAAAATATTTGGGATGTAAATTAACTAAAATTTCTTTCATTTCTCGCATATTCATAAAAAAAACAATAGTGCTAGATAGCTCATGGGAGCCCAAGCCTCTTAAACGAAATTTTAAAATGTTTTAACTCTCGAAATACATGTTAAATTTTTAAAAAAATTACATATTCAGAATCAACTCATAAAACTCTTTCTAACAAGATCCATTGTTGAAGAGTTTTATCGGGTAAATCTTAATTCCATTGTTTTTTTCAATGAAAATTTAAAAACAAATGAATTCAGAACTAAAACAATGAATTCTAAACTGTGCTTTAAAAAATAATAGAATCTATATTAAAACAATAAATTTTAGACAATGAATTATGGGATAAAAGAGTGTGAATAAAACTATTTCATTGATTAAATCAATGGATTAACTTGTTGGGCTCCCATGAACTACCAAACATATGAATTACATGTCATTTTCGGGAAAAAAATATGTTGACGCTCATTTTTTAGAGAGAACATTTATCTTTTTTTATCAAGTAAAATAACAACCGTTTATATCTTATAATCTGACCGTTGAAAAATTGAACAGGCGGTACTCCCCCATTGGAGAAATGAAAGGATGGTGACACTCATTTTTGGTAAATATAAAATCAATTGGGCAATACAAAATATAAAAGTAAAAATAAGGCATTTTGGACAGTTTTTTCTTGGAAGATAATAGTATGACTATTACGGTAATTAAAAAGTTTAAAAGAAAAGAGCCAAGAGCATGGCGGACCAGTGGAGAGTTTCTTCTTTCTTTGCTAGTTTATGGGTTCACAAGTCATTTTCATATCAACAGTTGCAAAGAGTGACTTGATCTCTGAGAGTTAAATCAACCACTCTCTTTTTTGCTTGGTTGGATATTAGCTGTCAAATTAAAAAACAAACCTTAATTAAAATATAATATAAAAAACTGTTTTTATCTAAATTTTTTTTAGAAGGGTTTTTATCTAAATTAATAAATTATGAGTATTAACATATTTTCAAAACTTTATATATTCAGCTCCAAAACCCCCCTGCTCAGCTCCTCTCCTCGTCCCCAAAAAAAACCCTCACTCTCTCTCTCTCTGCCTTCCCGTTCCAACATCTATATACATCACTCAAAATCTTAATCTCTACTGCATTGGTTTTGGTGAAATTTCACGAATTTCGTGTTCTAAAGCCTTCGTTTGGTGATTGATTCCCGGAAGCACCGGAAAGAGCTTAGTTGTTTGAATAAAGTTTTCATCTTTAAGTCGGAAATACTGACAAAAATAGCTCAAAGTTTCTATCTTTAAAGAGAGAGAGAGGACTTTTGAGTTTCTTGTTTTTTGTTGACAAAAAATTGCAAGTAAAGCCATTTTCTTCGGCTTTTTGCCCAAGATTTTACTGAATTTGGTGGATTTTCGAGGTGGGTCTTTGAGGGTTTTGGGCGTTTAGAGGAAGTTGATTTTTTTGTTGTGAGCTTGTTTGGCAATGCAGACTTTGATTCCTTGGTGAGTTCTTGAACTACTGCAATTTCTCTTCCTCACTATGTACATATTCTAATTCAGTGTTTTTGTATCTTTAATTGCACGGTTGTTTAACTGAAAATCGAATCGCTCTTGCTGTTCTGTTCTCTGTACTCAAGGTTTTGCTTCAAAAGCATATATCTTTTTTTTCTTTTGTCCATTGCAATTGTGGGTTTCGTTATTTGATCAGCATGAAATGATGGACGTTTTTTTCTGCATAATAATTGTTTTGTGTAGGTTGATTTTTTTAATTGATTGATGTTCTTTTGATATAAAATAATGGTGGATGGGTATGGGGTAGTTGCTTAGTCTTGTGTTCATGTATGGTTCTCTAATTTCTGATATGGACCCACAAGAGTAATCATATTTATTTGTTTCGTTCTTAGATTATGTTCTTTATCAGACTCACATAAGATCATTATGACCCAAAATACCGGGGTTTTGATAGGTACTGATGATGGATACTTTGATGCATGCTTCCGTTTATTAATCAATTGACAATAACTTGTCCTGTTTAAAAATGTTTTGATGGAGGGTGAGGATTCGCCTAGAGATTGTGTTCGTCAATCATGTGCATTGTTTATTCTTTTTATTTTACTAATTTTTTAATGATGAGTTGGTGACTATGCTTCTCATTGATTGACGGAACTGTTGTTTGTTTGTAGGGCAACCTTTATGTGATTAGGGTGATGCCTTATTTTAATTTTATAATTGTGAATCTTCTGGTTATAGTATTGTATATGTATATATGTTTAAGTATACCAGTCAAGCATTGAATGGAGGGTTAACTTCTGACCAAACAGTGGATGTCTTTGTTTTGTTTATCATGTGCACATCGATATTGCTACTAGCCTACTATATTCTTATATATGTGGTGTGCGATTCATATAATAATAGATTGTTTTAAGGAACATATAAAACAGAATTAGACTAACTGCGAACAAAATGTTTGTGTTAGATCCTCGATGCTTCGTCAGTCATTATAATTTCTTTTGTTATCGCAGCAGGGTCGGCCTTGTGAATTGTAGCTGCTCGGATGCTTCACAATAATGTTTTGTGGGAGTAGAACCCTAGACCAGTGACCTACCCTTTATGAGAGAAGATAACCATCATAGTGTAGAAAATTTATAACTTTCCACCAACTCATTACTCATATGTTCTTATTTTTTGGGGGGACCTTCATTTAGTACGTCTTTCTTTCCTAATAAACTTGGCATCTCACATGTTTTGCAGAATTATTTTATTGAAGAACTCTACTGATGACGCACATATATACTATATTGCTGAATTTCTGTTTGTCTTTTGCTTAACCTTGTAGGGAAATTTTTTCAAAATGTCTACAAGTTGAAGACCAGAAAGTATAGAAACATAGTGTATTACACTTCATATGAACATTTTTCTGCTAATTTTCCACATTTTATGTTACTTGTGTTTCCTGGTTTCTTATCCTTCGAAAGAGCATATTCTCATTTGACCTTTTAAGTAATGGTTTGAATCATATTGAAAACCATTAGAAAATTTTGAGGTTCATATTGTCATAGCTTAGAGTGGAATTGTGACCCAGTGGTGGAGTTGTAGGAGTGCAACCTAGATGTCACAAATTCAATTCTTGAAAACACTCTCTCCATGTATTATGTGTGAGTAAGGTCTGCATACATCATATTTGTTGCCAACCCATCCCACTACGGGAGCCTTGTTCATGTGATTTGTTTACTTTTACCGGCGAACATGTTATGCTATGGTAGAGTTGTAGGGGTGCAACCTAGAGGTCACAAGTTCAATTTCTGAAAATAGCATCTCCACATATTATGTAGGGGTAAGGTTTGCCCTACATCCTGTCTGTCTCCGACCCCACCCATTGCGGGTGCCTTGTGCATGGCAGTTGTGGCAACTCTAAAAGGCCTATCAAAGGAACTTTTAGTTGCAGAATGCCTTAGAACTGTGTAACTTGTACAACGCTCTTGGTGGGTAATGATTTTTTTCTTCTTCCCTTTCGGTGTAAAATGTGGCCTACCTTTGTTATTTATATATGCTGTTATGCTCCTTTAATTTTTAGTTGCATTGCTTTACCAGGAAGAATAAGGAGGAGAAGATGATGGAAAATAAAGGGGGTCCTTGTTCTGTTGATCAAGGCAGCTTTACTTCGCTCTCATCCAAACGACACAAAGGCGATGTGTCGATCTCGCCCAAGGTTTGTATTTAACATTGTTATGTTTCCCTCACTGGTTGTACTGTCTCCTCATTCCTTTTGATGCCCGCACTTGGAAATATATGCTACTTTTATCACTTGCTTCTTGAGTTCTTAAACATGCTAAGCTTTAGTCAGAACTAACTGCAGTTTGTTGTCTAAGTTTTGGTATGCTGCGGTCTCTTTCTTTCTTGGCAGTTTGTGTTTTGCCACCATTTTGGTTCAGGGGCTATCACTTTGCTTTACACAAGGCAAGACATAGTTAGGCAAAAAGCATCTCAAAGAAAGTCACTAAAGTAGTAGTGATCTGACTTAGCAGTTCTATCTTAAGCAATTGCCTTAGTACCTGAAATGGGGAAGATGAAAAAATCAATGTAGGAAAAGAGGGGCAATTGGTGCTAGTAAAGCCATTCCTTAATAATATAATGAATTTCCCACCATTTTGGTTGATATTGCTATCGTGTTTCATTCGTAAGGCTCCTATCACTGTGGCTTGTGAGGTCTGAGTAAGCCAAGTCCTACATGGCTGCTTCCTTGGTTGAAGATACTAATGCCTAGGCTGTAATGAAACACCTTATTTAATCTGTAAATTATCACTGCACATGAGATTTACATGACTTCGTTAATTTTCACAGTCGAATTGAGTTTGGAAAGAAGTTAACGGCTTTGGTAGGTCATCATCTTTACCATATTTGGATATTCGAAACTTGAAGGTGGTACTGATTGCTGTTTTTTGTTATTGTGCTGATTTTTCTCACTGTACTATATGATTTGTGTATTTTTCATTAAAGAAAAAAGGTAAGCACAACTCTCCCACAGTGAAGTATTGGAGACCTACACGCTCTGGTTTTTGTGCCTTGTGGTAGTTTCTAATTTACCTTTTGGTTACAGGAGAGGAAAGAGAAGCTTAGTGAACGAATAGTGGCTCTACAGCAGCTTGTTTCACCATACGGAAAGGTAAATGCATTTGAATAATTGTAACTTGGAGAATTCACATGTATTCTCGTGCATTCCCCTGCTTAAAAGAAATATTGGCTCATGCCACGAATATTGCCTTTAATTTGATTACGAAGCCCCATACTGGATTTTCCCCGGTCCTGGTTTCAACGCTTGAAATTTTGTGCAGACGGATACGGCATCTGTCCTGCTGGAGGCAATGGATTACATACGTTTCCTTCATGAACAAGTGAAGGTTTGTGTTTTTCTTGCTAGGTTTGCAAAATTTTCTGATAACTTATTTGTTTGGATTTGATCATACTTGAACAGCAAAATGGGAAACTGAGATTTGTGTAAAGCGTAAGGTCATGAAAAAAAAACCTTCTGCCCTGAATCTCTTTTATAGGTGATTAGGATTAGGAGATATAACGTGGTGATGATAACTAGACAACAGCTGCACAAAGTCAACTAATTATAACAAAACCCTAATTTCTAGCAAACACAACTAATTAACATATATCCTTAGTTTATAACTATTAGAATGAATTTGGCTATTAGAACTACCTTCCATTCATAGTTTACTTGGTAGATATTGCAAAGCACTTTCAATCATAATGCGATACCCAATCAATCAGAGAAGTTCACCATGGTTCTTTATCAGTAATTTGTGCACTTTAGCCAAACCGTGCTTTCTGCCCTGTTATCCTCGTCTTGTCTAACTTCAATATTTTTTGTTGAATTCTTACTTTTTTGCTTCAAAAAACAACCTTTCAATATATTATGCCATGGGCGATTGAAGTTTGAGCTCCTGTTGGTTTTCAAGACTAATGTCTACAATTTGATTTCTGTTCTGGCCTTAAATATTTCTGCTGCACACAACCAGCTCTTAGCTGTTTCTTTGGTGTCCTTATCTGGTTATGTTTGCTCACGGTATACCTATTCTGGTGCGGTTCCAGGTGTTGAGTGCTCCTTTTCTCCAAAGTACACCAACAGCTAAAATGCAGGTAATCATGAGCTTTTGCTAAACAACTTTTCTATTGTATACACGTGCATGGTGAGGTTTCTGGTTTCATTTTTCTGGCACTGTTGAGACTCGGCATGATTTGAGTGAGAGCTAGGGGATAACTTTTAAGCCTTTTTGATTGTGTCCTGCAGGAAGTTGAGCAATGCAGTTTGAGAAATAGAGGTTTGTGTCTTGTCCCAGTTGCTTATACCATGGGAGTTGCACGCAGCAATGGTGCAGATATCTGGGCTCCTATCAAGACTACGTCTCCAAAGTCTGGGAACTCTTTCTCATGATCACGGTGACATGATTCATACTCGGTTTCTTGTGTTGCAAAAATGAATACACAATGAATTTAGTGTGGCAGATGCAGCTATTGAACCATATCTGTCGTGATGAGGGTATTTGTCATAACATGTGCTAGATGCAATCCCGTTCATTTTATGCTGGTGACGGGATCAAATGCAGTCTGGTACGATAATATATGTAATATGTACTTCTATGCTGATTATGCAACATGTATATTTGCGGACAATCCTAACAAATTATTTAGTTAATACATGGAGAGGGAAATTGTGGTTTGTTTTCTTGTTTGAACTTGTGCTAAACCTGTATTGTCAACTGCAAAAAAAAATAAATTAAAAATGCCTAGTGCTACTGCTCCTTGCGGTGATGGTAAATGCTCGAGATCTTCAATTTATGACTCTTATTTCTGACTCTACATGTGTTCATAACATCGATTACTATAATGTCACGAGTTCTATCGGCAACGCCAAAGCCAGGTGCGTGTTTCTGGAATTTATAGTGTGCAATTCTGCTGCTGCCCTGTTTGTGTACAAAGTACAAACAAGTTAGACTGGGGGGTCACCTGCCAAAATCTGTGTTAGTATCTGTCTTCACGGAGGTCACTCTGCACTTCTCTCATGCTCTTTATCATTTGACACAGGATTGTGATGTAGGAATGACCAGTTATCTCTAGAGACATTAGGGTTTGCATAGTCAAATCTTCAAAAGTCATGCAATATAATTTAAGGTGACAGACTATGAAGTCATCACCCAATTTGTATTGTCAATTTGCTTTCAAGCTTAAGGTGAAAAGATGACAAACAGATTTACTGCAGAGGCTTATCCAGTAAGTGTAGATAAAAAATTATGGGGGCTTCATACAACCCTTAAGATGGCAGTCACGTTAAAAAAAAAAAGCAACATTCCATTTGAGGTAGAACCACCTTACTCGCTGGAAGATAATGTGCCGCAATAACTAGGTGAAATGTATTTTCATTCTAGGAGTCGGACGGAATTTTTAGCTCATCCAGCAATAAAGGTTCCAGTAAAAGTCTAGAGATGTAAGTATGTAACACAAAGCAATAAATCCACAATTCGACCAGAAAGGAAATTACAATATGGATGCACTCAGTCACTTGGAGTTGCGTTTGAAGATTCTCAACACAATATTCTGTGCCACATATTGCCAGACGAGCTTATCCCTGCATACTCTGTCATTGTCCTGAAATATGTCTGTTTCGAGTTTTTTCCAGTACCTTTTTCCCATTTTTATCGGAGAAGAAACGCGAGCAGAGATATACTTCAGAAACAAAAGGTTGCAGCATCTCAGAAGATCAAATCAACCACCACGTTAGATAGCTGAAGCAGGTTTAACCTTTTCCCGCATGAACTGCAGTATGTGCTCGCGTTTCCAATTGTCAATTCTGCAAAGTGGAAAAGTAACAAAGGAAAATCAGTAAATAGAAAATATATTGTACCTCAGAAACGGGAGCTCCAAAATCCCCAAGACAAAGTGCATACATTTTATTTCTACCTTTGGATCATAGAGTGTACATACCACAATGTCACCTTCCTCACACATTGATGGCTATTTGTTAAACAACTGATTATGATTCTAAGGCAGCTAGACTTATTGGATATCGGTTGAATCAAAGGCATACCACATGAAAAGACCGCATTAATGTCACTCTCTAAAACAACATAATACTTTCAAAGAGACAAGTCAGGCATAATGCATGTTTCACTACTTTATGGGGTGCAGCAATGAAAAGGTATCAATCAGCAAAGCTATGAGAATAGATTTGCTAGCTTGAAGTTCTCAAAGTAAATATCATGAGTCACATGATGCCAGTATGCCACTAAACCATAACTGTGCAAGACCAGAAGTCAAAGTACCAGAGAAGCAGCTCACCTAATAGTTTCCTTATGTTGGCCATCATTATCCAACATAATCAACTTTGGAGGTGAATTGAAAAGATACTGAACTTTGACGGTGGGAAACTTATCCTTCTCCTCTTCAATAAAAGCAACAATTTCAGGATAAAAAACCAATTTCCTCATGCAAACCTCCAGTACCGCACCGGTGTAAGTAACCTGCATTGCAAGATATTCAGAAGCATCGTTGCTTCTTTTTGTCATCATAAGCAAAGATTAAAGGAGTGATTTGGTGACTCTCACTCTGTTTACATACGTGACAGCAAAATGAAACAGTATAATTAATGGTTGAGATATATGCAAGTAATACAGAATTAAACAGCAAATTTGAAATCACTTGCTACTGGATAACATAAATTTGAAATGTTTTAAAACAAGCATGATAACAGTGGTGATTTTCCAACCTACCTTCTCTCTCAATCACAATCCCCAAGAAGCCCCCTGCCAACCCACCAGCAATCTAAGGACCTTTTCCAGAATTGCCTTAGGCAAATGAAAAAAAAAAATGGAAGAACCCCAAATTTCTGAAGCTATGTAGTCATATATGGTCCAATCACCAATGAAAGTTATTTCCAGTCGATTGGTTTGAGCAGACCTAACCAAAACAATTTCCAAGAAGTTGCTATGTAATGTTAATTAGGACGACAACATTTTCTCCTTAGTTTTTGCTTTAGTAAGTCTAACCTGTTGTATTTAAACCAAAAACTGAGTGGGTAATATGAACTTCGCCAATTTCTACTTGAAAATAAGAAAAATGAAGAAAGAGTAAACGCGAGGCTGCATTTTAAGTACTAGGTACATGTATTAACTATTAACCAGTGCTTTACAGTTACCAAAGCCTATATAATAGCTCATTTTACTTTTCAAACAAGAATGGAGATATAGGTGAGAGTAACGGGCAAATAGATGAATTTCTTAAGGCAGTTTCAACTTTCAAGTTTGAAGAATAGTTTTGAGTGTCTACCTTGCTCATGGAATCATCAGAATCCTCCGTGCAACACTTCAAACAGTCAGATACCAATTCTGCAGCCAAAACTTTAATTTTAGAATATATTTTCTTAAATGGCACTTTCAATATATTTAGCCATGATGGAAATATTCTACCAAATCCGCAAGCAAGCTCCAACCTAGAAGATAAGTTAAATAAACTAAAAAGGAATATGTAACCAAAACAATATCCCATTATACTGCCTCTAGTTGAATTATAGATCTTCGAGAAACTAGTGTCATTGTTGGACTTCTACTCTGATATACAAGTGATAGATGCACCTCTACATAATGCAAAGCCATCACAAGTTTCTTGCCATAATCAATTATGTCTTAACAGTGAGTTTCCTGCTTCTGTCATGCAATGCAACAGCTGTTGACTGACATACTTCAATCAATTTTTCCATAATCATATGTTCTTCTCTCTATATATTTTACTCATGCCTACAGCCTGGTGAAGGACTAATTTTGATGGCTGAATAAACCTCGCAGCAAAAGTCAAGTAGAAGGACCGGGTTTCTATCAGCAGTACATGCATGATCAAGTGCTCTTCATGCTCATGCTTCAGCATAACAACATCTGTTAAGAAAACTTGACAATGGGATATTTCATTGCTTCCTCATCTAGTTCAAATAAAGCAACAACACAACAAAAGCAGTTTTTTTAGACTCAAACTTCTGTTATATCAATAAATACTTTTAGCTTACTACTCAAATATTCCCTAGAATTTCTTTGCCCCAGCAGAAACACTTTCCCCCAAAAGAGTTTTCTGTCAAAACAAACCGAGTCATTTCAGACACTTGCTTAAAGAAATATGGTCAAAGAGTAATTGGTGTCAATTAACTACATACAGATTCTTAATTCTTTTGTGATTTCCATCCATATCCACAAACCCACTTGACAGTCCTAAATGATAAACCTACAACTGGGAAATGGAAAAGGAAAAAAATTATCAATTTCTTGCTGCCAAACCAATAATTGCGATATCCAGCAGTCAAATCCCAATTATTGCTCAATGAAGGAACTGTGACATAATAAATTTCAAACCCAATAGAAGGAAAAATAAATCCATGAAAATTGAAGTAGCAATAACAAATGTAAATCTTAAGTCAAAACAAAGCAGCAATACATATTTTTATGCGAAAACCCAGATAGTGAATATACCTTGGTCCTTAACATACTCGGAAAGAGTGTTGCAGTCGGAGCAGAGAGCAAGACCGGTGAACCCCAGATCCTCACATTCTCTGGAGCTCAGTTTCTCTCTTGACGACACGGTTGAAGATACAACAAGTATCACAAGAACTAACGACGGTATAACATAATTCTTCCGCAGAATAACATCCATCAAACCCATCTCTCCTTTTCTTCTCTCGTTATGGATCGATCGAAGCCGCTCAGCTGCCCGAGTCTTGACGATATGTTCGATACTGGAAGTCCGGGATCTCTCTATCAAATCTCGATCGGCACCAAACGGCGACATTTTAACTAGTAGGAAAATATTTAGTACTGTATGAAACTTGGGCCTAGATAACTGAGTGGGCCAAGAAAGCGTTTGTGAAAAGAACTGGGCCGTAGTGGGCTTGCACCCGGCCTGATAACATGACTACCGTCAGTCCAGGTTGACGATATTTTGCGAGTCGGCGCCAAATTGTCTTGGTGATAAACGAGTGATCGACAACCAAAAAAATCTGTTTAATTCAGCTTTATTCATTTCTTACACGCAAACCAAGCCTACGCCGTTGTCCTTCATCTCTTATCCTCGTCATCTTCTCCGGCGGACACCCTGGTCACCGGAATTAAGGTACGTAAACGATCGAATTTGTTCAGTCACATAGTTCTTGGAACCCTAATTTTATTCACCTCGAATGTTGTTTATGCGAACATTAAGTATCAAGTAAGTAAGAAGAAGAGGTTGGATTTGATTGAGTTGGATTTGACTTTTTCCGAGCATCGTGGTTTTCGTTTGTTGCTGTTCGAAATTGAATCAGTTTCCATGAATTCTGATTGAGCTTGGAGAGTTTTATATGCTCTATATGTTTAGTTTATTTGGTTAGAGTCGGATGTCCTTTGCCATCCTTTTGGAATTACTTCTCTTCGGAAAACTTTCATGCATTATTTTCTTTGAATAAATTAGCCTAATTAGCAAACTTAACTGATTTATATTTGCCTTGGATCATAATTGGTGCAGTTTTTAATGGCCTCAAATGCTATGGCTGGCTCAAGCTCTCTTGTGAATTCGATGATTGTTCCTCATCTGCCCAGGTCCTTGGGCCTAAGAGATGACGCTTATTCAACAAGAAGCCAGGTGAAGCCAATACCTTCACGTCGTCTGTGGAACTGTGGCACACCTTTGACATCATTTCATGTCATGCCCCGGTCCATTAGCTCTTCAATAAGGTAACTTCTTCTCTCTGATTAGTTTATCTATGTTTTCTTTCACTCTATTCGCCATTTCTAATAAAGTTGATAATTGCAGGTTTTTGTATTTGTAGCCATTTCAAAGCTGGTGAACTTACATTGAAATTTCATTTAGTATTGGTATAGTGGTTGCTGGTGATGCCATTTTTTGCCCCTTTTGTGATGACTACTGTTATATTCAGTGTCCATTGTGAATTTGCTCTCTCATGTAAATTTAACTTATGAAGAATATTTGTTCCTGAATAGATGTACCTTTCGAGATCATATTGACTAGTTAGTATAAGCGTGTGGCCTCACTTAGCATTTAATGTGATGATATTTTACTCCCATTTCAATGAAAAAATATTTGCAAAATACCTGTACCCAATTAGAATTCTGTTGCTTATGTAAGGATGTTATCTTATGGATTAGTGGATAATTTTACTGCAAGTTATGTGGGTAGCTGGTGTTAAATTTGCAAGAATATCTGTCCGTCCTTTTACTGTGTTGCTGGAAATTAGGATTTACTTCTTTCATGGTGTTGTTATGATGATGTCGAGATTTGTAGAATAGTTGTTGGCAAGTTAGGGATGGGCTAAGCGGGTTTAGCAGAAATAGAAGCCGTTGGAAGGTTGTGTTTATGGAATTTGTGGTTGTCTGATCTTTTGAAAGTTAGAATATTCTATGTCTCATAAGTGATGTGAATTTCATTTTTTTAAATTTATTCTATACTCCGTAGAATTTCTGCATTGTGTTTATGAAATTTTGAGGACGCTTAGCTATACATTGCCGACCTTTCTTTTGTTATTTTAGCCCTTCTTTTGTTTCTCATAATAGTCTATTATATTTTTTTAGTAATCATTTATGCATGGTATTTCTCAATGATTCACATGGCTTACCAAAAAATAAAAAGTGTAGGAATAAGGCTTTGATGATGGTGATGTTGCTGGTGGAATATTTTTTTTTTAATTTATTTGCTCTTTTGAATTTCTATATGTTAAAGGTGGCCATATGAAGTTGGAAATGTTGGATTAGGATCCTGTAGAAAGAAGAGCCTTACTCTTAAACGGCATAGTTCCTTGCTTGGTGGAAGAGTGCTTGAGGGTCCTTTTCCAGAGCAACGAAATTGTATTTCTTGCTCTTTGAACCGGTGTAGCAGTCAAACCAGCATTAAAAGGTCTATACCAAGAGCCTTTTCAGACAAATCTTCTTTTCATTTATCAAGGCATTCGCTTGATGCTGTTTCTGTAAGTAAGCTGTCATGACTGGTTTCTTTTGATAGCCACCTGTCCTGTATTTTTGATATAGGACTTTTGGTTTCCTTTGTTTGCATTTGTTTCATTAACATGAATCATGAATCTGACCTTGGTTGAATTTTAGTGGAAATGGAATTTACATTTTTATTGTGAAGCCTCAGATCTCTGAAAGAGTAACTTTAAAAGTAATAGTTATATAGTTAAAGAATAGCGATGAAATTTCTCTAGGGTTACATTTAAAACTTAAATTATTCCACTTGTTTAATTGGTTTAACGCTTAATTTTATCTCTATGTTCCACTTCAAGTGTAAGAAACTACAAAAAAACTTCAAATGCCTCCAATCCTCACTCTGCAATTCTCATCATGCATTTCCTATGTTTTAAACCAATTTGTCAACTTGCTTCAGGTGCCAAAAGTACCTTTAATACATCTGCTAGGCATTTTAACTAACTATTGATTCGGTTATAAATTATTCTTTTGAACTTGGCTGACTTCAAAGTAGAAGTACGCAAACAGGTATGTGGTGAAAATAAACTGATAGTAACTTGCCTAATCTGCTCAGGTTGTTTTGCAGTTACCCCATGAATGGTAATTTGGTTGTTTTTATGGTGGCTATAATAACTTTCAAAAGTATGATGTGAGGCGACATGGTTTATATGGACTCTAGAACACTCTTGTTATAGCAGGATTACAACTCTGACTAAGAAACTAACTCAGAAAATGAGGTGTTTTTATGGTTGGTTATAACTTTGAGAATTATTATGAAATGACGAGACGTGATCTATATGGACTCAAGAACACACTTGTTATAACGGGATTACAACTCTTGACTCAGAAACTTACTCAGAAAATGGGGCTGACAAAAATTGAGTAAAGGGCCACTTGTAAGTCCTGGTGGGCAAGTAATACCCACTATCCAGTTGAATATTTGACAGACCAAAATTAAGGTCACTCCTGTGAATTAGAAAATTTTCAAATTTTTTCTTGCATATGACAGTAAAACATGAATATAACCAGAAATATTTATAAAGTCGTAAAATAACCAACCTTTACATCAAATTTTATATCGAGGTGCGTTTTCTGGTAGCATAGAATTTATTATCTCACTACACTTGGTAGCTGAGGGGAGTGGGGAAGAATTAGAACGTGAATGTGAATGGAATTTTTCTTGTTTGCATTAGAAATGCCAATAAGAATGATTCCTGCAAGTGTTTGGCATTGGAAGAACGAGTGCACTGGGAAGAATTTTGCCGGTGTACATTTTCCTTTCTCGACCTCAGTTCCATGCGAGAGAGCTCAAAATGGGTTCATATATTCAATATATAGTGCTATAAAAAATGATCACTCTGCTATGCTTTACTGGATTAGATTATTGGAACCTTTCAATATAACATAATAACAAGTAGTATAATTGATTATGTTAATTTATTATATAGTGAGAAAAAAGGTTATGAAACTTTACGTATTATTGGTATAGTTTTTATAATTATTGCTGTTATTATACTTTGTGGTTATTGTCTAATCTGTTAAATCCAGGCTGAAATTCAGATGATATATTGCCATATGATCCCATGTACTAATTTTTTTTTGTTTGCATTGATGATCTTGTTTCTCTATTTTTATCGTCTTCCATTGAACAGCAGACCTTGTAAGTTTAGCTTCACAAATTGTGGTTCACATTTATCATACATATTTTTTTCCACTCAAGGTAATATTCAACATTATCATCCCTTCACCCAGAAACTCCCCACCTTCACATCACCGTACTTAAATCAGGAGTGCGCACTAACCTCTGTTCCTATCCAGGACATCATGCTGGGATCTTTTGGTTCGTATCATGACAAAGTATAGCCTTTTGTTGAATTACATTGGCTATGTACTGATATTCCCCTCCAGCACTACGAGGGACTCTATTTGGCTTTCACATTGAGAACTGTCAACTAATGATAATACACTAACTTGATGCCTAGTAAACGCCTACTGAATTTCGTGAACTCATTGAAGACCTTGAACTTCAATCCATTGGGAACATATCACTACTGTATGCAGTAATTTCAAGCTGCCGTCAGATATAACACACTCATGACTGATGGAGTATATCTGGTGTAACTCCATAGTTTTCATGACTTTATCTGTATAATTTAAGTTTTGCCTTCAATTGTATGTCCCATGAGTGCCCCAGATAAAACTATGCATGGTTACTCTGTGGTGTCATTGCATTTGGAATGGCGGTAATATGATTTGGAAAACTTTCAAAGGAAATCTTCTTGTCATGTTAAATTACATGTTTCTGATATCATTTGAAGATTTAGTGTAATTTTGTAGCATTTATGTAATTTATAATGTTGCCATCTTGTTGAAGGGTGTTTAGAGTGACTTCAGTTCATTATATCTTGTTTCTCCTTCCTCCCCAGACAGTTATTGTAATATGTATATTTTTCCATGTGAAGCAGGCCCGCATTCCACATGCCACTGTTGGGCCGAATGAACCACATGCAGCAAGTACAGCCTCCCCAGATGGTATTCTTGAGAGGCAAGATTTGGATGTATTGTGTCCCCAATTAAATCAACAAGAATTAGTTGGGTTCTTAAATTCAGAACTTCCGTCTCATCCGAAGTTGTATCGAGGACAATTGAAAAATGGGTTGCGTTACCTTATTTTGCCAAATAAAGTTCCACCAAACAGGTATTGTTTCTTCAACTGCGTGGGTTTTGCATTTTAATTTGGTGGTGTTCATGGGCACTCTTAATGTGTTACATTCACATTGGGATAGGTGGTGCTACTGGGTAATAGAAGCGAATGCTTTGCCACTGGTTGTCTACGCCATATCAATTCTAATTCGCCCTCCTTGCCCCAGCAAAGACAAAATAAAGAATTCTCATGGGAATGGTAGCTTGCTTACGCCAGGCCATGGTTGACGGCATTTCGATTTTTAATTTTTGTATGCGTCTATCCTTTGGTTTTTGGCCAAAATGCACCTTCCGTTGGTGTTTAGGAGGATATTTTGATAGATACCCGTTGTGGATGCCATTGGCTATCAAGTTGAAAGGGCCAGCAATGCTGATACGTAGGAAAAGATAAACTCCAAAGCTGTTGTCGGAATAGTAGTTTCTAATACATAGGAAAATATAAACTCCAAAGCTGTTGTGGGAATAGTGGTTACCTTGCCCCTACAGAAGTTGTATATATTACTCTCCTGTTTTGTTAGCAAGTTGCTTACTAATGCAAGGTCGGGTAGTCCTTTCCACATCTTTTGTGTGTGTATGTTTGTGTGTTACCAATAGAAATTCCATGATTCGGTCACAAAAATGCAAGATATGTTCCTGTGGAATGTGTAATGTCGCTAGAATAAAACCGTAGGAGTGCTTATATGTATGTATGTATGTGTGTGTGTGCGCTTTTTGTAAATCTATCTCTTTGTGTGTAGTTCATAAACCAACTCTTTGGATTTTCAGGTTTGAAGCACACATGGAAGTTCATGCTGGATCAATTGACGAAGAAGATGACGAGCAAGGAATTGCTCATATGATTGAACATGTTGCATTCCTTGGAAGTAAAAAGCGTGAGAAACTTCTTGGCACAGGTGCCCGGTCTAATGCTTACACTGATTTCCACCACACAGTGTTCCACATTCATTCACCAACTAGTACAAAGGTTAGTTATTCTTCTTATAAATTGTTCCTTGATTTTATTTTTTTCTTTTGGTGGAGATTGTTAATGGTTATTGAATGTTAAATTGAATTTTTGTTTTGCCACCTTCGTATTTTTAAAACATAATTTCTTTTACCTCTTTTCATTCTCTGTGATGCTATTTCTTTTGATTTGGTCTGAAACTTTACAGCAGCATTTTTCATGGAATTGATCTTAGAAAAAAATGAAAAGCCTAAAAAGTTAAATATTCATCATTATCAACGTATTGATATTTGTTGATTGAGAACTAATCCAATATCGTAAAACTTGGATACCAAAGAAATGATTACTATATGGTATGGAGTAGCAAATACAACTATGCTTTGAATTTTTTTTTTAATAGAACTATGCTTTGAAATTAGAGCACCAATTAGTGAGATCTCACTAATATAATTTACGTACGGTCGTACGGAAACAATCAAGTTTTTCCCCTAAACAATGTATTAGGAAAAATGTTTCCTTGTACTAGGATTCTATCAATTTATGCCTTTAAAAGAAATAGATGATAAACCTTTTGAACTTTTTACTATAATTTCTTATCTTTTACATACATAAACAGAGTTGTATTTTATGTCTCAAAAGTTTTTTCAATGTGCATCACAAACCTTGTAAGAATCATTTGATATGCTCAATTGGTTAAAGGAAAAAAAATAGTTTAGCTTTTTTAGTGCGGGAAAAGCAATATGGCAAAGGATATTGACTTATTTCTCCATTCTTCCAAAAGAGAACTTTTGATGACAAAAAAAGGCTTGTTACGCAAGACGAAGATTTGGTAAGTTAGATCCTACTTCACGGCAAATCAATGAGGAAGCTTTGGAAATGTTTGTCAGTTTCATGAAATGTCATGGGTGGTTGTTGGATCCGTGGAAATGGAGCTTAAGTCGGACCTTCAATAGCAAAAAGCCAAAGACAATAGACCTGAAGGGCATCACAGTCTAGTCCCATTGATGACTTGTTGGCATTTGGAGAGAAAGGAAAGTGAGTTGTCTGTGAGAAGAAACATCAATAAGAGTTGTTAAGATATTGTAATGTTGATGAAAACCTTCCGTTTGGTGTGATTCAGTTAATCTCATGTAGATAAGTTCCTAGGATTGCATTTGGCTGGCACCCCCTTAGAGCCTTTTCAAAAGAATTCTTTTGTTTGCTGATAAAGAAAAGAGTTGTTAAGATACGTGGTTAACCTCTCTTTACTTTTGGATCCATGTAAATTTGAATTTAATTTGCAATGCGCTAAAATGTTTTAAAAGCTTGTTTTTTTATAAGGTTTCTTGTAGTGGGCGATGCCCCTTGGGTCCCTTGCCTTAATTTGGAATTTGACATCCTTGAAAGGTTTTGCGCATTTGGAGTACACAGGAAATATCAGCACTCAAGTTGGCTAGATTAAGGACATTCAAGTAGAATGCATGTTTTATATTCCTTGTAAAATATAACTTCTATGCCTGAACTCAATTACTTGAAATAAAGTTTGAAATTATTCCTAAGGTCAAGTTTCTGATGGTCATTGTTGAATCTCTAATGGTTTTTCTTTATCTTTTACGTGTGTTTAGAAGTTTTTTTGTCATTTGACCTCAAATTCAACATTTGTTAACACACCAGTGGAATGTGTTTTGCAGGACTCTGATGACTTGCTTCCGCTTGTGTTGGATGCCTTGAATGAGGTATTGACGATTCTTTGCTATATGCTTTCAGATACAAGCATTGAATATCAAATATCACCTTTATTAATTAGGGAGAGATGACTTACCTTGCTGGTAGGGTAACAATGAGAATGGCTAGTAGTTTTTATTTTTATTTTTTTATAGAAAACCTCCCCCCTGTCCATTATCCTTCCGATATTTCAGAATCCAGCTAGTACATTGCTTCCACCCCAACAATCGGGTAGTATGGAGTAGCACCAAGACATTTTTACCTTTTCAAATTATGTTATTTTGGGATATTCTGTACCCCAGAAACCTACATTGCATAGTCTGTGGGATACGACCCAAAACATCATCAATACCTTGAATTGCCAATCAACATCAGAAGAAAAACTATTTTGCTTAGTAAGAGAAGATTTATCTGCAGACGTGAAGTTTGTTTTCCATCAATCTTTGTGTCAAAGAAAAGGAAAACAATATAACAAATTTAGAAGAAACAAGGAAAAAGCTACGATGAAGTTTACAAATCGGCTCATTTGATGCAACTACCTTCCATGAGCATGCGCCTGAATTTTCCAAACTGGCCATCTCTACACAAGACGAGGTTGACAGGTTGTCGCAAAGATTTTCTATATCAGAGCAATCCTAGACCTGAAATCAGTTTATGCAAACAGAAATCTGGGGTTTCCAAAGGATTAATGACCAAAACAGTTAGACCCTTCATAGCCCATTCCTTGGTTGTTGTTAAGCTTGCAGTATGTCAGACTACAGAGCCATGCTTCGGTTGAAAGAAATTTGTGCACCGGACTATAAGAATTCTAGTGTCCTGGCTGATGAGAATGAGAATATTAGCGAAGAAGATCTTGAATATAGGGAGTTTTGAGTGTAGCGTAAATTAACGGGGTATTTCATTTCTTACATTGTGAATTGTTAAGCTGACTGTCAGTTAATTGACGGCGGTTTTCTCTACATTATATTGAACCTCAGGAGAGGCAAGTACCTTTATTAAAACTATAGGGTGTAAGTGTCTTTTCCGACACCTCAGGGGTGGTTACTATATTTTTCCAATACCAGTAGCAATAGCAGTAGCAGTACCAGGAGCAATAGCAATAGCAGCTATGGGGAAGTTGGTGATGATGGTCATGATAACCGTAGCAAATATGATGAATGTTATGTGATGATTTACTCGAAAGTTTCTGTTACAATAGGTTTACAGGAGTTTGCAATAACTATAAGCTAAATAGTTTTGATTTAGTATTCTTACAAATTACAATAACTGGTTGGTCTTGCTTCCAGACTCTCTATATGATAATATTAAATGCATCAGCGAGCCAATTTAATTTCTGTCATTGTTTTTAGATACCAGTATGAACTTGCTTCTTTTTAATTCTTCATTCCTTCTTCCCCATTCATTTTTTTTTATTCTGCAATAGTTTTTTTTTTTGTCTGTACTCATATGCCTCTTAGCTGCCCACAGATAGCTTTTCACCCTAAGTTCCTTGCTTCTCGAGTTGAAAAGGAACGCCGTGCCATACTTTCAGAGTTACAGATGATGAACACAATTGAATATCGTGTTGATTGCCAGGTATGAATGAGGATTTTCTTTTGATTGTAATGAAGAGGATTTTTTTTATCTGGTTGCTTAATCTAGTCGGTCAGTTTCTTTGGGCTCTTCTATTTTTTTTTTCTTTTAACTTTATTTTCAGTCAGTTTATCTTGGTGGTTTTGAATACCATTTCTTTACTTTTGGCCGCAGTTGTTACAGCATTTACATTCAGAGAACAAGCTGAGCAAAAGGTTCCCAATTGGATTGGAAGAGCAGATCAAGAAGTGGGATGCGGATAAGATTAGGAAATTCCATGAGCGTTGGTACTTCCCTGCAAATGCAACTTTGTACATAGTGGGAGACATAGATAACATTTCAAAGACAGTTCACCAGATTGAAGTATGCCATAAATGAATTTAATGATTTAATTAACTTTTGATTCCTGTGACCATGCAACAACAATTTTTTGTTCATATGCAGGCTGTCTTTGGACAAAATGGTCTTGAAAACGCGACAGCTGTTACACCTAGTCCTAGTGCATTTGGTGCAATGGCTAATTTTCTTGTTCCTAAATTCTCTGTGGGACTATCTGGAGGTTTACCTCAAGAAAGATCATCGAATTCTGTCGATCAGTCAAAATTCATTAAAAGGGAAAGACATGCAGTTCGTCCTCCTGTGAAGCACGATTGGTCTCTCCCTGGAATCAGTACAGATGTCAAACCACCTCAGATTTTTCAACATGAGTTGCTTCAGAACTTCGCAATCAACATGTTCTGTAAGGTGGATAGTTAGTGTCCTTCAGGCATCTTCTTGTGTTTATTCCGGATATTGCAAATATTTTCCATTTTCTCTCTCTAAATGTGATACAGTGATCCATGGTTTCTAGTTTCTCCTTCTGGCCATAGTAGATTTTTAGGACACCTAGCAAATTTTGTTATGAGAAAGTCCCATTTAAAAGTCACTCTCTTTCTAGCTGTAGAGCATATCTCACTAAAGAAATTCTTCACCTTCTTGGGGCAGACGAGGGGAGATTTGTCCCTCCTCCTCCTCCATCTCTGATATACTTTCTGAACTAGTTTTTAGTACCCTTTTTTTAGTTTTTTCATTCAAGTTTGCTGCAAACTTGCACAATAAATCTTGCAATGGAGCTCTTCCTGCAGTCTCTTCACAAGGTGGTCTTTTTTCCTCCTATAGAGGTCAATCTTGGGTGGTTGGCAGTGGCAGAGCCACTTGGAAATCACTGTGGCTTTAGTTAGGCTTATATATAAAAAAGAAAATGCGTCCCCATTGGTTATAATTTGAGGCCCCCAATGCCCAAGTCCAATCTATATGAAACAATGAAAATCTTCTCCATTCTAATTCATTCAACCATTCTAGCCTAGTGGCTTAGGCTCCCAATCTTGGTCTCTACTACCCCCACCTAATGGAACTCGCACACAGTAGACAACACGATTGATCTTTGACTCTTGAGTATCAACTAGAGACATACATTGCAGATATATGAAGAGATTAAAGATTTAATTAGTTGAAGGGGCTTGGTGATCTTTCTAGATTGCCAGTGCAAATAAAGATGTATCTATCTTCTGCTTGATTAGCATTGCTTTTTTCTATAGTAACGGCAAGTGTAGAAAAATTGTCAAGACGGATTTGTGCAATAGGATGAGTGACTAATTTTAAAATGATTGTCTTGTATGTTTCATAGAAAAAGAATTGCTTGCAACTATTACTAATTGTGTTATAATAGGTCGTTTTCAAAATATCAAAATTTGTAAATAAAATTGTAATAAATGTAGATGTAATGTTTTTATGTTTGAAACTATTACTAGTGATTATCTTTGTGTCTACAAATAGAAAAAAAAAATTCCCGGGGGCACTGCCCCTGAACCCCCACTACTTAGTTGTGCCCCCAATGAGTTCAAATCCTGGATCGGCCACTTGTGGTTGGAGGGGTGGTCCAACGATGGTCTTCCGATCCAGCCATGTTTAAGTTGTTTGAGGCATGGTATTTGTGGATATGGCCACAATCCTTTTGTTTGGATTCAACTCTTGGAATAATCTCTAGTGTAAGATCTGACAGGGTTTCATTTGTTTTGCATTTTGTTTTTCTTGTGCCAGCCACCAGACTGACCAGAGTTGATCTGAATGGTTTAGATCTAGGTCTATGGGCCGCACTTTTTAGAGCTGCATTCGTCGTGTATGTGTGTATTGAGTTAGATTTTGGATCTAGATTGGCATGGCCACCTGCATTCTTAGTAATGAATTACAAGTTCGCCCAAAAAAAACAAATGAGCTTATTTTTCAACCTAAAAGGGCGAAGAAATTTGAGAATGTGAGTTATTGTGTATATCCATTTAAAACATTTTAGGTTCTTAAAATGGAGTTGCATTGAACTTAATATCATCTGATGACTCTAAAGACTGCTACAGTCTCTCTCTCTCTCTCTTAGAGCTCTTGATCTTGCTCCCATTTTGGTACTGCAGAGGAAATTTCTCAAATATTTCCGTGTACTTATAGTTATCTTGACATATGAATGCCATTTGTTTATGTTATTTTAATTCCAGAATCCTGAAGTTCTTGATGATCCTGAGTCAATGGTCCTCACTAATCATGTATTTTGTTATTTTTGTTATACTCTCTGGAACATATATCATAGCAGCCTTTAAGTTTTGTTTTCCTCTAGTCCTCTTATATTTTGTCTTAACTGGTGCAAAGTTTGGACAGTGTGTTTAATTGGATTATTTTTCATGCTGTATCAAATTTGTGCAGATTCCAGTTAACAAGGTTCGAACATATGGTGATCTGCGTAATGTACTGATGAAGAGAATATTTTTATCTGCCCTACATTTCAGGATTAATACTAGATATAAGGTGCAGTTCTGATGTTTCATTTATTATTTCAATAATTGTTGGTAGATAACTAGATATAATTGTGAGCTATTTGATTTCCATGAAATTTTTTTTTTTATTTCAAGTTTATGGTTTTTTTATCAAGAAGTTATGTAGCTGATTTTTCTTTAAATGTAGGTTTTGATTTCATTGCAGTGCCTTGCCTTTTTATTTCATTTTGCAATGTTTTTGATTGAATTTTTCGGTACAAGGTTCTCTCGAGTGACAAGTATGTAATGGTTTATAAAAGCTAAAAAATGGGTTGACTTACTGTAAGTGCTTATATGTTGACCTCTGGGAAGAAATAAATGTGTGATGTAACCTTTTGTATTGGTATACAAAAAAACTCTCTCCAGGGACGAACTTTTTACTTTTTCGTCTAATTTAAACAAAACTTGGTATTTTTTTCATCATTTTGGTACGAAACGTTGTACAGAGCCTAAATTAGCAAGTTAGACATCTAAGAATAATAAAAAAGGTACAACGGTTCTCTTTGATGGTTCAGAATTGTTCAACTCTCTCCATGAACAAACTATATACTTTTGAAATCTTACTGTGAGTTTAGGGTTTAGGGTGCGTGACTATTAGAATTATGAATCAAACAAGCAACTTGACTCTGCATTCTTTTGTAGGATATTGGAAATTGTTCGTTCTCATGATTTATGTATTTGCTTATTTCTCTTGTACAAGGAACTAGTGAGTTGAAGCAATCGTTTGTGTTTGAGTTTGTAACTTTGTTCCCAATTTGTTTTGAGTTTTACATTGATGTTATCAAACCATTCAGAAGCTTTGCTAATTCACGGCTATTTTCAGAGTTCAAATCCACCATTCACCTCAATTGAATTGGATCATAGTGATTCTGGAAGGGAAGGGTGCACTGTCACAACTCTTACAGTAACAGCAGAGCCCAAGAACTGGCAAAATGCAATCAGAGTTGCTGTTCATGAGGTTTGTACCCTATACTTTCCGTGTTTTCCACAGTTCAATCAATAGATATTCTGTTCTCTTCGAAGTTTTTATTTCCTTAAGCTGCATTGTTATATTGCCATTTGGATTTAGTATCACAATGCTGTTGAATGTATATATGACGTTGTTGTTTGTTTTCCCAGTGTTAAAAAACTAGATACATATAATCCTGAGTTCCCTTGTCTTAAATATTTTGCTTGGTGCAGGTCCGACGACTTAAAGAATTTGGTGTCACCAAGGGTGAATTAACTCGCTACATGGATGCTTTATTAAAGGATAGCGAGCATCTGGCAGCAATGATTGATAATGTATCATCAGTTGACAATCTTGAATTTATCATGGAAAGTGATGCACTGGGTCATTCTGTAATGGATCAGATACATGGCCATGAGAGTTTGGTTGCTATTGCTGGAACGGTTACTCTTGAAGAAGTAATTTTCACGCACAACTTTCAATATAAGTATCATATGCTAGGAACGTGCAACCTCATGGTCATAGAACCTGTAGTCCAGTAAACATTTCATACTTTCGTGGCATTGGCATTCTTTCTAAAAGCGTACTTCATTCATTTCAAAAATTGGAGGTTCTCAATGGCTCTTTATTAAGGGTCTTAAATCAAGTTGAATTCCATCATAATGTGCACCCTGTAATTATGGTGGGAATGCTTTGACATCATTATACCACTTGAGGTATGCATTCTGTCTTGTATGGAGATCAAGAGCTCATCAAAGTTTCCACGAGAAAGCTCATGGTTTCATCAATATTCATGACTTGGAAAACTACCTTCTCAAAATGCCGTGACAAACAATCATATACCCTACTGTTTGCTTTTTTTTAAAGAATTACTACATGTAACTGGTTGGACATATCGCTGGATGATAATATTATCAAGACTAAGCTCGTGCATGAGAAGTGCTTCTTTGAATTATTCCATTAGTGAATTATAATTAAATTTTTCCAAGTTTTGTTTTTTGTTTTTTTTTTTTTTTTCATTCATTCTATCGTATTTGTCTTTTTTCGTTGTTGATGTTTTTCTCACTCCTCTATATGCCAACTTTTTGTTATGTAGGTAAACTCCACGGGTGCAAAGGTGTTAGAATTTATTTCTGACTTTGGAAAACCTACTGCACCCCTTCCTGCAGCGATTGTTGCATGCGTCCCAAAGAAAATGCATGTTGATGGAGTTGGTGAAACTGAGTTCAAGATATCCGCAAGTGAGATTACTACTGCAGTAAAATCAGGATTGGAGGAGCCCATTGAGGCTGAGCCAGAGGTTTCTTTTGAAACTTTCCCAGCTTATGTCTTTGAACACCAAATCTTTGGCTTTTTATGTAAAAATCATCTATTGAAGTAAATTTTTTGCGGATTTTTTTTTTCGTGAATTATTTATGCAGCTTGAAGTGCCAAAAGAGTTGATTTCTTCATCACAGTTAGAGGAATTAAAATTGCAGCAGAGGCCATCCTTTGTTCCTTTAAGTCCTGTAGCAAATGTCATGAAAGTGCTTGACATGGATACAGGGATCACTCAATGTTGCCTTTCAAATGGAATCCCTATCAATTACAGGGTATGTCTAGACATGTATATTTGTCTTCAGTTTCTTGCGGGCAATTTTTTCGAAGATTACACCATGTTTTATGCTTTTGATTGTGCCTTTATTTCGTAACATTGTATTTATGTATGTGCTTGTGAATGCATATAAGAGTGGAATTATCGATTCAATTAGAATGCTACATGTTGTATGATAACCTGCTGTTGTCCTTGCCCAAAGAGGTCCTCATTTTGTAACTCATCTCCTTTTCTCACCAGAAAGTAGTGAAAGAGGGTGGTCTGCATTAAAGAGGAACCCTTCTGACCAAGCTCGTGAATTTCTTTGTTCTCTCGCTAATTGATGAATGTCCGAGTATGATGACTTTTTGGTTTGATGAATGCAAAGTTTTCGGTGGTGATCATGCATTACAACTAGATGTTTTTGATCCATGAGAATATATGCATTAAGAATGATTTATATTTCGCAGCATTAATATTCTTTTCGTGTATAGATTTCGAAAAGTGAAGCCCAGGGAGGAGTTATGCGGCTAATTGTTGGTGGGGGACGAGCGGACGAAAGTGCTGATTCAAGAGGAGCTGTTGTTGTTGGTGTTCGAACTCTTAGTGAGGGAGGCCGTGTTGGCAACTTTTCAAGGGAACAGGTCAAAAATCAAAATACTTTTAAATAATACTTTCTCCTCTTTTCAGGTTTCTATATTTCTGATTACTGGCCCTTAATTCCCCTGAGTGTCTCTTTTTCTATTTCTGATTCATGTTTAAGTTTAAAAGCTTAAACTTCATCTCTTCTTTAAGACTATAAACTTTTAGAATTATGTAAATTATAAAGTTGGCAACACGGATTTCACTTTTAGTTTTTCTATAATGACTTTTTTTAAAAGTTTGGTGGAATCGAGGGCATTTGTCTGATCATTTGAGCGTGTGGTGCTTAACTAGGTAGTAACTGGTATATCAGTCTTTCACTAAGGCGTCAGTCACACCAGGTTTATTTTGTCATGTGTTAGTGATCCCCCAATCAACATGATGTTATTGCACTAGCAGGTTCTAATGATGACAATAGGACCAAGCATCATACTTTTGTTTCCAGTTTATTGAACAAAGGCACTGTTCCCATTTAAATTCCTAAATTCATATAGCTTTTAATATTTATTAATAACATACTGAAATACTTTGTGTTATGCGTGCCTTGCATGCCTTTAACTCCTTTGCATCTCAGATCTCAGATTCGTGGGAACTTCTACTAGAACTGGGTACAATGTACATTGAAGTTTTGCTATTAGAACCAAGAGACTAATTCATCACAAAGTTATCCATAGACGACAGCTTTATTCTTTGACACTTACATGATTTTTCTTCTGAAATTCAGAAAGGGAGACAACACGCTTCTGCACTGCTTTCCCTGTTTGTCAATTTGGCATATTCTTATTACCCATCTCACTTTCAAATTAAAGTTGATTTAATTGCAATGCAAAGACATTTTATTAGCATCTTCCTTCTTGCTTACTACTTCGAGTTGTGAATTACAATGCGGTTCATCAGTTCCATTTTTTACGTCTTCCTTCAATACGGAATCCTTTCGTAAGCTAATTATCTCACATATGTTCAATGTTTATTTTCCTCCAGGTAGAACTCTTTTGTGTGAATCATTTAATTAATTGCTCCTTGGAGTCCACTGAGGAATTCATTTGCATGGAGTTTCGTTTTACCCTGAGAGACAATGGGATGCGGGCAGCTTTCCAGTTGCTTCATATGGTGCTTGAGGTAAGAGTGTAATCTTCCACAATCTATGTTCTATGTGTACATAATTGGCCTTTCTCTTTATTTTTCTCCCACACAGTTTGGTCATCTTGAATTACTGTGTTCAATAGATTTGGTGCCCTTGTTCTGTAAGGTACTGATCATCCTTCAACCCTTTGTTTTCGTATTAATTTTGCGACTTGCAGCACAGTGTTTGGCTTGAGGATGCATTTGATAGGGCAAGACAGTTATATTTGTCTTATTACCGGTCTATTCCCAAAAGCTTAGAACGGTCAACTGCTCACAAGCTCATGTTAGGAATGTTGAATGGAGATGAGCGTTTCGTTGAACCAACTCCAAAATCATTACAAAATTTAACGCTGAAAACAGTGAAAGATGCAGTGATGAATCAATTTGTAGGTGATAACATGGAGGTATGCAATTCAACTTATGTAGCACGGACACTCTGTCAAATTTGCCGTCATATCTGCTGATTAAACTTTATATTCTTCTTCTTTTTTTGTCTAAAACACTACATGCCTTGAAACTTTTCAGGTAAGCATTGTTGGAGACTTCTCGGAAGAGGAAGTTGAATCTTGTATTCTAGATTACTTGGGCACAGTGAGAGCAACGAGAGAACCTCAAAGAGAGCATGAGTTTAGTCCTATAACGTTTCGACCATCTCCATCTGATGTGCATTCTCAACAAGTAAGAACCGATATATTCTATAATATGCATTTGTTGACTAGAGTATCTGAATGTTTAAAATGCATCTGACTGTTACCTGGCTTTTTTAGGAACACTTCATTTAGCTTTATGCTTCATCATGTTATGATTATTAATTTTATTTTAAGCAGGTATTTTTGAAGGACACCGATGAAAGGGCGTGTGCCTATATTGCAGGACCTGCACCCAACCGTTGGGGTTTTGACGTTGATGGAAAGGACCTTTTTGAGTCAATTCATAATACATCAACTGTAGATGGTGAGTTAATTTCTTCGTATTGACACGTTGATATCATGTTTGTTTGTTACCTTTTTAAATTCTCGTACCATTAGACATCTTAAACATGTCAGAGCCATGAGAACTTAATGACAGAGATTAGGCTTTTGGTGACTTTCTTGGGTACTTACATTATCCATTTGTTATATCCGTGATTTCTGCAATTCTTTTTTTTTGCAATTCCTTGGACTCTGTTTGCTAGATTTGATGTTCATTTTATTCCTTTTATGATCTGTGGACTAAAGATTTTGGTTGTTGCCAATATCTTCTAGTTAAAAGGGAAATCTACTTGTTATTTGGATGCAATTTATGGATTGGACACTGTTCAATAGATTTTGATGTTTTACCTTTTTCTTTTGAAGTACTATTTTATGCTCGTATTCTTCGTTTGTATTTATGCATAAAATCGTTACTCCATATAGTACGGCTTCTGTATATTACTTTGGTGCTTCAGGTGTAATCCCTTTCATTTTCTAATGATATCACAACTTCCACCAAATTAAAAACTGATTTCTGCTACAATCTGTGGGGTGTGCTTATGGTGTTAAGCTTCTTTGGTCAGTGTTTTGGGTGCAAATCAAGCTCGCTATCTATCTTATTTTCAATTATTTTACCTGTATTTCCATGTACATTATACTTTGGACATCTAAGCTAAATGTCATGAGGTTGTTATTACTTTGTCCACTCTGTATGGAATTGCCCACCTATAATTCCATGAAGGGGAAGAAAAAAAAGGCCCAAGCTATTTACATATTGATATAAGCAACTGGTCCGTAAGTACACCTCTAACCTTTCACCCTACCTTTGGCTAGACATTGATAAATTTTACTGTTGTGCAATATAGTTGGTTTTCTTAGAGGCTCATTTGCTGTGGTCAGCCTTATCCTATGGCTCTCAAGTCTCAACCTTATACTATGGCTCAATTTGAATCCTGCCGTTCAAGGACCTCCTGTTGAAAATTCCATGTTTGCATCACATTCTTCCTGCATATACTTGTATTTTATGTCAAGCTTCAAAAATCATTACACAAAGAAGATTGTAGTTACCAGGATATTTGACCTTGGATAACTCTAAGCCATGGATGAAATTCATTCATTTAGAAGTAGATTCGAGCTTTTTTTTTTTTTTTTTTCTGTATAATATCTGTCTGCTCTAATGACAGAGGATCATTGGTCTGTTATTTTATGGTAGTTTAAAAGGTTCATGCTGCTCCTGGAAGAACATAACAATTTCACAAGTAGATGAATTAGAATAAGGATTCAAGCGCTTTATGAGAATGTTGCTTTGGCTGTTGCTCATGGCTCATGGCTGTTACCAGGATATTTAGCCTTGGATGACTCTAAGCCATGGATGAAATTCATTCATTTATAGTAGATTTAAACTTTCTTTTTTTGTCTGTATAATATCTGTTCGCTCTCATGACAGATATGTTCATTGGTCTGTTATTGCATGGTAGTTTAAAAGGTTCATGCTGCTCCTGGAAGAACATAACAATTTCACAAGTAGATGAATTAGAATAAGGATTCAAGCACTCTATGAGAATGTTGATTTGGCTGTTGCTCATGGCTTCCATTGAGAATTTGAGGAATGATAATTTTTTTGTATTAACATTGTGGCTTGAAATGGGCTTTACAGATACACTGTACAAATCTGAAGGACAGTTAATGGAGGGTGAGATTGTTGACAAGAAATTACAACGTGAACTTCGCTATCATCCACTTTTCTTTGGAATTACAATGGGGCTTCTGGCCGAGATAATAAATTCGAGGTAATTCTTCATACACGTTAGCAAACAGGGGGAGTACAATTGATTCGTGAAAGTGATCTTCCTGTGGCTATTTTGCAATTGCTTTGAACAGAACATACAGGGACGTTCACTTTGATCCACTAGCATATTTTTGTTAATACAATTACGTGCTGTTAGACAATTATCGTAACAGTATTTTTAAGAATGGAGTTAGATTTCATTATTTATTATTGTTGTGGATCTCTATTATGTTTTTCTTACAAGGGTGCAACCTAGAGGTCAATTCCTTGAAACAGCCTCTGCACAAATTATGTTGGGGTAAGGTATGCAGGATGTACGCATGTCCCCGACCTCGCCCTCTGTAGGATACTTGTGCACGGGAGTTGTTCACCTTTTTTTTAATGTTTTTTTAGGAATGTGTTCCATCTAATTAAATTATTGAGAATTCCTGTACCAATTTGATCACTTCCTATTTTCAAATGTGTATCCCTGTAGCTTGAAGGATATACTTTTATTCTGAACACGTGGGTTCTAACATCAACGCTGGTGGATGACCCTTTGAGATCTCTTATGTAGTCTCTATTAGTTGTCTGTAGTCTGTACTTTTTGCCAACAATTTTTATTCCTCTCCTTTTCCTTGAGGTCTGTTCTAAATGCTTTCAAACTAATGGAACTGAAAACATGACATCGATTCCTTCATACAGGCTTTTCACTATGGTCAGAGATTCTCTTGGGTTGACGTATGATGTATCATTTGAATTAAACCTATTTGATAGGCTTAAGCTTGGATGGTATGTGATATCTGTGACATCAACTCCAAGCAAGGTATGGGCTAACATCCACATATTTGATTTAATGTTGTCCCGTCATTTTGGACCTCCTCTCTAATTCTGGTCTATTGATTATCCAGGTGCATAAAGCTGTTGATGCATGCAAGAGTGTTCTTAGAGGTTTGCCTGGAAACAAGATTGCACAAAGGGAGCTGGACAGGGTTAGCACACTACTGTCACGCAGCCTTTTTTATTGCTGTATTTACCACAATTTCACTAGAACCATAGTGCATTGGTGCAGCTGACATGATTAATGGGGAATCTTAGATTGGCTTCTCCCAGCATCATGCAAGGAGATACAAATGTATCTCTCAGAAGTTTAAGCGGTCCAATACTTTGCCATTATACTTGGTGACTCGTAAAGAATCTGTTTTATATTCATTTTTTGACATAAAAATTTAAGTGTACTGTTAAATTTTGCTTATAGTGGCTCATACACTTTCCCTAAAAGGACCTATTAGAGAGAAGAGAGGGTACCACATATGTGCACATACAATTCACCTAATTTGTCTCTTAACATTCCCCCTCACTTGTGGCTGGACAATCCGAAGGCCCAACAAGTGCAACAAACGGGCAAACCAGGACCCAAGAAACGAGTTAAGATAAGGCCGTTCAAGAATACATCGATAGGGGCCCGCTCCGATATCATGTTTAATTTTGCTTATAGTGGCCTGTACACTCCCTAAAAAGACCCATTAGAGAGGATAAGGTACCACTTACATACACATATAATTCTCCCAAACTAGACCATGTGAGACATTTGTCTCTTAATATATGCAAATTTATGTAAGAAGTTTAAGCGGTCCAACTGTTTGCCATTATACCTGGTGACTCATAAAGAATCTGTTTATGTTCATTTTTTATATAGAAATTTAAGCTACCCAGTGGTACTTTCTACTTTCTGTATGATTTTCTGAAAAGCTTTGCCTGTATGTTGCATTAGTAGAATAAGATTTAACATTGAGAAGAATGGACATCCTGTCTCTTGAAATGCATATGACGTAACTTTTATAATCACAGGCAAAGCGGACTCTTTTGATGAGACATGAAGCTGAGATTAAGTCAAATGCCTATTGGCTTGGATTATTAGCTCACTTGCAAGCTTCTTCTGTGCCAAGGAAGGTAAAATGGATAGATTGATGTTTTACTTCTATCCTTGAGTTTACCACTAATTTTATGACAGGAACTAGATGGTTCTTACTTAATGTAAATGTATTGAAATTGAATTTTTGACTTTTCAGTGAACTAATATTTCCTTTTCTTTTGGCGCCTATGGTTTTCAGGACATTTCATGTATTAAAGATCTCGTCTTGCTCTATGAAGCTGCCACTGTTGAGGATGTATACCTTGCATATGAACAATTGAAAGTAGATGAGAATTCCTTATATTCTTGCATTGGGATTGCTGGGGCTCAGGCTGGTGACGAAACTACTGGTGAGGGCATATGTTTATATAGGCTGCCGAGTTGCATTCACTTCAATTTCACTGGCGTTTCTCGTTCCTTATACCTTTGGGTCAGTTTAGTTGCTACAACTGCAGTTGGAACTGTTTGGGTCAATTTAATTTCCATGGTTCCTGAATGTCAATAATGACCCTAATTGGAGTTCTTAATAAAATACAAGACCTCAATGATTTTGACAAAATTTAATAAGTAGTTATAATTATTATTATTTATCTTTTTGAAATTTGTGCCTTCACATATGCTTTTTTGTTTACTTTTGTCCTGGTAGTTTGAAATCCATTTATTTATTCTGGCGTACTTAGACAATATCCCTTATTATGCTCCCAGCTTCCTTGGAAGAAGAAGAACTGGATGGAGGTCTCCAAGGAATTACTCCTATGGGACGTGGTCTATCTACAATGACACGGCCAACAACATGAACACCCAGATTCTTACCGTCACTTCATTTTTTACGGTGGAAAAGGCTTACAACAATAGGAGGTAGGTGATTATTTTGGCTTGGAAAATATACATTGTTTTGTAGGGGTGTCAGTTAGAGGTTAGTTTATTGGCCTTCTATAGTCCTGTGAGTATGTTAGTTAAAGCTCCACCTGCATGCCTGAGAGTACTTGTTCTTGATGCGATTGAAGCTGAATGACTAATTGGTATGATAAAAGAAATATAAATTAAGACTTTCTACATGGGGAAGAGGAGACTATACTTGAGGTTTGCCTACAAAAGTAAAGAGAAAAGTAATCTGTTTTTTTTTTTTTTTTACTGTTAACTTTTGGCTCCTCTTCTTGGTTACATGCATGCTGAACTGTGTTATGTAGGATGTGGTCAAGATGTCCCGTGTTTATCTTCTTATAGTGTTTTGATAGTGTCTTTTTATGCATAAGATATTAGGCTATGAAATGCTAATTGTTTTCATTGTAGGCCATCCATCGGCAGTTGCAACTCACAAGTATGAGCCTCTCTCCATCAGCCTCTCCTGCCTTGATGGTGAATTCTTACCTGAAGTAGCAGGCATGGACAGATAAAAATGAGGAAATATATGCATTCTAATTTTTTTATGATTCAAGGCGCCCGGTGTACAGGGTTCTGATTTAACTAAAGTAAACAAATGTTACAACCACCTGTCAAATGTAAACTTGGCTATGTAGTAACTAGAAAGAACTTCTCTGTTTGCCCCGGTCTTTCTTTTTGTTAACAGTAAGGCTTAGCTTCTTTTTTCTACGCTACCTTAGCTTGTAGAGGGAGCATGATTTACTGAGATTTTATCCACACCGACGGCACAACAATTACGTAACAGATGCTTTAAACAGGCAATTTTATACTCGAATTTGCGTAAATGTGGTGCCTTTTTAAGTAGGTACAATAGTAAGAAAATTCTCCTATAAAAAAAAACACATTCATTATATTGACCTGACCTGACCCAAAGTTCAGGGTATGATTCTAACTTGATTTATACGTCATCTGTTGTGGGTTAAATTCCTGTTACGTTTGGTTGTCGGGAATAAGAATGATAACGGAAATGATTATTATAATGATACGTATAAGTAAAAGTGTATTTATTATGTTGTATGAGTAATAGTGTATTTATTGGTTGAAATAGCCTATGTATTTGAATAACATATTATTATATATGTTTTACTGTTAAATAGTATATTATATTATAATATTTATATAATATATTATATTATTAGAATTTAAAATTATTATATTTTAATTACATTATAACTTATCAAATAAAATTTAGTTTGTATTTTTAAGACTCTTAAAAAATATTTGGACCATTATGTACAAAATAATATCTTAAAACAATGTTTATAAAAGGGGTGTGGTAGTAAAAAGTTGACAATTCTAATAGGAATGAGAATATGGGATAGGAACATAAAGGATTAACCATTCCCCTTAATAAATTTATGAAACTAAATAAAGATTGGATTCATAATAAATGGATTAATTGGCCATTACTAATCATATTTTATTAATGAATGAAATAAAAAAATAAAGACTATCAAAAAAAATTATAGAGCCTTCACTCATTTAGTAGGGTAACTTTGTCCATAACCTTAACCAAAAAGTTTATTCATGGAGCGGGTATTGGTGTGGAAGGTTTTCATTTGGAAGAAAAGATCTAAGAAACCAGCAACTGACGCAACATGAGAATGGTATACCAGACATTACATCAAACCTAACTATTCAATTGTCGAGCTTGATTCATTTTTTTTTGATAAAGCAACAATATATTGAAACAACAAAAACAGTACAAGAAACAAAACAGGGCATCGAAAACAGATGGCCTGAGAATATGCAAGAGCCAAAACAAAAAATTACAAAATAGATAAGCATCCACTTGATGTCCATAAACGTTTTAAGGGAGGAGTAGAATTTCAAATATGTATTGGCTGTGAAAGCTGGAAAACACGCGGAGCAGGAACACTTTGTCTTAAGAAACTTCAATTGAGAGTAGTAAAGATGAGGTTTAGAGCAGAAAGCATGAACTCAAGATATCTTCAATTTACATTTTCAGCCCCAGTGGTCTAGTTCTGGGACTCTGCCATGTATCTGATGTATGATGCGTCCATGCGATTGTGCTTGTAACCACCTTGCCATCTGATGATAGCATGTACTGGTACCACCTTATTGTGATCCTAAACGAAAGAGAGAGGGCCAACTGTGCTAACAACAAGAGCACATAGGAAGACACCGAAAGAAGAAACCAACAGGGGGAGACACCAGGAAAAAAAGGAGGAAAGGGGGGGAGGAAGAGGAAAAAAAAAAAAAAAAAAAAAAAAAAAAAAAACCTGATGGAGAAGGCGAAAAGAAAGAAAAAACGAAGACTAATTTTAAATTAAAGCAGTTAAGATGCTTACACCCGTTCTTGTTATATTAAGCTGAATACTTAATAGTATTGTTGACAACACACTCTTGTGTATTAATTAACACAAAGTATAAGTATACATATCTTAAAATATTTATTATTCAAATTACGAAATTGAATATCATACCATATCATACGTATGATCATTATAGCATATTTTCTCTCTATATAGCTATACTTTGGATAAAGAGATTTAAGAAGCCCAGCGACTACCAAACCATGAAAATGATTTATTAGACTTTGCCATAACCATAGCTACTCACTAGTCATATTATATTCTTAATGACCCATGATTCTTAATTGAATCGAATAATATATCAGTACCAATGCTATTATAATACGCTAAACACATGATATTATTGTTGATAACATATTCTCATGTATTTATTCAACTAAAGTTTAACAAGTGTATGAATAAAAAATGAATATTATAACGAACAATTTAATAAAGTATTACCAATCCTTAAAGTGCTTGTCATATGTTAAAAATATTTTTCATTCAAATTATAAAATTGAATATCATTACTTATCATAATTTTGATGATTATTAGCATATTTGGTTGAAGGGATTGGAAAGACAACATGGATCAGGGAGAGGGTAAATTTGACAACTCTATTGATCGAGAAAGCTTGGGCGGGTCCCCAACCATTAGCACATTCTAAGATTCAAATCTCCACTTTTGATGAAGAGATATAAGAGTATTAGTCTTCTGTTATTTTTTACATTTATGACTGTAAAGTAACAAAAAAAATATTGGAAATTCTAGTGCTTATTATATGTTAAAATATTTACTACTCACTTATTAAACTCAATTCCTAATACACTTGAACCACTAGTTGAGTGGTAAGGATGGTGTGTCTATCACCTTGATGATCAGGGTTCGAATCCCCCTTCCCCAATTAAAAAAAAAAAACTCGATTCCTAATGACCCTATTTTTTAAATTGAAGAAGAAACTACGATATCTACCCCAATACTGATATATTAGACTTAATACATGATAATATTGTTGACAATATATTCTCGTGTACAAATGCTACATTTGCATATATGTTACTATTGAAATCGTAATATGCAACTCTGATACAATCGCTAATGAGAATAATTTACAATGGTAGTTATACTCTCTTGACAGGGGCAAATTATCATACAATGATGGTTCCATTTTGCTACCTAAGTTGTAATGTGATTTATGAATCATGAGGTCACTTAAGAAATAAACCTTTGATGTTTTGTAATCCAAAATCTCAAAACAAGAGAGAATTAAACTTTTAAAATGACTTTGCATATTCTCAACATTAATTTTAAAATGACATTGCATATTCTCAATACTAATTTTAAACTTGTAAAATGATTTTGAATATTTTTTTTCAACACTACATATATAAATGGGCTACCAATAAGAGCGAAATTAAACTTTTAAGATAACTTTGCATATTCTCAACACTAATTTTTGGAAATTGATAGAGCCCAAACTTTTGGTGACCCAAAGAGCCCAAATCTATGTCACACTGCCATGTCACATGCCAAGCTGGAAAGTTTTTAAATTTCAAAATTTTATTTCAGTTTTTGTAATAAGCGCAAGACCTATTTCAACTTCTTATTTCAAATTTTCAGTTCAGCTCTTTTTCTCTCCACTACAACAAAAAACACTTATACCTGCGGTTAAAAGTGCAGATATAAGTACAAAAAACCGCGGCTATAACTTTTACCCACGGTTGAAAAATCGCGGCTTAAGTGAGCGTCGCAAGACCTTTACCCACTCTTTTGCAACCGCAGTTGTTTTGATAGCTTTACCCGCGGTTCCAAAAGCACGAGTAAAAGTATCTTGACCGCTGATAATGCCTAAACTATAAAAATATGCATTTCTAGCCACTATTATTGGATTTTTTTTGTGTTTTGTTTATTCTTTTGCTTTATAATATATCATATATTTATCCAATTATTATTTTTACAGATATAAAGTTCTAAAAAATAATTCAAAAGCAAACAAAATATATTAAAATTAAATATAACACCAAAACATTGTTCAACTCTCATTTATTAAAATCAAACATTCTAAAAATACATTGTTGGAATCTACAAGACAATAGCACCAAAATATTTTAAATACATATCCAAAGAATCTCATTACGCAACTCAATTTAATCTAATCGCATCACTTCAGAATCCTCAAAATAACACCTTCAGCTTACCAGCAACTTAGTTGATCCAAGAGCTACCCCAATCTGTGAAGAACTGTACCAAATACATGCTTCTCTTGATAAATTTCAAACCTGGCGAACCAATTAAAGCAAATTGCTCAAGAACTCATTTGAATGGGGAGGTTAATCAAAACAATGGATAAATAATCATCGAGATCTTGAACGAAATAGCTTACATATATTCATAAATGTCTCTGTGAGTGAAGAGTAGTAGAAGTAGAGCCTAGATCTAGAACATCAACAGTTCTCCTATGAAGGTTCCTCAACCGGGCAATGCTTGCATGAGCACAAGTTTTAGCCTGAACTTAACAATGCCGAAGGTAAGAAACTGACTTGATTTAAAAGAAAGGAAAAGTCCATTATATGAGAGCTCTCATATTATGTATTCTCCAAAACCTTGCGATTCGAAGCGTATTACGCACATCAAGTAGGAACGATCAGAGAGAATTAATGGGGCTAGATCTCTATTGTTAATCGCTTAAAGGATCACCGGCAACTTCGTGGTAATCAGTCTCGCACTAGACGTGGACAATGGAGAGGTTGAGTTATGGCTTTTATCTATCGTATGTTGTTTTCAATTTTCGAATGGATGAATAGTTTTTACAATTTTATTGTGGTTATTGTTTGTTCATTTATTGTAAAACCGATTTGTTTGAGGACGATAAATTCAGGGAAAAAGCTCGGAATGAATGGTATAATGGAATGTGTTAGCTACTTTGTTGTGTTATGGAATGTCATTGCTATTATATTTGATCACGAACATATGAATCAGGTTGTCTGGTGGTTAAGTAATTCAATCATCAATTCCATTGATTAATATCAATGGAATTGATTATTCCATTGAATATTTTATTGGTAATAATGGATTTCATTTATTTCAGGCACCATAATTTGGATAATAAGGAAGATAGTTAGTTCAGAGATAAGGAAGTTATTGATATAAACTTCCAGAGCCCTAAGGTTGATGGTACTTATTGGTGTAGTTTGGAAAAAGATTTTAAAGTCATTATGCCTGCGTGTGGAATGTTGTTTGAAGGTGAGGAGGAAATGTTTGATTCCTATAAAGCGTAGAACATCAAACAAGGACAAATGTGACATGTGTAAATATTTGACTTTTACTTGTGGTTGAGCATGTGTGTTTTAAATAAATGAAATATCTCAATTATTATTTAGGCATCTCATTTATCTAACATTGTACTTTTACTTGTAGATGATCAGGTTGGTTAATTAGTCGGGCCAAGAATCTTATAAATCATCGTTCGAGCCAGAAGAATGGATGCAAGACTCGTTTAAGAGCTCGATTATCCTGTGAAGGTAAATGGGAGATTACTTCATTCAAGGATAAGCACAATCATGTATTAAGTCCCAACCAGTCAAGATATTTTATGTGCAATCACGAAATTAACCCACATGTTCATAGACAGTTAGAGATTAACGATATTGCCAGAATTAGGCCAAACAAGAGTCACAGCGCACAAGTCATTGGAGAGGGAGGTCATGAAAATTTGACATTCTTGCAAAAGGGATACACGGAACCTAATTGCGAAAGTGAGGCGTTTGCGCATGGGCGAAGGTGATGCCAAGGCAATACAGGGTTATTTTGATAAGATGCAATCTAAGAATGAGGGTTTTTACTCCTTGATTGATTGGGATAAGGAATGACGGTTGAAAAGTGTTTTTTGGGCTGATCCACGTAGCCGAGCTACTTGTCGTGGGTTTGGTGACGTTGTTACTTTTGATACCACGTATTTGACAAATAAGTATGATATGTCGTTTGCTCCATTTGTGGGTGTGAATCACCCTGGTCAATTGATTTTGTTAGGATGCGGGATACTTTCTAATGAAGACACCGATTCATTTATATGGTTGTTTATAACTTGGTTGTCTTGCATGCATGAGGTAGCTCCAAAACGAATTGTTACGGACCAAGACAGGGTCATGAAGAGTGCAATTGAAATTGTTTTCCCTGGCATTAGGCATAGGTGGTGTTTGTGGCATATTTTGAATAATGTTTTTGAGAAGTTAGGGTCTTTAAAGGATTACAGTTGTATATCTTATGTTATGGGTGATGCTGTTTTTGATTTTTAGAGTATAGAGCAGTTTGAAAGTTCTTGGAAATTGATAATTGAGAGTTTTCATTTGGAAGGAAATGTTTGGTTGTCGTTATTGTACGAGGATAGGGTAGGTGGGTGCCAATATACTTGACGAATTTCTTTTGGGCAGGTATGTAAAGAACTGAATGGAGTAATCATGAATTCCAGTTAGGGCTCGACATCGGGCCGGCCGGGTGGGCTAGCCCAACTTTTTCAGGCCCAAGCCCGGTATTGATTATTGGGCTTTGGGCCAGGCTCGAACCGAGCTTGATTGGGAAAATACAACCCAAGCGTGACCTAGGTCCATAAAACTTAGGCCTTAGGGTCTGGCCCGGGCCTTGACTATTTTTTTTTTTTGGTTGTTTTAAATATAGTGTTAATACATGCAGAACATATACACACATAACATATATATACACACACACAAACACAGACATATATATATATATATATATATATATATATATATACAGAAATTCTCCTATGTGGACCAAAAGTGTGGACCAAGTTTGTGGACTTGTTTTTCAACCATAGATGTGGTGGGCCCCATAATAAATGTGTGGCCCCCACTTATGTTGTGATTGATTACAACCATTGGATTTTGGTCCACAAACTTGGTCCACACTTTTGGTCCACATAGGAGAATTCCTATATATATATATATATATATATATATATATATATATATATATATATATGCAGAACATTTATCGGGCCTCGGGCTTTAGGCCGGGCCTGGCCCCAGAAATGGAACCCTGGCCTACCCAAGGCATCACCAAGTCCTGATAAAATTTTGGATTGGGCCGGCCTTTGGCCCGCTAGCCTAATGGTGACCCCTAATTCCAGTTTGGATTCCATTGATAATTATCAATGGAATATTGAAATCCATTGTTAAATATAAATGGAATTCAAATAAATAATTTGATTTATATCAATTGAATCAGGTATATGATTGAGTTTTGGTAATTATTTGTTGCAGGTATGTCAACAACTCAAATAAGTGAGAGTATTAATGCATTTTTTGATGGTTATGTCAACTCCAAGACTATACTAAAACAGTTTGTTGAGCAATATAATAATGCTCTAAGGGATAAGGTTGAAATGGAAAGCCTTGCTGATTTCAACTCTTTTCACAGGCAGCTCCAACGTGCAACTTCTTTAGATATGTAAAAACAGATTCTCAATTTGTATACTGAAGCAAAGTTTAAGGAGTTCCAAGTCGAGATGTTTGGGATGATGTATTGTGGGATAATATTGGTTGAGAACAATGTGGAGTTCAAAATGTTTAATGTTGAAGAAGATATTGTTTTTGACGAGAAAGGTAGGAAGAAAATTGTGTTCACTGTGTTTTTTGAGGAATTAACATCCTCAGTGAAGTGTAGTTGTTGCAAATACGAATTTAGAGGAATATTATGCAGGCATGCAATAATTGTGCTAATTTAGAATCGTCAATATTTGGTCCCGACTCATTACATATTTAGTTGATGGAGGAAAGACGTTAGGAGATGTCATTCTCGAGTCAAAATTAATTATGAAGGATGGATTATCACATCGAAGCAGCACCGATATGATGAGTTGTGTAAATTGTTCATCTCGGTGACAGACTTGGCAGCAATGAGTGAAGAAAAATGTAAGTTATTAATTACCTGGATAGAGAATCCATCAACGACAATGACAACAAATGTGGTTGATTCTATGTTTCCTGGGCCAAGTCAAAATGATCCGATAATTAGAAGGACAAAGGGACATCCTCATAGTTTGAGGAAAGAAAGGATATTTAAGAGAAAACGTGCCAGTAGTGCTCGAGATCAGGCTACATCGATAACCACACAGACTTTAAGATTTGATTAAGTCATGGTTCTAGATGCTTAACAACAGATTTTGTTATGTATCTTCCTTTTAATGATATTTTTTGAATTATATACATTCGTCAAGAACTTAATCCATTGATGATCTATCAGATTTAGTTATTGAACTATTCAGTCTGATTACATGTGATGTTTTTTGTTAATTTCAGTCTTGTATTATCAATGGAATAAGTTAATTTCATTGTTATTTACACTGGAATTACAATGGAATAAGTGAATTTCACTGTTATATATATTGGAAAAACATCTATATATATTGGAATGACAATGGCGGCTTACACTCGAGGCATACATATCATAGATCCATATATGGTTAAGGTATGTTGAAGCTAATTTGTGCATTACTCTTATGTTGCATTGAGAAGGGCATGATGTCCTGAATTCTCCCTAGTCCCTGAGGGTTTATGCTCATCATTTGATTGGTGTTAATGTAAGAAACTAAAAAATAAGATTTTGTTATGTGTCTTGCATTGGAAAAAAAAGGACACTACCTTAGTTTCTCTTGAATGTGTTAATTTCATTATTATATATAACTAGGGGCCATGCCCGCGCTTTGCGCGGCATGTAATTTCAATCTCCGTATATAAATTTGACAAATTTAGGTTTAAGGATGGAAGTGGCATGTAATTTTTCTTTTTAATTATATTGCAGCATAAATGTGTAAGGAAATTGAAAACATGTCAAATATGTGTGGTTGTTTACCCTTTTGATTATCTCATCTTGATTTTGAAAATGAAACTTGTAGTGCTCAATGGGAGCACCATCATACCCCGATAGCTCTTTGAAGGAAGAAATGGGTAAAAAATTGATTGATACATCTCCCAGTGCAAGCTTGTATGCATTATCACTACCAACGACCTTGAAATTTTTAATCACGTAGATATGTCCCTCTTTGATTTTATTGTGAAACATTTAGACCTGACGCTTATGAATTTTTCCGTAGATTTGTGTTCCCTGCATAGCCGAAGTTGTAAATTAATACATCAAAAAAAGACACAAACAACAATATGTTAGACAATACATCCAATAAGTGTTTTAGGTTTAATAAAATAAACAATAGCAATACATTGGCTTCAAAAGATATGGTACGAATTTAACGAAAAAATAGAATAGTCTAACATGCGAGATGCAAGTTACCCTTCAAGTCATCTGGGAGCAAGATACACGAAGTGAAAAGATAGAGACCATTAACAACATAAAAAGCTCAAGTCAGACCCATCACAGTAAGGAAAACCAGGAGCAATCATTTAATAAACAGTTTATGGGAAACTAATTCCATAAAGTGAAACCATACCTACTGGAACTTCTTGTTGACACAAGAGGAGCAAATGTGTTGGGTTATGTGATATGAAAAAAATACTAATTATATCAATGTTAATTACATAATATTAATTGAAAGTATACCTACTACAAAATTAATTGATTTAAACCAACATGCGAACCAAGTAGTTAAAAAATAGAATAGTCTAACATCACCTCTGCATCCAAAAGAAGCATATCTACACTCAGGAGGTCATTGTTATTTCAGACATTCTTAGAATCTCATAGCCGGCTGATGCACCTCCCAATTCATCCTTGAACCATCAAATTTTTTTTAGTGTATCAGCCATAATGATATGTTGTATGAGAAAGAATAAGTTCAGGTGTTTTGAAAGTTGAAAAGAACACAAAGATTTACTAATTTATATAGGTTAAACAATCATCACAATTAATAAATATTTTGTATTAAATATCATAAATTGAAACAAATAGAAATAACCAACCTCTAAGAATTTAATGGGAGCCTTCTCTTGCATTTCTTCCTAGTTGCACTACTTTTGAGAATTAACAGTTACAAATGGGGTTGGTCTATCAAAGAAGACATGAATCAAACTGCCGAAAATATGGAAGACATCAAATAAAACGTATTTTATGTTTTGATAAACGTATTTTATGAAAACATCGAAGACATGAGTGAGAATGTGTATGGAATAATGGCCCAATTAATGGATTTAATCATATGGTAACTGTTTAGCACTTAAGTGTGAAAGAAAAATAAAATCAACATTAATGAAATGAGTGAGGTTGTGTATGGAATAATGACCCAATTAATGGATTAAATTATATGGTAGCCGTTTAGCAATTAAGTGTGAAAGGAAAACAAAATCAACTTTAATGACACAAATCAATTGATAAATTGAAATAGGAAAGAAATTGTTAAATTATAATCATTCTCTAATGGTTATGCATGATGCTTTAATGACACAAATCAATTGATAAATTGAAATAGGAAAGAAATCGTTAAATTAGAATCATTTTGTAATGGTTATACATGATTTAATTTGTTCTAATTAAATCAATAATTAATACGTGTTATTTGTGTGTTTGTGTATAACTTGAATAAATAAAAATTAATCTTTTCTATTAATCCACATGGCAATCATAAAGTTTTCTTAAAAGTTGATGTGGCTGCACCAAAATCATTCTCTTATTCAGTAATCATACGATGTATATGATGGAATAAGTTAATTTCATTGTAAATATAATCGAATAAGTTAATTTCATTGAAAATTAAAACAAAAGTAATGTTCTTGAAACATTGATTGATGGCATTAAAATTCATTATTCGCCAACATTAAGGTGTACTTATGGATATTTTCATCCCATGAATATCCTCTATCGTTCAGGAACGTGCTTAGAACTGAAGATCTGAAACGAGCAATATCATCTGGTGATAATTCCTTTGAGATAGTGGTGTGGCTGAAGATGCAGTACATTATGTACAAGACAATTATCCCATAGTCCACTCTGTTTGACAACAAGAGACAAAGGAACATCAAATTAAGACAACATTTTGTAAATGGAAATGATAAATCTGATTAAAGTATGATTAGAAGTCTATTTCTTATGATCCTGGTGGTTGTTGTGGCGTCTCCATTACAGTCATCATCATAGACCCTATTGGCTTGGAATCGCTATCGTTAGTCATCACTTTGTTTAAGTATTTGACCTGAGACATAGAGTAACTAATAAATATGGAAAACAATGTACTAACATCATATGGAAGATGATGTACTAACAAATTCAAGAGCATCTTGAAGGTAAGGGTCTCTGCCACTCTTAACCCTTGGCATTAATGAGTTGTAGCGCTACCAAATTCGATCCTTTTTGTCCAATACAAGCAGAGTCCAATGCTTCATCATGGTCTCCTTTTGAATGGAGAGGGAAATGGAGGTATCTGTAATCTCTATACACTTTTTTTTATCTTGGCTATAAGTAGTTCTTGGATAACTTCCTCCCTTCCCAGTCTTAGGTATGCCTATTAATATAGATATATATTTTATAAAATACTCATGTTAGCATAATAAGCAATGTACTATATTTTATTACCAGACAGGAGCTTGTCAATGCAAATTATCTTCCCATCCTACTCATTATAAAATCTTCTTTATGTTGTTGGATCCTTGCCAGAATCTCTGCATATGCATCAATGCCATGATATGAAATATGGTTGAAACAAGAGTTATATATGCATATTCTGGTCATTTCCGATTTTAATTAAAGGATTGGTAATTCAATGGATTACTTACAGTATTGGTTGCCATGCTAGTGCCAACCAAAGATACTGCATCACTGTAGTTAACAGCAATATTACCAGACCATATGAATGTGCTGTACAGAAAAAAGCCAATCCAATGAAATATTGTTATTCCACTTAGAATAATAATGGAATAAACATATTTCATTGTTTATGAATAATGAAATTCAGTTATTCCATTTATAATTAGTGCATAACAGATTAACTGGTTGGGAACAAGCTTACCCGTTGCTTCCAATATTTGAAATTTTGACCAATTTCTCCCAGTCCTCATCATTGATATATTTACGAGTAATGAAATTTGATGGCAACGACTTTGTCTTCTTCACTTTTTCATATATTTACAGTGTTTCAATATTGATTGGTTCCTTTTCTTTATTGGGGACAACTCTTATCTTTTTCTATTTCTTGGTTTTCAAAATCATACTCGAAATCATCATCTAACTTTTCTGACCTTGTTCTTTGCCTAACACGTTTGCCATCGAACGTGTATGTTGTTTTGTTTGGTTGTCATTTTTACCTATTCCTCTTCCTCTCCCTCTCCTCCTTGCTACTAGGGTTCTAAAATCCTTTTCTAAAACATCATCATAACTGTCTTCATGCTTTTTAATCTGAGCTTCACTTGACTCTCTTAATTTTTGCAATTCAGCTGAAAGAAGTTTAAAAGTAAGAGCAGGATTCTCCACGTCTTTTTTAACCAATGCAGCATTGAGTTTATCAAGATCAGGATAACCATTATCTGTAGATTCTGTATGTTGACCTTGCAATTCGAACCTTAAACTTTGAAACTCAAGACATGCCATTAATTTCTCCCTATCTGTCTAAATGCTTTCATCTGTGAGGGTTTTCAGTTCAATAACTAATTGGTCTCTATCACGAATTGCTTTTTCATATACATATTTCATATTTTGGAATTCTCGACGTTCAAAATTTCGTTCATTCTGAAGGTCATCAATCTCTTAAGTGCTTTATTTGTTTTGTCAATATCTATGCACCCGAAGAACTATATTATTGAGGGAAGGCAATGGCAGTAGGTGTGTCTACAAGGACCAATGATAGTTGTTCACGTAGTTATTGCGTATTTTCTGGTGTTTTGTAATGTTTCCCCTCATAATCTAGGAGTGCATGACAACACACTTCATGATAGTATAGTCCCTTATCATCTTTGCTCAAGTCCACAGCTTCTTCATGATCAGTGTCCTCAGCATCTCTGTCTTTATCATCATTTATGTCTTTTGCCTTCTCTTTTGTTTTCTCGTCTGCTCTTTCTGTATCTTTCCCTCCCACAGGTTCTTCTCTTTCCCCTACATTTGAATCTTTCTCTTCCTTATCATGATTACCAGTACCAGGTTGTTCTCCTTATTGTTCATCAAGATCACATTGTTCCCCTTCCCCCTCAACATCATCATCAGATTCTTCCCCTTTATCATCATCAGATTTTTTCACATCGCTTTCCTCAGAATCGTTCCTATCGCCTTTATAATCACCAATCTCTTCACTATTTGCTTCATTACTACCAATATCTTTACTATTTCCTTCAGGTTCAACATTATCTTAACCATATCCTGCATTAGATCTAGTGGCGCTTGGAACTGAAGATATAAGTATTGCTATTGTCCTCTGACTCGTGATTTCCTTCATTTGCATCAATGAATTGTTTTTCTTCATCAATTGGTTGTAATTCAAGCTTAACAACCTACAAATATTTGTAATTCCAATTAAAAATTAATAAAATCCTAATGGAATATGGTATTCCACTTATAAAACTAATGGAATATGGTATTCCACTTATGAAACTGATGGAATCTAGAATTCCACCCACTAATGGAATATGATATTCCACTTATAAAGCTAATGGAATATAGAATTCCACCCATTAAAATAATGGAATATGGTATTCCACCTCTGAAACTAATGGAATATACACATACAACATATAGTTTCCCAACTAACGTAGAACTTCTTTAGCTTTTGTATGTAAAGAAGTTTGAATTCCAGTGGACTTTTTGGTCATCCTTTGTTGTCCCACTTTAAAAACCTTGGGAAACTTACTTGATCAATTGGGGTGAAGACAGTGATATGTTCACAAAACCAGTACTGCAAAAGGAAAATAGAATTAGTTATTTTCAAACCAAAAGATATTCAATGAAAATACAATGGAAATACTATTCGTTATACTATTACCGTCATCACAGTGACAACCTATTATTTGCTATTGCCCCGCACCAATTATAGGTGTTCATTTCCTTAATGCTCACCACATATTGAATAAAAGACCATGGAAGCGTATCTCCTTTAGTGGAGAAAAACAAAGATTCACAAATGTATAAAGTAAGCAATCTTGCTATATCGGATGCGTCATTGTCTGTATTGCCTGCAGTTACTGCATTCAACGCTTCTTTTATGTTTCTTGATCTGTGAATAGTCACATATGAGAATCTTGTGTTGACAAATCCAAATTTGAAGGCTTCGCCTACCTTGTCTTACTCATTAGGTGCTTGCCTGATGACACACCAAATATTAGTGTGATATCATTATCTGTAAGGCTAACCTCTTTATTTCCCAGGATGAAAACTCCTTTAGTAACATCATATGTTTTATTGTTTCACAAATATGATGATCAGTCTTCTTGAGCTTCACGTTCGTGTCTTTGACAATCCACTGCCTAAAGATATTTCAAAATGGAGTTTTCTACAACATTTCAATATGCTTGGGATGAAGGTCAAGCTTTTAACTAGCTTACATATCCCTTCCAGATTGGAATTGTACTGTAGGAGGTAAACTTTCTTATCCTTACTATTTTTACTAGTTCTTGTGATTGGTTTTGGCTCAGCTCTGTTTCATTCTTGCTTGTTGATTCCACTGCTTTTGTTTTTGTTAACCCTTTCCCTGAAGATTTCACTGCTTTTTGTTTACGTGATTTGGTCATTTTCCCTACAATAAAAAGTGGAATAAACACAAAGATATTCAGTTATTCTGCAAATAACAAATGAAGTTAACAATGAAATAAACAATTCGATTGGTAATAAAAATGGAAGCTACATAAATAGAAACCTCAATGGTATTCCAATGATAGCATTAGTTCGTTGATTAATCTAGAACAAAGGAATATCTATAACCAGTGGAATAAGATTTATTATGTGACCCAAATGCATGTAACAAACTAATGGATTTTAGTCTTTTGTTTTTATCGACCCTTTCCCTGAAGATTTCACTACTCTTTCTTTACGTGATTTGGTCATTTTCCCTAAAATAAAAAGTGGAATAAACCCAACGATGTTCAGTTATTTCTGAAATAAACAATTCCATTGGTAATAAAAGTGGAAGCTACATAAATAGAAACCTCAATGGTATTACAATGATAGCATTAGTTGGTTGATAAAATCGAACCTATAACCAGTGGAATAAAATCGTATCAACAAAACAAAATATCTTATGGATTCCATTGAACAATATGCATGCATGATTCAGTGACCATTTGAAATGACAGAATATTCAGAAAAAAAAGAGAAAATCGATATATCCAATTAAAAAATAGTATTGCTAGGTAACCCATATACTGGTAGCCCATGAGAGACCAAGTCTCTTAAACGAAATTTTAAAATGTTTTAACTCTCAAAATACATGTTAGATTTAAATTTTTTTTACATATTTGGAATCAATGCATGAAACTCTTTCTAACAAGATCTATTGTTGATGAGTTTTATCGGATAAATCTTAATTCCATTATTTTTTTCAATGGAATTTCAAAACACAATGAATTCAGAACTAAAACAATGAATTCTACACTGTGCTGGAAAAAGATAGAATCTATATTAAAATAATAAATTTTGGACAATGAATTTTGGGATAAAAGAATGAAATAAACTTGCTGGGCTATTAAACTAATGGGCTACATGTCATTTTCCTATTTAAAATTTCATGCACTTATTACTCAAACGTTATCCCACGCGGTCTCTGTTTTATTAGAGAAATTTTAGAACTAATGTAATTAGAACTCTATTAGGTTTTATTTTTTATTATTTTTATAAATCAATCGTCAATAAGTCGCACAAATAAATTATAATTTCCAAACTCTCACTTTATAAATAGAACAATGCTAGAGACCCCCCAAAAATCCCCAAATCTATGTGGCATTAAAATAATCATTGATTAAAAACAAACATGTAGGACTCATTTCACATCCAACACTTCACTTTAAATATAAGTCTTTTGGGGTAACTTTTTGTGGGTCTCAAGCATCATCCTTATAAATACTTCTATGAGTCCCGTGATAAAATAAGAAATAATTATAAAAAATGACTTTATTTAAAATTTATAAAATATTATCCTATCCAATCATATTTATCATGGTAAAAAACTTAAAATTTTAATTTTAAAATTTTCTATAATTTTTATTTAACTTTCTATTTAAATATTTAATTAGTTTTAAAATAGAAACCATAAATCAAGTAAGATGGACACAACACATTTTATTTCAATTATATTAAGATTTTAGCTTTTTTTTTTACAACTTTAAAAAGTTTCATTATTTACCAACAAGAGGTGACTTAGTTAACAATCGGTTATATTAGTTATATGTGTGTCTAAGATACAATTATAGTAAGAAGTATATTTCTCAATGGTATTTCAAAAAAAAAAAGTTTCATTATTTGGACAAACAAAAGAGATGCATAAATAGATAGGAGTGGAGTGTATATATGTAATTTCATGGTTTAGTACGTATCAACTAAGGTGATGAAACTTTTTTTTGTCCGGATGATTGAATTTATTTGATTTAAATTAAATCAAGTTTTGACATAAGTTATATGTTCAAAATCTGGATTCAAACAGGAAATTTTTGTCTGATTTAAAACTGGATCCAAGTGCAAACACATAAATCTTATCCGAACCCTAACCTAGATTAGGTCAATGTTGGATTTACTTATCTGAATTTAAATTAATCTAGATTTGATTAATTAAGTAATCTAAAATGGACTATGATTCGACATGTAAATATTTCATAAACAAATACGTGGTGTTATCAACTCTCTCTCTGGCGCCTAGTAAAAATAAAATAATCTCTGGCGCAATTTAGACACCAAACCCTTCGATTTGCCTGAGCCTCCATATATGTACCTCTCTAGTCTCTACCCACCTTCGTCTTTTTTGAATCCTGTGGCTGCGGCTTCATAGTTCATGGCCCTGTCTGCATTTTTTTGGAACAAAACCTTGAGTCCCCATCTTCGCTACTGAAAAAGACTCTTGCTTTCTTCGCCCACTAAAATTGCAGCTTCTCAAAAGCTGCTCCGCCGTTGATGGACATGAATTATGAGAATAAACCACAACATTCTGCAAAAGTTGCAGCTGATAATGCAAACAGGACTGTCGTGGAAAATGATGATAGGAAAGGTACAAGGTGCATGGATACTGTCAGTGGGATGGAGGCTCCATTAACGGACCCAGATGACCCTGACATGGCAAAGGTTGATATAATTTCCTTTTCCAGTTTTGATGAGACAAGGTTAGCTGAGAGTGATGACCCAGATGCGACTGAGCATTCAAGTTCGTTTGGCGACACTGTTTCTGACTCTGAGAGGTGTTCTGGACTGAGTGAAGGTGAAGTGGAATCCCAATTTTTTGGTGACAGTGATTTGGCGTCTTATGATGCCTTTAACAGCCTGTTTCAGATGAGGTGAGATTTTGTTTTGTCGTCCTTTTTGTTGTCTATTTGGTACTACTCTGAGTCTGAACACATATGTTGGAAACCAAATCAATTGCCTAATCTTTATGCTAAGCAAGTTGATTTGTGATAATTGTTTGCCATTTGCAGTACAACATTTTACCACTTAATATTAAAATTACTCTTTGACGTTAGGGAAGAGTTGATTTTTTTTTTAAATGAACAAGATGCATTCATTTGTTTTGATGAATGTGGATTTTTCTGTTGAAATTGATTATTTTTTGGCCCTATCCTAATTGAGGATTTATAAATTTGATGGAAAGAAGTTACTATGCTACTGGTTAATCTAGCATCCTTAGTCGAAATAGTTTTCATAACTGCAATACGTGATGCTGTTGGAAACAAGCTCATATCTGTTTGATGGCTGTTGAGTTTCTGAGGAGTACTCTATAGCCCACAGAAAACATTACACCTGTTTTAATTAGCTGGTTGTTATATCCTTTGGATGAGTTTGAGTAGGGGTGTAAATGACCTGAGCCAAGCGAAGAGGTGTTTTTGTTTGTTTGTTAAATTTGTTTAACAAACTCTAGCTTTAGAAATCCTGTTTGAGCTTTCCTCATTATGAATTCTGCGAGTTCGAGCTTGTTTGTGAATTCTCATCAAGCTTGGTTGCAAACCCTGTGAGCTTATTTGAAAAGCCTCTATCGAGCACATACATGAGCACTTCTGCAAAACTCTTATCAAGCTTGCTTGAGAAGTCTTTAAGATTAGCCTACTCAAGCTAGTTCACAAACACATAATCGAGCCTTTTAGTGAACATATAATCAAGAATGTTCACAAAAACACATCGTGAACATTAATTGAGCATGTCCACTTTAATGTTCATGAAGGTCAAAACTAGCTGACTTATGGATTAGAAACATATAAATGAGCTTGTTCGCGAATGTGAACAAGCTGAATTTACATTTGCTGAGCTTGGCTCATTTATATAACAAGCCTACAACATCTGTTTGAACTTGTTTATTTATCTTATCGAATGAACACAATGGCATCTTAACGAGCATGAATGTAGGGCCATAGGCAGCTTATCTGACGATTTGTTTGTTTTATAACCCCAAGTTTGAGCCTTTCTGTAATGAGGAGATAAGACTCTCTAGGAAAACAAGTGGACAAAGTCAAGCATGAATTTCTTCCAGGCTAGCACGGAAATTAGAGTTATCACTTTCCATATTAAGAATGTGCACTGTGGCATACAGATGATGATCCCAGTGTATAGTCTGGTGCACTTGTTGACTGTTTTAACTTCTATGGGCGTCATTGATAAGATCAGGAAGATTAAACTATAACCTGTATTCATCACTTGGCATTCACACCATTGTGAAGTTCAGAGCATCTTAATCTTGACTTAATAACGTACATCAATTATTGCAAAACTTGATGAATGTTGTCATAGCAGAGAAGCAGATAGATTTTTTTTTTCCTTCCCAGACATGATGCTATTGTGTCTAAATTGAGGAGCATCTCACATTTCTTTTGATAGATTTTTCTCATGCTAGAGCTTCAACTTCCTATTTTGTCTTTGTTGAATTGCACTATGAATATTATTTTTTTAACTACCTGTGTTTCCATCATAGGAAGAAGAAGTTGACGAGTCACTGGCAAAACTTTATACATCCTCTGAAGTGGCGCTGCAAATGGGCGGAACTGAAAATTAAGGAAATTGAGTCTCAATCACTAAAATATGAAAGAGAGCTTGCAGCATGTGAGCTGAGAAGGCATCCTGAAGTTCAATCTACACCTGAATGTTTTGGTTCAAAGGCGCTGCCATTTTCAACTCAATGTCAAAATAGGAAGGCCAGAAAAAGGAGGAAACGAAACAGAGTTGAAGATACAACTGATATAAAATCATACTTTGCACATCATAACCTTTTCTCTCATCTTGGTAATAAGAATTTGTTCCTGTAAGCTTTAATTTTTGTTCTTTACTCGTTCTTCTTTCTCTCCTGTGATGTTCATTTGGATTATGCTTGTGGTAGTACAGAAAACAAGAGGACTAATCGTGATGGTGCTCTTATCGTTGATGATTTTGGTGCTACAGGTAACAATTTACACTGATCATTTTTTTCCTTATGCCAAGTCAAGTTGCTTCTACCAAACATTCTCTCGTCTGACTTTCTTGAACTTAAAGCTTGGTTGTCTGAAGAAACAATGCAACAGCTATAAATTTGGAACTCAAGACTGAACAACTTTCTAGACTTGTTTTTGGATAAATCTCATTAAGTTTTGAATTTAACCTATGCAATTTCCTTTATTTTAGACTTGTTTGAAGAGCGAAATTGCTCGGAGCTCTCTATTTCTTGGTTTCCTTTTGTCTTCCTGGCATAATAATGATTAGGATGTAAGTATCTAGGTGAAAATTTGGAGTCCAGGCTGTGATGCTATTGCTAACGTTTTACTTGCACTAAATACTTCAACTACAATATCAAACGCTTCCTTGTATTAATGCAATTAGCTCAAATTTTAATGTCAACACTTTGAAACCAGATAAAAATCATAAAATATTAACTATAGGAATAAAAAAGATAAAATAACCACTGAAAGATTTGTCTTTCAAGTGAGAATATCTGCACTTTATATTGCTCTGTATGCATCTTTGAACTGACACTGATGCACCTTCAATGCTACCGTTTCTCTTCTTATTCTTCTTCTTATAATCTGGAGCAGCAACAATGGACCAGCTTGCTGATGGCATTGACAAATTTGGCAATGCTACTGACCAGATGCTTTTGGAGTTTGGAAATGGTGATAGTTCCTTTGAGCAGACCCTTTGGAAGATTGAGATGGTGCACTCTCGGGTTCGAAAACTCAAAAATAAAATTGAAATGGTGATGTCCAAAAATGCTGCAAAGTTTTCTTCCTCTGAAAATTTGAGTCTTCTTGCCCCATATGATGTTCAGACCAGCTCTGCTCCTAGTCCTACTGTTTCTGCTGGCAATATAGACATAACATCAATAGAAGCTATACATGCAGTGACTCAACATATTGCAGCGTATGAAGTAGGCGATCTGGTCATACCTGAAAGTGCAATTTCAATTTACGGTGAGGCTGTTCATGTACCTGATATAATTGAAAGTACAGACGGACTGTTGTCTGCTGCTGATGTTACCCTCCATCAGCCCCAGATTGGAGACTCATCTGAATATGTAAGCTTTCGAACATCATTAGTTTTGTATGTTTATGTAAGTTTTACAAAAATAGTTAGCGATGGTTGATTTGTTTGTGGAGGTGTGCTTCTACCTTTATTACTTGTAATTTCCATTAAGAGAGAGGCTCTCTGATTTCTATCCAGATGATAGACCAATTTTCTATTATATTTAACATGAATTTATTTAATAAATCTACTGGACTGAAAGTGTTCTTCCACCCCTCTAATATAAAGTTTATTGGGGTTACATTTTACGATGATTTGATCAATGATTTGAATTTGAACAACTAATCTAGGAATAAAAAAATGTTTTGAATTGCTAAATTATTATTTGAAGTTATACATGAACTTATTTCTTTTACAATCTATTAATTGGGTAATTACCTCACTGTGGTTAAACTGTTTCTGGTCTTGTATTTGTTGCCAAACCCTACGTCACCATCCCCATCACCATCACCATCACCATAAATCTTTTATCTTAAACAATTTGGGCTCAGAAACATGAATCCAGACTCTACCTCATGCAACCAAAAATCTGTTACAGAAAATATGTCTGCATGCATTCCTTCAACGAATATCATTCAATGATTTTACAAATATCTTAGGCTGTACCCTATTGAGGACTATGCGGTGCTCTGTAGTGAATGCTTCCAATATATTCTGGTTCCTTAGATAGCAATTTTGACATATGAAGTTTTCTTTTCCATCTTTTCGAAGAAAATTACATTAGATGGTTTTGTTGGAATCACATTTGGTTCCTTTTCCTCCATATTAATAGGTTGGTTCTTGAGTCTACATTCTTCTCCGTAAAACATTTCCGTCACATAAATTGACATTTAAACAGATTTCTTAAATTTAATCTTATCCACTGGATATATGTGTTATTTGATTTTCATGATACATCTCATTTTTCGGAGAATGATGATAGCGTAGAATCTGTGTTACATTTGTCCATATACGATATTGATATCTGCAGATATTCGACAATGTGCTGATACATAATGAAGCGGTTGAAGAAAAACACAATTTCGTAAGGGAGAAGAATCAAGTAACAGAGGGGCAATGTGAACGAGAGAAAGGCGAAAAAGAAATAGGTGGAGAAGAAGAAAGCACAAACCCTACTTTAGCTTTGACGTCAGAAAATAAGCCTCTAACAAAAACTTTGTTGGGTCCAGAGGAAGCAACTACGAACTCATGTTTGGCCTCGGATTTCAACTTTCCAAGGAATAAGAGAAAGCGAGGAGAGCGAAAAGCTGGTTCAGGTGGTTGGAGCAGGAAAGGAGGCTCTGGTGAGCCTGATAGTCAGTGAGTTTGTATTTCATCTGTTGTATTTTCTGTATACCCTACTTGTAGGCATGTTCCTTGCAGGTTTTGTTCAGCGGGTTAAGGATGTTGTACTTTAACTTCCTAGTCTTAATCTGGTGGTAAGAGGTGTATACAATAGTAGCTTTTTGCAATTTAGAAATTTAACTGTAGACTTGAAATATGAACAGGTAGAGGCAGTTTTCGCATATGGAAGATTGTTTTGTCAGTTAAATTTTTCGTCGTGGTCATTGTTGTGACCTTGGATGAGATTTTTTTCAGGCACAAAATGTGAGTTGCTCTGGGAATTTGATTTTTTTTTTCAGGCACCCTGTGATTGGTCATGGAGTTCAGAGGGGAGGGGTCAAAAGCAGTTATTATGTACATACTTATAAACAAACATTGCAGGATTTACAGTGTAGTGTAGCTTTGTCTGTGTATATTTATGTGTGAAAACTGAAAAAAGAACAAAGTATTCATCTAGTAGATGCTTTTTGTCCCCTTCCCTTCCCACTATTCTCCTCCTCCCAAACATAGATTTATGAAAGATGTGAACATTAGTACTCTTGGAACTTCAGATCCAAGACAATGGTAGTTCATGTGATTTTGTGAATGTTATGTTTATGTTATATCTCAGTAGATTAGCAGGGCAAAGAAATAGAGATTCTGCCATGGACTTTTAGGTCTTGAAAATACAGGACAGTTATGCTACAAAGTACAAACATAATCCTCTATTTGGTTAATCTGTTTGTCTGAATTTCAGATTGTTTTAGAGTCTATCTAATTTCATGTCATTTCCTTTTCTTTTTTTAATTTCAAACTAATTTGTATCTGGGTTTAGTTGGTATTGCATTTCTTTTCTTTTAGGTCTTGAAAATACAGGACCATGCATAACTTTGCTACAAAGTACAAACATCATTCTCTATTTGGTTAATCTGTTTGTCTGCATTTCAGATTGTTTTACAGTCTATCTAATTGCATTTCCTTTCCTTTTCTTTTTTTAATTTCAAACTAATTTGTATCTGGGTTTACTTGGTATTGCATTTCATTTTTTTTTAATCGAACACACTATACAAGTTTGTCTTTTAAACATTCGACATTAATCTAAACAACTTGCGTCGTCAGGTTCACGCATACAAAAGTTTTCACCCAATGACAAGGTAAGTTAGGACAAAACTCCTAATAAAAATTGAACTCGGACCTTCCGAATCCATATGATTTGGCGGTTTTGCACTATAACATTTGTCTGAAAATCATAAAAATTGATGCTCCAGACTTTGAGAAGGCATTTGGTTTGGGACCTTAAATTCAGTAAAACTATGATTTTCATGTAGTTATTAGTTTTAAATCTTCATTCCTTCTTTACTCTTTAATTTGTAATCCAAAGTGGGCAAAATGATTTCTATAGTCTACATCAATCTACAAAAGCACAAAAAGATGACTGAAAACCATATTGCCTTTTGACCCAAAAAGAAGCATTTCCCCAACTACTGCCTTGAGATCCCAATTTTTTTTAAAACATTTTTAAGTAATCCTTTCTCTTCTTGTTTTTTTTTTTTTGAGAAACCATTTTCCTTCTATCAATCTCAAGTGGAAGAACTAATAGAATAGTATAATAATAATATTTTTAAAGCATTTCATCAATTTTGGCAAATGGGTATGAATTAACCTTTTCTCACTTCAAATTGTGAGCTAAATGAGTGTGATTAGGGCATAAAAAGGGTTATTCACATCATGCTAAATTTTGAAGCATTAACTCACCAAAAATGGCAGTTTATCTAATCAATTTCTTTCACATAAAATTGTTCAAAAGAAAACTGCCAACATCTTCAATCATCATGTCTTTTTTTTTCTAATTGCAACAGCTTTTTAGAGTTGTAAGAACCCCCACATATGAATCATGATGCCATCTATTATCCAACTATTTTATTAAAACAGTTTTAAAAGGGAAATTTGAGATTGTTTTTGGTAAATCAAAGCCATATTTTATAATTCATCTCTAATCCAATAAAATTTGTGTTTTTCTTCCAAACAAATATTTTTTTTAAAAAAAAAGCTATTTAGATTATATATATTTTAATTCCAAATCTATGATTCTTCCCACAAAAAGAGAGGAACAAGCATGGGTACCTAATTAGATCTTTGCACTTTGGTCCCAAATCATGTAATAATTAACAAGAGATGAACATCATTAACCATAAGGCTGTCTGAATTCTGATACCTTCACATGTCCTATAAAGTAAACCATACAATCAATAACATAAAAAGGTTTTTTCTTTTTTCTTTTTCTTTTATTAAAGAAGAAAAAAAAAGGGTAGTGTAGTAAACTTATCAAAAACAATGTTCTTTTTTTGGGGGGTTTTAAAATTTTTATACTTGGGTCTTTGAAAATTTGAATTTGTGAGTAGTAGGAAGGAATCATGCCTGCCAATTGCCAAAGGAAGAGAGAGAGAGATTGGACTAATTAATATTAAAGAACTAATAAGGAGAAAAGAAAAGCATATTTGCCAACAAAGGTCTTCACTTCACTTCACTTCTCTTACTCACTCATTCATTCTCTCTGCTCAAATGAAAACATTGTTTCTGCTTCTTCTCCCTCTCCCTCTAACAACAAAAACACACTTGTCTCTGTCTCATTTTGTTCATGCAAGATCCAAAGGGTTCAAACACAAGGTACCTTTACCTATCGCTCTCCTTCTCATATATATATATCTGCTTCTTCTACATATGCTGTTTTTTTCCCTTTTTTTTCTTCACATTTTATTGATGCAACTGAACAAATTAAAAGATTAGATTATATGAGAATATTCTTCTGTGACAATTAGCTTTCATTTCCCCCATTATTGTATATTGTATATCTCTGCCTGTGTGTAAGGATTTATTTACTAGTTTTTTGAAAAATTAAATGGTAATTAATTAGTTGACTTCTTGGTTCATTTCCAATTGAAGGTATGTGTGTGTGTAAACCAAATTTGATTACCTGAGCTGGGCTCAAAAAAAGAGAATGGGGTGGTCTGACTTATGGGTCCAATTGAGTCTTGTTGGGGGATAATTAGGTCTACAATCTCAATCCTAATTTAGTCTAATTGTGCTTGGAATGAATTACTACTTTTGGATTTTTGTTAAATATATCAAATATATATGGTTAGTAATTAACAACATAATATTTAGAGGGAACCAATCCAAGAACATATAAACTTGGGTGTTATTTATTTATTTTTCACAGAAATTACTCTAAGAATGCTAATATACCCCCCAAAAAAGAGTTGCAAGACCGAAGAAAAAAAAAATGTAGAAATAAAAGTCATCACAAGAGATCCTTAATAAAGTGGCCATGAGCCCAACCCCAACTGACTTAAGCCTGCTATAGCTATGAATCCAAGGTTGCAAATATATATATATATATATAGAGAGAGAGAGAGAGAGAGAGAGAGTGATCAATCAAGATTGGTTAATCTTGTTTTTTTTATATGCTTGACATGCACTTGTTATGTATGTTGTAGGAAGCCTTGGTATCAAAGAGCAATGGAGATGTCAAGTCTATGGAAGTCAATTTCCAGGTCTTCTTCCACAACGACGACAACCAATTTGACAATATGGAAAACTGTTTCCAAATCAACGGAAGTCAATTATCCAACAACACTCACAAACCCTAATAGATCATCGTCTACCACAAATAACAACAATAATAATAAGTTAAGAAAATGTGCATCGCTTAGGGTTGCCTCCTCCTTCACTAGGGTTTGCTTATGTGCACCAATTTCATCCTACAATGAAGTTTTCCGAGCCGACGTTCCACCGAGAAGAAGCAACAGTTATCCGAGATCCTCAAGACCATTTCCAACCCAAGAGAGGTTTCCAAGTGCGAGGCTTAGCATGGAAGGAAGAAGAGTTATTTTCCGGGGAAAATCATTGACGGATGATGTGTTGATGAGGAGATTTGTGGTGGAAGAGGAGGCAATGATGCAAACAAGGAGAAGGAACCAAATGGAGGTTATTAGGAGGAGGAATTTGATGAGAAGAAAAAAGCTTGGGCCTAGTCGTCTTAGTAGAATGGTTATGGCTAAAGAGGAGGATGATTGATGAATATGTTAATTAATTGGAAATCAAATAAGTTCAAAATTTTTCTTAATTTGTCTCCAAGCTCTAAATTGTGCAACATTTTCTTTTCTCCCTCAACATTCTTTTGGGTTTCAAATAATGGATAAACTAATTACTGAATTTATTTATTTTTCTATTGGTAACATATATTTCATTGAAATTAAGCTCTACACAACTTACAATGTATATGTACACCTACATTCAAGTTTGACTCTCCACTTTGATACGTACCTTGCAGATTATTAATTAAGGTATTTGTGGAAAATACTATGATATGATCTAAACACCTTATGAGAATTTATGAAAATCAAAGACAAGCAATTAATTATCTCGCTATAAGAAAGTACATCTAGTGTGTTAAATAGGATTAAATATAGATATAAATGTCTTGAAATTGATTATAATACCTGAGTTTTTTTTTTTTTGGTTCGTTGTAACATATATTTCAATACACCTATATATGTAGTTTTTGTGTCAACCCGGTCCTCAGGTTGGATGAATCCGTATTGTTGGGATGCAAGTTTGACTCTCCATGTTGATGATACCTTATAGCTTATTAATAATGAATTAGGGAAGAGTAAAGCGATCCAAATTTTATAAAAGAAAAAATTGATAATATATTGTGCTTGTTTGACAGAGTTTATAAGCTAATTTATAAACTGACATATAAGCTCTAATAAGCTCTAAAAAAAATAAAGTTCAAATTGAGACTTATTTTAGAGCTTGGTTGCGTTTGTTGAATTATTATGAGTCATAATCTATCGCATTTCAACCATTTATTGTATTGACCAAACAAACAGCATTTTTGGGATCCAAATTTCAATGCAATTTCAACACCATATATTATTATTTTTGAAATTATGATGTTTTGTACAATTTGGAGACAATTTCATTCATTGCTAATGTAAATACCCTAAATGGACTCATATAATTACACACTCTACCATCAAGTACTCAAATCACACAAAACCTTCTTCTCTGCCATTATACAACCCTTTGCTGCTGTGATTTTCTTCTATGATCTCGACTACGATTTTCTTCTCCTATCTCGACCTGTGGTCGACCGACAACGACGTATGCGAATTAGTCAATTTTTCCGATGAAGCTTCACACATCGATAATCCCCGCTTATTCTCCTCAATCTTAGGTTATTTTGATCTTTGAATCCCATGGATGTGTTGTGAAATCGGAGAAATATATGCTGCTTTTCGGTCTCTTTCTGTTTTCTTGGTCCTCTGCTCATGGGTTTTGCTCTTTCTTTTTGTGGGTTTGTGCCAAGAACCATTGATAGATAGAATTTCTGGGTTTTTTTATTCACATCTCTGGCTGATCTGTAGTCAATATTTTGTTTGTGTAAAATATGGATGCTGGAGATCTTGATCTTAGTGTTTGAAGATTGGGCCGATGTCTTCAATTATTAGGATTGGATTTATATTATTTGTTTATGTTGGATTTGGACATCTGAAGTACTAATAAAGCTTGATTATAATGTTGATATTACTATTAAAATGGATTTAGATTATTTGTTTATGCTGGATTCAGATGGAGTTTCTTAGTTCTGATAAATCTAGCAAATCGGATTAGGAAAGAAGATGAACACTTTGGCTGGTTCTAGATTGGCCATAATACAAATTTTCTTTTTTTATCACAACTCAAAGGTATGGTTTTATGGATAATTAGTCTATCTTGCATTTGACGTTGTTTTTGAAATATATGTTATGACAATTTGTAAGGTAATGTGACATGTTCATTTGTGGCTACTGGCTATGGTGTAAATTGATCGTGATTTTGCCTTCTACTTCAGGTGAAATTGTATGTGTATTGTGGTGGTAAATTTGGAATGAGCTATTATACTTTTTGAGGTTAAAACATGGTGAACATAAAATTTTAGATGATTACTGATAATGATTGTATTATAATATTGAAGAAATTGAGAATATCAGTGGGCCAACATTAGTCTAGTTTAATGTATTGATCAATCTTCTTTATTAAGTAGGACGAGAATCATAGCTAATTCAATGTATTGATCACCCTTTATATGTTCAATGTGTTTCAATGATTGAAATTACAAATGGTTTATTCTATGACTGGTTTTTCTGCTCACCATCTAATTGCATAGCTCATCTTGGTTGTGATTTGTTCATTTTAACTTACATTTGACTACAATATTCTCTCATTGTTACTAGTTTAGGAGATGAGTAGGAAAGGGAAAGAAAGTTTGATAGAGGGAGATGTACAGTTTAAATGGGATATTCAAACCATCAAAATATTCCTAGATATGCTGTATGAGTGGAAGAAGAAAAATACTGATCAAATGAAGTGGGATAAGATTGCTGAAGAATTTAAGATTGTAAGTGGTAAAAATTGTACCCTGCAAAAATTGAAAACGAAGCACGACTTGATGAATGTTGAGATAGGTTTGAGAATCAATTTTGAGACTGGAAAGGTTGAGGCCACTGAAGATTGGTGGGCAGCTAGAATTCAAGTGGCTCTCTTTATCATTTATGTATAATTATTTATTTGATAATGTCATCTAAAATATGTTATGAATCACAAATTTATATGTCCAATTTGCAGGAGAATATCAACTTTAAGAAGTTTAAGAATGGAGGCTTCCATTTCTGTGGGAAGCAAGATAAGCTTTGGGAGGTAGCTCTGCGAATGGTGAGAACTATGTATCTCCTCATATCGTATTGGACAATGACTTCATACAATAATTTGGAGCTGATTGCTACACTCCAAGTCCAGTAGACTCAAACTATGATAGGTTTGTTGATGAGTTCTCCACTGCTTCATCACCAGTGAAGGCTAGCACACCCACCCCTGGATCTACTAATACTAGGGGAAGCAAGAAGAGGAAGAGAGTGACGAATATTTGGTCATTAATGATGCTAACATGACTCAGTTTCGTGACATATTTGTCGATCAACTATCTAATGCAATATGAATAATTATATATAAATTTTATTAATATGATCATAAGGGGTATGTGAATTTGGACATGTATTTATCAATATATATGAGACTATGCAGTGTTGAATGAGTTATGGTATTTTTACAATTTCTTTAAAAAAAATTTATTATTTTTTATGAAAAAAGTTATATTTTTTAATGAGTTATGCAGTGTTTATAATTTATTTTATGATTTTTTTTATTACTGTTATATAGCTTTAAAAAGTTATGCCCTTCCATATAATTTACACAACAATATTAGGACTTTATATTGTTCCAGCAAAGTGTAACCAAACAACTAACAACATTTCAATAACCATTTATGCTATCATTTATTACAACCATTTATTATCTGCAATATATGCTACGTACAATATATGCTACTGACAAAATTGTGCACTAATTGGACCCTTAGTTGCATCAAACCATTTATTGTTCAAATACAATATATTGTGGGTAAAAAAAAGTCCACCAAATGCACCCTATGTTTGTTATTTTCATTTTGTTTCTTTTTTTATTAAGATAATATTATAAATTTGATCTTTTATCTTTTAAATTAAATTTAAATAGATTTTTTTTAGAACTTATAAACTAACTTATGCTATAAACTTCGTTAAACACCTGATAACTTATTTCACAACTTATAAACTAGTTTATTTTGACAGCAAATATGCTCTGCCAAACGAAACTAGATATAAATTCGAAACCAAACTGAAAATTGAAAAACCAATTCCAATTAAAATTTTCAGTTTGGTTTTGGTATGATTTTGAACACCACTAAGTGAAAGTCATATTTTAGAGGAGCAGAATTTGATTAAGTTCGCCTATAAACCAAGGGCAGACGGAGGAAAAGTCAAGTGTGGGCAATTGCCCGTACGGAATTTTTTTTATTATTTAATTGCTAATTTTATAATATTTTGAATATTTAAGGGATATTTCATTTTTTTGAAGTAATCTTACCCTCTCTCACGCTCCCCTTTTTCTAATCCCCTAAGTCAGCGAGACTCGACTCTAGTCTAAACATCTCAATCTAAAGCCTTAGATTCTCAGTCAGTATCCGACGACATAGCATGCATTGGAGGTTCGTATTTGAACTCTGAGTCATCTCTTGGTTAAGATTTTATATTGTCGTGGATCCTTAGTCGTCGTCCACATCACTACTCACGCTCCATTTTTTCTTGCAATTGTCGTAACCCGAATTGACACATTCAATTTGATAATAGATCTACAATTTTGGAGCTAAATTCTTGATTTATTGAAGTCATAAGTGAGTTACTTAGATGTGTTTCATGCCTAAACCAATTTGATTCATTTGTCATTTTTGAAAAGAAAAAGTTGATCTTACTTGTCCAATTTTATTCGAGTGATTTATCTAATATAAAGCTTTTGACACTTTCAGATCGACTTGACAATTTTGTTATTGATGTGCACTCTAGCGTTGATTTTCTTAGAACTAAAAGGAATCAATGATCTTGTTAAATATAATTGATACTAGAAGCATAACGTATACACACTGGTTTATAGGATTCTGAGTTTGTCATTTATTCTACTAGTCGGAACTGCTATAGTAGAGAGTAGTTTCTACCATATAGATGATATAGAAGAAATGGTAGGAATATAGTGATTGCAACAATCTTGTATGGAAACTGGTGCTTCAAGGCGTGTAGTCGCTTTCCTTAAGATAGTATTTACCCCTACCAAATGGCTGCACTGGGTTACAACAAATCTGCCTCTAGGATATAATGAAGCTTGGTCTATGGACCACCTTCTTCTTGGTGCAATAGTAGTAGAAAGTCAGAGTACTTTGAGAATAATCATGAGAAAGATACTTATCTTTCTATTTTTGCAATAATAGAAAAAACAATAGAAAACTTTTATGAAGAAAGAATGGGAGACCATTGATAGAAAATTGGATGAATCAAATGGTTGGAGAATACCTCTATGTATAGAGTTTGTGGTGTCTCTTTACAATGGTGACTCTTCAATGAATGGTCATGTCTTTTCATGTGAAGAGCTGCCTAACATGTATTTTTAAAGAAAAGAGTATTTAAAACAGTCATGTATTTTCAAATACATAAGAGTTTTTAAAACACCAAATAAAAACTCAAACTTATTTTGAAAATCTCTAACAATAGATTGTCAATAATCGGATTTGAAATCACGGTCAATAGTTAAATGATAGTTTAATTGAGTACATTAAAAAAAAATATTTTTGATGCTCTTGCAAGTAGATTATCATGAAATGACTTCAATGTATGAAAAATCGCCGATGACATTTATAAGTTACTTTTAATTATTACTTATCGTTATTTTATAAAATTTAGATAGATTAGAATTCTAGAATTTATGGGATTTAGAGATTTTTTATTTAAATTGAGTTAATCAATATTGTTAGTGATGAAATTGTATTGTTTATGGATATTGGATCAATGGATAGCACTCGGTACGCACGTGGAGTTGAACCTTAGATTTTTGAAAAAATACTAAGAATGAGAGTTAGGCGATTTCTTATCCAAAAGTTTCAATGTTATTAGTGTTGGTTGTTTTTGATGTGGTAATACTTGTGGAAATCACTATTTGCATGGCCATAGGTGAATTCTTTGGTTCAATTGCTCTTAGTCGCTATTTGGTGCTTTAGCGCTTTTGTTATGGCCATGCATGGCATGTTTCTCAAACTTCTAATGGTGAAATTCCTAGTCCTTTGTATAATCTCAATTATTAAACTCGTTGTCTTTCTTTAATTAGGTTGCTAGAGTTGATTGTGAAACCTTGTGATTATTTGGACTCTTTCTTAAAAATTGTTGTCCTTGGTGTTTTTCTTTGAAATTATTGATCTCCCTGTTATTTGCCAACTCTTGACCTCTTCCTTGGAAGAAGGTGGTGCATGAATTCATGATTTTGAAAATTGTTCAAAGGTGTTTCAAATTTCTTAGTTTAATGAAATTACGGTTTTATTTATGAGTATGTTTTACATTGCATTAAATGAATTGCGAAATGTTTTACTTGTGATTGCCCGAATGGGTGTGGTATCTCACGAGAGGGGTAGATGAGCGAGGAGATACTATTTAAAATAGTTTATTCCTTTGATAAATAATATGTTTAACATGCGTAGTTTGGACACTAGTTTTGTGTAAATATATTATATATAGTTGAAAATGCAAATTGGACTATTTAAAATAGTTTATTCCTTTGATAAATAATATATTTAATATGCGTAGTTTGGATAATAGTTTTGTGTAAATATATTCTATGTAGTTCAAAATGTAAATTGGACTTAGTTTTGTTTAAATTGCATGGTTTGGACAAATCGGAGAATAAGGGGAGGTTGTTATGGAAATAGTATAAACTCTTTAAAAGGAGGCATGCATCATGGTTTTGATGTGATTTTTTATGAGAAACGTAGATGGATATATATCTCGTATAGGTTGTGAAATTTTACACACTATGATAGATTCTTTAATCAAGGCAGATATTAGAGGAGGAGTAAATTTCAATACCTAAGAAAAGACTCTGGATGTCCTGCTAGGTGTACTTATAACCTAGTTAATTAAGTATCACTGGTGATCGGTGTCCAGCGAAAGTCCAATAGAGGATCACAGTTTGACTTAAAGAATGGTTTTCCAATTGAGTTATTATTATTATACTCAGTAACTAGTGATTGGTTGGAAGATGTATTTATTTTATTAAAATATTTACATTGAATTTGAGCATGCATTTGATGAACTATTAGATCATGTGTTGAATGGGCATCGTTCTTGGATCAGCATATTCAGTATATTTGTGTTGTCTTTAGATTCTATATTTGTCTCTTTTTTGACGTATGTCATTGGATTTGTATACCCTACTAAGCATTTGGTTCACCCTTTCTCTCTTTTTGTTTTGCTTTACCTTTGTTTTAGTTGAGCAGGTTGATGAGCGGTTGCCAGACGAGTGATGTGAGCGTAGTCCACCTTTCTTTATCTACTTTGATTTCATTAGTAGAACTATATTGTCTACTATGTTAGTTTCACTTCCATTGTTGAAAACATTTCTAGGTGATGATGACTTAGTTACTCACTTAAATAGTATGTTATTTGTCATTTGGGTGCTTAAACACTGGTTTGAATGTTTTTATTTTGGATCTCTGATTGTAGGGATTGCATGGATTATGCAAGTGATTGTTTATGTTTTATTATTTTTTTGAGAAAATTTTTGGACCGCTTTTACGCAGTTGACATGTCCTCTCTAGGACTTTAGTATTTGGGATTTGGTTTTACTGGTTAACGTCATTGCTATGCAACATTGCGTTACGTCCATCTCCTGATCTTAGGTATTTTCTTCATTCCTTCACATCCCTTTTCCTTATGAAAATTGGGGAATGACAACCTTCATGACTTTGTCCGTCCTGAGATAAAATCCCGAGTACGCTAGTGCAATAAACTACATTAAAATGGAACACATTATTAAAAGTGATTTAAAACATGTTTATGAAAATGATTTCTCAATTTTCAATTTTTTGCTTTGAACTGAATTAGTTACTTAGAGACTTTATATAGTGTCATTTTAGTTATCAATATTGATTTTGCTTATACGCTACTCCAAAAAAATAATAATAATTTGAGGAGGCTTAAGCATAAAGGGTGGGTAGTAGTGGTTACTTAATCCAAATCAAGCATACCCAAGTTAGGTTAGTTTTGTGACTACTCATGTCTTGTTCATGTTCCCTTCAAAAAATGACACACAAATATGCTATTTCTTTCTTTACTCCATAATTTGTCCACTACAATATGTCCAATTTAATAAACCTAAGTAAGGGGGTTTTGAATTCCTGACCTACACTATACAAAATGTTTATAAAAAGAAGTAAACTCCAAAATATAGTTAATTAACTCCCTCTCAAATTTGGTAATGATATTGGTTTTACCAAAACACATCAATAATTTAGCTTCTTGTGTTGGGCATAAAAGAATGCATTCATTCAACAACTTATTGCTAAAAACAGCCTTTTATTGATTTATTTATGTTCTTTTTGGTGTCTTTTTTCAGCTTCATGATAGGACTTGGGCCATCATCTACCATGTTCTAAGCATAACATTAATCTTATTAAGTTTCTTAAAAGCGAGCCACTCTCCAATTAGGAAGCACTAACTACCAAATCCCAAGTGTACGACAACTCAAAAGCATTTATTTACCCAAATAATTTTGCTTTCAAACTATAATTGTGGTCAATTTTGTTAAGCTTAAGACACATGTGATAGCGCAAAAAAAATCCCATATTAATCAAGCTTGCATTGCTTGTCTTCTATATTTTTAAAAAAATACCAAGATTGAGAATATTAAGTGGGTGATTCCTGAGCAAAGAGAAATATCAAGAATGTGAGAGTATCACTTTTTTTTTTAACCGAGAATAATATCATATTAGTTTATCATTTGAACATTTAATATGGGTCTAAATTCAATCGTCACGACCACCAGTCCAAAAATTTCTCACCTAACAATGGAGTAAGTTGGGTCAAATCCCAACACGTGACCATGATGTAAGAGTATCACACTTGTGAGGGGAGTGGAGTATAAAACACATATGAAATGGTACAAAAGGTCATATTAGTTGTATATGACGTGATTTAGGCATATAAATTATAATATGATGTTTTGAGATTTTGGGTTGCGATGGGTCACATTTTTTTTTTTTTGAAAGGGTAAAGACCCTGAATCTTCATTGCAATAAGAAGAAACCAAATACATTCAGGAATAACATTCACATTAGAATGCCTCCTCAAAAACATGCTAGACGTGCAAATGGACTCTCCAAAACTCGGTCGCCCCAATATATTTGTAAGACACTTTCATAAATCCACATCCCAAACAACTAATTATATTATTCACTTTGGGGTTTCGATTCCCATGAATGCATCGAATTACCCTAACGGCTTTGTTTCTTCTTTTAGGCCCAGTAAATAGACTAAATCCAACTCATTAAACCTTAGGAAAAGATCTAATTGATTGTTAAAGGGCGGGTTTGAGTTTATAAACCACACTCAATTAGGACTTTCAATCGATGTGGGATTCTCAACAATTACCTGATGCGTGTGAGATGATAATATTGTAATACTACTCCCCAATTACTTTGTACATTGTGGAGAGAAGTTAAAAAAAATGTAGGTGTATAAATTTAGATTTGTAATTGATACAAACCACACACAATATATTTTATCAAACAAATTTTCTTCATGAATTATTGTTCATGAGCTACCACCCCTAACATTTGCGTAAAGTTAATTTGTCCTATTTAAATAATTCTTTTGTAACAACCATTTCATAAAGCGACCTTATGGGGATGTCTCTTGAGACTATTTCAAGACTTGGTTGACCTACCAGGGAATCCAACACTAAATAAAAGATTAAACCACCGATTAAGGCAATTTTAAGTCACTTTTCCAATCCGTAAGTAATCTCAAAAGGGTCCCTTGTCCATACTCTATACTTTATAGTGTCCACATATTCATCATTATATATATATATGTTTGTGTGTATATATATAGCCTAGTAATGTAATAGGAATCTTTCATCGTCAATGTAGATTCCAATCTAATTTTGGGCTTTCAAGACAAATGTTGTCCAATTCATGCTTTAATTTGGTCATTATGTGAACTTTTAAGGAGAAAGACATGGGATGATAAAATTTAAAAAAGAAAAAAATATTTTGTTCACAATCTGATTTCACTAGAAATTGAAATAATGAATAATGAATTAGTGGGATTGGAATTTCCTTAAATATATGTTTAACACCAATATGTAAATATATATGTATATATTCACACATGCCTTGCACGTCTCACGTGCAAAGACAGGGAAAAGGATTTATTGGAATCATTCCAGCAATGTCACCAGATCTACACCATTGAATGTATTGGGTGTAGTGTTGTTAAATCAATGCATTGTTGCATTGGATGGTATAGATCTAATGAAATTACTGGAATAATTCCAGCCCCCATCTCAACGACAGGGTATTATTATGGTACACCAAAGATTGCTAAAAACACAATCATACTTCACAGATGAACAGTAAACTTTTCAGAATCAAACCGACGAAATTAAGATCCGACGGCTGATATCATATGAGACTAGGCCCACAACAATATAATTAATGTTGTAGGTGTAGCAATCATCTTTTCATTTTTTATATTTTGTTTTTTAAAGGAGCGTTGTTTCCACAGTTGCCGACACAGTAAGTGGAAGACACGCGCAGAAGAAGTTGCCGAAAAAGAACGGGTCAAGCCCAACGCAAAATGCACCCACGACTACGACTTAAGACTAGACCCGAACCCAAGGAATGATTCAGAAAGACCACTATAGCAGACTTGGACTGGGTCACTGGACACTTATTCGAACCTTTTATTCATTCTCATGTGTTTTTGAATTCAAAGCTTAACATAAGCATATTGCATTTCATCATTACATGTAATGGATCTGGGAATCCCGCAATTTATTTAGAGTATGAGAGTCTACAATTTTAATGCAATGATTTGCGAAGTATGTCACATCACATCATAATTTGTTTTTTGTTTTTAAAACTGGCCTGACTTTTTTTTCTACCGTTAAATGTAAATTGTAGATGTTAAGAAATTGTATAGCCCTCGTATCTGATTGCGAATAGTGACCGTGAAAATTTTGGGCATGCACTTATACAATTACTGAAATCCCTCTTAACCCGTGTCCTACCCCGTCACTTGAACTCTTAACATTATGAATGTGGTTATGAGTTCTTAGGTTCATGTATGAGAGGTAAGAGACATTTCTTGAGATAAATATGTGTGATTTAGGCCTAAAATACACAATACCTTACGCAAGGATATGCAAATAAGAAATTTTCATATTTGTCCTCCCATTTTTAATAATTTTTCCCACTCTTCTCGTTTTCGCCTTTTTGTAATGGAAAGTCTTCACACATTAGTATCTCGCAATTCATTTTTTGGGCCAAGGAAGTAAGAAGGGGCTTATAAAACATATTGCTAATACCAGTCTTAAAAATAATTATTAATGCCCATGCAAAATAATAAGGCTACGATCTAACAAAGGTGGAGGTTGTTGCATTCACGTTTGGAATCAGGTTAACACAAGACTTTGGATTCAGAAACTTCATCTTAAAAGGAGATACTCTAGAGATAGTCCAAACAGTTAACAACAATAGAATTCCCTATCTCCATATGGATTCATACTAGACGAGATTCGTTCTCAGTTGTCGAGTTTGGATTGTCGAATGCAATACACGCTAAGAAATGTCAATAAATTGATTGATGCTATAGCCTCTTTTGATGTAAATTATAAGTCAATATCTGTCTTTTTGGACGAGGTTTCATCTTCCATCCACTCTCTTCATTTAACTGAATGTACCCCTTTCAAATCAATGAAGTTGTCTTTTAAAAAAATGTTACGGAAAAAATTTAAGATCTTACAATTAGAAGAATTCATCCTCAATTAATTTAGGATCCATGATAAAAATGAATGGAAACGAATATAAGTAGTGTATTCTCGTTGATGTTTTTATAAACTCATGTACCCAACCTCAAATTTTTGAGATAAAAGTTTTGATGATGATGATCTCCAATTAATTTGACTGTTTCTAGCAAACCAAGTAATTTTATTCTTGTACTTACTACTCTAAATCATATATTAAAAAAAAAAAAGGTTTTGCTAAAGAATTTATTGGAAGGAATAGCAAAAATAGTCCATGAATTCAATTTTCAAGAGTTTACCACTAGATTCTACTACTAATGCTTTTGGACCAACATTTCAACCAAGAACAAATGATTGATATTTGAACAAAAACCACTAAAAGCTCCGTGGATTGACCAACATCAAGATTTATTAGCTTGTCAAACTTCAATTCCCAACTTTATGTGTCACATACATATATGTTCTTATTACCCAGGTGCCAAATTCTTATTTATTGAGGCTTTATCATCTCCTTATTTCAAATAATTTAAGAAATACTATAAAGAAAATTAATTTAAAAAAAAAATAATCATAACAAATAACATGCCACCACGACCACCTTGACTTGACTTGACTTCACCTCCTACTGGAGCGTGTAACACACGCCTCTACACCAGCGCGTGTGGTCCCCCATAACTCAGTAGATAAATATTCTTTTAATTTTTTTTGGGATTATAAAAATACGAGCATTAATACCCTCATCATAGTTTATTGAAAAATAATAATGAGAGTACTTGCTGTTTAAAATAATAATAATAATAATAATAGTTTTGAGTAAAAATACAAAAACCATTAGCACCAAACCTAACTGTTTTAATCAGTAGACAGTGTCCAAATAGTCTTTCCATTGAAGTAAAGTTAGTTGAAGTTGGCCACAACAATTGAGTGACAAAGTGGCCAACCTCTCATTCCTTCTCTCTCTCTTCTCCATCATCAACCCAAAAGAAAATTATATTATAAATCCAACAAAAGGTGGTAGCAGAGCGAAGGAAAGAAAGAAAAGTTTCAATTCATATATACCAGCAAAGAAAAAGAGAAGTTATTCAAAGAGGGAAAAACAAAAAAAAGAAACTCAGAGAGAAAGCCATCAAACGCAAAGAAAGGAAAGTAGCTGGAAGCTCGAATGTTTTGTAGGAAAGGTGAGGGGGGCTAGCTAGACAAGGAAGAAGAGTCTTCTTTGGCTGCTTCTACAACAGCTTTTTTGAAAGAGTCACAGAATTGGAATGTTCATAAGGTAAAATCAAGTAGTATCTGAGTTAATTTTGAATTTTAGTTGCATTAAATGGTCATTTGATCTTCTGGGTATGCATAACAGGTTGGGTTTTTTTTTTTTCTTTAAAAAAAAGTTTCTGTTGGGAATTTGAGTTCGTCTTCTGGGTTGTTTTTAGGTTGGGCATTTTCTAGTCTTTTGATCCCTTTTGTCTTCAAGGTGTGAGATATGTTGTCGTCTTGAAGAATTTTCGTTTTTTCCCTAATTGTTGAGGATAAATTTTTACTCCTTCTCTAAATATTTTTTGGTGGGTTTGGTTCTTTGCTACCAATTTAAGATTCTTTTATGTGCTTTAGTTAGGAAATCCTTGTAGGAAGAAGGCGTCTCAATCTTGTCCTGCTTTTTAATTGACACAAGAATAAGAAACTGAGATGATTTTGTCTGTATGTGTTTGTCTTTAAAGATAAATTTATATATATCCTCAGATTGCAATCTCTATCTAATGAAAAAGTTGGATTTAATCATGAAATGTTTGATTGTCATGTCAGAGCATGGTTGTTGTTGTAGATCCTTAGAGACTAATTCTCAATTTATCCAAGTTCTTCTATAGTAGATAACTTATGATGAATTGTGCCGGCCTCTGTCTTAATCTATCACATAAGCACAAAACCTTGATTTTGAGATATTGTTTGAAATTCTGTGATCAAAATCATGTAAGGTTGTTTCAAGATCTGAATCATTAGTGGGAAATCGAGAGGGTAGGAACTGTCGATGACATTCTGTAAGAAAACTTCCTTTCTTAATCCACTTAAAGATGCCTTATTGTGTATCGGAGTTTTAAATTTGTTATCCGCATATCCTTAAATCTACAACTATTACATATATGCAAGGATCTCAAAACTGCAACGTGCCTAGACTTAATTGGTGTTTGATTAATTGATTTTCCCTTCAGGTGAAGATACTAATGCTAGGAACATGGGAAAGAAAGGGAATTGGTTTTCCGCAATCAAAAGGGTGTTTATACCACACTCCAAGGAGAAATTAGCCAATGTAAGTTGAAACCTTCCTTGTTGGTTACCAGTTTTCTTTCCTTCCAAACAGATATAATTTATAGTCCAAATCAGGTGTCTGGACTTGTAAGTTAAATTGAGCTTCTTTTGAAAGACCAGGTTGTGTTGGTTTACCTGAAGACGAGCAGCTGGTCCCTGTTTGAAATTGAACTAAATGAAACAGGATTTTCTTTTCAAGATGATTGAAGCCTTTTCATTATCTTTTTAATTTTTGTTTTATATCTTTTGGTCAAAACTATCCAGGAACCAGAGAAGAATAGTACAAAAGAGAAGAAGAAAAAGAAGGGACTAGGAAAGTTGAGGCATGGAGACACCAATTCATTCATTCCCTTGTTCAGAGAGCCAAGCAGCATTGAGAAAATCCTCGATGATGCTGAAAGAGAGCATAATCTGATTTTCAGGCCACCGACGCCTCCTGAGCGGCCCCAAACACCTCCTTTCGTGCCTCAAAGAGTTCCTTCCCCAAGGGTTCCTTCCCCAAGGATTCCCTCTCCTAGAACTTCTTCTCAAAGAGTTGCTTCTCCTAAGGCTGCATCTCCCAAAGTTGCTTCTCCAAAGGTTGCTTCCCCTAGAGCGGCCTCCCCTAGGATTGTTCAACACCGTAGTGAGATTAGCTACAGGCCAGAACCAACCCTAAGGTATCGCCATGCTTCGGCTACTAAGATCCAAGCTGCTTATAGAGGTTATACGGTAAGTTTCTATTCCCTGTGGATGGTACAAACTTATTGATTTGCCTGAAACATTATCTAATTGCATATGTTTCTGTGAGATAGCTTGGACTATTGAACTGTACTTAAGCCATTGCAAGAATAATTCCTGGATGGTAAACTATGAATGAACATGCACTCCCAAGCGTTCTAATTGTAGCTTAACAGAGCAGTATGTGAAAGTCTTCCTGGTTCATGGATGTTCTTAAGTAGGCCTGTATGCAATACTGAAATTTGATTAATTGGCCTGTTTTGATCCAAATTATGTTGAAGTCGTTTTGGGTTTTTGCCCCTTTGTATGACTTTCTTCTTGCCAAATTTGGGACTACGTTTTATGATTCGGCTAATGGGACACAGGCGAGGAGGAGCTTTAGAGCTTTGAAGGGTCTGGTAAGGCTTCAAGGAGTGGTGAGAGGACAGAATGTGAAGAGGCAAACATCAAATGCCATGAAATATATGCAGCTCTTGGTACGAGTCCAGTCGCAGATTCAGTTGCGAAGGATCCAAATGTTAGAAAACCAAGCACGCAGCCAATCTCAATACCGAAATGATAAGGAACTGGAGAGTACTTTGGGCAAATGGAACATGAGCCAGGCAGTAAGTTTCCCTTCTTTCTTCTTTTAATTGTATTTTCTTTCTTCTGAACTCCACAACCTTTTTTTTTTACCTGTATTAAGGTTTATTTGGCCCATCAGTTGTCAATATATCATCTGCGAAGTTTCATTACTTGTGTTTCTCATGCCAACTTGATTTGGTATTGGTTGTGAAAAGGACTATATATATAGTTACTCCGTTAGACCTTACAAAGATTTATCTTACCTGTCAAATAGTTTTTCTAAGATCGTTGTTATAGTCTGAGGCAGGTAATGAAGACTGGGATGATAGCACGCTAACGAAAGAGGAAATTGAAGCAAGGTTGCAGAGAAAGGTGGATGCTGTTGTCAAGAGAGAAAGGGCCATGGCCTACGCATATTCGCATCAGGTATCATCACTGTAGTATTCCTTATTTAGAATTTCTGTGAAATAAGCATATCTAATCCTTGTTTTCTTAAATCACCATCTCACATTTGGAGCAAGTTCGACTGGGTTTTAGCCCTGGAATCATATAGATTAAATTTGTGAAAATCACTAGCAATATGAAGGAGACCATAGCCTAATCTGTTTCTCTGTTATACTATAGTTGTGGAAGGCTAATCCGGACTCAAATCTGAAACCTCTAACGGAAATCCGATCTGGTGGATTCCCATGGTGGTGGAACTGGTTAGAGCGTCAGTTGCCTCCGGCAAACCCTCCAGAAGGTCAAGCAATAAAGAACTTTCAACTGACACCTCCAAGGCCACATTCTGAGCTGAAGCCTAGCCCACGACCGGGGTCAAGCACCAACAAAAACCAGCATTTTGGGTTCGAAAACATCGATGCTACTCCCACGCCGAGATCAACAAAGTCGACATTTTTACCTGCAACAAGGCCACCACGGACTCCACCTTCATACAGGATTTCACATAACAGTCCAAGCTTGTCAAAGTACTCAAGAGCAAGAGGCAGTGGAGCAGATTCTCCATTCAACTTGCCAATGAAGGACGACGACAGCCTTACTAGCTGCCCTCCGTTTTCGGTGCCAAATTACATGTCTCCTACGGTTTCGGCCAAGGCAAAAGTAAAGGCTAGTCCAAGCAGTAGCAGTACTGAATCAAAGAGAAGGCTATCATTTCCATTGGCACAAGGCTTTGGGTCTTTCAAATGGAACAAGTTCTCGAGTAAGGATTCTGCGAGCTCCCACAAGATATTAGACAAGAACCAGTCGCTGCAATCTATAGGGAACTTAAGTATTGATTCAACAGTTTCTATGCCTGCTGGTGTTGGAAGAAGGCCATTTAACAGATTTGTGTGATTTTTTTTTCCCTTCTAATTTTAACATTTTATTTGTTTATTATTTCCTTTTGGTGTTTTTGTTTTCCTGATTGTGTATTTGGTGATATATATATATGGGATTACACGCATAGTGATGTAAAATAACAAATAATAATACAATAGTAAATGAGAGTTTTGAGTGTTACAGGATTTGAGATTTGTAAAGACCCCTCTATCATGAAAGCTCTTTTTTTTTTTTTTCGTCTTCCTCTTCCTCTGTTTGGTTTGGCATAACCTTGTGCGAGTGTGAGAAGCAGGCCGCCACCAGCCCCATATGAGAGATTTTATCTGCGTTTCATTAATCATTTGATTTTTCTGTGTTCTGAGAAAGATTGCGGTGAAGCGTATCGGTCAAAGAAGCATTTTGCGGATTTATGGAAGTACATGTACAATACAACAAAATATTTACAGAACCACCTTGGACATCAACTCAATCCAAGCCCTATCTGAAGACTAACATATACTTTTCCCTATACTAGATGGTGAGCGATATTCTTATTTGTCCTTTTGCATCAATACACAACTCAAACCGGAACTTGATGCGTCCCAATACACTCGATACCCATACTCCCTCTCTAGTATGATGACACCGGAGCGGTAGTAAGTCTCAACTTCAACTCTTTGAAGGCTCATCTACAACCTTCATTCCAAACAAATGCTACATTCTTTTGTAACAATCGTGTCAAGGGCGTCATTATATGAAGAAAAAAAAAAATCCTACAATGAATCTCTGGTAATAGCCAGTTAACGCAAGGAAACTTCTGATTTCACCAACATTCGTTAGTTGTTGCCATTTAGAAATGGATTTGACCTTAGAGGAATCAACTGCCACACCCTCTTTAGAGATCACGTGGCCAAGAAATTTTACATCGTTCACCCAAAACTCACACTTATTCAACTTTGCATATAATTGATTCTGCCGTAAAGTCTGCAAAATGATGCACAAGTGCTCTTCATGTTCTCCTTTCGTAGCCGAGTAGATCAATATGTTATCAGTGAAAACAATAACAAAACCATAATTAAATGAGAGAGATATTTAGTCTTGACAAGATGAATATTGTTCATTGTATAAGATCATTATAGGGAATAAAAATGGTAGTTCCGTAGTTGGAGATTTATGGGTGGAGAATGGTACATGGAGAGTGCTAGGTGAAGAGTATATTGAGCCATGTGAAAATTTTGAGAAATCGTAGGAGAAGAGTGTAGCCATGTGAATTTTGTAGAGAGTGATAGGTGAGAGTGTAATCATATGAATTTTGTGGAGAGAAAAACTTATATTATTTTTAATTATTTTTTCATTTTCTAATAAATTATAGAATATCATAGCCAATGTGATTGAGTGATGGTTTGGATACGGAATCTGCACATTTTGTCTGGTGCGGAGACTGGTGCCGATGGTCTTTAGAATCTAAAAAGATATCACCATTTTGAGACGATCAGGCCTCCTTCTGTGTAGTGTTTCAAGTGCGCCGCCTCTTATTTCCGTCCCAATGCCAAAGAAAGGATTTTCAAGACCATGAAAATGAAGAACCCACTCTCAAAATCACTCTGTCACTACCTCCTCAAACCTCCATCAGCGTTTGTTTCCCATTTGAATAACCTCCCTTTTGATCCATTATTGCGCATATTCAATCAATCGAGGTCAATTTTCTCAGCTTCTCTGTCAAAGATTCGAATTCGCGATGTTTTCATCAACACCCAGTTGTCTAATCCACAGAAACAATCGGAATCCGGATTTAGGTGTACTCAAGTTCGATCATTTGCGAGTGAAATTCACGACCAGAGTAGTGCTATCCCGGTTGTTTCCACCGTGAGTTCACCATTCGAGGGCTCTGTGCCAATCGATGCGGGCTCGTTGAATCGAAAGCCCATTAGCTTCTGGCCCGGAATGTACCATTCGCCGGTGACTAATGCTTTGTGGGAAGCGAGATCGAGCATTTTCGAGAAGGTCAGCGAAACCCCTGTTGAAGAGGCTGCACAGAGTCAATTGGCGGCCAAAAGCCCTTCAAAGAGCAGGACCAGTGTTCTTTACAAGTTTTCTAGTGATTACATACTCAGAGAGCAGTACAGGAATCCATGGAATGAGATCAGGACGGGGAAGCTGGTCGAAGATCTTGATGCTCTTGCTGGAACTATATCTTATAAGGTAATCCTCGAAATATTCTTCCCTAAATGCCAATTCCAGAGTTTTCATAATCTCAGCTCTGAACTATGATTCTTATTCTTAATTTGTTCAGTTGATTAATTTTTTTAGAATTGTATTCAGTTTCAATCGATTGTTTTTTCTCCTCCCCATGTAAATTAGAAATGCTTTTTGACTGGCATTATTTTACCTTCATGAGATTCATACGTTATACAGAGGGGAAAAAACATTTTTCCTTCATAATTATTGTTGAGATTTTTTTTTATATTGTTGATTAATTGTTATCCATTCTGGGTTATTAGATCAATGACATAAAGATAATTTTAAAGATTCATGCTTTTATTGTAATGTTGAGAAGTATAAAGCTCAAGTCTAAGTCGATGCCTGTACTCTTAATACTATTGCTGTTTAAATGTGAACTTTGAAAAATGAACCAAGGAAGAAAAACTAAGAATTTTAATCCAGAAATATTAGATAGTTTTTGTTACATTTCTTATCACCCAGAACAAGCAAGTGTAGCAAAAGGGTACGATTTGTAACATGCATTTGGTAAAACGAAAAAATGCAAGCTAGTTTCTCTTCGTGTCTGCGTTATTTTCAAAGTTATATTAAGAACATTTATCTACAACATTTTTTTCGGGTTGGAAAGAAGCTGGATTAAGTCAAGTTTGAAAAAAGTATTTAAAAACATTCTATCAATTATCAAGCAGGTTCTTAACTCCATATTTGTTTTATGTGTTTTTAAGTAAAATCATTCCTTATCTGCTCAAATTTTATCATCTACCAACAATATAAATGCCAACAGTTTCTTGTCGTCGTTTTCAATGCATTTATCTCCAATAAGGTTGGGTTCGGCTACTTGAATTCACATGCGATATTATTGAGAATCCATCACATGCTTTATCCTTCGCCATTATTTACAATCAAACATTTCTCATTTGAATTCATTTTATAAAGTTTGACAAAGTTTGTGCTGGCTGCAAGTTTTCACTGCCCTTGTTTATCCAGACTTGGGATCCGCTGGGTCACCAGGCAGAATTAACATAAATGTCAACTACTGAGAAATTTAATTCCTAAGAATAATAAGACAATGGAGCTAGGAGTAAACAATCCCTGCTAATTAAAATTCTTGACGGATGAGTCATCTCTCGAAAGGGTGTTCTTCCTACTGGAATATCATTAAACAAAATTTTTGTGACTTTAACAATCATATAAAATTTTCATTGGATGGCTATTTGTCTAAATTGCTTGTGCAAGTTTCACTTTGGGTGATATTTACATGTTTACTATTCATAAAATCCTCATTGGCAATTAGCCTTCACTGCCTATACCACCGCTTCTGCTACTTTAATTTTATGCTCCTTCACTATTTTAGGCATTTAGGCAAACATGTGACCTAGTGGTAGAATTACAGAGGTGTAACCTAGAGGTTACATATTCAATTATTGGAAACAACCTCTCTACAAATTATATAGGGGTAAGGTCTGCATACATGCCCACTACGGGAGCCTTGTGCGTGGGAGTTGTTAACATGTGGCCCAGTGGTAGAGGTACAGGGGTGCAACCTAGAGGTCACATGTACAATTCATGGACGCAGTCTTTCCACATATTATGTAGGGGTAAAGTCTGCGTACACCTTGTATGTCCTTGACCCAGTGCATTGCGGGAGCCTAGTGCACGGATGTTGTTTACTCTTTTACCACTAGCTTAGGCATGACACCAGAAATCCATTATAGTTAATGTGATAGCCATGGGCATCAGGCATTGTGATTTATTTGTTCCCTGGCTGACCAGCATTGCTGCAATGATGATGGCACGACAAGGCCACTGTTATTGGTCACTGCTTCTGTTGACAGGATGGTTCTGAAGAAACCAATCAGTGTTGATGTTGATTTGAAGATAGAGGGTGCTGTTACATGGGTTGGACGGTCATCCATGGAGATTCAACTGGAAGTCACTCAGTCCGCTCAAGGTATTCAATGATACTTGACGGTTCTGGTTTCTTCTTCTATTTTCAGGCCAGCAATAAAATGTCAGATTCATTTTACGAGTGATCTTTGTATGTATTTTCTTACTCTCTAAATAATCATATCAGTGATGGAGAACTTCAAATTTGCAATTAATCCATGTGCTATTTATAGTGATTTACTCGGGTTTGAAATCGCCCTTAACCTTTAGTAATGTTTTAAGGGTAAGAGTCAGCAAACGATTTCTTCATATGAGTATTAATGATATATTTGTACAATTAGTAGGTGCTATGTAATATGAATGTAGCGGAATTAAGCTATATAAAATCTAGAGTTTTGTCTAGCTGGCAACCGAGCTTCTTTTCATCAAGAAGAATATTCATGCTACCGCTTAATGTAGTGGATTCAGATTCAGTTACTGGAAAAAAAAATCGTTCTATTCTGAAGTGGTCGGTATTTATACGACTTGGTGTGGGAATTGGAGATAGGGTCCTCAGCAGGAAAAGTGCCGAATCTTGAAGGGAAAATTTTATATGGTGTCTTAGAAATCAAAAATCAAAGCTTAAGGTTTCTTCAATTATTCATTGAATTTGTGGTTAGTTATTCCTCATTCAATTACATACAGAGTTCAGGATGAAGCATAGATGAGCAGGACGGAACCTTATGATGAAACAATATCTATCATGAGAGTTTCCTCTGCTATTAGAGGCAAAGTACTGTACAATTTATAAATGAATGTTTCCTATCATGCCATGTCTTCTCTTACTATTACTTATTTCTGATGCTTGTAGAGAGAGTCCTGTTCAAGCATCAAGACTTGGGGCACAACATTAGTATATGGTCTTGAAAAAATAGTTAAGGAATTTTTCCTGTGGAGGCAAGTGGTTTCCTTAAATTTTTGTGATTATTTCGAGAATTCCCAAACAGCATTGAGTTTAACGTTTGCTCTGTTTTAAGGCAGGATTTTCCCACCATCTTTCTAGTGTTTTATGTAGGGCAACTTATGATGACAATTAGAAAATAGTAACACCCTCAGCAAGCTCCTGTCCCTTATGTGATTGCTTGATGTATTTTATGTCTTGTTATATAAGTATCATCACTCAACATGAAGTACTTTTTTCTTATTTTCACTGGGTTTGTGTTTTTTTTTTTTTTTTTGGTCAAGTTTTAATATGAGAGATTATTTTCTAGGTACAACAGGTCCATCAAACTCACTTGCACTTGTTGCAAACTTCACATTTGTTGCTCGTGACTCGAAGAGTGGGAAATCAGCTGTTATTAACCAGATATCACCTGAGACCGAGAATGAAAAATTGCTATGGGAAGAAGCAGAAGAAAGGAACAAGAGGAGGAAAAATAGAAGAGCAGAACATAGAATTGATACTGATGAGGATGCAGACAGGCTCCACACATTGTTGGCTGAAGGCAGAGTTTTCTGTGATATGCCAGCTTTGGCAGACAGAGATAGCATCCTTATAAAAGATACTAGCCACGAGAACTCTTTGATCTGCCAGCCACAGCAAAGGAACACTCATGGTCGGATATTTGGAGGATTTTTGATGCGCAAGGCATTTGAACTTGCATTCTCAAATGCTTATGCTTTTGCAGGCGCATCTCCCCGCTTTATAGAGGTTGATCATGTCGACTTCCTTAAGCCCGTAAGTAGCCACCAAACTCTTTGAGTAATATTTTTTATTCAGTTGGATAAATACTTTGAGTAACATATTTCTCCTAAATGGGGGATTGGGTGGAGGGAGGAGGACATATTCTATTGATATTTTCAAGGGCATCTTAAGTAACTTCTTCTAATTCTATTGTTTTTTATAATGATATGCCATGGTGTTAATGATAGATTGTCAGTACCTTCTGTTTAAAAAGAAGTTTTTGCCTGCACTATGAATCAAACATCTTCCTATGGCAAAAATTTGAATTAAAGAAGGTCTTACCAACAGTGTTTTATTTCTTCTTCCAATCCTTAAGTTTTTTTGTTATTCAGAATTCATATACATCAATATTTTTCAAATCTGTTTTTACATTTTCATCATTGATATACCCATTGATACTTTCTATTTGTTTGCCCATATTGTTTCTTGAAGGATTTCTCATATGTGAAATTTATTTGAGGTTGCAATATATTCTTTGTGCAGGTGGATGTTGGAAATTTCCTTCGTTTCAAGTCTCGCATTCTGTACACTGAACTCGAAAACCCAGCTAAACCTTTGATAAATGTGGAAGTTGTAGCTCATGTTACCAGGCCAGAGCTCAGGTCTAGTGAGGTGAGCATCTTAATCTTATATAGTTTTCATACCAGAAGAATGTTGAAAATTTTCATCAGTTTATGTCATCATGTAAGCTCTTGAACATGTAATGAAACTTGGATATGCAAGCCCCGTAAATGAACGCGACGTTTCAAGAAAATTTAGCTTCAATGAAAATATTCATTGAAGATTGCTTTGCGACTGCTATGCTCGTCTCAATTGTTCCCCCTCATCATATACTCTGAGTAAACTTTTTGTTGCATTTGTTTAGTCTTCTTTTAGAATCCATACATCCAAATTATTAATGTTCTCCTTATTATCTTTGTACTCTTCCTGCAATTTGAACAGGTATCCAACAAATTCTACTTTACATTTACTGTCCGTCCTGAGGCTATCGCAGATGGACTGAGGATTCGCAATGTTGTTCCAGCAACAGAAGAGGAAGCAAGGCGGGTGCTTGAACGAATGGATGCAGAGACTTCCCAACTCCAATAAATCGACCAGGAAATTCCAAGAAACGGAGAAGTGAATACAAGAAGGCTGTTGCCAAGAAAAGGCAAGCATGAAGTGAAAATTTTAGCTCTGGGGAGCTCTTGAGAGGATTTCAGTATCTACAAAGTAATAATGCTTGCAAAGTTGGCATGGAATATTAATCAATTACATTTTTTTTTTCATATAAGATAATAAGATATTGATTGAAGGCCTACTTGCAGATGGATTTCTTTTGGAAAGCATCCATGAAGGTGATCTCTTAAAAGTTACTCCTCTGAAAGTTATATAGCTGTTGATAGGGTTGCCTTTTGAGTATTATATTTGTAGAGAAAAAAAAAATGCTCCGTCAGCCAGTTTGTTGAAGTTGTGTTTGAAGTCAAATACTGTTATTAGGTCATTCGAACCAAGCAGTTTCATATTCAAGACTTGTTTTTATTGTAGGATTGTGTCATATGTCGGAGGGCAACTCCAACCCAATACTTCATTTTGGAGACATTATCTCCTCATTTTATTCAAAAATCTATTCTAAGGGGTACATCACTCCAATCATACCCCATTTTAACATCACATCAAATATTTTATTATTTTTCAACATAATTACTTTTCACTATCTTCGACTTTTAACTTATTACTATTGACAAATGTAAATAATATTGTTTTAATATTAATAATATCATTATCTAACATTAAATTTAAAATAATATTAATAAACATACTTCCTAAATAAATGCTTTTTAATATTTTTTTTAAATAAATATTTTTGAAAATAAATATTTCTTCTACCAGTCTTATTTCAGCTATCACTCAAACATTATCTACACCACTCAAACATTATCTACACTCATTTCATCAATCCATAAATGAGCTCATGTTCCGTATCTCTTTCACTCATCTTCAATCCCTTCTCTGGTTCACTCATTTCTATTTCGTTTTTCTTGCAAACTTTTAACATTCTACATGGCTCATCGTAATCGTTTGGTTAATATATTACTCGAGGAGGAAGATGAAATCAACCAAGATTTTTCTTTGCTCACAACAATGGTATTGGAGGAGGAAGAAGAGCATCCAGTGCAACACCTAAGATCTATGCCAAGTCATATTGTCATCTGGCGTGGTTGAGTTGAAGGTCATGAAAGACATTATTGTGATTATTTTACTGAAACACTCATATATCCTCTCCACATATTTCGAAGGAGGTTTCAAATGAACCATTCGCTATTTCTTCAAATTTTATCTGCCATCAAGGTTTTGATCCATATTTTGTGCAAAAAAATATATGTACTCGGCGTGCCTGGTTTGTCTCCTCTTCAGAAGGTAACCACTGCTATAAGGATGCTTGCTTATGAAGCATCTATATAGTCGGTAGATAATTATGTACGAATTGGAAAAAGTACTGCCATTGAAAGCCTCAAAAGGTTTGTTCAAGCGATTATTGCTTTATTTCAGGTAGAATACTTACAATCACTAAACGATGATGATGTCGCTAGATTATTAGTTATGAATGAAATAAGTGGTTTTCCTAGAATGTTGGGTAGTATTAATTGTATGCACTGACAGTGGAAGAATTGTCCAACTGCTTGGCAAGATATGCACATCGATTATGTTCAAGAACCGACCATTATTTTAGAAGCAGTTGCTTCTCAAGATCTCTAGATATGGCGTGCCTTTTTTGGATTACCAATATCCCTCAATCATTTGAATGGGCTTGATCGATCTCCATTGTTTAACAAACCTGCCGAAGGACATCCTCCTCCAGTCAATTACACAATCAATGGCAACAATTATTCGTTTGGATATTATCTTGTTGATGGTATATATCCATTATGATCGACATTTGTTAAAACTATTCCAGCTCTGCAGGGAAATAAGAGGAAATTCTTTGCTAAGGCTCAAGAATCAGCTCGCAAGGATGTTGAGAGAGCATTTGGAGTACTTTAAGCACATTTTGTAATTATGTGTGGGCCAGCACGTTATTGGGAGTCTGAAACCTTATCGAATATTATGATTGCATGTGTAATACTACACAACATGATTGTTGAGGATGAGAGGGACAATTATGCTATTGAATTCAATTATGATACGCTACAAGGGTATACGCCACCACATATTTCACACACACGTATATCGAAAACTCTAGAGTTCATTAACACGTATTATCTAATTAGATATAGACAAACTCACTCCTGATTGCAAGCAGATCTCGTTGAACATTTATGAAAACTTCATGGGGGAGAATATATTGATACCTTCATTTGAATATTGATTTTGTATAATTATCATTGTTATAAATAAGATGTTTATATTGTAAATATTACCCTATTAATGTCTTTTGATTTTAATTGTTTTATACTTTTATTAGTTGTTGGCTCTATTTGGTTGCAGATGCCAAAAAAGTCATCCCTACCCTTTATGGAGACGGGATCGTTGTGACGATCAGTTGGTTGCGAGCGTGCCAGAGACTTGCAGTCAGTCTCAAAGTGTAAAAACAAAATGTATTGTGATTGCATTACTAATCTAACTTCTAAATCAAACGATTGTAAGGAGAAAGGGTTTAAATCATGGTCTCAACATAAAAACTCCAAGGAACTCTAGATCCACTGAAGTGCGCTTCACTAGACAAATCAGAAATGAACGAAAATGCCAAAATATAACCCTTCATTGATGAACAAAGTATGTACATTGGGGTTAGAAAATAAGAGTGTGCAAGAATAAAGCTTGAAAACAAGAATATTAACAGAAATGCTTGAGAGCTCGAGCGATTGAAAACTTGAAAGCTTGAATGCTTGAGAGTTTAAGCCGATGGGCTGAAATTTATATTTGTTTGATGTGTGTGTCCGTTCATCATCTTCTCTTCTTGCTTTTACACTACATCAATAACTCCATGTAAGCTAGAAAAATGGCCATAACAGCCATGACTGCAGTGGCCTGAAATTCACTCCATTATGCTCCTCTTCTTCAACCGTCTCTTCTGAAAGCTCCATGTATCCAAAAACTCTCTCCATATTGTTGAATTCGTACAGAAAATAGTTCTCCATGATAATAGACAACTAAGCAACCAATCACCTTGTAAATAGGAATAAACCCAATAACTGATCTAATCTCCATGATTTTGCACCTAATTTGGGCCAAATAAACCACTTAATTGACGGCCCAAATACTACAATTAAACTCGGCCCAAATAAACCTCACTCTGGCCAGCCCGTGCGACCAGACTGTAGCCCAACCTCCAACGCATCTATCAAGCCCATACTCTGACCTTAGCACGGCCCATAAGCCTGCACAAATATGGTGTAAACATTTGTTAAACCTTAGTACATTTATCTTTATCAAAACGAGACCCATTTATCTTCATCAAAATCTCATCATGGTCTTTATCAAAGTCTTTGAAATCTTATGGGGATCAAGCCAAAGTCCAGGGTTTCATCAAAATACAAGGCACCACCACAATTCCTTGTTATCTCCGCTACAAACCAAGATCTATTTCAACTCTCTCCTAATCCTTTGTTGAATCTCACATCTCAACTCTTGCTCCACCACGACACCACCTCGTCTCTTTTCTCCCATCTGTCAACCTCGACGGAGTTCTCTGCCTCTAAGCTCAAATCTCGTCTAGCCCAACATCTCAGCTTCTCGTGCACTCTTCAAAGCCAAGCACGAGTGATTTGATCGTCGAGGATCTGAAGAAATCTACAGTGGTGCCAAAGAAGGTTGCAGGGGAAGGAGGGTTGGTGGTGCCGTGTGATTTCATCTTCGAGGATCTGTTCACGTGAAGGAAGGAGACGAATAGTGGGTTGCAGAAGAAGAAGCTATTCACGTGAAATTGGGTAGAGAGTAGAGAGAAGTTGAAGGTACAGAAGCAAGGGCGGAACCAGGAATTGGAGTTGGGGGGGGCTACTAGAAGTTGATGGGGGTCCGGGGGCAGCGCCCCTGGAAATTTTTTTAGAGTTATTTATGACATTACACCTATTTAACGCATAAAATAACCGTAAAACATTAGCATAAATACACAATTAAAGTTGATGAAACAAAATACCTTACACAATATGAGATAATATCTATTGAAGTTGTGCCCGACGAGACTTCAAGGAATAAAAATCATCTATTACAGAATCTAAATTGACTTTCTCAGCAAGTTCTCGTTCAATGTAAAGAACCATGCAATCTGCAAGAAATTCGTCATCCATTTTGTTACGGAGAGCTGTCTTAACATGCTTCATGGCTGAAAATGCCCGTTCTGTAGTCGCCGTCGAAACAGGAAGAGTTAATACTAGACGAATCAATCTCTCAGTCAGATAATAGTTATGTGACTTTCTTGACGTAACTAAGTTGTGACATAATTCAGAAAGTGTAGAAACTCTTTGAAACTCAGGATCAAGTATTACATCATACTGATAATGCTCCAACTCACATCTCAAAGCATGGATTTCTTGTGAACTGAAATCTTGAGTATAAAATTTGCTTGCAAGATTGCATATGTCGTCAATTTTAAATGCTTTGAAGGAATCACTCGGATCCAAAGCAGAGCTTAGAGTAAGAAGTTCCACTGATTTCTCGTTGAATCTACTATTTAACTCCATCAACTGAAAATCAATTACCTCATTGAAGACATCAAAGTGATAATGGTGTTCGATTGTAATAGGATCTTGTCGTTGACATGAACGACGCACTCTATAACGACCACCCATATCAGGAATATCAATGTCATGTTTGGTACAAAATAACTTCACTTTCTCAAAAAATGTATCCCACTCATCTTGTCTAAATCTGGAAAGGAGAGCTTTCGTTGTTGAAACTAATCTCAAAGCATTCAAGATATCCAAGGATTTACGTTGTAGAGCTTGGCAAAGTAAATCTGTGATTCCCATGATTTTATCAATCAAATGCAAGAGAAATATGAACTCAAAGGTCATAATTGCAGCACAAACACCACTAGCTTCCCCACGTATAGATCCAATTGCCCCATCGTTACTGAGATGTTCAAGAACTTTACATGATGCACCATACATTTCTATCAAGCTCCTAACAGAGTCATAGTGAGAGCTCCAACGAGTGGCTCCAGCTCGATGAAGTGCACTCATTTGATTAGCTCCTCTACCAGACTGTCTTTCTCCAGTAGCCAACATGAGAGTAATCTCATCCCGTTGAGTAGATTGTAACTCACTAATGCGTTTAGGAGAAGAACCCACAAGATTAACAACGGAAGTCAAATGTGAAAAGAATTGCCAAATGCAAGGCATCTCCTTAGCTGCTGCCACTAATGCTAGTTGCAGTCGATGGGCAAAACAATGAACATAATATGCATATGGACAATCTTTGAGAAACAATGCTTGAAGTCCATTCCAAGCACCCCGCATATTGCTAGCACCATCATACCCTTGACCACGCATCATTTGAACTTGGAGATTGTACCTTGTAAGAATATTAGAAAGCTCAAAGTAATGCTATAATTCAAACATTAATAGTTGAAGATTGTAGAGCTCAAAGTGACAAGAGATTGTACCTTGTAAGAATAACGGAGATTTCATTTTTCAGAGTAATTGCTGCAGTATCACTAACACCAACAATATCAAAAAAGCGCTCAATTAGAATGCCCGCGCGATTGACAAATCTTAACACAATTGCCATTTGCTCTCTTTTAGCAGCATCTTGCGCTTCATCAACAAGAATACAATAACTTGCATCCCCAATTTCCTCACGAATCACCATTCTCACTTTGTTAGCAAGAAGGTGCAAGATTTCCTTTTGTATTTTTGGACTTGTATATGTTGCATTTTGAGGGGCATTCTCCAATACCACCTTTGCAATATCCTCATTTAAAGTAGCCATCATCTTTACCATTTCAATAAAATTCCCTCGATTTAATGAATGAGGGGATTCATCATGGCCTCTAAAAGCACATCCCTGAAATGCAAGCCAACGAATACTCTGAATTGTTGTCTTCAAGCGCAACCTATTCTTCATGACATCCTCCTTTGATTGTGCATTCATTACCTTGTCAATATGTTGGGTTGGTTTCATCAAATCCTGGACACATCTCACACAATTGTTATGTGATGAAGATACGTTTCCAACATGAACAAGAAATACACATTTCTCTCCGTTGTTAACTCTCTTCCAATTGTTGAACCCTTCATTAACTAAAGCAGAACTACTTTTAGTCTCAATAATGAAACACGGAAAACAATATGCTTTATCCTTAGAATGAGAATACTCCAACCATGGAAATTGTTTGTACCAAGCATACTGAAATCGGCGATGCTGGGCCCCAACTTCTGTCCCAGGATACTCAGAAAGATTTGGTTGAAAAGGCCCTGCATTTAGATATTTACGTCTAATCTCATCTCGTTGATTAACTGGATAATCATTAATTGGGATACGTAAGCCTGGATCTCGTTGAAAAGAAGTCGTGTCTATAGTGTGCACATTAGGAATTGAACTTTCAACCACAACAGTTTCAGAAGTGCGCAAATTAGGAATTGAAGTTTGTGCTGCTGCATTTTGTTGATCATCAGGAATACCATCTTTCTTTTTAAAGAAGGAAAATAGAGTTTTCCCTCTTTTAGGTGGTGGTTGATGATGGGCCATTACGTTTATAACCTAAGTAAGCAGAACAATTTTAGTTATCTAAAGAAAATTAAAACAAATGGCATGTCACTCATATGCCTGGGATTAAAGAAAAACTCTATTCCAAATTAAAACAAATGGCATGTCACCCACATGCCTGGGATTAAATAAAAATTGTATTCCAAATTAAAACAAATGGCATGTCACCCACATGCCTGGGATTAAAGAAAAACTCTATTCCAAATTAAAACAAATGACATGTCACCCACATGCCTGGGATAACAAGAACTCTAACCTTTTTACAAGGGGATGATATCTTTGTCGGCCACTTCACTGTGAGCAAATATGAGCAATAAAGGACGTTACACGCTGCAGCCATTACAATAAAAAATTGTCATGATTGAGCATAAAAAAAATACAATTAGGGGCTAATAATAATATCAAGGCAGATTCAAAGGTCAATTGTAATTAAAACCTGACAATGCGGCAGAAGCATACACAAACACACAGTAGGAAATTGAAGTATACCTCATCAATATGACTAAATTCTAAGCAAGAGCGGGATGAGTGCCAACTAAAACTACTAATGCTAATGGAAGCCCCTTTCTTGCTCCTGCAACTCTCGAACTAGAGGAAGGAAAGCGCCCACCTACGGAAGAAGCGAGGACGGGAATCTTGTACTGATTTAAGCGGGAAGACCAATCTATTGAAGGAAAGGAAGAAGGGGATTCACAGGCAGGAAAATCTCAAGAAATAGAAGGCCAAAGAGCAAAAGCCAAGGAGCATAGGAATTAGGATGAGCAGCCGCACTAGAGGGTGGAGGTGGAATGGAATCTCACACGGGCACACGGCAAAAGCAAGCTATTGTGGAAAAGTCTCTCGAACATTCAAAAGCCAAGGTGAATGAGGTTATTGTGAAGCAGTGAAGGGCTGAAGGGCTTCTTAGATGGTCATGGGTTATCATTCATGGGCCTTGGTTTATTAAGAATTGGGAGAGAAATTGATAGTGGGCCTTAGTTTATTAACTCATAACTTGTATAATAAGAAAGAGAATAACTAATGGGCCTAGCCTCTATTTATGTATATATATATGTATAAGTATATTTTTAAAAAAAAAAAAAATCTGCACTGGGCTGTAGCCCAGTGCAGCCCCCCCCAGTTCCGCCCTTGTACAGAAGAAAGAGGTTGGGATGATGGAGTTTCCCTAACTTTGGGCAGAGATTTGGAATTTTTCTATTTTGCGGATTGAATGCATGGTATACGGGTGCCGGGGCTCTGCTGTAATAAAATTACAGCAGGCCCACTGTAATAACAATTTAAGACAAAAAAAAATTTTATTTTATTTTGAAAAAATTATAAATGTGTAGTTTATGATCTAACGAATCCAACGATATATTTTTTGTTCAAAACAAAAATCATATGCTACATGAAAAATGCTTAACAATTTTAAAACGTCGGATATAAACTCAAAACATTCGGTGTCTGGATCAAGATGAATTTGATTTTTGTTTCAAACAAAAAATATATCGTTGGGTTCGTTAGATCATAAACTACACATTTATAATTTTTTCAAAATAAAATAAAAAAAATTTGTCATCCAAATCACCTACAGCGGGGTCTGCTGTAGTAAAAACTACAGCAGACCCCTGCCACCCATGGTATACCTGTTGAAATGGGTCTTTTTAAAAAGTTTCCGCTATTTTGAGGAACCAATTGGAGATGCTCTAAGGGCCTATTTTGACCTTTACAATTGAGCTATGTATCTAAGATCATCCACAACAACATTCTTAATAAAAACTTCCGTTTTTGCACATTTTCCATAAATTTTTAGTTTCTCAAAAATATACTCTAAATCATTTAAATATTCATTTTTCAATCATTTTGATTAATTTAAAGTTAATACATTTTACAATTATTATAGCATAAAATATTATCATATTAAATAATAATCAATTGTTATTGAAATTAATATTAATAATTAAAATAACTATTAATATTATTATTATAATAATGTGGTAGTTGAAATGTGTGGATATTTTGAGGTTGTTGGGTTGTGTGGCTACAAATATGATAGTTGAATTGTGTGGTTATTTTTGTGGTTTGATAGTTGAATTGTGTGGTTATTTTTGTGGTTTTTGTGTTGTGTGACTACAAATGTGGTTGTTGAAATACTTGATTATGAATTGATTGTTGAGTTGTGTGGATGACATATGAACTTATGATCTTTTTCAATAACTATTAGTGTACTTGCTTGTTTTTATTTATTAAATTAAAAAAAGACATTAAAATCTATCTAAAAATTAAGTACCAACATCATTTGTCCATAAAATCTATAAATTATTAAATTAAATTGAAAAAATGCATATGAAAAGACAAAAGGTATTAAGTGAGTGTGCAAATAGAAAGGACAAAAAAAATAAAGTATAAAAGAGTTAAAAACTTTAATTGCTGCGGGACCCACACCAATTAAAAAAACTCAACAACTTACCATTTGCTACAGTTGCACAACGAATGTAGAGTTTCTCTGTAGCACACAAAGAATTTGCAGTTCAGTCATTGATGTGGAGTAATTTTTCACTAAAGGGCAAAAGTGCTCCAAATTTGGAGTCCAGTATGGGTATTCCACTTCCGCTGTGGATGCCCTAAAGCCACATACCTTGCCTTCCTGATTAATATTGGGGATTTGTTTTTCAAGATCATGTAATGACGGACTTAATAAAGTAATAAATATGATAAATGTCCTTATTTTAAGGTTTTTTTTAATACAAACGAAAGGTGACTCGATTGATAATTGACTGAATTAAATAAACATGTGTGTTCAAAGTTCAATTCAAATAAAAATCAATGATATTTTAAAAAAAAATATTTTAGTTTGAAGTTATTAATTGTCTTGGGACATTTTTGTTAAAAAAAATGTATTAACACTTTCTCATGAATTCTAAAATGTTTATCAAATCCATGAGGACACATTTGAAAAAACTCTCAAAATAGACTCTTGAAGAACACCTCAGAAGAACCCAACCCATGAGAATAACCAAAAAAAAAAACTATGAAAACTAAATTCCTAATCAAAACATAATAGGTGTCCAATCCACGATCCATAACACAGCAAAACACTAACACCTTTATGGACATTGTGAAGTACATCTCCAGCGCCTATGATTTAGCATTTTCACAAAGAAGAAAAGAAAAATGCAGCAGGACACCCACCAAGTGACAGAAGATCTATCTTGTTTAACCTTCAACTCAAAACCAGTAATACCAAATGAGAGGAATTCATGAAAAGATGTCAAACTAATGCAGCCTCTGTACAAAAAATCGTAGACAGCAGAATCTAACAAGGCAAGCAGCAGCAACGAAGGAACCTGGAACAGAAATTTCATGGCATAATTCTGTATGTTAACACAACTGCAAATTCCAAAAACTTGTATATGGACGACATATTATATAAAAGTACAAATTGGAGCCTGACATATAAAAATGGATGATGGACTTCATATCAGTGAGATCCACCCACAACTTCCCTCTTAGTTTCCCATCTACTCTCCAATTGGATCTTGGTAAGTTGCGCAACGTAGCAACCACAGGAACAGTCTAAAATGAGGATGAGCGTCCATCATCAGATGAACCATGTTGCTGCTTCCCACTGATTCCAGGGAAAATTGGTGGAAGGATTGAAGTAACTGGAATTTGACGGAATGAACTGTATACATTTCTCTCATTGATCTTCCCAACTTCTTTGCATACCTGATCAAGAATAGAAAGGAAATCCCTCACCACCATGAATATTCGGAATTGATGAGCTTCTCCCTTTGCTAAGTTCCCATGAAAGCACTCAGTTATTTCCTTAACAAGCGCCAAGGCTTCTCTTTCGTGAGCTTGGATTTTTAAGATTTCTTCCTCTGCCTTCTTCAGGAACCCAGTCATTGACTCACAGAATTTCCTGCTCTTGTCTTTCAACACTATTTCTTCATTCAATTTTACAACTTCACTGATCTTTGAAATTCCTGAAGCAAGTTTCTCAACTTCATTGCTAAGTACATCGGAATCCATTGTTGCAGCTTTCTTTACATTGGTGAGCTCCCCACTCAGACCTGAAACAACTTGCAAACCAAGCTTCCTAAATTCAACCTCATCTTGAAATGCAGATTGCTGAGTTTTCTCATCAGTTTGATTTGAATTGGCACCAGAAATGCGATAACCTTCAACTCGGATGATTTCCTGTACCACAAAATGCAAGAGAGTGGTTTTCCCATCAGTGCCCTTAATATCGACAAGCTTGAGAAGCGTGTCAAGCTTGAAGGCATGGGCATCGCCGCGGTTAGTGCCAACGTTCATGCGGTTTCCCGTTTTCAGCACTGTTTCTAATAGCTTCAAAAACATTCTGCTATTCCTCAACTCTGCACAAGCTTGCTGTGGAAAAGGAAGGAATGTAAGAGCATCAGCAACATGGATAGACAAAAAAGGTACATGGTACAGAAAGGCATAAGCTTTTTGATCTGTTTTAGCAAACATGAGACACCAAAATAACACTACCAAAGCACTCACCTGCAGTGTTTCAAAGGACCTTCTGAGGTATTCAACTTCTGAATCGAAGTTTGCGATGTAAAGCATTGCCTCAACCCTCTTGAATGCAAAAGGTACGTCAAGAACTTCCCTAAGAAATTTCTCAGCGGGGCCTAGCTTAAATGGTGAATTGTCTTTGTACTCTTTTAGTTTGCGTTCTTCTTCTTTGGTCGGAGCCATCTTCAACAAACTCTCAAGAAGCTCCGTCCCTATGGTATCTGAATTGCCTGTTTGCATGAGAGAAATCAGTTAGATACGGAGCAACCAATGATCTATAGTTTCACTAATAGACGCATAAATTTTTCACAAGAAAAGCTAGGAAGAGAGAAAACATCAACCCCCTTAGGCCTCTCTCATGCAAACATTTGTACATGAGAGAACCCATCCTCAATAGACATGAATGCACATCAAGGGAGTAAAAACTAACAAGAATGGATGATCAAGTACGAAATACATTCACAGGAAACGGCTTTACAGTTGTTATTAAAGAAGACCATTCAAAAAGTTCAGCCCTTAGCACTTGCTAAAAACAAAAAGTACGCAGCTTATCCTCTATCATTCTGATTCCCCATTAGAGGAGTCGACATGAAGCATAAGCAACTATAAGCATGAAATGCTAAGCTGAGTATACCGTAATTTCAATCAGCAACTATTAGTAGCATCACGACACAAGCACTGCCCTTCAGCCAAAAAATATGAAACATTCACTGCTATAAATCATTCACATAAAAGCCAATCAGTTAAGTTACCTTCCAAGAGTCCCTCACAGACTTCATCAATGGTCACATTGAGTGCCCTCAACAAAATGGCAATGTTCTGTGACTTCTTAGGATCAAGCACCCTATTTTCCTGGCTATGCGTTGGAAGGACTTGCCGCCTAAGGTTCCCTTCTTTTGAACCCAAACCCGAATTATTCACCACAAACAGAGTCTCAATCATTTCCTCATTCAATCTACATCCAGAAACCAAAATAAAACCTCTCACAGAACTTACAACAAATAAATAAATAAAATACAAAGGAAAAGCTTAAAAAATTTCTATGGGTACTCACTTGAAAGAGCTGGATTTGATCTGATCCCACACCATTACTCGGTCTGAGCTAGCTCTGACTTTATCCCAATGCAATGGTTTCAGTTTCAGCTTTGGTGTTGTCTCCTCACTGTTACTCCCAACATTCTCCGTCACTGTCTGCAATTGTTCATTAGCCAAAACCGGTGATGATACATTTTGGAACACAACATGCCTTGACGGCGTCAAAAGTGCCGGCGGCCTGGTGTCAACTGGGACCTCCCAAAATCGCAGAGGTGGAAGAGGGGGAGGTGGTGGCGGTTCTCTTGTTGGGGCAGGCCCATTTCTTTCTTGCGATATCGGGGCATTCCCGAAATCTCTCCCAGACGGCAAAGATGACGAAGAAATCGATGCTGGTGAGAGATTTACAGCCTGCGGAGGGACCGAGGAATCAATGACGGAATCCGGCTGTATCAATCTTCCAGGACTCACATTTGACGCCGGAGAGGGACTAGTGGAGACGGAATTTGAATAGGGGTTCGAGTACGGACACGACGCCGTTCTGGAATTGAAGCTTCTCGAACCGAACTTAGAACTCTCTCCTTGTGGAACTTGATCCTCTGTCCTCAAAGTAGAACCTTGACGAATTGGACTTAAATTGAGACTCTCCTTTCGACCTGAAGACCCTCTCGGGGAGAAGAACTCTTCCTCTCCATCGCTATCACCTTCAACTTCGCCGCTAGTGAAGCTATGCAAGTAATTGAGTCGCGGCAAGGGAGGTAACGGTTTCAGTTCCGGCGAACCCAGTCTCTGGTACGGCGGGGAGGATGTTACCCCTGACTTGATGCCAGCAGAGTTTGAGGCAATTTCGCTGTTGTTAGCTCCTCGTGAATTCACCAGAGTGCCAAGATAGAGAAATTCGGTACTTGTGTTTGGTGTTCGACGTTGGTCGTTGTCGTGGTGAGTTTTCTGAGAGGCGTCAGAAGGGGTGGTGTTTGGTGGGAAGAGACGGAGGCTGTCAGAACGCGGTGGCTTCTTGGTGGTGCTATGGTGGTGGGGACGGAAGTAGATGACGAAGGCAGAAATGGCGGCAAGGACAGCAACGAACAAAAGGGAGAGAGAGACAGAGATGGTGATGATGAGGGGACGGTGTGTGGAGGAGTTTTGGCGGTGAGGGAAGAGTATGGAGGAGATGTTGGCCGGGAAGGTGTTGAGGATAGCAGGGGAAGGAGGCGGAGGAGAAGAGGAGTAGGAGGGGAAGAAAGGCTTTTGTTGGGTGGAGGGAGTTGTGGAGAAGGGGTACTTAGGCTGGCTTTTGTTGATTTGAGGTTGTGGAGATGGAGAGGGAGAGGTAGGCTGGGGTGGAGGTTCGGTGATAACGGGAAAAAAGGGCTGGTGGAGGAGGTGGCGGTGGCGGGATCCTGTGGTGGTGATGGTGGTGGAGAGGAATGCTAGGAGGAGGAGGAGCACAGAAACGGCGGTGGTTGGCATTTTGTGTTTTCCGAGCTTAAGTTGGGAAAAAGAGTACAACTTTATCTTCTACTTCTTCATTGGTTTACTGCCATAACTGAAGAGAGAAGCTTTTCTTCAATGGTTCTTCATTTTGGGTGAAGCAATGTAGTTTACTGGAGAATGAACAAGACTGTAACTTTCTTCTTACTTCATCATGGGTTTTAGCTACTGAACAGAGAAACTTCAGTTTCAATGGCTCTTTCTGCGATTCAACACCTGCAAGATTGAAACTTTTCTGTTTCAGTACTTGATGAGAGGGAAGCTTTTCTTCAATGGCTGCTTTAGCCAAAGAAATACCCACAAATGTAAATACAGGCAAGTGAGTCGTTAGAGATAATAAATACCCAGTAAAGTCCAGCAAGCAAGGAAATGTTGAAACCTCTCACAGATACATCTCACACAATTTTTACAGTGAAGTGGAGAGAAAGATGAAAAGGTAAGAGAGGAAAGGGATTACAGCAAGAGGATCTTGCAGAAAGATACACAACAGGTCAAAAAAACAATCCGACAGAGACAATTTTCTTGTTCATTATTGGGATTTGAATCATTTTGGTTGAAACTTGAAAGGATTTGTGAAGGAGATTCCTTTACTCTCAATTATCACATACTGGCATACTGCCACTGGTAAATAGTAAGAGATGAGCTGTTTAGTACTTTTTATTTACACCTGTGGAGGGCATGAAAAAGTTCATAATGGCAAAAGCTGTTTATTTTACAAATACCATTTTTTTTACTTAGTTTTTTCAAATACCATTTTTACTTAATATCACCAAAAAATGGAAATGGAAATCTAATGATAGCCTACTTTCTTGTCATTGTAGATATGATTTGTTTAATTGAGTGAAGATAGAATCAATTGCTAAACTGAATGAAAGATTGTAGCAGGAAGTAAAAGCCAATATTCTGTGACGAATATTCTCAAGTGTGATACCCATAGCATTGTGACTTTTGCAAGCAATGTCTTTTTTTCATCATATGATGTAAGCTTAGCTTCAATAATTCATGAATGATAATGCAATTTGAAAATTCTGACTAATTAACATGTTAACTTTTGAGACAGTGCATTCATACTCTCACATTAACTTCTTATCTAATAGTTCCTCCATCTCAATTTGTACGTCCTTCTTTGAAAATTCAACTTCTTAAATAAACGTCATTTTATGTAATTTAACTAATCAAAATAATCATATTATTCTAAATTATCACTATTTATTGTGGGTTTTTTTTTTAAATAAGGATAATTTTGAAATATTTCAACAAAATTTTTAATTAACCAAAATAGAAAGAATGATAGTAAAATGAGACGGAGAGAGTAAGATTTAATTTCTTATTTAGTAAGAAGTTTTGATTCTTAAACAACATAGAAAATGGGTATGAGACTAAGAAAAGCATTCTACTTATAAACTGTGAAAGGATGAGAAATGACATTGATCCCCAACCACAAATGGAAGAAACTTCATGTTTTCTTTCTTTCTAAATGAGTGAAGAAACTACATGCTTAATCAAATACTTAATAGGAAATCTAATCCCTCCCATTGCCATTCTCAAATATTTAATAGGAAATCTAATCCCTCCAACCATCTTTAAAATATTTTTAATAATTCTATTCTAATATATTTTAGTTATTAAAGGAAGTTTTCAAATTTAAGTTGTCGTTGTCAAATATATCTATTCAAATATGGGAACATTACAAATGTCTTTATCATTTAGACCCAGAATTATAAACTAGGACCCATCAAAAATATATTTTCATAATTTAGTTTCCTAGTTTAATCATAAACTTCCAATAGTGTGACCTATGTCTCTACTATTAAATCTCCTGGTTTTTTGTTTCCCAATTCAAAGATTTGGAACATAAATGATGACGCAACCTTTGTTTGCTTTTTTTAAAGAGAAATTCATTACTCAAAATACAATCGGAGATGATAAGTAAAACCTATTTAGCAACATGATTGAAAGAAATTGATTCAATCGATCGTTCCAGTGAGGTTAGGGCATCAACTACTCTATTACACAATCAAATGGTACATAAAATAAGATAGATTAAAGAGTAGAGTCGAAATCAGGTGTGCTCAAGAATAAAATCATCGGCCGCCCTATTCCGGAACTTTTGTTTGCTATTGATATCATTTATTACACCATGTAATTATTCACAAATAATCTTTTCGGCGTCTAAATCTATTAACATATTATCCATGCCAAAAGGCAAGACACTGAATTGAAACCCATAAATACATAATAATGGGGTTAGCCTTTAGTTAGGGGGGCAATGATCCCCACCACCCATCACTATGATTGTGGGCTTAAATTTCTATCGCCGTCGACCTATTAAAAAATATCTACGCATAGAAGGGTACGTACTCACTATACAATACAAGACATATATGATTGTTTACATAAATTTTTTTTTTTTTCCTTTAGGCATTCAATAATTTTGATTTATATATTTAACACCTACTATATATATGTACAAACAAAAATTTATAAGCCTCGGGGCTATATTGTAGGTACAATTTTTAAGTTTCGAGGTTGGGTTTAGGTGCAAATAAATTGTTCAATTAGGATAAAGTTCATTTATTTAAAATATTGAAGGATCTCTAGTTTTTTCCCTTTTTTTAAAAAAAAAATTTAAGTTTTCATTTGCAACAATCGAGCTATATTATAAAAATATTTGCTAAAAATTGCATAAAAGCCTCAAAAGTAGGGTTATAAGTTGGATTTTCGAAAAAGAAAACAACATAACTAGTGATAGTGGAGGATTTAGGAAATATATTTAGGGGGGCTTCGTTAGTGGGGGAGCCAGAAAAGACAATGGGGATTAGGAGACAACACCTCAGAAAAAAAAGTTTAGGGCTATTTATTAAAAGTGATACGGTATAAGTAAATATCTATGTCATCGTTAAATTACACATTATAAATTAAAACATAAAATGTTAAAGATGACAAAAAAATAATCATTTAAATTGTGATAGATTATTTTCATTAAGTATAAATCATATATCATCTTGTCTGAGTGCGTATTAATTAATAATTATAATTTTTATATTAACCATACTATTATATACTTTTACAAAAATAGAAGTATTTTTGGTAATGTGTAAAGAATTTTTTTAAAAAAAATTTAAGGGGTAGTGAGGATAAATGTATGTATTTATAGAAAGATGTATAGTTTATATTATATTATATTATATATATAAAAGTACTCATGTAGTATGATTTTAGCCCAAACAACAATAAGTAAAAAAAATTTAAACAATTTAGGGTGGACTAAATCCAGTGTAAAGCGAATGTTAGCCCAAACTAATATATTACAAAGTAATTATTTTTTCAAAAATTCAGGGTCGGCTTGAGCCCATCCTAAGAGAAGTGTAAATATGCCAGTGACAAGAGATGGTCAATATATGTTATAACTAGAGCCCTTATTCAAATATTACGGTACTCTACATTAGTATATGAGAAAATCAACGAAAATTCACTCCCTACATTCGTTAATGCCATTCATGTCTATCTGTAGTCATAATTGTGGATTAACTTCTTTATGCCGTCCGTACAAAAGAGGAACCCTTACCCATGTTTCACCGCATCTAGGCACTAATGCAGCACGTCACTTGCGGGGGACGTCCTTACTCATTTATCACTATACTCGGGGTCCGATGCAGCACGTCGCTATTCAAATATGTCTGTGCCAACCCTCGGTCATTTATCATTACACTCACGTTCAATGCAATTTGTCGCGTGCAAAGAACGCTCAAACGAATATCATTTTGACTCATTTTCATAGGCTTGAAAAATTTTTAAATTGGTTGCCAATCTACACAATCCTCATTTTTTATCCAAGTTTGAGACCCGTTGCAATCACAAGCGGAGTAATATTTTTCATATTGAAATCCAAATATTTTGACTATAATTTTTGTGTATTATAAAATTAAACAAGAGAAACAACTTAAATTAAACAAGAGAAGTGTCAATTCTAAATTTATCCTTAAAAGGAACATATCTTTGGTCGTTGAGAAAGAACCATCTTTGCAAAAATAGTAAAGTGTTGTAATAAAGACATTGACCCTGTTTGGCAAAGATTTTTGCAAGCATTTATGTTTGTATCTAGCATAAATGCTTTGTGCACGTCAAACGATCATTTTCGGACACATAATCCGAGACAATTCTGGAGCAATATTATGTTACTTTTGGAATGCTCCTCTTGGAGACAATTTTGAAAGCATTTTTCATTTCCTCCCCATATTGTCCTCACTCTTTAGTGTTATTCCCCTAATACCCTCAAATCAATTCGCACTAATTAATTAATTATATTTAATTTTTAAATTAATTAATGATCTTTATTTTTATTTTACTTAATTATTTTTATTTTATAAATTAATTAATTAATTATCTTTATTTTTATTTTACTTAATTTTTATTTTATAAATTAATTATTATCTTTATTTTAATAAATTAATGTTACCCAACATAAATGTTATCGATAAAAATTCAACCAAACACTATCAAACATTCACGTAACATATCTGCTACTAAAATTATTCAACATTTCTGTTGCCACCATTTCTATTAACATATATGCTACTTTGAAAATTGTTTACCAAAGTAGGTCATTGTAACATTACACTTGAGCTACTAATTGAATGGTAAAGATGATGTGTATCACTCTGGTGATCAAGATTCAAATCTCCCTCCTCCGTTTCAAAAAAAGACGTTGTAACATTTCATTCTTTGTAAACAATGTAACTAATCAATTCAATATGATTTGTAATTTTGTGGCATAGTCGATCTCACTTTGTCAAATTTGAGATATTTTATTTTAATCTTATACTTATAGCTACTGCATGTATAAGTGGCGTAATTAATTTTGGGCTACAGCAGACATTCATTGGCAAGGAAGTTTCAATTAAATATTTGATTTTCTGAAAAGTATATATAATCGTGGAAAAGCTTAAAAACGACATCATCGTGCACGGCGTCGGAAGAAATTAGATGACAGATATGTCACACGTGTCAAACGATGCCGTATAATACAAAAGCGGGAAAAAAAAGAGGACTGTGAACTGTTAACTGAGACGCAGACGAAAGAGCCACGATGGGTTGGGGCCGCAGGCGCTTGGCGTTAATCGTAAACCCGTTGATTAACGCAGATGCTCAGGCTGAGGTCCTTTAGAAACTGACACGTTTCCGTGCATTGATGCTTGTGCCACTGTTCGCCTCTCTTGTCAGTCAATGCCAATCACAACTTTACATAAGCGGAATAATTCTCTCAAGCACGTAAATCCATGTCAATAATTTGTAGTTCATATTATTACTTTTCTTTTTCATTTCGTTTTGTTTTATTTAGTTATATTATACAATTTACACATCTTACAAGCTATCGTCATAAATTCCACCAAATATTATAAATTAGCTCATTTTCCACACCTTATAAATTAATTTTGAAAATAAAAAAAATAAATTCTTCCAAAAGTCCCATGTATTACGCTTTCACCATTTGGTTCACGATTGATTTTAAAATTTTATGCTGTAAAACAAAGTTTTTTTTTTTTGAAAAAAACCACAATAAAATGAGTATGAACATATTCTCTAAATATAGTAAAATGAGTCATTTTACAATTTTGCAGAATCACAATTCAACAGCACTCCACAACAACTTATCTAAACCATCATTTATAACTTAAAATATTTATTTCTCTAATTACTTTTAATATCTTTGATAGTTGCCATTTTGCTATTTCAATTAGGGGTGTGAATTAGTCGGTTTGGTTGGTTATTTTACATTGGGACACCCGAGCAGAAATTTCAATTTTTTTAGATATAGAAAACCGATAACCAACGGTCACACTTATCTTGACATGAAAATCGCTCAACGGTTTTCGGTCAAACATTTGGGCTTGATACACTAATTTAGTATACTAGCTAAATATGTGAAAAATTAAATAGTCATTATGCCCATACCCATAAGGAATAAATAATGCAACCTAATACACATCCAATATCTATAATCCAAAGAAGCAAAGAAAGATTGAAAAACTGAAGTCCAAAAAGGATTTAAGGTCTAAGGACCACACCTAGCCATTGATTCAAAAATCAATGGTCCATATTGCAATTATCATAATAATATATTTAAGTGTTTAAGTCATTAGTTATAAGAAATTATTAAGAGTAAAAGATTATAAATTTATAAGTAAAACTGTAAATTTGTAAAACTTAAAACAACAATTTTAACTTACTTAACTATATTATATATATATATATAATATTTATAAATATATAATTTCAGTCGGTTTGTCTTGATAAATAAAAAGCCGACCAAATTTTTGATTTTTTTTAACTTAACACAATCGATCGGTTCGGTTTTCACTTAAATTTATTATATGAACCGTCCAATCGATCGATTCGGTTAGACAGTTCGGTTTTTTGGGTTATTTTTCACAGCCCTAATTTCAATATCATTACAAATTTGATCCAGCCTCTAAGGCACATTCGCTTTCCCCATTGACCATTTGAGTGCATTCACTGAATCAGACTCTAGAATTATGTTCCTGGCTTGAAACACTGATGATGTTGTAAGCTTCGAAGCCTTTCTAGTGACTTTCAGTTATGCCTCATTTGAATCACATATACCTGCACTACTAGAGAAGATGCAAAGGAACTCACCCCTTTCATTTCTCAACACCACACCAAAACCAGCAAGGCTTGGCTTACCCATAGATGATCCATCCACATTCCATTTGATGCTACCATTGTGGGGGAGTTCCCACTGGGAGGGAAGCCTTAAGGGTTTGTTGTTATTTTGCTCATATGCTGTCACAGAGCTTGGGCATTGTAGCATCTGGTAGCTTGTGTATGGGAAGTTGGGAATTATGGAGGATATCCAGAATTGGAGCCTAACAAAAAACAACAAAAACACCTTCTCCCAGTTAACTACGTTGTCTCTAAAGATCACTTCATTTCTCTCCCTTCAAACAGACCATACTACTATATAGAAGAGCATAAACCATATTTTTTTTTCTGTAGACCCCCTTCACCATGCTGCACCACTGTTCAAACGGATCACAAATGTCTTCAGGGGGCACCAGACAATGCCCCACCACCCTACCACCTTATACCATAGTGATCTTGGTCCAGAGCATTGAGTGAAGGTATCATTTACTATTTTGTTGTGCTGATGAACAAAAAGAGCACACATTGTCTATATCCTAGATTATTCCTCTTTGCACCAACCTAGACCTGATATTAATTTTTCTTTTGGAGCAAGGTCCACGTAAAAATTTCTACTTTGGGTGGTATGAATCCTTTTCAGATGGCGGGAATATGGTAAGGAATATCTATTGTAATGGTGTGTGGAGGGATGTCTTGTAGCTTCCAACAAGATGACTTTACTATGAAATTTCCATCTTAATTGTATCTCCAGAATACTCTGTCACTTCTATTGAGGCTCATATTAAAAGAGAGTAAGGTTTGCTTCAGCTCGACTAGTGCTTCCTCCTCCCAACCAAATAATCTTCTTCTCCATGCAAAATTCCATTCCCAACCAAAGTTATGCCAATACCCCATCATTTCAATCGTTGTTGTTTACTGTGATGATATACTATACAGCCTCTGGAACCGTGATCTCAGCGTTTCTACTTCGATCCAATTATCATGCCTGAAACTTTTTTCTCATTCCCTACAGAGAAACCCAACCCTTCATTCACTAGACGACTTAACTGAGTTCCCGATATAATGTTGTGCACATCATACCACAAAACTGAGATAAGGATCTACTTGGAGCAGAGTTTGTGGTCATTTGTCTTGTATTTTTCACTTATTACTGACCTCCACAAGGCTGAATCTTCCTTCAAAAATCTCCATAACCATTTAAAGAGCAAAGCTTTATTCTTCTCACTTATGTCTCCAATCCCCAAACCTCCCAATTTTTTTGGCTTTATGACTTGTTTTCAGTTAACTAAATGCATCTTTCTTTTCTCTTCTGAGCCACCCCACAAAAAATTTCTTTGTGGTTTCTCCAGGTGTTTTGCCACTGTAGATGGTATCTTAAACATTGTCATGAAGTAGATTGGCAAATTTAACAATTGCTTATGTGGCAACAAACCATGATTTAGAAATACCCAGTTAGATTTTTCTGAAAATTAAATTTAGAAAAAAGGACCTGTAATTAAAACAAATTCTTTGCAACTTCCTCTCCTCTCTCTCTAAAAACTTTACTCTCTCTTAGTCTCTTATCATCAGATCTAGTCTCTTCATATGCAATTGAAAGCAAAGACCTAGACTCTGTGTGTGTTTGGTAGAGCGGTTATGTTAATTTTCAACGTTCGTTGTTAAGATGTGAAAAAAAACTGAGCTTAAAGTTGTGGAATAAGCTCTGAGGTGTTTGACAAAGCTATTAATTGTGGTTAGCGGTTAAGTTGTGTAAAATGTATTTTGTTTGTTTTTTTAATTGTTTTATTTAAGTATATTTATACTATATAGAATATTTATATTTAAATTTATAGTATAAATATACAATATTTAAATGTATAATAAAATGTAAAATATAATTGTTTGCATTTTTAATTATAATTATTTTTGAAATTTAATTTAATTTTCTAAAAATACAAATAAGCCAATTTATATATTATTTATTGCATATAAATAATATATACAATATTAAATGTAGAAACTTTAATTTTACATTATGTTTTAAAATATAAACTTAATATAAACAGTAAATAAAAATGTACGGGACCAACACCTTTTAAAATAAAAAAAAATTTTGTTGCTTTTTGATGTGGGATCGCATGGGTCCCACGCCAAAAAACAGTCAAGGCTCTTGTTTCAGCTGGGCATTAGACCATCCACATCAGATTATCTAAACATGAATCTGTCTGTAAAATAGGGAAAGATTATAGAGATTTTGTCAAAATAGAGCTCTGCATCAGATTACTTAGAGGTTCCCTATTTTACAGAATATGAACAGTAGTTCCCTACATCTAGAGAACCACTATTCACTTCCCTAAACATAAAATAACATTTTTTACTACTTTACTTTCTCCTCTCTCCTCTCTCCTCATTTTTTCCCTCCTCTCTCTCTTCACTCCTCTCTTTCTCACTCCTCTCTCTCTCCTCACTCTTTCTCTCTCCTCACTTTTTCTCTCTCTCCTCACTCCTTTCTTTCCCTCTCTTCTTTCTCTCTCATCTATTTCTCTCTCCTCTCCTCACATTTTGACTCCTTTCTCTCTCTTCTTTCTCTCTCCTCTTTCTCTCTCTTCTTTCTCACTCCTCACTCTCTCCTCACTCCTTTCTTTCTCTCTCTTCTTTCTCTCTCATCACTCATCTCTTTCTCTCTCCTCTCCTCACTTTTTCACTCCTTTCTCTCTCCTCTATCTCTCCTCACTTTTTCTCTCTCTTCTTTCTCTCTCCTCAATTTTTTTCTCTAATTTTTAATAACATTAATTTATTATTTTAATTAATATATTGTTTTAAATGTAATTAATTTATTATTTTAAATAGAAGTAATTTATATGAAAAGAATAAATAAAGGAAAGAGAAATAAATATTATTTTAATGTAATAGAGAATATGATAGGTAATCTGATGCAGTGTTGATTGGATAGGGAATCTGTAAAATAGGGGAAAGTGGCATTTTATCTGTATTTTAGGGAATCTGTTAAGAGAAACTGATGCAGATGCTCTTACCGCCCAGTTTTGTGAGCTATAACGTCCGGTTTATGATGCGTTTGGTGAAGCGGGTCCGTTAATGGGACCGCTTTGCGACCCACTGCACCAAACAAGGCCTCTTTCTTCTTCGTCTCTCAAATTCCGTTCAATCAATACAATTTACAATTCCTTTTGACTCTTCAATTCTTGTATCCCACCACAAAGGAGGACAACCCATCTCTCCAAGAAACCAGAAGATTCCTTTGTTCCCACAAATAGACCGACAAGTCCAAAAACAACAATGAAAAACAGCTAATGAAACAGATAGAGAGGCCTCCGCCATTGAGAATTCCTACCCTAAAAACCCATTTGAGATTTTGATTGTATGACGTCACAGATGAAGCCAATGTCGCATAATGATAGATTGATAGTGCCCCATCCACACCAGGCAAGTTCAAGATCGACAAATCTCCTTTTGTTCACAACAGGTTTCGATTGCATCCTTCTCTGGCAAAACTCACATTTTGGTCCTTCATTTTCCTGACCCTGATTTTTTTTTCTTCTTCTTAGGAGAGGAGAGAGATCAGAAAGAGGAGAGGTAAAGTTTTTTTTAAAGTCATATTTTTTATTTATTTTTTTGCCACATAAGCATTTGTTAACCAATATATGTTGATTGAGTGTCACAGCAACATTGACCTTGTCTATTATTGTACCAATTCTGACCGAATCCCTTAAATGTCTCATTTTAAAACATTAGGGGACAACTTTATAATAAAAAATCTTTCAATACTAAAATGAACGACGTCCATTTTTAAGTGACTAAAAGTAAAATTAACCCTACTATTAAAACGTTGTGCATTTGTTAAGCGCACAACTTTTCAAGATTTTGAGAGCATATGTTCCTTTTGCAATCTTGAACCAAATGGGAATAAAACAAATACTATGTTTGCTCTTAAGAAATTTGAATTTGGTGAGAAAAGCAATGGGATTTGTGGGCTCTTCTTTTCCCAAAAAGAAGAATGCAAAGCGCACACAAATTTATATGAAAACCCAAAAAAAATTGCTAAAAGTAAACTTGTTAATTTGCATATGGTATCTTTATGAATCTTAGTGGCGTCTCATCACTTTTGACTTTAAAGTGGGAATTCAAATTTTATTATCTTCTCTACTGATGCCATGATGAAATTCTGCAACCAATATGCAAGAACAAAAATGACTTTTTAGATGGATCTCCAAACAGTGGAGGATCTAGAAAATGGAATGAGGGAGGTTCTTGATTCCGAAATGAAAAGTAATTGAAAATAGTATTAACAATGCCAACAAAAAGTAGATAGAAATTCATGTATTATTATAACGATGAAACCTTACAGATTATAATTGATCCTTTTGAAAATTTTCCATAATCATGTCATTATTAATTCCATCAAAAATCTCTCTCACAATAAAACAACTAAATTATCACTCAACCATTCATCATTCATTCGATTGCGTAATTTAGTCTTGATAATATTGTTCATTGTTGAAAATGCACGCTCAACAGTAGCAGTAGCAAATGACAAGATCAATGCCAATGTCAAAAGCATGTATACCAAAGGATGCACTTTATTTCCTCCGGTTTCGACCATTTGGCTAGCAAACTCACTAATCCCATTCAAGTTAGCAAAAATCATTGCTAATGCGCATATCAACAATATAGGTATCAAGTTGATCACTAAACTTCCACATGTCAAATTATGAAGTCTTTCAGATAATATTCAGCTAGCCGAAGTAGTCTTTCCTTATCAAAATGAGAGAATGAATTAGACATATTCAAGCAAGCCACACATAGGAGCAACTCCGTATTAGAATCAGAAAATCGAGCATTCAATTCTTCTTCGATGAACATTATTTGCACCCCATTTTTTATTAAGTACACCCCACTCTAGTGTGTTTTTAAAGGGTTAATGGAATGTACTTAATAAAAAATGGGGTGCAAATAATCTTCATCTTCTTCTAGTTGCATGTCTAGAATAGTGTAGAAAGTCTCCAACTGATAACGATGTAGATTTTTCATTTTTTCTTCATTGCGTTTTCTTTGCCCTCGAGTTACATATACTGCATCCATATCAGAACCATCAACTCCATGTTTTTTACAAACATGTTACATATCTTCAAGTAAAGAATTCCACCCTCTCTCTTAGAACTTGAAGCTAATATTTTGATACTTTCACCAAATTCATCGCATACACAATATCTCTATCTTTTCTTTGTAGTGTTTGTGATAACTCATTTGTGATTCCCAATACTTTTCTCATCGAAAAGAGGCTGAAGATAAATTCAAATGATAAAGTATCTCAAATATATCTTGTGTTTCTTTCCAATGACTTGCATTTAAAGCATTATTTTCGATGATTTCAAGTACATCAATCACTACACCAAACATATTACACAACTGAGTAAAGTATTATAATGGAAGCTCCAACATTTATCATCAGAACGTTTGAGACTAGTTTCTTGTTTTAAATCTTATCCACTTGAAATCTTCCTAATCTCAAGTGCCTTCGTAATTCCAGCCTATATGATACTTTTCCGACGCGCCCCAACACCTTGAAAGGCCCATAATACCTCTGAGATAGTTTGACATTGAACTTTTTCTTCAATGATCGATGTCTGTAACATTGTAACTATAGGCACATAAAGTCTCCTGGTTCCAATGTGATATCACGCCTTACTTGGTCATGGTACTTCTTCATCTTCTGTTGAGCTTTCTCTTTACTTTTGTGAGTACCCGTCTTGTGCCAGCAACTCTTGCTCGACTTCAGCATTTTTTTCTGTCCCCCTCTCATAGTTCGTCAAAACTGGTGGAGGTCGCCCATACATCACTTCAAATGGGCTCGTCTAGATGGCGCGATGATACATTGTATTGTATCAGTGCTCCTTCCACCTTGATTGCTCCTCATGGTAGTAGCATTTGAGATACTGTTCCAAAGTCCTGTTCACCACCTTTGTCTACCCATCAGTCTAAGGATGGTAGGAGGAGCTCGCATTCAACTTGCTTTCCTGCAATATAAATTGTTCCTGCCAGAAAGAACTCACGAATAATTTACCTTTCTCCGTCACAATACTCCTTGGAAGTCATGAAATTTCACCAAGTTCTCCACAAAAAGCTTGGCCAAGTCACTCGCCGTAAATGAATGTTACAGTGGAATGAAGTGTACTCCTTTACTCAGTCTATCCACCACCACCAAAATCGCTTCGTATCCTCAGTTGATTGGCATTCCCTCGATAAAATCAATGGACAGATCTTTCCAAACCCTTGAAGGTAAAGAGAGTGGGTGTTGTAATATATTTCCAATGCAATTTCCGACACACAAGAATGTGAGATTGATTATGTTCCTTTTAGATAATAGAAATGAAAGGATTATAAACGTGGACAACAATATCAAGAATAGTCAAACAGCGGCACCGTTTGATAAATGTTATGTCATTGTAAACTCAGACTAGCTTCTTCACAAGCAGCTTTGGTTTCGCTCATTTGATTACATACCCAAAATCAGGGGCGAAGCTATGTACACTTACCCCCCTCAAAAAATTTTATTTAATGCTAATTATATAGTAATTATAAAATAGACCCCCCTGAATTTTCAATTTAGACCCCCCTCTTATAAAAATTTATGATCAAATGGTCAAAACAAGAAGATATGTGACAATTATTACTTATCCATTTTATAAACTTTTGATTTTTAGTGTTATTTTTCATACTTTCGAAGGTATAACTAATAGATAATCCCAAAAAAATTCCGGGGACGTTGCCCCTGGACCCCCACTTAGCTAAGCCACCCTAACATAAAATCTAGTGTCCACTCTGACGACCCCCCTCCTAGCATGTCCTGGCTTCGCCCCTGCCCAAAATAGCAGTCATGTTGAGTTACTTAATTTCAATGATTGCTCAATTCAAATGGGCATTGGACAACATACTCTATCCTACTTTCTTTTCGTCTTTTTTTTTTTTGTCTGACAAATATCCATTAAAAAAGAGGTACAATTGAGAATGAAATACAGTCCATACATCATTTTCCCCAAACAACCAAATCCATCTCTCAATTAAGCCCAAGAAGATAAGCATAAAGACATAAGAAATGCAGCCAGGGGTGGAATCAGAAATTAATCATGGAGTGAGTTGGCATTAGAACAATAGTATTTTGATTTGTTGGGAAAATTTTAACGAAGGTTTAGGGGTAGCGTTCTCAAATTTTTTTTCAGGCATATTATGGAAAACATTTATCTTGATGTATACACAAAAGATTAACTTATATATATATATATATTAAAAATTGATGAAAACTAATTAAATACCATGTATAATATGAAATAATATATAAATGTATAATTATAAGTCATATTTCAATATAATTTTTAAAACAAAAAACCATTGTTATATATTGTTTTTGTAAGAGATTATGTATTGTTCTTAATATTAACAATATTAGGATTATTATTGTTATGTATTGTTACTATTGTTAAGTGTTATATTTATATATATAATTTCTAAATTTTGGGAGGACTACAGCCTAGTAGTCCCCTAGATCATCCGCCTCTGCTGCGGCCCTTAAGATGTAAGCATGTGTTCCATGAAGGTTGTTTGGATAGATGGCTTGAGTTTAAGCACTCCACATATCCGCTCTGCCGTGATTGTTCAGCTGAAATTCTCAAGTTTAAGTTTTGTTCATGTAGTGATGGTGAAACTGATAACTGGTGGCTCCGTCGTTGATTACTTTGTCTACAATACAATTTCTTCTTCTCAAAACCAGCTTCTTCTCTCTGTAAAAAAATCTTGGACCTTGAAATGGGCAATTGCTTTTTTGGGCCGAGCCTGCATTTTATAGTATTAAACTATTAATATCAGAATTGGGCTTTTTCTTTTGTTTTTTGTAAGGCGTATTGGGCTTCTCATCTGTACATGCATGTGTGTATTTGATTGGGCCAGCCCATTTGAAGTGCAAAAGCTGCTGTAATATTAGTTGACTGAGGTGCCGTAAGGCGTAAGCTACTCCTAACTCAAACAAATGCCAAGACTCACTCAACAACATGTGTATGACCCTGACCCCGAGCCATGCACGATTGTGCATTGTCTAGGATTTCACTCTCTTGCAAGCAATTTTCGTTGCTCCTGTTTAGTATGGAGCCGAAGCCAAAGCCGAAGCATGATTTTTATGTAGTGATCCTCGAGGGGATCCTCCGGAGGGCGAGGAGATTAAATCCTACCTCCACTGACTTATCGCCAGGGCTACCGACGGGTTTGTCAATCTCTCGATCCTTTTCTATTTTCGCTTACTTATGGGGATTTGTATGTGTATCAATTGTAACTGTACGTGTATCAATTGTAATTGTAAGTTTCGATTGTAAATCTACCATTTTAGAATAGATTCATAATGCGTGTGTTGTCCTGCTTGTTATGCTACTCTTTGAGATTTGCTTGATGAATGACTGACAATTAGCGAATTTGGCTTTTTAATTGAAGCTTTGAACACCTGAATTTTGGATACAACCCCTCACATTGAATTTGCAGTGTTTTTTCAATTCTTGACTTTGTAATCACAAGTTCTTTCTTTAGGATTCTTTGAGTTGAGGTTTGTGAATGCCCTGTGGATACTTTGACTTCCTATGTGAATGTAAGGGCGTCTGTGGCTTATTTGTATTTCAAGATGGATTCACAAATAATTAACAACTCCTATGTGCAAGACTCCAATGGTGATGGGATCGGGGATAGACCTTACCTCACGTAATATGTAGAGTATTGTTTTCAGAATGGATCCAATGAATAAAAAATTAAGCCTAGCTAGTGCCTCAAATTTAGATGAGGCATTGTGCAATATTCTTTGGTTGTTAGTTTGTTCTTTTTATTTTATTGGTGGGCTTTCTTGTTGAACTTTATTATTGGGTTTCGTTGTCATTTATACTATTTGAAACGAACTCTTAATTTATATGATTGCCTTAAAATTAACACTGTAATTTTACCTAGTGATGTAGCTCTCCTTGTTGAAATGCAAAGACCATTAAAACTGTAGCTGTCCACATCGCCTCTGGTTTATGAGTGCAATTTTACTTTCTCAATTTGTGTTGATCACCTAACCCTCTGATAAATTTCCATGACAGGACTACCATGTGTCCGTACTTCTTCGCTAGGGACGACACTCACGACACCAGAAATAAGACGTAGTCCTTATGATGTTCGTATTGAGGATTTTGCGGATTTTGAGGTTGATGATAATTCGGACGATGATGATGGATGATGCACTATGGACTCTACATAAAAAGCTTTTGTGGTGAAGGTATCAGATGGAGTTTTGGATGAGACAACTCCTTTATGTGTTTATATATATCGTCATGCTTATTTATTTTCTTTATAGGGAATGTAGGCATAACAATGATTTGGATATGTCTATGAAGGACCCAACGGTATGTACTTGTATGGGTCATGTTTAAGCAAATTGCGATGGATGGTTTTATTCGTTATTTGTGTATAATATATCCGGTTGAACCAGAGGGGATCGTGCTCAATCTCCAATAAGTTCTTGAATTTTCTTCATTGCGGGCGGAGGACAAATTTTCTTCATTGCAAAACTAAAGCCAAATCAAAACCTCGGAGTGTATATGCAGAGATCATGGGTTATACTCCTCACTACAAACAACACCGATTTTGAAGGCTTGAGGACTTGTTGGTGTGGCGGTGGTTCATCGATCTGTATTTTCGTTCAAGGTCTTTCATAATCTCTGGGGCTTTGTTAGGCCTAGTATGGATTTTTTGTTTGTTTTTCAATTTTTTTTACAAAAATGATAAAAATCTATGGATTCTTCCATGGATTGATGGTGATGACTGGTGTTGGAGATTGAAGAAGAAGAGGAATGGAGAAAGAAAAGGATAGAGAGGGTTTAGGTCTTTTATTTTTTTAAATGCCATGTCATTAAATACACATATTTTGTTTTTAACAAATTAACAGACATGTGAGCAAATCGAGTCCACATAAGCTTTGTTTAACGGCAAATTGATCGAAAGGCAAACATGAACCATCTCTTGAAGTTGAGGGGTTGATTTGGCACGAAAAAAACCTTGGGAGCTTAATTGACCCTTTTTGGTAAGTTTAGGGGTTTCTGTGATACTTATCCCCATTAGAAAAACAGTTAAGGTCCTGAGATGAGCATGAGTGCATAATGTTGACTAACAATGTTTTTTTTCAACTTAAATTAGAAGAAATGAAGAAAGAAACTATATGCATGAATTGCAATATTTTAGATTTGCTATGAGTTTTTCTAAGCTTGATGAGTTGTTTGCCTCTCAAAGGCATTACGTTGATAAGAGTTGATTTGGATTAAAAAAACCTACAGTCTGGGTTGCTCCTTATCCTTGGTAGTTTGTGTATGAGTTGCACTAAAATAGATTTGAACATATCTTAAAATGCTAGAAAACATGCTCTAATGGTTTTGTCAAATTACTTGTTGAGTGTTTAATCTTACTTGTCCATAGCATACTTTGGATTCATAATTGTATATGTGAACCATGATTCATGTGTTAAAGACTTATGCTATTTGATTTAACATGAAATGTGAAGAACTTGAATGCATTACTTGTACCTCTAGGGTTTAATGCTTGCATATGAACTTTGATCTTGATGTCTTGGTACTTAGGATACTATAATTCATTCAACAAATCTTTGAATGTAATTATCTTAATTAAAATAAAACTAGACTTTTTATTTAACAAATTTTCTCCCACATCCTTGGAGAAAGAGGAAAAGTTCAAATTGAAAATCAAAGGAATAGAGCTAAGATACTTCGCCAAGAAGCTGTCAGCACAAAAGTATACAAAAATGTGCAACATCTTCTATTGTTCATAGCTAGTCCTTTTTACAGAGTTGCCTCAAATGGTATAGTTTTTGTTTGGCTGAGGTAAAGAAATGTTATAGCTGCATTGAAAGAGTACTATTTGAAGCCTCCAAACAGACTTAGCACAAATGACTCTCTTGGGGCAAATTTTGAGACAACGACAACTTTTCCAAGGGCTGTGATTTAAAGTAATTTTCCGTCAAATTTTCAAGATTTGAAGATGCAAATGAAGGGCTGAGATGGAATGAACAACGTGATCCAATGGTGGAAATTGCAAGAGATGGTTGGGTTAAAAAAGAGCCTTCTCTCTGAATTGTTCTTTGCAGAAACTTGTGCAAAATGAAAAATCTTATCATTCTCAAGCTATTCTCTGCATGCTACAATATAAAGTTGCAAAACGAAAGCTCTTTTGTTATTCATTATTGATCTTGACCCTGGGCTATTGTACAAGAGTGATTGCCACATCGTGAGCTATATTTGTACGCATACCCGTGAGCATCATCTCTGCATTCATTGAGTGTTCCTCTCTCATTTGCTTAATGCAAACCCTAGAGTGAACCAAATACTTAAACTTGTAAAAAAGTCTCTTTGTTGGGCAACCACCTTGAGAGTTTGAAGTTGTGGGGTGATCTTTAAACCCCTGTGATAAGTCTGAAAGTTGTCTTGTGAAACTTTTCAGTTTATGGGATGAACTAAAAACCCTTGTGAGTTTGGGGAGCTTTGGGAAAACCCTAGGTTGTTGGTTCCCTTGGAAAACTTTCTTTCCTTAGTGCTTTTGTGAAATTTCTAAGTTGGTTAACCTAGATAGTGGAAGTAGGAGGGGGACCTCTGAACCACTCTTAAAGTGTGTTTGGATAGAGGGATTTGGGGGGTAAGGGAAGAGAATGGAAAGAGAGTTTCCTTCCAATTTTCTTGTTTGGATAATTCATAAAAAATTAAGGGAAGGGATTTGAAGGGAAATAAAGGAAAGATATCAATGAATTTTTGTCAAAATTCTTCCTCCCAAAATGAAGTCATTTGGAGGGAATGAATAACTAATTAAGTTATTTATAAGTTAAAAACATATTCTACCCTTATACATAACTGATGAAGATATATCGTCCTCCACTAATGATGAGATTTCAGTTAATATCCCTGAAATACCGGAAGCAATTGGAATGAATCATGGAGTGATGGGAACGAATTAGGAAGTTATGGTAACTAAAGATGTGTTAGCCAAAACGTTTCACTCACAACATGAAATTGCTGAGAAGAAGGTGGACCCTACTGTTAATTCACAGTTATTAGCTAAAGCTAATAGTCTTGCACGTGTGACACATAATGACCAAGATATCACGAAGGTTAGTACAAGTAAAATCTCTCCTGAACAGAAAATTAAAAAGACTAGTTGGAAACGAAGGGCAAGATCAGTAATGGATGCAGATGTTGAAAGAGAGGGTGCGGATATTCAATCATCTGGAACAAAATTAAGGGGTAAAAGGTTGACGGAAGAGATGGGTAAGGAAATCAAGAGACTCAAAAATATTATGGTGGAGGCTAAAAATCAACCCTGCTAAGATCAATGAGTCTGTTAACGTGGAATTGTTGAGGGCTTGGGAACCTATCTATAATTCGTGAACTTAACCACATGGTTCACTTAAGGTGCCCCAAGATTTGTTTCTCAATTGAAACAAAGTTGCATTATCCTAGAATTGATTTCCTTCGCTTTAAGCATGGTTTGGTAGTGGATGTTGTTGAGAGGAAAGGTGGTTTGATGGTATCATGGAAGGAAGATTGTAGACTTTCGGTTGAATATTATTCACTGCAACATATCCATGTATTAGTTGAAAGAAAGGAGTTATACACCATGGCATCCGACAATATTTTATGGCCACCCTGAGGCAGCATAAAAACAACATTCATGGAGTTTGTTACGTTCTTTGAAGAATTCCTCCAATTCATCATGGATATGTGTTGGTGATTTTAACGCTATAACTAATCAGAGAGAAAAAAGTCGATGAAAGTGATAGGTTCTATGCAAATACAAGAATTCAATGATGCACTATTTGATTGTCAATTATAAGATATGGGCTTCAAGGGGAATATGTTTACATAGAGTAACAGGAGAAAAGATCCATCTTATTTCATTAAAGAAAGATTGGATAGAGCAGTTGGATAGAGCAGTTATGCTGGGATCCTAATCATGTGCTGCATCAAAGTTATAAAAGGAGTTTTAAGTATGAACCACGATAGGGTAAAACAAATTCATGTAAACAGCTTATTCAATGCCATTGGGTCCCAACTGGGCAGATTTTTTCAGGTGCTGATCTACCTTATAGTGCTCTCTCCATGTTGTGAAGAAATTTGTTTGATACAAGCCCAAAGTTACAGAAGTGGGTTGTGAAGGAATGAAAGAGATAGTTAAATACTTCAGATAAGCTCAAAGGTAAACTAGAAGAGTTGCTTGCTTTGGAGAACCATGTCAATCAAGAGGATATTTCAAGAGTAAGGTGTGAGTTGAACCGTATTCGAAATGAAGAAGAGAAGGTGCTAGAGAATCAAAGTAAACATCATTGGCTTATGGATGGTGATCAGAATACAACCTTTTTTCGTAATAGTATGAAGCAACGTACGAGATTTAATAGAATTGATCAGATCATTGATGAACAAGAGCAATCGTTGGATTCTGAAGAGAATATAAGGTGTACTTTTTATGAGTATTTTTCTACTCTTTTCTCGGCTGGTCCTGAGCATAATGAATTTACATTTCTAGAATTTATTTCTCCTGTTGTGGATTTAGATATGAATGAGATGTTATGTTGTACAGTAACAAGGGCAGAGGTCTGGCATGTGGTGCAAAGTATCAATCCGAATAAGGCCCTTAGACTAGATGGGTTTTCAGCTGATTTTTATCTCCAACACTGGGCAGCCGTGGGTGAAAATGTCTTTGACACTGTGACATGTTTTATGGAGAATGGTTGTATTGATCCAGAGCTCAATAGTACTTCTATTGTTTTAATACCGAAAAAAGTGATACGTTAGAGTTACATAATTTTGTCCGATAAGCTTGTGCAATATGTCATACAAAATTATTTCCAAAATTTTGGCAACAAGATTGGGTATTATTTTGAACTAGATTATTAAAGGGAATCAGTTTGCTTTCATTAAAGGGAAACTTATTACAGACAATGTGATTGTGGCCTATGAGGCATTACATATCATGAGTACTATAGCAAAGAGTCGTACTAACTATATGGCAATAAAGCTGGACATGTGTAAGGCATATGATCGAGTAGAATGACCTTTTTTAAAAATGGTAATGAGGAGAATGAGTTTTTCAAAAAAGTGGCAAGCTTAGATTATGTAGTGTGTTTCGACTGCAACTTACAGGGTGTTGGTAAATGATATTGCCACAAATGTCATTTATCCCACAAGGGGGATCCGTCAAGGTGATCGTATTTCACCATCACTCTTTGTTATTAGTATTGAGGCATTGAGGAGGAGCCTACAAGTTGCCCATGACAAGAATCTATATAGAGGAGTTCCTTTTGGAAGAGGTCACATTCGAGTGTCTCATTTATTCTTTGCTGATGACAGTTTGTCATTCTGTCGATCTACGGAGGAGGATTGACATTGCATTCGTTCGATTTTGAGCTCTTATGATAGGTCAGCTCATTAACTACAATAAAATGAGCATTTTCTTTTGTCGGTTTACTCCTATTTATCAAAAGGCACGATTGGTCTCTATGATTGGTACGGCGGAGGCGCAGCGATATGATAGTTATTTGGGTTTATAGGTTATTGTTGGACAATCGAGGAGAAGCGCGTTCAATTACCTATTGGAGAAAATAAGAAAGAGAATGACAAGTTGGTCGCATAGACATTTATCACAGGTTGGAAAGGAAGTTTTCGTGAAATCAGTCCTTCAAGCTATTCCTACTTATGCAATGCAATTGTTCAAATTTCCAAAAAGTTTATGTTAGGACTTGGATCATTTGATGAACCAATCTTGGTGGGGTAGCAATTCTAGAGACAATTTTCATTGTTGGCTTTCTTGGGAAAAATTATGTACTACGAAGCAAGAGGGTGGAATGAGCTTTCAGAATTTTAAGGCTTTTAATGTCGCACCATTAGCCAAACAGGGATGGAGGATCCTTACTAACGCGGATTCCTTACCTAGTAGGGTACTACTGAAAGTGAAATATTTTTGAAGTGTTGATTTCTTATCTGTGGTAAAATGTCGACATGCATCTTTCATGTGGTCTAGTATTTTAGAGGCAAGAAGTCTTTTGCAGGATGGTCTTCAGTGGTGTATTGGTAATGGTTTCACGGTTCACATACGGTAGAATTCATGGCTTCCGAAAAAAATTTTCTATGGTGATCGTGCAACGAATTTTGGGTTTCAGCTAAATACTCTCGTTGCTTCATTGATAGACTGCGGCAGTGGTTGGTGGGATGTCAACCTCGTAGAGCAGCTATTTGATCCATATGAGTCTTAGTTGATTTTGAAGCAATCACTGCGTTCTCGCCCTATAGCTGATTCATTATATTGGAATGGCTCCTCTGATGGCAGATATTCGGTTAGAAGTGGTTACCAAAAAGAGGAGGCTGGCTACATCATCGAGTCCTAATAACCAGACTTAGCTCTAGAAATCTATTTAGGCTCTTCATGTCCCTCCATCCACTAGAGTTTTTGTATGGCGTATTGCTCAAGGAATCCTTCCAACACAAGACCTTTTAATGCATCGACATATAGCCTCACATTAAAATTTTCCATTATGTAATTGCCCAGATGAAACTATTTTACATGCACTATGGGAGTGTCCATTAGCTCGGGATGTTTATAGCGTCAGTACTAGAAAGATTAAGAAGATGGAAAGTGTGGTTTAGCGTACTTTCTCTCAATTTTGGCGAAAGATTGGGTAGGAGATGACCCAATGGGAGTAAGCAGTTTCTCAAATCTCAAAAATGGTTAGAAGATGTCAACGAGTAGTCCTATAAATCGAATGATCCTCCAGCTATGGAGCCCGAACATTAGAGTGCTTCTGAGCATTAGAGTGCCCCCAAGTATCAGAAGGCCACGAGCATCAAAATGCTCTATATGAAGCTCCTCGAAATGATACTCAACATTCTCGTGTTCATAAACCCGAACATCTTAATGCTCCGGTTACTAATAGACAATTCATCCAGATCATACAATTGATGGACGCCCTCACCAAGATGAGAAATAATCATCAACCTCCACCTCTACGACAAGAGCATGAGCATAACAATTCTCACTAGGAAGAAGAGGAAAAGTAGTGAGCACAGAGAAGATCACAAATGTGGAGTTCAAAAAAATTTTACTTAAAGAGAACACACAAGCTGATGTTCTCTATCGCCTAGCATCAGCATGCTCGTGTATAGTTGACCTGGATGGACCCGAACAGAAAATACATCTCCGAGGGGAAGCTACCCAAAGACAAGGATCTAGTGAAGAACATCCAAATGAGAGCAGCGAAGTACTCTTTCATACATGAGGTCCAATATCGAAATTTTTTCATCTTACCTTACCAGAGATATCTTGAACCCCAAGAAATGAAATATACCATTCAAGAAGTTTGTAAAGAAATTTGTGGTGCCCACTTGGGGGCATGAGCACTGGCTTATAAGGTGCTAAGATATGGATACTAAAGGTCGACCATGAAAGAGAATGCTAAGCAGCTCATCAAGAGCTGTGACAAATGCCAGAGGCACCTTGCTATGTCATGTCTCCAACTGAGCGAGATGACGATTGTCCATAACTCATGCTCTTCACCGAATGAGTAGAAGAGCTCCCTATTATGCTATGGTCTTATTGAATTACTCCAATAACATCAACTAGAGAGAATCATTTCACTATCGCATTCTGCCAAATGACCTCATTCCCTTCTAAATTGGGATCCCCATATAGTGGGTCACCTAGTATACCAAATAGGAAAAAAATGAGGTGTTTCTTAACAACATCGATCTACATGAAGAAACGATGGAAACATGTTAAAGTTCGATCAACCTCCTACAAATAGAGGACGGTTTGGTAATACAATAAGATGGTGAATGAGAGAAAATTGACAAAGGAGACCTAGTGTTGAGACAGATTGAGGCAACCGAGAAACACCTTGGAAAGCTAAGAGAAGTATAAGAAAGATCATTCAAAGTCATTGAGATGCTAAAAGAGGAAGCATACATGCTTGAAGACCCAAGCAAAGATAGGGACAAAACGTCTTAGAATACTTAACACCTCAAGAACATCCAAGAGATAAGCAATCCTCTCGAACAAGCTAAAACCAAGCAAATGCTCAGTAGAATAGAACAACATCCTCTCAAAGAAGGCAAAACCAATCGAATGCTTGGTAGCTTAGAGGATGATCCTCTCAAAAAAGCCCAGAGCAAGCAAATGCATGATAGCTTAAGAGCGTCCTCTCATTGCATGATAGCATCCAAGAATAAGTAAACCTCTCGAAGAGGCCAAAACGAAGCACATGCTTGGTAGCCCAGAAGAGGATCCTCTCAAAGAAGCTAAAGCCAAGCAGAAGCTTGGTGGCTCAGAAGAGAACATTCCAAATGAATATTGTCGAGCAAAAAATTTCGCATGACAACAAAAGGAGTAGGAAAAAGAGATCATGTTCGATACGAAACCACATGGCTAGGAAGATAATGCTCCTGATCAAACATTTGCACTTGGAACAATATCTTTGTGGGAGAACCATCGAGTTCAAAACGAACACATTGAAAAAATGCCAAGTAAAAAAACTGAGCGAGGTGAACCCTTGCACAAATGAGATCTAGGAGTCCTCCTCGGCAAACACTTACAAGACTTAGAAAAAATTCAAGTGACATACTATGCTCGGTATAACACTTAGAAATAATTCAAGTCTTAAAAGTGGTCAAACCAAAGAGTTTGGTAGCGAGCTGAAGAGAAGGCCGAAAATGAAGGAAAGACACATCTGAAGGATTAGAAGCATAAACATGCTCGGTCCTCACCAAGGACCCAAAGCATAAAACATGCTCTAACATTGTCAAAGGATCATATGCATAACATGCTCGTTCCTCGCCCAATGCTTGTAAAAAAATTTCTAAACTTTTAAGAGAGCACAATTGAGTAGCATAGACATGCTCGGTCCTCAACAAAAACCAACACTTAGAAAATTTTCTAAATTTCTTATATGTTGATGACCAAGCAACACAGACATGCTCGTTCATCTTTAATAATATGCATGCTCGGTTTACACTTAGAAAAATTTCTTAAAATTTTCTACGAGATGTGAACGAGAGCACAAAGGCATAACTAAAGCCCATGGTCCTCCATACTAAATGCTTGTAAAAATAAACAAGTATTAAACAAACGGAAGTGATAAATTTTATTCATAGCAAAAGCAAGAAGTACATGGTTCATAAAAAGAGAGAGCGTCTAATCCACAATGAGCTCGGAAGCAGTCTTCTTAGGAATGGCCTCCTCGGGCATACGATGCTCGACTAAAAGATGATTAGTTGGAAGAGCATAAGGAATAGTTGCTTGATGATCACCCTCATCCGAGATGATAATGGATAAATCCTGATGAGAAGGTTGCTCACCAACAGGCACCTCCTCTGTCTCATAATCTTCCATATCCTTAGAAGATGTAGAAGAAGGATTTTATAGCCTCCGTACAGCAAGGTGAAAGAGATTGATAATATCCTCTTGGGTCTCCTCAACCTCGTCTACCCCCTTCAAAGTTGGACAGATTGGATTGAGATGATTGGGATCAAACATGGCCTTGATGAGCAACTTCCTAGCCTCCTTCGAATCTACTCTCGAAGTAAAGAAGTCCTCTAGTTGTCCACCATCATGAAGGCCATCCTCAAAAGTTCGACTGAACTTTTTATTCTATCCTCCAAAGCATGGATCATCTCATTCGAATTGCCAATCTCTTTGTTATATCTCTTTTCCCTTGAGGAATAGTGAATATGCAAGGTAATAACTTTATATCTATATTTGACCACCTCGACATTGGCCTTCTCCAGCTTGGCCCCCAGCTTGGCCTTAACAGCAGTAGCCTCGGCTTTTTCCAAGGCAATGGTCTCATTCTTGGCCATAGCAGTGAAATGGTCAGAAAGAGTTGACCACATGGACGCAGCCGACATGATAAACAAGAATAAGAGTTAGAAAAATTTCTAACCTACCAAAAAATCTGAGGATGGCAAAAATATGAAGATTGGCAAAAATCTGAGGATGGCAAAAATCCGAGAATAGGAAAAATCCGAAGATGGCAAAAATTTGAAGATTGGTAAAAATTTGTGGATGAGAAAAATCCGAGGATGGAAAAAATTTGACTATAGCAAAAATTTGAGCATGAAAAATTCTGGGCATCAAGAATTTTGAACATGAAGAATTCCGAACATGGAGAATTCTGAACATGAAGAATTTTGAGCAATAAGAAATCTGAAAAGATAATATACCTCTATAAGAGAAATGCTTACACGAGAGAGCTTCCCCAAAAAAAGGAAGTGGTGAAATCCTCTCTAAATCAATAGGGGTAGGAAGGCGAGCTATCATCTCTCCAGCAATCCGAGGATTGTGCACACTATCACTCACCAAAACTTCCCATTTAGGCACGTGAATCAGCTACTCATCTGAGGAGAGTGTTTGGCGTAACTAGTCAACTGGAAGAGGAATTACTAGAGCTCCCAAAGAAGAGGAAGCCTGAGGACGAAGACTCAACATCACCCTGGTATGCTCCTTAATTGGAGCGGAGAAGACCACAGTAGAGGCAGTATTCTCACTGGTCTCGGATTGACAAATTTTCTTCCTCATACCTCCCTAAGCCTTCGAAGCCCTCTTCTTCTTCTGAGGAGAACCCAAAGATTAGGATTCCGAAACCGAAGATGATAAGTCGGAAGCAATTAAATTCGAAGAGGATGACATGGCTCACCTTGGAGATTTGAGTAGAAAAGGATCTTGGACACATAGGAGAGTTTGATGGAGGAATGCTCACTTGAAGAAAAGTTTGGATCAGGTTAGATATGGGCACAGGATGCTCGGGTTCCTCGAAATTAGCTGCTCGGGTGCACGACCTCATGTGACTGGGTCCTCAGTTCACCACTCAGATCCACGCGTGATTGGTGCTGCTGTGATATGCTCGGACATGTGGAGAGCTTGATGTAAGCAAGGCTCGGAGAAAGGACACTCACTCTTGGACGAAGCTTCCTTGGCACACCACTAGCTCGGTCAAAATTGCAAACAAAATTCAAAGAGACCACTTTTTTGTCTTTGCTTATTCGGTCAAACAAAAGCACAATTGTGCTTAAGTTGATGATTAGTTAAAGAGCATTAAATGCTTGGGAATTTTGGAGTATGCTTGGGTAAACAACGCCTAGCAAGTGGATGCTCGATAAACATGATATGATCGACAAAAGATAAATTTTGGGTAGAGAAAGAAACACCAAAGGCAAGGTTTATTTAGAGTGAGAAGATGTGGGGAACAAATGAGAGTGATTTAAGATGAACATGCATCCCGTAGGACGAGCCCAAAAAAATTGTTTCAAATTCTTGTATTAGAGCTTTTGATTTAAGAAGCCGAAGAGACGTCCTCGCATTAAAACGAAGCAGTGATGACACTTCCAGTCTAGTCAACTAAATGCCTAGACTAAAAGTGTGGGGGCTTATGATAATAGCAAAAATAACCTCTACTAAGAACATGTCATGTGTCCTCACATCTGGCATAGAATAGAGAGCATACCAAAGGATGAACATCTAAGAGGGCGAGGAGAAGAGTTCCTTGGCATGACCATAAGACCACCCTCGGTACCCCGCCGAACATACATGCTCGGTTCCATAGAACGACCTATCCCGGTACTATGCTCCATAAGAGAAACGGTTCCTAGAGGAGTAACCGATAGATCCATGTCCTCACCCACGGTCTTCCACAACCACTCGTAACTGTCACTTCCTAACCAGTATAAAAGGGGACGATCACCACAGGTAATGGTACATGCTACTTTTCCTACTCTTGCACACTGAATAGCAATTTGAGAGAAGAGAGCTCCAAACACTAAGCACTCTCCTTTCTTGTCTAAGCACTGACTTGAGCGTCGGAGAGGTCTCCCCGAGCATAACCTCGAGGACCCCCATAGCTTACATGCTTCATTGTGCAGGGTGAACTTGGCATAACATAGCACGACTTGGCATACCATGACATACCTCAGCATAGCATAACATCTTTTGACCGGTGACGTCATCAGAACCAAAAAAAGTTTTGTACGTCATCAAATGCATTCAAAAGAAGACTCTAAGACTCACAACATTTTGTGTAATACATTTTTGTAGATTTAAACATTTTAGAGGTCAAATCAAGATTTAAAATTTGTGCATTGGAGCTGTGAATCATATGACATAATTTTGAACTAAATTTATTTGCACAAGTTAATATGTTGTAGTTTTGTTATGGTTAGTATATGCATAAGTTTATCTGCAATATCTATTGTGGTTTTGTTGTTGTTATTGTATATAGAAATTTATCAGTATTGAAAGTAAAATTATCTGCATATAAATAGTAGATAAATTTATATGCGAGATTTTTTTTATCTCCAAATATATATGGACGATGGATATTGTTTCATAGAATTTTTCATGTTGATTTAGAATATGTAAAAAAATTCAAATTTTGTCATGTATTTTGAGGGAAATCATTTTGAAGTTTCACTTAATAAAAGAAAAAAAGTCAAAACTAATGATGTTAGGAGCATATTTTTTTTATCATGCACAGGCTAAATGTCAGAGGGAAAAAGACCAAAACCATGATTTGGAGGATCACAACCACTATCTAACCAAGCCTGCAAATCCGATAAAAAACAGTTGGAAATGCTGCCGAAGAAACCCCCAACCGTATCCCATTTGGCGAGACTATCCGTCCAAGCATTCTGACGCCTACTAAATTTTGAAATAGACCATCTTCGAACCCCATTCAACTTGTCTCTAATCTCATCAATCAAATTCTCAATCTCCCAAAACGAAACCAACTCAGGTTTAGAGGCATAATTAACAACTAATAAAACATCACTCTCAAACTCAACTTCCCCAAAACGAAGATCTAAACATCTCTGAACACCCAAATGGAGAGCCTTCGTCTCTCCCACCATAAGATCCACACGAGCACCACTGAAAATAGAGGTGAAAATCACTTCCCTTGGAGAAGAGCAAGCTAAAGCGGCCGAAGAAGGTTAGGAGCATATGTGTTCGAAAAAATGTGGCAGCAGACAAAATGAAAAGTTGTTTGCTATGTAATTTATTAAATGAAAAATAATATATAAGTAATTTAATGATATATTTTCTTATTAATAATTTTTTTTAATTGGAACATGTATTTTCAAGGAAATTGATAAACAAATCCCCTATTTTAAACCCCCTCCCCCTAGGTTGTCACTACTTGTCATGTCATGTCTTCTCTTTTACTTATTTATTTTTTTTCATGTCTCATCTCACATACATACACACATATATATAGATATATACCTATATATATATTACGTGGATATATATATATATATATAGGGCAGAGAATATATATATACATTTATTAATTTAAATGTTTTGATTAAGATTTTCTGTTTGGTTTTTTTTTAATTTTTGTGTAAAGAAAAGAGAAATTATATTTTTTTGATATTAATTTCATAATTTTGTAAGACATAGACAATAATTTATTCAAGTACATGAATAAAAGTTTCGGATGAAGATTTGATGAATCCATATGAGTGCATATACGCATCTAATCGTTCTGCATACGGAGTCGCCCATGCATGGTTTTCTCGATAATCGAAAAAGTAGTGTTGATCGTTGAGGAATGAGAACACAACTTGCATTTCTGATTGACCCGATCTCTCAGAGGTCATGTGCTTCTTGCGTGCATTATATATGGTTCTGATGGTGCTCATGTTGTTCGGATCTCGCTTTTTCAACTCCGTCAGTATGTCCCGTGACTTGGCATTTTGTGCAGACATGTCAACCATAATTTGAATTTCAGATTCAGAAAGCCGACCGGGGTATGGATGTCCCTCCATATATAATGCAGGATCATGATTACGCTCCGCACACACCACCTCCAACATCCAATCATCGTCTAGCTTCATTTTCCTCCCTCTCAATTTGAACGGACATTCTATTTTTTTGGTGCCAGTCTGTTTCGTTGATGGTTTCTTGCTCTGGTAATTGCCAGCGTGATCACATTTGAATTGTAATCTGTGTTTTTTGCCGAACCCACCAATATCTGATCTATAAATGATGATGATATATCCCAATTTGTGTCCAGTTTGTTGAACCCACTCGATCATCGATTGTCGCGATTTGAACACCTGATCAGTTTCAAATTCACATCTATCGTTAACTTTGATATTATCGACCATCTCGTCCGCATGTTCGTCTTCTTGCTTTATTTCGGCTGAGATAAAATCACCCTACGAACAATATAATTTACACTGAGTATTTACAAAAAAACAACAATATAATTTACATCAGTATATGTATTTACCTGTTCACTTGAACAACTTGACAAGTGGTAGTCGAAAATATCACTAAAGTAATCCATATCCACAATAGGTTCACTCCTTTTTTATCTAAAAAAAACTACTTTAAGACTCTCTCTCGTTTTTTTCTCACACACTACTGCTATCTCTTGCAGTTTCTTCAAATACTCTGCGAACTCTTCTCAATTTATAGATATATATGTGTACACATGTACAGACAGAGAATATATTCTCTGTCTAGATTCTCTGTCCCATACATAGAATATATTCTCTATCCTATACAGAGAATATATTAGGATAGAGAATATACAATGGATACCCATATACAATTGATAGATAGATATAATTGAAAAGTTATATATATATATGTTAGCATGACATGACAAAAGGGGGTCTAAGATAGGGGTTAAAGTAGGGGGTTTTAATAGTGCTTGGCGTGTACATACAGACATATATGTGTACATATGTACAGATAGAGAATATATTCTATGTACTATACAGAGAATATATTCTCTGTCCTATACAGAGAATATATTAGGATAGAGAATATACAATGGATACCCATATATAATTGATAGATAGATATAATTGAAAAGTTATATATATATAGCAGGGACGAAGACTGAAGACAACTAGACAAAGACGTGAATGTATCATTTATGGGTCCTGCTATATAAACCCCTATTTTTGCTATAAAAACCCCTAATGAAAAGATATAATAGGATTGTGTCAGCTAGTAGAACTCATGTGCATTTATTAGCAATTACCGTGCTTGAAATGACAACCCTGCCGTGTGCGACAAACGAGACACTTTGTTTTTTTTACTCTAAACTTTGGTCAAACGACATCAATGTTAGGTTTGGCTCCTCAAAAGGGATTGACCTTTACTAAAAGAAAACCAATTCCTGGTTTTCTTATTTTTTAGGTACAAAATAATTTTTTAAAAAATACTATAAGATAATATATTATGTACTTTACATCTAACAACGTAGAATCATTCGGATTTTTCATACATTTTTCTTTACAAATTTTGATTTTTATTCAATATAAAATACAACATTTGAGTCAAAATTAATGATAATTGTCAATTTTTTTTTAAAAAATGATAAAAAAATATTGACATAAAAAATAAGGAATTACTATTATTTTAGAATATCAACATTCTCGCATCTGTTATTGATGAATGCTACATATAAAACTAACAGATTCAGAATGCATTTATTTGAGATTGTGGGCGTGACTTCAACGAATATGACATTTTACGTAGAATTTGTTTTCTTGCAATCAAAAAAGGCGAACAATTATACTTAGGTACTGAATTATTTGTGATCAACAATGGATGAGGTCACTTTTCGAAGAGTTATTGTCGTTAATAATAATCACAGTGTTAAGAATATATAAAATTGATGGATGATTTCATAACACGAGTGTGGCTTTTTATAATGGACTAAAGTAAAAGGAAAATTAAATAAATTTAATTTTAATTATTTAAAAATATATTTATTGTATTAGTAAAGTTATTTGTATGTCTGAATCCTAATCCGGATTGGATTTCGAACGTACTTAATTGATCAAATACGGACAAGTAAATAGGATAATAACATAATGCGGGTTAGGTTCCGGACAAGTAAATAGGATAATAACCATATATGTTAGGATAACCAAACCGAAATAACCATCTTTTTTGGATCAGATATGTTTTCGGTTTTTGAAAGAATGGAAAAGTATGATCAAGAAAAAAAGAAAAGAAAATAAAACATTCATGAAGATGTCTCATCACTTTCACTTTAACAATAATCAATCTTAATTTCATGTACACAATGTATTAGTATTTTTCGTTTATAATCATAATCGTAACAAAAAAAATCCAAAATTTTACTAAAATCATAATCATATCTGAAACCGTAACCAAAAAAGCCGAATCCGAAAATCAAATAACTACAGTTACGGATATATTCTCGATTTACGAATCGATTGTGGACACCCTTAAGTTCTCGATTTACAGATTGATTGTGGACACCCTAAACACCCTTAGAAAATAGTAAAAAATGGTCACGTGATTGGACATGGCAGCATAGTAACATCTTTAAACTGGGAATATATTAAAATTAAATTGGGAACCATAGGGTGATCAACTGATCATCAACGGGGTGTGTAGATAGGAGGAGGAGGATCCAATCAGACGGTCAGATTTCAATCTAATTAAAAAAATAAAATTGGGGTGGGACCCAGGGTTACAGTGTGAAGGATACAAGACCCAACACCAACCCATCATTAGTACGCCTACTGCCTGACAAGAAACAGTAAAATTATAACTTTACTTATCCCATCACATTTTATTGTGTGTAAATAAAACGTACTTGTATTTAGGGTTGTCTTGTCACTTGTGAAAGGGGGTCTATATAGTAAAAAGAGAGGTGTCAATAGTCACGCCGATCATTTATATATAAGAGAGTTTGACAAATGACAATCATAGGGGCATGGGGTGCATGGCATTGACAAAATTGATTAAAGATGTAGGGGTTGAAAGTAGGGAGAGTTTGAATAGTGCAACCTATTTTGCAATTGTGTGGCTACTGGTATCGGTAATTGTGAAAAAAAAAAGAAAGAAAGAGAGAGAGTTTCGCAAGTAGATCTAGGTCTGAGAGTGGACCGGAGACTCAGGACCTTTCACAGTTCACCATCTCTCTTTGTAATACAAATCCCTATTTCTTCTCTTCATTCTCGACCGTTAATGATTCCCTAATCAAATATCTCCCAAGAGCTTCTCTTTCGTGTTATTTCTTACATCTTAATTTTCCCTCGACTTTTTTCGCACTCTTTCTATTTTTCCCGTCTGGGTATCACCTGAAATGGGCAAAAATCAGGCCTACAAAGCTATGCAGAGATCGCGGCTGGGCTCCAGCTCCGCCGCTCCGGAAGAGATTGAAGATGGCATGGTTTGTACCCTTCCATACTATCACTCCAATTTCAATTCAATCGAAACCCCTATCCAAATTTGTTTCCTTTTTTAATTATCTGTTTATATAATTGCTTCTACTTTTTTAGGGTTATATTTCGCTGAATATGTTTGTTGCCTTAAGCTTCATCGAGTGTGTCTTTGGATTTTGCTGCGCTAGATGATGAATTTTTTGCCTTGAACTCTGATATTATTGGAAATGAAATTGGTTTAATATTTTTCTTGTGGTCCAGTTTTAAAGTGACAATTTATATGTCACTGTTAATGTAAACTATAGATGCGAAGAACATGCCTTTTTTTTTGGGTTACTGATGCCTTTTCTTTTTCTCTTTATCCTATCTTCGTTAAAGAGACAGTGATGCCTTGGGCCAACTATGAGATAGCTGGTCTACTGGTTTAATTATGTGTTCTGCTACTGTTAGGCTGCCTCATAAGTTTTCAATGCTACTTTGATTTAAATTTAGTTCTATTGTCTGCTATTTATTATGGAAAGTTATTTTATAACTAAATTATCAAATGTTAATTGGTAAATCATTGAACTCTGGTACCCACCTAAATGGCCACTTGAAATCGATTGTTCCCACGCTGTAGGAGAGATCTCTAATTATTGTTGCAGCGGTTTGGAACTTGGCTGTTTTTTTTTTTATTCGAGGGGAATTGGGAGGGGGTAGGACTTGAACCCACACCCTAGTGGGTGGGCCGTCCCTTACATGCTAACCATTTGCCGTTCGACCACCGGCTGGTTTGGAACTTGGCTGTTGTTATCTTCTTTTTGAATTTTATGCACTTGCATTTATTTCTCAGCTTCTAAATGTAAATCGAGTATGTATATCGTTCCGCTTGATCTTTCCTCGTCCATTTTTAAAATTTTTTTGGTCTTAAGTCGTCTATTGCCATTAACTGATAGGTTTAGTAGTATGGGTCATGAAGCAGAAGCATTCAGCATGGTTAACGAATCCTGGCTGCTCGAATGCATTTTGGTTCCGGATACATATAAACCAAAAAGCAGTTCCTAAGAATCCTAAGGAGCACTTTAATTGACATGATTATTGACGATTTTTTTGTTAAAATAGGCCTCATGTAAAAGAAGTTCCTTTACTTAATTTATGTCTGTTAGGGACTAAATTAATTATTCTGTGTTAATCAAGATAATTTGTATAAAGACGGGTGGTAACTGTAATTTATCCATGTCAACTGTATCTGATATTTTTGAAGATGTTATTTTCCTTATTCTGTTTCTTGCTTCCTACATGTCGTTTCTTGAAGCTCTAATGCCCTCCGTTTCTCTACACTTCAGTAAACATTTTTCTTGGTACAAAACACGTGTATAACAAAATTCTTATACAGTTGCTTGTTACTTTAATGGAAACCTTCAAGTGACCGTGCATGCTCTACTATATATCTGGCACTTTCCACTTATCTTCTAAAGTCCTTGCTTTAACATGATGTGGATCTACATTAAACATTAATCTTTCTTATTTCTGGAGTCTGTTTGTGGATCTTGTCATTTCTTTGGGAAGGCTCTCGTAAAACTATAAGCTTTTGGTGATTTGGTTATGATTTAATGTCTGCTCACCCCCACCCATCCCTTTTCCATATTGACACTAGTTTACAGGAAAATCACCTTTAAGACTTCATTGAAAACTTAAAACTAGCCGTTCTACCTTTTTCATTCAGAGCAAGCTCTTCAACTTCTATTTTGCACCAAACAAGCCCTTTTTGGGGCTCATCTGGCCATACAAATACAAGTAGAGGCATTTGGACAGCTAAAAGGGCTCATTTGGTGCAAAAATAGAAGTTGAAGGTCTTCTTGTGTTCATACAACAAATAAAGCATCATGTTGGCTGTTTTAGTGCCGTGTTGTTAATTTCTGCCTTTTGGTGTATTTTAATTTCTCAAATATGTGATCTCCAGACGATTACCACTCAAAATAGCAACTAAGAATAGAGTGGTTAGATGTAGTTTTGACTTTTGAATAACTAATTTTTGTTTTATATACAGCGGTAGTTCCTTTAATTAAAGAGAAAATGCTTGCTTGGTGAATCTATCGGCAAACTGCTGCATATTACTTGGGTGTAAATTTGCTGATGAGGAACTTGTCATGTTTTGAGCAAGGCTTTGTTTAATGTGGATGAGTGAATCTGTATTTATAATCCTGTGTGGTTTTGCATTTTGCAATCTTTTTCCTGGATTTTTCTGATGAGGATGATCTCAGGTGGATGGTTCTTTTCATTCACCAGAGTGGCATGCTGCTCGTCTGGCCAGCCTTAAAACTACGCACACAGTTACATGGGAAGAATTTAAAAAGAAGCAAAAGGTAAATCTTGGAGTTCTTCTTTCATTTTATCTTTTTCCTCACCATAATTCATCACTGCACAATCTTTCAATTTTTTCACGGAACATGTTTAATTTTGTTTGTTGATTTCTAACTAATACACAACAAGACTTGCACAGTTTGATGAGTCCCTGAGAGAAGAAGGAACTATTATCTTCTTCTTCTTCTTCCCTTTTTTTGGGGTGCCGTGAAGTTGTTTTATATGATTTCCCTTTTTTCAGTCTATTATATGTTAGCTTCATGTCATGAGAATGTGAATAGGGACCTGATAAAGAATGCCTTTTTTTTTCTTTTTTTTTTTTTTCCCGTTTGATGTATTTTGAAGCTTGAATATGTTTTGTTTTGTGGTAGAACTTGTATTCTTATCTTCTAGTTGCAAGTTGCATAAACTTAGGGTTTTTCTTGAACAAAAACTTCAGAATGTTTCGTTCTTCTCTAAATAGGCACAATAGTCTTTCAATAAGGAAAGTTTAATGGAAAAACGATGAAAGTACTGTAGTTTAGTCCTGGTTTAGTGTTTTGACGATAATTTCCACCCTACTTGATTTGCAATTCCAGTTGTGGATGGCTATATTTTGGTAAGTTGTAGTAGCTGGAGTCAGAGGGTTAACCTGGAATAGAAGCACTCGCATCTGCATTTAAAGAAAGAAACTCAAATTTTTCCCATATAGAGTAAATATCTACACATTTTCGGTTTCGATTTTGCTAGGCATATGACTTAAATGCATCTGGATTTTTCTCTAGTGGAATGATGCATATTAGAGCTGCAATTTTGGTTCAGACCCAGCTTAAATTTTTCTAAGGGTCCTCATGTTATCCATCTAGGATTTTCTGATGTTATTTTTTGGACAAATAAGAGAATAATTCGAAGTAGTGCTTAACATTTTGTTGAAATCAAGCTTAAAATTTTTCTGTTGTATTAATAGGCAAACATGTGGCTCTGTGGTAAAGTTGTATTTGTGCAATCTAGAGGTCACATGTTCAATTCCTGGAAACGGCCTCTCCATATATTATGTGGAGGTAAGGTCTGCGTATATCCTGCCTGTTCCCTACCCCACCCACTGCGGAAGCCTTGTGAACGAGAGTTGTTTATATATTATTGTATTTTGTTCGGAAGCACATGTTTGTTTTGTTGACTACTGACATATTTCATGTCTTTTCCAGGCTCTAGCCAAGTTTTCCTTGTTGCACCAAAGAATTGAAATTTTATGATGTTCATGCTCATACCATCTTTAGATTATTTTCTCTTGCTGCATCTTCAATCAGATTTACTGTTTAGATATTCAAATAATAACTTCGTAGTGAACTCCGCATGAGTAAATTATGGCGGTCGCCAGTCAATGGATGATGTTGGTGGCTTATGCTTGGGCAGTTATTGTGGTTACAATGTGATAGAGTCCCACATCGGTTAGGAGAGGGGAGGAACTCGGGACCCTTCCCTATCCCTATCCTTTCGGCCCCATATAACAGAACACCAAGGCCGGCCACTCCGCAGACGCGGCCCCAAGGGCCAGGGGCACAAGGCCCATGAATACCCGAGCTCCCCACAGGGCAGGAACGAGGGCTCCGATACCAATGATAGAACAAGAGGACCATCACTCAATAACCAAGCCCCAACCCATCCACAGGCCATTGGGCCTGGCCCATACCATGCAGTCCAAGGCCCAAGGGGGGTTGTGGCCAAGCCCTTCTATGGGAAAAGCTTGGTTACTAAGGAGAGGGAATACCTCTCACCTATATACAGCACTTCCTCCCCTCTCCTAACCGATGTGGGACTCTATCAATACCCACCCCTTCAAGACCAACGTCCACGTTGGTCGAGCACCTTGGCCTGCCATGGCGGAGTACTCAGACTCAGGACTCGGGACCCTTCCCTATCCCTATCCTTTCGGCCCCATATAACAGAACACCAAGGCCGGCCACTCCGCAGACGCGGCCCCAAGGGCCAGGGGCACAAGGCCCATGAATACCCGAGCTCCCCACAGGGCAGGAACGAGGGCTCCGATACCAATGATAGAACAAGAGGACCATCACTCAATAACCAAGCCCCAACCCATCCACAGGCCATTGGGCCTGGCCCATACCATGCAGTCCAAGGCCCAAGGGGGGTTGTGGCCAAACCCTTCTATGGGAAAAGCTTGGTTACTAAGGAGAGGGAATACCTCTCACCTATATACAGCACTTCCTCCCCTCTCCTAACCGATGTGGGACTCTATCACAATGTGCTAGTGTTGTTGGCATTGTTTTTGTTATGATCGTTTCTTGGTAAGGGTGGTGACTATGAAAGTATAGTGTGCTGTGGTATGGTTCTGGTAATGGTGCCTAGTGGTAATGATAACCTAGGAAGGGTGTATAAGAGATGGGTTAGGAGGGTTGAGAAGAGCTGTTCCTTCAAATTTCTCTTCCTCTTATCAGAGCCCTACAGGAAGGAATAAAAAAACTTCATCTATATAAATGAATTCGCTACCTGTATGGAGGGAGAATTGGTGAATTGATGATAAAACATATTGCATTTAGTTGAACTCAATCTTTTGGTTAGCTTTTGTGTTGTAAGAGGAAAGGAGTATAACCACGGGAAATTTTGTGGAGACGTACTTCTGGTTGTGACTTGTGAGACATTTTGCATTTTGTATCTCTAGATGATGAAAGTGGTTCATAAGAAGTTGATGCTTAACGTGTCGAACCAATGGCTAGATAATGGCTCTTGTTAATTGTGTGATTGTGGTGGAGCTTTGACGGGTAGTTCTTTCTATTTTTGGGATGCATTTTATCAGACCGCAGCATAGATGCTGTGAGGGCTTTTAGGTTTGCTTTGTAAGAAGATAGTTTTCACTTGGAAGTTTGCGACCTCCAGTGCCTTTTAAAATATTTTCTTTTTGCCCATTTCCAATAAAGCTTTGCTGGAGAAGATGAATTTGTTTGTTTTCTTGTGGAAGGATTTAATGCTCGTCTACTGTGTTGAGAATGAGAAGTAAAAATGGATTCATTTTATGTTATGATTTTTATGTTAAGAGAAACTTCTATTGTTCCAAAAAACCATTAACATGGAGAAATATAATTAAGATTCCAAAAGTCCAAATGTGTGGGTCTGGGCGAATTCTAACAGTTTTGGGTCGGGGGCTGTAGCTGATTGAATTTGCCTATCCTTTGCCCTAACAAAATATGCATAACATCATTGCAGTAATTGTTTAATTAGAGCTTTAGTTGGTGGTTCCATCTATATTTTCATGATTTTTTTAGTCCGAACTTGTGACCCGGTGGTAGAGTTGTAGGGGTGCAAACTAGAGGTCACAAGTTCAATTCTTGAAAAATGTCTCTCCACATATTATGTGTGGGTAAAGTCTGCGTACATCTTGCATGTTCCCAACCCCGAACACTGCGAGAGCCTTGTGCATGGGTGTTGTTTGCCCTTACCTCTCTCTGATGTAGTTTTTGGAAACTACCAATGTAGAATTTGTTTAGGATTGAGCGACCAAGAACCCTAACCCCAAATTAATACAAAATCATAAAACCTAAAACAAAATTTTCCAATTCCTAGGTCTGAAATTGGAACAAAATTCTTGAATTTTTTGAATCGAAGAAAAAGAGCTTGAATCTCTTAGGTAGGGTTGGATAAACTCACCTTCCACCGAGCGTGTTTAAGGAATCTCCCCTATAGCAAATTTGCATAAAAACTCTCAATATTATCATCCATGAATTACATCCATATATATAGACTCCTAGTAATCCTATTAACATATAAACTTCCTTCAAATAAAACTAGGATTCCTAAAAAAGTAAACTAATAAGACTCCAATTCTAACAATGAGTTGACTTAACAAAATAACCTAATAAAAGACTCACAATACAAATAACTAATGATAAATTCGGAATTCCAGTACACTTGGAAATCCCGACAATACCCTTACTATGAAAACTAAAAGAAACTCTGTTAAAATGGACCCGATTATAAAACAGCATATTAATGGTCCTCCTGCATCACCCTGGCTCCATGCTTATGAGCTACATAATTTATGAGTTTTGATTATGAAGTGAATTATGTCATGCTTTATGCTTAATTACACGGGCGTTACATTTTATCTTCTACAGGAAGATGAAATGAGAAAGGGGGAGCTGGAAGCGGACACGGATAGAATGATGCGGGAGTACAGAGCTCAACTCGATGCTGAAAGGGCAAGAAAACTTGCTCAGGGGAGAAACCACTCTAGCAGCAAATCTAATCATAAAAAGGGTATTCCACAATAACTTTTGCTATGAAACTCTTATCCTGTATTCCTATGATGGGGTCATCTTTACGCTCTTAAAGACCAAGCTAATAGCAAGATGCATCATTGCAGATAAAAAGGACAGAGAGATAAAGAAAAGTATCAGCAAAAGGAGAAAGGTGCCTGCAAATCTCTAAGACACTAACATTTTATTCTTTTTGAGCTATCTTTTATTTTCTTCCTCTTCTTCTTTTCCGACACTGAAATTTGCATTATTGTTTTGTGGTAAAATTCTTGTTAGTCACTGCACAGGGGTAGCTTGATACCAAATTTAGATGTGCTTTGACATTTTCTGGGTCGAATGTAATTTCAGGATGAATGTGTGCCTATCAATTGTAACATTCTTATAATGTAAATCTCCAAGAAATCTTACCACATTACTAATTGAAAAGAAATATTAATTGATTTCTTGTGTTTTTGTTTGTTGGTCCTAAAATTCCTGAGCGCATTTTAATTGTTAAGTTAACAAAACCAAAATTTCCATTTAATTATCTCTGATATCCTCTCTTTTTGGGTGGGAGCCATGAAATATTTTTTTGTTTTGAGCACAAGCTTGAAGCATCATTGTTTAACATCATTGTTGTAGCGTTCAAAGTGCAGGTCCTCTGATTCAAGCTCTTCCAGTTCGTCCTCGGAGTCTTCAAGCAGTGATGATGAAGAGAGAGAGTCAAAACGATCAAAATCAAGGTCTAAGAGAACGAAGAAGGAAAAGAAGCACCGGTCTAGAAGGAAGGAGTCTAGCAGTGATGGTGAAGAGGCTGACGGGCCAGTTCCGCTTTCAAGATTCTTTGGGAATTCGAAGACTTAAAACTTCCTGGTGGGAATTGTTGTGTACTTGTCCTCCCGTCCAGGGACAGGAAACTTAAGGTTACCTTCTTTTCTTTTTCCCTTTGCATATTTGGTTTTCAATTTTTCTGAATAATAGATGAGCTAGCAATGATGTTTAGTTTGCCGTAAATTTCCCTGGAGTATTATGATGCATCTCATCTCATTTGACTCTGAGGAATTTTTTGCAACGAATCTAAGTAGCTATTGGATTTCAGTTGAATATATTGATCCTGTCTTCTGATATTTCCTCCAGTTACAGGTTCTATCTGTGCTAGAACCTGTAACTGTTCTCATAGAGCTGATGTTTCTTATTAATTCAATTGAAGACACAAAATTCATGTTTTATATGAGCTCTTAACTAGCAAATACCACATACGAAAAACAAAGAAAAAATATAGACTATTGACAGAGTCTCAGTTGCATCTCATTTTCATGTTCCTTGGTGAATACAAGAAAATGATTTGTTAGATACAACCTGCAATTTCTTTTTATTCAAACGAACAACATCCTCTTTTGGAAATCCTAGCTAATCTGGGAGAATCTCATTGCTATTACTCAAACGAGCATGAAACATATCCTTACATATTCGTCCATAGGTCAAATCGGATATGTAATTATTGGTAAATTCAAAAAAGAGCAGTTGAAAAATGAAAACAGCCCAAACAAACATCACATGAACTTACATTGTTTCCATTCCTAAATTTTCCCATGACCAAATCAATTCAGGAATCATCCTCTTCCGGATGAATTCTATATACATAAAGAAATCAATTGCGGACACATCAATCAAAGAAGCCACTTGCATCAGTGCCTTGAAGAATGAAACAGCACGACTCTTTACAGGTGCTGATACTCGGGGTTAAATGCAAGGGCCTCCCAGTAAATCAGCTCCTTCATCTGTTCCTCTGTCAAGGCATGCTGTTCGAAGTCAAAGCTAAAGGGAGTCATGCAGACAGGTTCATCACTGATGTCATGCAGTGATGTTAGGTAAGGATGAGCAAGTGCATCTTCAACTGAAACATTTCGACATGAAGATAAGTTAATGTCAGATGTGTAGCAAAAAACCAAAGAAACAAATGCATAGCATGTGGGTTGATTTGGGGTGAGGGTGCTTTGAAGTTTACAAAGAACCTGATTCGTCGTGGAATTTAACAAATTTATAACGCTGAACCAAAAAGGGACGATGACATTTAACCCGGCTGATGATCTACATCAAACTAAACAACATTGCTCCAAGTCTTTCGCAAACTAAAAGCATGGGAATACACATTTATTTTGACAAGTTCACTCGACAATATATGGCCACCCCAGGGTTCCATAGGCATATATGTGAGAGAATATACAGTTTTAAGTTCTCTCACAGGCTTATATCAACATTGACCTCATTCCCCAGTTGGCAGGTAAACCAGTTGTTGTCTTCAATCAGAACATCCATCACAGGTAACTACGCTCAATTGGAATTGGCCGTCGACTTGTACCTTGACGGCATTTCCATGAAATTCTTTTTCCCAACCTTTTATGTCTAAATAGCCCAGGCATATAACATAAACAAACGGTGTACCACAAGATGTTGAATAAATCTAAATGTAAATGAGAGAGAAATGCAGAAATAAGGGCTACGTGAATATGCACATGATATTGAAAAAATAAACTCACCAGTAATCCTCAGTCTAGGATCAAATGTTAACATCTTTTCAACAAGATCAATAGCAGCTGGGTGGACATTAGGAAACTTTTCAGTTAATGACTGTCGACGTTGCGGAGTAAGTTGTCGAATGTACTTTTTCGCATCGTCATTCAAAAACTCTAACTCCGCCTCTGATGGGGTGCCAATCAGCTGCAAGTTGTAGCATTCATTATTCACACCGACATATATATCTCAATTAATTGCAAAGATAGCACAAAGTATGGACGCAGAAAGAAAATTCATATACTACGTGGAAAGATGTAGAATCACACATTTTGGCACAAGCATAATCACGTATTCACGTGACACTATCCAACATTTAATGCCAATCATATGGATTTTATATGTCAATCATATGAACATGAACAAATATACACCAGGCATATCCGGTAACTAAAATGATAACAAGGGTTTATGAAAGAACGCAATTTGAGAAGCCTCAAACCTTAAGCTTGACGTTTCTTGATGACACAATTAATGTCATATTTAGCATAGGTAAATTTGCAACTTCAACTCGATCAAAGTAGAAAATCAAGGTTCATAGGAACTCTAGTATGACATAATCCAAACTCACAAAATAACTCCAAAGCTCTATTAAAATGAAAAAAAAAAATTTGAAATTACCTCCATAAGTAGACGTAGCTGGTGCACATGATCTCTGCCTGGAAAGAGAGGTTTCCGATCCATCAACTCCATGAAAATGCAACCCACCGACCAAACATCAATAGCTGCAGTATAATCTGAGGAGCTCAATAGCAGCTCTGGTGCCCGGTACCATCGTGTAACAACATATTCTGTCATAAAATCAGATTCTGATGTAACACGTGCCAGTCCAAAGTCACATATCTTTAAGTCACAATTGGCATTCAGGAGAAGATTGCTAGGCTTTAGGTCTCTATGTAAAACATTTGCCGAATGTATGTATTTTAGACCACGGAGAATCTGATACAGGAAATACTGCACAAGCCATATCACAAATAGTGATTTTTCAGATGGTCCCAGCAGATAAGGTAAAAAATAAAAACAGGACAAAGAAACAAAACGAAATTTAACAAAGAAGAAAAAAATAGAATACTGAAAATATGAGAGAGAGCTGAAAAGACAAGAATGGAAAACCCCTAAGCTCTTCTTATTCAAAGATCAAAGCATGGCCTGTCAACTCATTTCACTGAAACTAATCAAAGGCAAGGTAAAGTTACAAAAAGAAAATAATCAAAAGCAAAGAGGGGGAGCTCCAGTGAGTTACAAATGGGAGCAATAACTCTGGGAGACCTTAGGTCTAATTAAAATGGAAAAGGGAAAGGAACAAGAAAATTAATCATCTGGTAGGTGGCGCTTCAGAATCTAAATTTAATTGGATACAGATGGATATTTCACCTACTTATAGACATTTCTAGCATGCTTAAGTACATAAATTCCCATCATAAATGATAAGAGTTGGATGGCAATGCAGTGCTACATAAATTACATATTTTCCTTCGGTGGCAGGATATTGAATCAAATAGCAGGATCCATAATATGAGAACATAATAATTGACCAAACAATTGGCACTACCTTGCATTAATATCTAAGAGAACACAAAAAAAAGCAACTAATATGAAAAGAAAAAAGCAAAAAACTGCAGCAAACAAGTGGAAGATTAAATGTGAAAATTTTGTCTTCGATGGCTTAAGACCTTAAAACGTAAAGAAGTCAGAGCAGCAGTGCAACAAATTGAGAAAATTTAAAGAACAATAAACTAAAAGGGAAGGGGGCCAAGAAAAACTTGGATAGAGCGATGAGCAATGACATAGCTCCAAAGAATTAGCGGAGAATGTATCATTAGATTAGTAGGAGAAGGGTAGGGATGGCAACGGGACGGGGGCGGGTATGCCATCACCATCCACGAACCCCATCCCCGCCCCCTTGAGATTAGGGGATCCCCGTCCCCGACGGGGATGGGGATACCCGACCCCGACCCGACTAGGAGAGTTCAATTTTTTTTATATTTAAACTAGCATTTAGAGAATTAGAGTATCGAGATTATCAAACTAGTATGTTTGAATATTTAATTTGTCATAAACTTTAAAAAGAAATTATACTAATATATACATCGTAGTATAAAGTATTTAACTATTTATACTATATAATGTATAGGGTTTACTTAGGGTTTATAACTACATAGGGTTTAAAATTTAGGGTTTACGTGTATGATTATAATGATCCAATTTACAAAAAAAAAAAAAAAATTTGGTTTTGTTATTTAGATAGGGTTTAGGAAGTAGGGAAGTTGGGTTTAGGGTTTATATGATTATAAATTTATAATGATCAAATGTTTTAATAAAAAATATATTTGTGTTATTGAGTATTTGAGTTAATGATCAAATGTTTTAACAAAAAAATTTTAACAAAAAAATTTTAACAAAAAATTTATAATTTATAATTATATATAATATGGACTAGGAGAGCATATCATATTCTTCATTATGAAAAATATAAGAAGATAAATATACTAAATACAAATTAATATTCCTATATATATGTACAATATATTATATATGATATATCTATGTAAATATATATTTATTTATTAAAGTATTAAGTTCGGGTCGGGTTCGAGGTCAAATATGACATTACCATACCCTACCCATCCCCACAATAATTGTTTCTTGTGGCACCCGACCCGTACCCGAAATTTCGGGTCGGGTCCCCGCGGGTCGGATTGCCATCCCTAGAGAAGGGAAATCCACATAGTAGATTCCAATTAATATCTCACATGGATTCATGTAATCAACTCTAGGTTGTTTGCAATTAAGGCGCTAGTGATGATGAAAAACACGGATCAATGTAACATCTATGTCCATGCAGAAAGACGAAAGGTTTCCAAGAGTAGAAATTTCTTGATGGATACAAAGCTAATAGTCATGAATGCAATCATAATCTTGTCTTCATAAATGTCTTCATCTTGTCTTCATAAAGAGGGAAATGGCAGCAGAACCGAATTCTAAATAGATGTTTCGTGTTGCCGTCTTCTCTAAAGTATAAATTCTCCACTATCTTTGACTTAACCAGAAACACAGAGGCAAAGGCTTAGGCTTGTAACTACATTCTAACCGACAAAGTTTTTTTTTTTTTTGAATAGAAAATAATTTTATTGAATAGGCACCAAATTAAGTGCACTGAAATTACAACGAGGGCAAATAAATGGCCTCAAGGAGATTATTAATTTGTTACAAGAATAGGAGCATAGAAACCAAAATTTAAAAGTAGCAAAGAAATTGTCAATAAACACATCTGTGGAACAATCCCTGATCATAAAAAATAAAAAATAAAATCTAAATATTCTCACCGGCAAAAATTCTACATTCTTGAATGTTGGGTTTACTAGGGGAGCCATAGATACTGAGTGTTGACTCAACATTTATTACCAATGTCCTAGACATTATCTAAAGGCACATCCCTCCCCATGACAGAGACGATCTGCTGGTGTGAACATGGAGTACTTACAGGGCGGAAGATAATTTTTTTTCCTGAATGAAAAAGATCCAGGCGAAAGATTTTTATAAAGCCATCTCCGAAAACATGGGTGGAAGAAGGCATTTTCCGGAAGCAAGTATGGAAAACCAAGTACTCATTTAGGTTGCCTTCTTTGTGAGGGAAAGCACCGGGGAGCGAACTCTTAACATTAATAATCTCCAAATAGAGGGTTCGATCTCACAAATTAATGCATCTCTGTAAAACAAGCGTGGAGGTGGTGAGACATCTTCTCCACTGTTCATGGGCTAACAAGCTAAAGAAAGATCGTTCCTAAGATCTTAGGTTTCAGCAGGGTAGTCGGGAACTCCAAAGAAGAGGAGCTCGAGGCAAGAACCTTCTTGAGGATTCACAGCCAAAAAGATAAGAAATTGCTGTACTCCATCCCTCGGGCAATTTCTGGATACTTTGGAAAGAGGGGTACTTAGGGAGAATTTGTAGGGAAGGAGCATAGGAGAGTAGTTTGAACTTTGAACGATGCGAATGACAAATATTTTTTTACAGTAGGCACTTGCCTTAGTAATAAAAGCTCCTTTAATGAGGATTTGTTCTTGCTAATAGACATGATTTCTTGTATCTGATCTTTCTTGTACTTGGAGGACCCCCAGGTACCTTTTCAATTCACTTTTTTCCTTTTAAAAACATTGGTTGTTATTAAATCACCAAATAATATGACGTTAGGAGAAGCGGACTTGGGAAATCAGGTGATACAGTTCATTCATTCTAAGGTGGTGTAGTGAAGCAGTGTTGAGTTGACGTTCTCTCCTTGCTTTGCCTAGGATAACCTCATCATTAGGTAAAAACTGCAAGTCGAAAGTTCTTGAAAGTGAGGCCTGATATTAGAACCATTGACAGACTTTTAGTTCCTCCTAATTTGTTATTATTTTTTCCATTAAAATACGACTGCTTTTATTAAATTTCTAGGAGTAAAGATCTAACATTGCTTTCGAAAATGATTAAAGATCTAACATGCTTTTAATCTTTGAAAGAGGGAAAGACTTGATGGTAACATAAAAGAACCTAAATATTAAGTCTCCACCTGACAGTGCTCCTCTGACAATGCTTGATTAGAACGAATTATCTGATGCAGATCAGTGTCCATTAGCTCATATGCAATATAAACATCATTAAATGATTCTCTCTGAGGTGGTGGAATTATATCCCTGATTGCAACAACCTGCATTATGAAGTGACATTAGTCAAAAGAAAACTTCAAGAGTGCCACAGAATTATCTTGGTGTTCTACTTCTCATTGCAAAAAAATTCTTTTTCTACTTTGTGATAAAAAAGGTAAAAGTGTAATTGCATTAACAGCCGTGCCTGAAGCCTAGGTACCAGAAGCAAGGACAGTATAAGGTAGAAAGAGTTGAGAGGAGATATCTCGCTAAAAAATTTAGCTCCACGACCATGTCTCATAAAATTGATTTGACAACATTAAATAGAGAAATGAAACTGACTGGTTACTGATGTTTATAATTGGCATCACATGTTATTGAGTGAATTCAAAATAATCACTACAACAAAAAGGTAATTATCATCCGTGAGAGCCCATGATTTGAACAAGATTCTTACTAAGTCAGAGTCATTCAAAAATTCACTGGCTACTAGAAAAGATGGCTGTGTGAAAATACAGTGAAAATTATAGCTGTTCTTACACCTCTGGACGCAGGAGCCATAAAAAGGATGCACCTGTCCCAACAAATATCTTACAACTCTCCACAGGTCTAGACAGCTAAGACGGGGCATAGAAAGCCCTAAAAAATTCTGAGCTCAAACAAGCTTTCAAAGAGAAATCTAAAGTTTTTCAATGCGAATCTCAATATTATTTACTGCTGCTTTCACTCCACGGAAATAAACTTAAAAGAGTACTGTTCCACTTTCGTTCTTAGCTATTCCAGTTCCTCTCAAAGATACGCTATGGGAAATATGAAGAAATTGCAACCGGATAATACCATGTAAAACCATAAGACTAGTTAAAAAGCATATTTCCAAGCGTATAAGCTTAATGCAACAGATCTTATTTCAGCCAATGCCATTTTTGCATGTTGAAAGGACAACTTTTCTTTCTATGTAGTGTTCCTTAGTCCTTACCAAGTAATTATAAATATATGAAAAAATCTTTAAATTTAGCATCATTTCCTCAAAATCCAATCATTAAAATCGAAAAATAAAACTCATAAATTAAAACATCACTCACTAACGTTTTCATGATCCATATGCCGGAGCAACTTGATTTCGCGAAGAGTCCTCTTTGCATCAATTTTGTTGTCAAATGCATTTGCTATCTTCTTGATTGCAACATGCTCGTTGGTCTCCGAATTCAAGGCAGAACTAACACAATCAAAACAGCCACAAAAGAGAGAAATGAATCAACAAAACCTCCAACAACATACTTTAACAGATAAAATAAAATCCCAAGAAATATCGTCAAGACAGAATCGAAGTAGCTAATAAACATAAATCATTAAAGTTCTGACAAGAAACAACATTTCCACTATCGGAGAGATAAAAACCAACAAAATACTATGAAAATCCCACAAATTAAGAAAAAATAAAGTGAAAATCCAAGAATTTATCAAAAGGAGGCATCATTTACATTTATGTTTTATATGCAAAGAGAGAGATTGGATATAAGTACCAAACGATACCGTAAGCGCCCTTGCCGATAGGCATGATAGGGGGCTTGTATTTAGCGGTGACCTCGAATATGTTCCCGAAGATGTTATACTGTATGAACCTCCCTCCGTGGCTCAGCGTCGCCGGAATGTTTTCGATCCCTCCCCCCATCGCCGGCTGCTGCTGCTGATGTTGGTGCGGAGGCTGCTGCGCCGCTGCCTCCGCCATCTCAGTATCCACCGGCTGACCCTCCATAGTCGGTCTTGGAGTTAGGTTTTGGTAACAGATCTAAAGATGTAGTTGCCCTGTTGCTGTCTTGTGCAGGAGCTCTGTGTCTGTGTGTGTCAGATTGTGACCCTGTCTCTCCATTTTAATATTTGATTAATTAATGATATTTATTAATTAATAGTATTTATTTATTAATTAGTTGTAAATTAATCTTTTCATTGCATTTAAGTCGGTATTTGTAAGCATAAAATCTTCTATTATTGGACCTTAAATTAAGCTGTTTTTAATCATTGTGTACAGCGGCACCAAATACCACAAACTATTTTATATTTTTTGTAAGACCTATGTTGGTCTTGTGGCAACATAGGAGAATAGTTTTTAAAACCGATTCGTGTATTGAATCGTCGAGGTTGAAGGTTCAAGATTTTCGAGGTTCAACCATTACGATAAAGGTTGAAACTGTAGGTTTTTATTAAATAATAAAATAATAAATATATAATGCTCCCTCCGTCTCATTTTAATTGTTCCCTTCAATTTTATACACAGTTTAAGAAATTGCATTACTCCCCTTCAATTTAACATTTATACCCTCATTTATAGAGGACAATTAAGATGTTAATGACTCATTGGGAATTCACTCCATTAGCTTTTCAATTTAAGGGTAAATAAGGGTAAGATGGAAAAAACGAATGAAAATAGTTTTAATTAATTGAAATGGGCATGCATTTTGGGACATCCCAAAAAGGAATAGATGACAATTAAAATGGGAAGGAGGGAGTATATAAGTATAATATACATAAGAATATATTTAAATATATAATATATAAGTACATAAATATATATATAAACCTAAGAATTGCAAGCTTAGTTTATTGATGGGCAAATGAAGTGCGAGGGGTTGGATCAACAATGGCGTATTACTGGGTTCTATGGAAATCCAGTCCAATCTCAAAGGTGTCATTCCTGGAGTTTGTTACGTCATTTGAAGGGTTACTCTGTTTTACCTTGGCTGGTTTTAGGAGATTTTAATGAAATTCTGGTTTCTTTTGAAAAATCGGGGGGTCGAGCTCTGGGTGTTCATGCTATGAGGGATTTTTAGTCTTGTTTAGAAGCTTGTTGTTGGAGGATCTAGGTTATGTGGGTGGGAAATATACTTGGTGCAATAATCGTAAAGAGGGTGTGCTTTATGAATGTTTAGATCATGCAGTTGTGGATGGTAATTGGAGGTCATTATTCCCAAATACGATTGTTAATCATGATGCTGCTATTGTCTCTGACCATATTCTGATATTGGTGGACTGTTTTCCTTATGTCGTGGGAGGTCGACTAATAAGAGATTTCGTTTTGAGGAAATGTGGACCCGTCGTGAAGGGTTGGATGTGGTTGTCAAACAAGGTTTGGGAGGGGGGGAGAGGTGATGTTGTTGACAAGATTGATGGGTTGTCTTTTGACTTAAAATCTTGGGATAGATTGGTGTTTGGTAGTGTTAACAGAAGGCTCAAGATTAATCATAGGCGTCTTGGTTGGTTACACCAACAACCGTCTAGTGAGGTGATTAGGGAGGAGATTAACTACTTGAAGTCTGAAATTAATGAGTTATTGGGCCAAGAGGAGCTAATGTGGAGACAACGATCCAGTGTTGAGTGGCTTCAATAAGGTGATCGGAATACCAAATTTTTTCACAAAAAAGCTAGCCAAAGGCGTAAAAGAAACCTATTGAAGGCATTGACGATGATTCAGGTGGCTGGATTTAGGAGGAGGAGCATGTGGCAGCTATCATTGTTAATTTTTTTGAGACAATTTTATGTCTGATGACCCTCCCGATTGTGGGCCTACTCTTATGGGTTTTCCTGAAGTGATATCTCAACAAATGAATGAAGAGGAGGTTAAGAAAGCACTGTTTCAAATGCATCCTACAAAGGCCCCGAGTCCTGACGACATGCCTCCTTTATTTTTCAGAAGTATTGCGAGGTGGTGAAGCTGGATGTTGTCAATTTGGTGCAAGAGTTTTTTCAGTCTAGACAGATGAAAGAACATGTGAATGATACACATATTTGCCTTATCCCCAAAGTGCATAACTCAAATCGAGTCGCTGATTTTCGCCCGATTAGTTTATGTAATGTTTTGTATAAAGTGATCTCAAAGGTTCTGGCTAACAGATTGAAGCCCCTAATGCCTTTGTTAGTTTCAGCCTCTCAAAGTGCTTTTGTAAAAGGACGACTTATTTCGGATAATATTCTGATTGTGTATGAAGTTATGCATTACCTTAAGACTCGGTGTACTAGGCAGGATGCTTATATAGCGCCTTAAAATTGGATATGACAAAAGCGTATGGTCGGGTGGAAGGGGGTTTTTTGTTGTCCGTGATGCGAGCTATGGGCTTAAATGATAGATAGGTTGGACTGATTATGGAATGTGTTCGGAAGGTTCATTACTCAGTTATTGTTAATGGATCGTCTTGTGGTTCTTGGATTCTAAGGATAGGCTTACGGTAAGGCGATCCCACCTTATCTTTTTGTTATTTGTGCGGAAGCCTTGTCTAGAATATTTAGGGTGGCCATCCCCCAAAAAACATCTATAGTTTTTTAGAATACAAAAGTTCTACAAAGCTATAGTTTGTTAGCATGCAGAAGTCCTTGTCCTACATAACTTTGTTAAAACAAAGCATGTGGGTTTATATTGAATACCTATCATCCATTTATAAGGCATCTTTCAGAATGACAAATTGGTACGGGTCTCTAGCTCAAATGGACAATACCTCACGCAATGATTGGATTTGGTTATTTATAATTTTTGACTCTCACGAGTATCCGAAACTTAACATGATATCCGAGCAAGTCTTATTCTGTTTCTCTAACCTCCACCTGTCTGGTAGTGTTAGTTACCGTTTGACAGTAACATATATGGTAGTATGTATTGTGATAGCATGTATGGTGATAATAAATGGTTGTAGATATGATTCATGAATTGTTGGTAAGGTTTGGTTGTATTTTTACTGATAGCATATATATATATACTGTTAAAACTGTTGCGCACATTATATGCAGTGGTATTATGCATTTAAGTTGTTATTGAAGAAGATGGGAGTATTATCGTCAGTTCAGATAATATCACGAATATAAGTGAAAACTGATAGCAAAAAAGTTGAGAATTGTCTAATATTGGACCATTTAAGAATGAACAATGTATTGTTATAAAATGGTCTCGATATTTGTGTCGAGATATTGCTGTTTGGTTGCCTTAGACAATGGTTGAAGACAAATTGCCTTAGATTACAAAAGTTCCATATCGCTTTTTCTCAAGACAAAACACGTGAGTTTACATTGAATACTAAATTCTCTAACTTGTTAGGCGCCTTTTGCAAGGGCAAAATCATATGGGCCTCAAGTCTAAAGTGGATAATATCTCATGCAATTGTTGGATTAGGCTATTTATAGTTTCTGACTCTTACGAGCAATTGAAATTAACAGTCATTTGTATATGTCCTTATTTGGATTTGGCTACCGATATTTATTTATTATTTTTTTTATCTTTCTTCTGAGCTAATTTGCTTAGTTTATCTTTTTTGAGTCATTTACTTTATTTTGTATTTGATAGATCATTGCGAGCAAGTAAAATTAAAAGAAGAATTTTGAAGACAATTTGATGCAACAAGCAAAGTGCATAAAAAAGACTGTGCGAAAGCACTAAAAATAAAAAATTAATGAGAGTATCTTAGGATGAATCAACGTATGAGTCATATATGTACATATAGCTATGGATGTCTAATTTCTATAGAATTTTATGGTTTGTCAATCGAACTTATAACAAAGGATAAATTGAGCATTTCGTGAAAACAGTGTTGCAATGTCTACGTGAGAATTGAGTTAATTACCTTGGTTATTTATTCTACCAGGAAATTAACTAAGCCTTAGTTGACATTTATTCATTCCAAGGGTTACGAGAATATTTTGAAAGATCCCAAAAGTGAGCGGTGTATCTTAATTTGATTTAGAATCAAACTATAATTGTATAGTTTTCTTAAAAAGATATTGATTAAGGCAATTTTCAAGGGACTATTGGAGATTCAATACAAACCCTCGAGGACTTTGAGACGAAGAATGAGCTGTCAACCACAAAAAAACAGTCGAGCTGGGAGTTTTGTCTACCTAGGAAGCTTTGGATTGTTTTCTTCCAGATTTCTTGCATGATTTTATTCACCATGTGTTTCCTTAAGTTTGTCATGAACTAGATCATATTGTTAGGGTTCTTATGTGGTTTCATCATGAATATTCAATGATTTGCCAATGTTAATTATGTTATTCTTTATAATTGAGTATCTTTTGATATATTTAATACACTTACCAAAAAAAAGGTATGCTTAATATTTGACCAATATTCAGTTGATTTGATGATAGATTGAGACATGAATGTGAAATTTAAATTTTTTTCTTGTTGCAATAGATATCACAGGTTACATGGTTAAGCAGGAATGTAGATCATCAATTATTGAATGAATTAGGAAAAATCAACCCGTCAACATGGATAATAATTGAGATTAAAACACTAAAGGAATTTGGCAAGACTCGTTATGGTGAAATTAGATGTCATAGTGCTTTAATTACTTAAGTTTCATCACTTGTTTTTACATTCTTGTTTTTCTATTTTCGTGTTAGTTAATTAATCCATTCTCATTATTGGTCATTCAAATAGAATTTAGGATTAATCATAATTAATAGTTAATAGAATTTGATCAATATCTGTAGGGACTATAACTTTCTTATCAACTGTAAACATGTATTCTTCAGTATGGATAGTACGGACCTAGAAGGGAACATCCCGAATAAAATACTTTTCAAATGTTATTCTAACTATGCTTTGATCTTCACTATGGTAATGTACTCGTGCTATCATTTTAATGATACTGGAACTGAACTCTCCTTATCTTCAGTAGGTAACTGTCCCAAGAGACACATGTCTAGCCTATTTGTAAAGGTTGTACGATGAGGGTAAACGCTCTACCAAACATTCAGATAAATTAACTTATAAGTTCTAATAAGCTTCCAAAAAAAAATCAAGATTCAAATTGAAACTTATTTTAAAGTTTTTTTTTTCTTTTTTGTTTGTTTCTTCTTTTTTTATTAATACAATATAATAACTTTTTAAAATTTTAATTCTATTCATATAAGAATATATTTTAATTTATAAAATTAACTTTAATAAAAAATATTGATAATAAAAATTAAAAATTTACCAGGAAAACATAAAATTATATACAACAAACTACAATAATTCATACAATTCTCATTTTATTTTATTTTTTGTGTAATTTTTTTTTCTTTCTTTTAAACTAAAGTCAAATAGAATTTTTGACAACTTATAAGTTAGTGTCAGCTATAAAATTTTTACCAAACACGTGACAACTTATTTCATAATTTATTTTAACAGTAAATAAAGGTAGTGTTAGGTGGGGTGATCCCACAAGCAGAATCGCCAACGAACACCGCTCCGCCAAACACCTCATATACGCCAGTGGAACCACTCGCTATATACCAACGGTTCCGTTGGCAAACCAAAGGCTCCAAAATTGGAGCTTCTGGTTGGCGTTTGTAATTTTTTTTTATAAATCTCGTGGGGCCTGTTTTTGTACTTGATATTTTTTACTTAATGTACCTAACATTTTATTTTTAATATTTTTTTGATTATTGTACTTAATAATTTTTAATTTTTTACATAAAACATTTTAAAAATATTTATAATTTTTAAAAAATATTTATAATTTATACTTAAAATTAATTTTAATAATTTATTATATAAAATTTAAGATTAAATTTAATAACATAATTTATTATACAAATTATAAATCATAAAATATAATATTATAGAGTTTAAGATAATACTTTTATTCAACAACTTATAAGCTAGCATCAGCTTTTAGTTTGTCAAACACCTCACAACTTATTACGTAACTTTTTTCCACAGTTTTTAAGCTAGCGTTGAAAATTAATTCAACCGCTCTTCCAAACGGAGTTGTCTTGGGGTGCCTAACACATTCCCAACACATAAACTCCCCCAGACCTGCACGAATCTCCGTACATTAGACCATACCTTGTTCTAAGACATCCATTTGCGTTTGTAAACTTCAATTTGTGGAGACTTCAAAAATACACGGGTGAACTGTCTGCAACTCTCTCTAATTTGCCTTTGCATCGTGATTTTGGTCACGACAAATCGCGTACATCCATAGGGGGTGTTGAATCTTCACTATGAAGAATTTGGAGATCAGTACAAACCACAAAATAAACCCCACCCGTTTAATCCTTTGTACACCCTCTTGTAAAAAGAAAAACCCAAACATTAGGTATGCTTGATGGGGCCAAACACTAGAAATAAGCCAACGGTATCGCCGGGAGCTTATGAAAAGCGTATACCTACTCTTTTTTATTTTTGTAAAACGTGGGCCCATCATAATGATCGTAATATATATATGTATGTTGAGAAATGTTATTTACACCACAAAAAAACTACTAAGTTTACATCATTTTTTTTACCTTATAAATTTACATCAAATATTTAATGGATATACTAAACTACCCTTAATTTATAAAATTATGATTAACAAAGTGTTAATGTTACACACCTCATCAATTCAACTAAAACTATATTTTGTATCAGTCAAGTATTTGGCATGATTGTTTTGTCAAAATTTAAATGCTATGCAACAAGATTAATCAGGAAAACCCAAAACGTTGGATTTAGTTAAGCCACAAACCACCCAAGGCTCCCATCCATATTATTTCTGTTTATAATCTTTTACCACGAAACTTCCAAGAACAACTTGCTGCTATACTCATATCCAGTCTGACATTATTCCAAGAAAGATATCAATAATTAATAATAAAATTTTATTGAGAAATCGTTATACTAGATATCAATAATTACTCGTAAAATTTTATTGAGAAATCGTTATCTTTCATCTCCAACACTTTTTAAATAAATCTTGTTTTGAAAAGTTTTTGGCCTGTAGAATTATTTTTTTTTGGAGAGAATTTGTGTGTAAATTTATAGATTTCTAGTTTAATATGTAAATACATATTTAATATTTATTTTTAATAAAGGGTGAATTTATCATTCCAAATAAGGATGTATATGTAAATAAAAAAATGGTGTAAACTTAGTAGTTTATGTGGTGTAAATAAAACTTCTCTTATATGTTTTCTTATTTTTTAAAACAAATAACATGGACCCCACTTGTATAACATGTAATATTTATATTTTATAAAAAATCATTTATACAAAATTATTTTTTCATTCTTTTATTAATTAAAATTTTTAATTATTATAAACATTTAAAATTATAAACTAAAGAACATACAATACTAAAATTTATTATTATTGTACTAAATTATATTATTATTGTACATAAATTATTTTGTGTTTGAATACTCACAAAGTAATTTTAGAGTATAATTTTATTAATACGTATATGGTAAATAATAAAATTAATTAATCTAATTCATCAAATACTACACAACTCATTCAACATCTCATAAGTTTCAAACAATTCGTTTACCAAACACTTCAGGGTGTGTTACTGAAACGGTCAGCAGAACGAGACCGCCCTAACAAATGACTTCGGATAGAAGCTTTTCAAAGGCGTTGCCCGTTTATTTTATTTATTTTAATTTTTTTCCATTTGGGCCCCTACCTATTAAAGTTAACAATTATATTTTTTTTTGAAAAAATGATAGGACCCACGTACTTTAAAAGTTAAATTATATTTATTTCAAATAAATATAATTCGTATAATAATTTATATTTATATTTATCTATTTATAATTATAATAATTGATATTTATTCATTTATTTAAATATTAAATTAAATAATGTAGTATATATCAAATTGCAAACTTATTTAAATGTTAAACTAAATTAATTATAATTTAAATATTGAACTAAAGTAATTATAAATAAATAATTTAATTAAATTTAGTAATTATAATAATTTATAATTATATTTATATTTATATTGAAATAAAATAATTAAAATTTAAAAAAAATAAAAATATATTTTATATAACTTAACCGTTAAGAGTTGAAAATCAACACAATCGTTATGTCAAATACAGATCATATCTTATCATAGAATTTTTTATATAGTTTTTTAAGCTAGTGTGAAACGCATTTTCTATAGTTTTTTTTTATTCGGTTGATGCCCCCCTCCTTTTTGACTTTTTCTAAATCAGACTACCCTAGAGTCTGGTTCAACTAAAAGAAAGACTTTAATGAGATTCATCATAGCCATTGGATTAAAACCAATCAAAGGGCTGTGATAAAAATATAATATTTTATCAAAAATGCGTAAACATTTCAAATTAAAAATGTGAGAGAATAATAGATAGAAATGTTTACTTTCCCTAAGAGCCAGATTATTGAGGAAAAAAAAAGTATTAGAAACTTCACTCCCTAATATGATCCATCTACTTGAATTTGAAACTTTAGACAACATGTTAAATCATTCAGTTTTCAACATAATGAGTAGTAGTCAATCATATATTTGACCAGTGGCAGCACATAGAAGAATAAAAAAAAAATTCCAAGACAAAGCAATTGCAGAATGAAATAGTCCAATTGACATTAATCTCACTAAACAAAATCATTAACATGTATAGAACCTCCTCTCCATAGGAACAAATTTTTTTAACAGATGAGCAACAAAAAAAAGAAGAGGCTAATTCAACCCCAACAAAATCCTAAACCAAACCAACCAGTTCATGATTTTTAGGCTCCTTGATTGCATCCATCACAGCAGTAGCAAAATCATTTACATGGATATAACCTTCCCAGAATGACCAACAAAAACTAGTCCATCCAAACAAAACAAACCAACCAAAAGACCGCTAAGATTGGGAGGCCTTCATGGCATCAATCACAGCAATAGCAGTTTCCTTGAGCAGTTCCTTTTTCAGGATAAAGAGTTCCAATTCCTCTACTTTCAATTTCTTCCAATTCTTCTTCAATTCCTCAGCCTTGTCACTCTTAATCTTACTCAAGTCTTCCCACCAAACCCCTTTTCCATCCCCAATCAATGACAAATAATCCTTCTCATTCTCATCCCCCACCACTTCAACTTTGTTTTCGCCCTTCAATCCTTCACTCAAAGACTCAATTTTGATACCCAATAAATTCTTATTCTCAGCCCCCTTCGCTGCAACCTTCTTTTTGCCCTTCGATTTTTCATTTACAGCCACAATTTTGTCACCCACTGGATACTCATTCTCATCCCCCACCACTTTACCCTTCTCTTTGCCCGATTTGTTCGCTTTCGGTTTCTTAACACGAGCTCGCTTGCTCGGCAACGCTGAGGTTATGTGAAAAGTCGGTTCATCGCTCGGTTCCGCCATTTCAACATCTGCACCATCAGTATTAGGAAAAGTATTTTTTTTCTTCTTTGATAGATCGGAGGACTTCTGGTCAGGTTTATTGGAAAGACCTGGGCGTTTCTCCTTCTCTGCCTTCATTTTCTTATTATTCCTCTTTGGAGTTTCATCGGCAGCAGTGGCGATCACTTTGGCGTCACCGGATTTTTCAGGTTCAGGAACGACGAGCATAGCGGATTTGGGGATGATGGGCATGATTTTGAAGGCAGACAAGTTGTTATCGGATTCCGTCTCGGAATCGGAACCGACGGGATTGTCTTCTCGCGGTAGCTCTTCATCTTCTTCCCCGGATGAAGATGACGACGCTGATGGAGGGTTCTCCAACAAACGCTTTGTCGCCATTGCTCGCACAGTGAGGGAGTAAGGGGACAGTGAAGTCCAAGAATGAAGACGACCAAGGGTCGGTCGATGCCAGAGGAAGGTACAAATAGAGTTGTAAACTAGGGTTAAATTCTATTAATTACAATTCCCCAAGACCCTCCGCTGTATGTTCATACAATGATTTGGGCCCATTTTGCTCTTCCCAAATAAGCCCAAAATATATTGATGGGCTACCTAAAATTCTTAGGCCCAACTTAGAGAGCAACCAAGTGAAACAAGAGGCTGTGAAGTTATTATTCTTTTTTTTTTAGTTAATTATACTTTTCATCACCGAAAGAAATAGATTGTTCATTTTTAGTATCGAAAGATTTTTTGTTACAAAGTCATCACCCATCATTCCAAACTGAGACAAGCAACTCATCTGGACAGATTTCACACTGCCCAGTCAAACTTCCTGCTTATGTGACATTAAGTCAACAAATTTTGCTTATTTAGCGTTTTGACATATGATGTGAATTAGTTTCACTGTCCACATCTTATCCTCCATTGCCAAAGCTTCAAAGCTTGAAGACAAAAAGTCATAAAATTGAACTGCTTTATAAATGATTTCTATACAAAATCACACCCATTATAAAAAAAGAAATAGAGAAGGAAGCTAATTATGGATCCGAAGAATAGGACCAATGAAGCTAATTTTCAACCTTGAAAATCCTTTGCTAATTCGTAGATTTGTATGTGAAGCTCTGTGCCGAGCTTTTCTGATCTTGATTATTAGAGAGAGAAAGGAGAGGTAGAGAGTTGCAGAGAAGCAGAGAGTTGGTGATAAGAGAGAGAAAGAAGAGAGAAGGGAGGTGGAGAGTTATAGAGAAGAGTTTTTTTTTAATTTTTTTAATAGGGGGTAAAGACACGTAAGCATACACATCAGCACTTTAATGTTGCAATAGTTGATCATATGCCAAATCAGCTTTGACCATGTTCGTTACTGTAGCAATTCTGACCGAATCCCTTAAATGTCTCATTTTGAATCAATGAACGACGACTTTGTAATAAAAAATCTTCGGTGTTTAAAGTGAACGACGTTTATCTTTCGGTGACGAAAAATATAATTAACCATTTTTTTTTTGATAAATCCTTAACGCTTTGTTTGATTAGTTTTGTGTAATTTATATCAATTAGTTTATGTATGGCCAAAATTCTTCTAGGACGTTAGCCCGCGAAAGATATAAGCCCACAAAATTCATGGCCCACAAACCGTGGGCCGCTGCCTCGAGAAGGTCCATGAAAAGACCCGATTGATTGAAGATCTAGCCCAAATAACTGGGTCCACAAGCAAGGGCAAAGCCATGACATAATATGAGGGGGGTAAAGCTAAGCGGGGATTGGGGGAGCAATGCTCCCAGATTTTTTTTGGGCTATCTACTAGTTATACGTTTGAAAGTACGAAAAATAATACTAAAAATCAAACGTTTATAAAATAGGATAAGTAATGATTTTAACATGTCTTGTTTCAACCATTTGAACATGATTTTTTGCAACAAGAGGGTATAAATAGAAAATTTAAGAGAGTCTATATAATTTACTAATATATAGGCTTAATTAAATTTTTTTTGAGGGAATCAACTAATCCCCTCAAGTAAGTGTGGCTTCGCCACTATTCACAAGATATTCTTCGAAACTTAAATCTTGCGTCCGCTCGACCATAACGACGAAGCCTAGATGACGTTATAGCAAGCACAACATCCAATATCATAGACAAGTGTCATCGGTGGGCCCCACAAACGTACATCTATAAGTGCAAGGGACCCATCAAAAAGAGGTTCACAATTGACGAGGTATCAATCATTTTGCTATCATTATTCTCTCTTGATTTATGTTTTGGTGTTGCTAAAGAAACTCACTCTAGCACACATGATGGATACCTAAATTAGCATTGATTTGATATAAAGATTTGATTTTTACTACTACACTGCAGCTCTTTCTTCCATGTCTTTGGGTGTTGCTAAAGAAACCCAATCTAGCACCTATGATGGATACCTAAATTAGCATTGATTTGATTTAAAGATTTTATTTTTACTGCTATAGTGCAACTCTTTCTTCCATGTCTTTTCTCCCTGTCTCACCTAAAGTAGTAGCATCAAATGTTTTCCACTATTCCACTAACAGTAAGTCACACCTCTTCAAAATTGTTAGAAAAATGGTGGTCAATTTAATGACTAATTAATGAGAGTCAGAGAATAATAATTGATGAGTATTAATCCGAACACCGTCAACGTGTGTTTACATCCACTCATTCGATTACGCTGCTCGAGTCGTACTTGTCGCTCTGCATTAAATTGGAGAGGAAGAAGCTTAAAATACAAAAAGGACATAGTCGTCATTAAAAAAGGACGTAGCCGGTATTTTAGTAATTGTTGACAAGCTCCATTTCGGGCGAACCATACCTTATTGAAAGCAGAACGATGACAGAAATCATATTCTATGCTTGGCATAGATGTTCGATGGATTTTGGCCATCCGAGTTCGTTTAGGGCCTCCTATTTGCAATCAAAGCTCGGAGTTGACTTTTTCACATGTTTTATTTTAATTCTGTTTTAATTTAATAATTAGTTTTTTAGTTGGATTAGGGTTTTCAAAACATATTTAAGCCTTTAGTTCCATCAACATCTCACTGAACTTCTTTGCATTAGATAGAGGAGCACTGATTGAGCATTGGATGACTATGTCAGACATGGGTCTTTTGATTGCTTCAAAGTTCAATGTGATATTACACGTTTTAGGTGCTGTACAGAGCTTCACTTCAGGCATGATTGCGCAACTGCATGGGCTACCCTGTATATGGAGTGAATTCATGAGTACATGCAATATATGCGTCCTAAGTTTCCTTCTGAAATCATTGCGTTGGAAGATTAGAAATGTAACATGTGTTAATATGTTTGAATAAATTTGTTTTAAATATTCAAGACTTTTGTGTTATTTGATTTTACCTCATACAACAAGGAAAAAATTGGAAATTCAATTGGATTCAACGAATTGTTGACGCTTGTAAAATGGGATTGTAAGAAGGGAAAAATCCAAGACAATAAGTAGGAGAAAGATGGTTAGACTTGCTAATAAAATTAAAAAAAAAAACACTCTAATTATCATTCAATTGGACGGTTGCAATTAAGAACCTTATTAATCCCACAATTTGACCAATGATTACTTACACTAATAATGTGGTGAATGGCCATCAATCAATCACGCTTGTCATAAACCTTTCTGTCTAAGTGATGAGTGCCATAGCTATACCTTTGCACGTGACAAAAACTTAGCCCTGAAATCATTTGGTCGGCTGCTCCGGTACCCAAGGAAAGTTGTTGTTGTGAGATAACTTTTGTCAATCATAGGGTGAGTTTATATAGTAAATAGGGTGGGTGTTTTTACAAAAACCGTTTATGTTTCCACATTCTCCTAAACTCAATCGTCAGACGTTCTTCGACTGACACCATATCAGTGTGACCAACAACGAGATCTTTCAGGGTTTTGCTAGTTATTGGTGGGCTTTCTCATAATTCTTGTGATTGTAGAATTACCATTTATAAGTTGGCGTCCACCATGAGACCCAGATAACTTCCTCTTACCGAATAGCTTCGTTGATTCTCCTTTCATCGGCTCCATCGGCCCACAATGAAGATTGATAAATTGAACAAAAATATAAAATAGTATTAAACAGATAAAATATCAGCAAATCCAAAACATATAACATATCAAAACATATATAATAATATCACTAGATCCACAACATATATAATATTTGCATATTCAAAACAAATAATATATTAACAAATCCAAAACAGATAAAATATCAATAGATCCATCCATCATAAGTAGAACCAGAAGAAAAGGGGAAAAAAAAAGAGAGAAGAAGAAGTGATGCGACTTGATCTGTTAAGTTGATTTGGTGGTGGTGTTGGTCGTCGAATTGGCTAGATTGAATTATTTTCCAAATGGTGGTCCGTGATTTCACCTAACTTTTCTGACAACTCAAGTGATCATCGACAATTGGTGATAATTGGGCTTTAGTCGAGTTGCCATAGAGCTTCATTTTGGTGGTTCGTTCCTCGAGAACGATGGTCAGACGACAACCTTTTCTACGAAGTAAGGAAGAAGAAGAAGGAAGAGGAAGAAGGGAGGACATTTTTGATAAGTTTGTAATTGTTGTCCTTATTTTTGAAGTAGTTTTTTTTTTTTTTTTTTTCTTTTCTTATTAGAACAAACCTCTCCCATTTTGTCATTATGTGTAAATTCCCTCTATTTTTAATTCATAGATTTCCTAAATTGTTAAGTTTGATACAATCTTGTGTAAATTCCCCATGTTTTAATTCTTAGATTTCCTAAATTGGTAAGTTTGATACAATCTTACATGCTTACCAAGTCATTGGTTGATTTCAATTTTCTATACAATATTCATTGTTGTTTGAGACTTGCTTTGCTTCTAGTTTTTACATTGTATCCACTTCAAATAAATACTACTTCCTTGTGTTTGATAAGACTTTCCGAATTATTACTTGACACCCTACAATTGAGGTAAGTAATGATGCACACATTTGGGTGTAGGTCACCACCAAGAAGTAATTTCAAAGCCAAATCCGCATTTAGTTTTAACATACATGTAGAGGAACTCGAATCATGGTAAACAACCAAATGTCATTTCAATTTGTGACCCAATTAATTATATATTTTTTTTGTTTGTTTAGAGCTCCAATAACATCATTTATTTTCATCACCACTCCCACCCTTGCCTTCCTCTCTCTCTTATCTGAAAAAGATGAGATATTACCACGTAAAAGCTGGTAAAACATATGATGGACATGCTTCATACTTGGATGCAAGTGCTCGAACAGAAGATAAATCAGCAGCTTCCCCAAAAGCAGTAAGTCCAAGTTCAGTTGCATGTATCCCTCCAGTGATTAACACCGATTGAATTCCAGCTACATTTGCACCCTTGATATCGTGGTGAAAAGAATCGCCCACAGCAACACATTCGGAAGCATCCACACCAGCCATGGTCATAGCTGATTTATAAATCACCTACATGAATATCAAACGATGTAAATATTCAGTACTAGCACGCGCAAAGTGAAAGAAAAACCAGGATCAAATTCATCGATTACAGCAGCATTAACCTAAATATATAGTCCCGCGTGACCAGAGGGAAGGCATATAAGATCACATGGAAATTGCGAAGATTATCACTTTTACAGACCAAATATTAAAACAAAGTTCTCAATAAGATGCACAGGGGTGTTGGGAAGAGTGCGTTTCCATGGTCCCTTTTCACTTGGGAGCCTGCTTGAGGTAACATCTTAACTATTGCTTACTTTTGGGGGAAGGGCTGGATAATGGTCAATAGAAGTTAACTGTGCAAATCAAAGGAAAAGTAAGCGAGTCATATCTCCTCCTCCACAGCTAGTCAAGATGTCTTTGGAACACGGTCTCTAAGATAATTGGAGCTTTCTGCGTAAATGTTCAATAACTTGTTTTGCAACCCTTGGTGCCTTTTCGACTACAATTCTTTATGAAAAGCAAAACAAGATTGACCATGCCAAGCCAAATTTGGAGTTCAAGTGCCATAAATTAGGTGTGTTACCGTCACACTAATAAACCTCAAAATTCATATAATTGATAATTCCTTAATCGCACTAACCAACCTAAATCAACCAATTCACCACACAAGATGCAAATTTGAAAATTGATCGATAAATAAATAAACAATGAGCAGCAATCCAAACTTTGCATACATGACTAAGTTTGCACCACCTTATCAGGCTTGCCCATCCACTTCACTTCTCCCCCAAGCTTCTCATACTTGGCTGCCAAACTCCCTAGCAGAATTCAAATAATTTAAATAAAGAGAAGAAACTAAGAAAAATTTGAACACTGCGGAGGAAGGGTTAGAAAAAAAGACAAGAACAAAAAACAGGAGCACCACATTTTATGCAAGAAAATAGAATCTAATACAAGTTAAATAATGGTCTAAGCTAAAGTTCCTCTTACACAGAGCAGTGTGATGTGTGTGAGGTACTTATCATGTCTCAAGAAGCTAAGGAAAATTGACCTTTTTATGTAAACATGTACAAAATTGCCATCGGCTCGCTCATATATGCATATTTTTTATATTATAATGATTAATCAATATGCTTTGTCTCCCAAATTTCCAGTTTTCAATGAATCAAGTAAAGTATTTTCGTTACTAATGCTGCAATATTGAGCCCCTCAAGAGAATACAGACATTTCCACAACTTTTATATGAGAAACAAAGTGAACCTCAGTGTACACATTCTATAAAAATGAAACTGCCTCGCTAGGGGGAAAAAGTAGGAATTATCAACTGAGATCATAGACTCAAGCTTTCTAACATGGGATTGAAAAATTCAATAGCAACCTAAGGGAAGAAAGAATAGTGTGGACGGAAAGGAAACAAAACTTCCAACCAAACTGAAACAGAAGATAAGGGTTGCAACTTTAAACATGCTAAATGGAAATACTACTACATTATAATCTAATGTCATTACTAGTTCTAGATGAAAATGTTTATAGGGAATTTGCAGGCAGGAATAAAGAAGTTAAGGCACTTTATATATGCATAAATAATGCCTACACTAACCCGAGTATGCAACATTTAGATATCTTAAATAGAATCGTAATCCCACTTCTAAAATGAAAATTTGTGAGGCAACTCACCACAAGAAAGGAGGAGGACAAAAACATCAACTTAGCAGTACAGAACTTAGTGATTCAACAGAGTACCATGAACAAACATAATAATGAACTACTCCTAGTCAATCCTCAAACAGTATTTGCCAGTTATCCACAATGTGCAACATTTGGATATCTTAAATAGAATCATAACCCACTTCTAAAACAGTGACACTATACTCTACTCTCATAATGATGTTTAAGAGAGAAAAATAAGCAGATCAAAAAAGCCTCACCAGGCATCACGCGTAAAGCCCTAGCTTCCACAGTCACATAATCTGGATTAGCAACCACCATTGGGATCTTTTTAGATACACATTGCTCCAACAATTGCTCAAGATCCTCAAGATTCATAGGACGGGCAGCGCCAGAAGAGAGTCCCAGAGCTTCAGTTCCATGAGCCAAAACAAATTCAGCTTCTTCGACATTCTCCACAACTTGCAAGCCAAGGCCCTACATACATGAAATCTCTAAGCAATACAGTCACTAACCTCTGCATCACTAACTCTTTATGATACAATCAAGCAGTACTCAACGTTTTCTAGTCAAAGAACTTTAAGATTCCTTAGAAGATGAAAACAACTATGGGATATTGTTTTGATTGAATGGTGCAAACGGAAAGAACACAGAGGTTGCAGTATGGTCCAAGCACAGTAGCTTCCAAAAAATAACAAAAGAGCCGTTTTCCAATTAGATCGGGTTAGCTAAACACCCACAATCTTTGGATATTGAAAAATGTATAAAATTACTAGATCATACATAGTTTTCCTGATTAGAAGGTTTCAAAACATTGCAGAACTTATAACTGATGACAGATGAAGGTAGGTTATGCATGTGCTTGTGGGTAGGGGGTGTTTGTGTGTGTGTGTGTGTGAGAGAGAGAGAGAGAGAGACCACAGGTGTTATTTCAACAGTTGTGGGGCTTAGTACAAGGAGAAAAAAAGAAACCTCTTAAAGTTTTAATACACTAAAATACCTCCAGAGATATAGCTCCGCGGTCGCTCCAGGTCATGTGAATGCATGACCTTCCTAGTGATGCAAACCAAGCATCATCTCTCCTGTTATTTACGAAAATGAAAATTTGTGAGGCAACTCACCAATTGAAAGAAAAAGCAAAAACATCAATGTAATAAGTAGAGGACATAATGATTTGACAGAGTACCATGAACAAACACTAATGAAATACTCCTAGTCAATCCTCAAACAGTCTTTACAAGTTATCCACAAAAATGATGATGACGATACTGCAATTTTAAAAAGAAACAAACCGTTGTAGGTGCTGATGTGTTAATTCTCCACTAGTGATGGCTCCTGCAAAGAGAGATGAGTCAAAACCCATGCTCTTCATTTTCTCCATGGTTATTGATGCACGGCGCGAGGAATTACTTATAATTACCATTTTGGCACCTGTGGTTGCTAGCTTCTCTACTATCAACCATGAAGAATTAGAGAACCATAAGCCTATCAGACCATTTGTTTAAAATGCAAAAAAACTAACAAAACCAGCTGGGAAAAGCTTACCCAAATGCTAAAACTAACATACGATAACATACATGTTGAAATTGCACCCGGATAAGGTTGTTTTCCGTCATGAAGTACTCCAAACTGATCCAAGAACCATGCCTACACGAAAAAAAAAATGTTAAAACCATACATCTCTTCATCTAAAAATCCCTAAAACATGGGAGAAACCCCATTAATCTCTTTCCTTCTTTAAGCTTCCATGTGAGACACTCATAAGGAAATCACGACAAAGCAACAAATAAAACCAAAAATAAAAGCAAAATCTAGCAAGGAAGAAATAACCTTGACAAATATGCAGTGGCTCACAGTACTATAGTTTTACTTTAGGGACAAGAAAACAGTTAGTCACAAAACTTTAAACTGATGTGTATTAGTATAGGACAGGGGATTCGACCTGCAAAATCAACAACTCCGTATCCAAAATTCATAATCACAACTGACGAAAGAAAAATACATTTTGATACTTCATTTTTGAATAATAAATCCAGAGATCGTTAAAATGGCATAACAACCACGTCCTTCAAATTGTATGAATATATACACAATTACACACATATAAAAAGGATTTCTTACCAATTTGAAGCTTTAACTAAGAATGACGCTACCATTCAAAAAAGAAAAAGCAACATATCTAGTCCAAATTGTTTGAAAAAAACCTAGTATTAACAAGAATCATGAATAGAATTCCCCCCTTAACGAACTACGACAAGTACGAAAGAAGACACTTTTAAAAAAATTGATGGTGGTCTGCTTCAAGGGAACGACGAATTTTTCCGGAAACATTTTCAATGCCTATAAAACCAAATACGAAAATTTGCATTGTAACAAAATTGGGGGCAGTAGAGTTTCTGATACCTTAAAACGACGCGTCTCTGCGAGATGTCGAAGGCCATTGAGGGTCTGGAAGAACCGAGGGGCGTCACCAGATTGTGATGGAAGAGACAATGAGCACTTCTCGAGCATCTTTTCTATTTACTTTTCTGTTCTTCAAGTTTGAATGAAGTCGCTCACACAAAGAGCCAGAGACGGTCGCAAGTGGGATGGGCTTGGGGAATGGGGAATTGGGGAGGCTTTCCATTGAATAGCACCTGAGCTGCACGTGACTGATACCATGTCAAAATGCAATACATGCTCCTTTATGATTATATCCATGTATGCTACTCATTGTCCAATTTTAATTTCACTTTTTTTCTTTTAAAATTGTTGCTTTTGTTATATTCTTCTTTATTTTTTTAGTAAATAGATGTATTTTGTTAAGCTACAATTTTATTATGAACCAGAATCAAAATACATCTGTCTTAATTGAACTTTTGGTTATTGAAAGATATCCAAAATTTCATTTCGGACCGAAAGATGAAACATTTCAAATTAGTTATCCAAAAAAAAATTTTATTCTACTTTGGTCACACGGGCAGTTTCTAGAGATTTAGAGGGTTTTGAAATGCTTGATGATATTGAGAATGGTAAATACTCTATTTTATTTCAATTGTTTCTTAATGAATCAAAATGATTATTTTGTTTATTTTAACAGTTTTAAACATGGTGCACAGTGGCTTTGAGACTATTATGGAGTGAAGATGTTTATTTTATGGAAATTGATAAACAAACCCCCCCTATTTTAAACCCCCTCCCCCTAGGTTGTCACTATTTGTCTTGTCATGTCATGTCTTTTCATCATGTCTCATCTCATATACATACACATATATATATATAGATATATACATACACACATATAGGGCAGAGAATATATATATACATTTATTAATTTAAATGTTTTGATTAAGATTATTTGTTTACTTTTTTTAATTATCATAATTTTGTAAGACATAGATAATAATTTATTCAAGTACATGAATAAAAGCTTCAGATGAAGATTTGATGAATCCATATGAGTGTATGTACGCATCTAATCGTTCCGCATACGGAGTCGCCCATGCAGCTGCACAAGTATGCGAACGCTATGCAAACATGCGAACGCTATGCAAAACTCTTCTCAATTTATAGCCATATATGTACACATGTATAGTCAGAGAATATATTCTCTGTCCTATACAGAGAATATATATTGAGTTGGAGTCCATGAGAGAGTGGTGGATTGAATACATGAACGGTCAAAAAAAGGGGCTGACGAGTTTTACGATGCAAGGACCACTAAGCAAAAGGTGATGTTTTTTTACAATTTCAAACCATTGAAAAGTCATTCAACGGATGAGATTGGAAAAAGTCATTAAAGTAGTCTAAAGAAGGTAGGGGGTTGAAAGTAGGGGGGGTTGGGATAGTGCTTCATCTTGTGGCTATGGATAGCAACATAATGAGATTTTGGATGGCTACTTAGCTTGGTCAATGTTTATTGGAATTGACTTTTGTGTTTAGTTTTTGGAAATGTATATAATTACTTACGGACTCTGTTTGGTTGGCGACTTAATGACTCTATTCAGTTTTTGGAAATACATTATTTTTAGTTTTTAGATTTTGGATGACTACTTCACCCAATAACTTTGTTTTTTCTGGCTAGATCTCTTATGTAATTACATTGATCAAATGCGAAACAGATATACATTGTATTTTTAGGCAATAATTAGGTGATTAAGTTGCAGAAATTGCACCGATTGAATGGGCAAGATCTTGGCTGCATGTAACAATTGTTTTACGGATACACATTATTTTCTCTTATTTTTACTTTAAAATGCCAGTTATCTAACTTTAACTTGTTTTGTTTTTGGCCAATATCAGTCTTGCTTGGTTTTTTTGTTTTCTTTCCTTTGACTTCATGGATGATCCAATTTACAAGTTGCAAAATCGAAAATCGATCCGATCTGATCCGAAAAATATGATTATTTCAGTTTCGTTATCCAAACATATATGGTCTGGTTATGGATTCTAAAATATCGTAACCGAATCAATTTGGACATTTCAATTATGGTTAAAAATCGAATTGAAAATCAAATGGACACCCCTATTATTTTTTAGCTTATTAATTATTTTGCTTTAGTTGATTCTCAATTTCGATTCTTCAAATAGAATTTAGAATAGCAACAATCGGTACTTAACAGTTTTTAACAAATCTTCATGGGAACGATCACTATATATCAATCTCCGACGCCGTAAGTATGAAATAAGCTCTTATACTTTGGAAAAAGGGTCGATTAAGCCTATACTTTGTTTTGGACTAAATAAGCCCCTGCACTTTCAAGAATAGTCTCTACACTTTCAAGAATGCACTTTCAGCCGATTGTCAACCAAGCCAGCTCTCATGGTTGAGTAAAAGGACTTGTTCGACTCATTTATGCACTTACAATATTATGTATGCAATACATATGGTGACACTCATGTTTTTATTTTAAAAAAAATGGTCACGTGTCACAATCTGATCGGTGATATCCACATAATGCCACATCAAAAATGAACAAACAAAAAATTATACTCTACAACTTTGTCACGCCGTTATAATAGAAAATGACTCCTTAGCTCAACCTTGAAAGTGCAAGGGCTTGTTTAGTCCAAAACAAAGTACATAGATTTAATCAACCATTTTTTCCAAAGTATAGGGACTTATTCCATACTTACCCCTTATTACTATTGTGCGAATTTACTTGAAGGATGTTGCTTGCTCCTATTAGACTAGGAGCTGAAGCATTCTCATGGGCTGCTGGAAGAATAGAAACAAATCGGATTGGATTGCCAATTTCACCATCATCCTTAGATGTTCAAAATCGGGATGCCCACTTAACAACAGGGAAGTTGGATCAAGTTCCAACGCATGACTATAATTAATCAAACTATGTATCTTCCGATTACATACAATCAAATTTGTGATACAAAATGATAATTTTGGTTTCTGAATCACAGTATTTCTGCCCAATTGGCCGGTTCTCGTCCAATGTAAAAAAACAACAAAAGTCACTATCAAACTCCATCTATAGGAGCATGTACAATTAGCACATGCATACTGAATTTTCTATTAGAACATCCACAAATGTTCTGGGCCTGATAATCTTCTGTCTTTTCATCTCTTCCAGCCATCACGTTCTTGAGATTGATTTCCATCACAAATAAGATTAGATTGGGACATCGGTTCATTCAACTGCAAGCAGTATGCACAGTCGTGGTTTTATCAATGTAGCTTTCAGAAAGTAGGACTTTGTTTTCTTTACTGATCAGTGTCCTACCCTTCCAAGTGGATTACGTATGCTACAAACATAAAACAGAAAGGCCTCACTCCTCTGCGATCACTACAAAAACATCCTTCGCTGACCACCTCCTCCTCTCGCTTTTGGATGGTGGATTAATGATTGCTCTCTCAGAATTAGCTAAACGAGTACCAATAACAATTTCTCGCCTCTGTCTAGCACGCAACATGATCTCATAGAAGCTCAATTCCTCACCTTCACGAAGGTAGAGATCTGCCTGCCTTATCTGCAACCCATTGCCCTGATGAAAACCAAAAACTTCTCTTAACGTAATTAAAAGGTACATCACAATTTCAAACTTAAAACAGTCGCCAATGAAATGAAACTTGGGCAATTAAAATAGTTGATGGCATGATTCAGCACCAGATAATACTAAAGTCAACCTCCCAATCTGTGCCTGTGGTGCCAAACCCTTACACCAGTCACCATTGCATGGCATACATATATATAACATATATATATACACACACATAAAAGCAGTTCAGTTTTTTTAGACAACATTGAATTACTGCAATTTCTTATGTGTATCATGGAAAGGAGCTGAATTCCTATTTCCTACTCATTTCGCCAGGTAAAGTTGGCTCGACAAAGTACAACACTCAATTACACTGTTACACCAGACATTGATTGAAAGCTTCTTTGAGATGGGGCTAATGACTAGCTAGAGTTAGGTACTCAGAAGAAGTTGGCATTTGGCCCATGTGCAGGAGGTGAACATCTAGAAGAGAGTAACAAGAAAACAAAAATTCCATGTAGCTGTAGGAGGCCATGCCAAATTTGCATTGAGGTGAATTTTCTTCAGTTCAGTACAACGGAAAAGTATTAAAATTCAGAGAAGGGAAGGAGTACCTCTTCTGCAAAGAGCTCTTCCAACACATAATTTATCTGTCTATCCTCCGCAACCATCGCTAAAGCCATGCTGACAAGCTCATTTGACAACACATAATCACTAATCTTTGACATGGACAATAGATTTTTAGTCCTTGGGTCAAGAATTTCACTGATTATTACTGATTTATCTGAAGCCTGCTGCATCTCTCCAATCCAGGAGCCCTGTGAGAAGCCTCCTCTACGAGTTTGGGTTACCATGGCTTCTCGGAGTGGTAGACGCTTAGCCTGCATAAAGAGAAACATAATAATTTATGTTTAGGATGATAAATCCTTTTCAATGGCAGTCAATGTGCTCTAATCCTCCATATATAAAACGAGAGAAATAAAAGCATCTAATCTCTCAGTTTCAATTTCGCTCGCAGTCCCAAGCTTCTGCTAGAAAGAGAGTTGTTGTAAGTGGATGGACAATCAATCTAAAAATTTGTGAAAACCTATGAACATGACTCCCAAAGACTATGTGAACAAATTTCAGTGGATTTGTGTAGAAGAGCACAAAATGTTTGGGGTTTTAATGACGACAATATGAATATCTCGGCTTAATTGCAAAAGAACAATAAATAACATTCAAAACGGACTTGAACATACTAAATAACTGCACAAGAGTTAATTTACATAAGGATGAATTGATTCCTTAGTAGATGGGGAGTGGAAGCAAACTGTTTGGCAAGTATTTAAGGTTGAAGTATAAGTTCTCTTCCAATCTGATAGATAGGTCTTTCTTTAGCCCTTGTTTGGCACGCCAAACAGAACTGAGAGATTGGATGGGAGTAACTTGGAGTGCCATGAATAGCTTTAGATTACATTAGTTCAGTGTCAAGTGCACTGTTATTCAAAGTCTTGAATATGTTGCTTTTCCCTTATCTTGTGTTTGGTGTCTGGATAAATTTTTTATTAATTTTTAATAATGAGAAACCTTTCATTTATTATTTATACACACATATATTGGCAGATACATATACACACCTAGATGCATAAAACATGTATGCATATGTATATATGGCCATGCGTCTTTTTCTTTTTTTCTATTTATGTCCCTTTAAAGCAATCAGCTGGATCAGAATCCCAATCCTAGGGGTTTAATTACAATTAGCACCCTTTCTGGTGTAATTAAACCCTTTCTAGGTATATGTAAACACAAGAGACTAAATAATTCCTCAATTACCCGACTATTTGCAAGTGTCAAACATGGAATTGTAAACACATAATCCCTTCCCCCCTCAATCTGGTATGGCAAACATGGCATTAGGGGCGAAGTCAAAAGAAATGAATATTTGGGATCCAATAATGGAAAGAGGTGAAAATAAGCCTTTTGGGTTGAAAAATAAATTTGCTTCCGGAAGTCAGTAATGGACACTTAACAAGAGAACTTTATCTAACTTACAACCATAGAAGTGGGCTGTGGGGCATACGGCCAAGGATTTAAAAACCAGGTAGATTAGGTGACTCATACTCTCTCTCTCTTCTATCCCGCTAACTGGCTACGGTGAGAGTTTGTGCGGGCTTATTTGGTCATTCCACCAACAATCACCTGCCTTCTGTTTTGCTTTTTAAAAGAAGCAAGGATCTATCTTCATCAAAACCAAGATCAGGCAATGGTGATTTATCGTTCACATAATGTGCCTACGGTTTCTTCAAATGTTTAATGAAATGGTTATTTTATATTTTGAGTTTTCATTTCTTTTGTTTAGTAATACTTAAAAAGAAGGGTGATGACAAAGAAATTGGGATTACAGTGAGCTATACATGGCTGGGTCTAGATCAGATAATCAGGTTGCCGACTCACCAAGGATCCAGAGTCTGTTTTTTACTGTTTTTTATTTTGAATGTCCAACACATCCAGATCCATAGTCTGATCATGTAAATTCCAATCAGACCTAGACCCAGATATAGTCCATGTGTTCCTTGAATCCTTTCCATTTAGAAAGACTAAACACAAATGAAGGTTAGAAATATGAGAATAACAAAGTAAGCTTGCAAATCAAATTCTAAAGTACCTGAATATCTCGTATCAACAATAATGTTGCAAGAGATCTAGAGTCAGCTTGAACGGCTGAATCTTCCACCGACTCATCAGCAAGAATCAAGATCTGTGAAAGCCGGAAGCAGCATTAAATCCATAAACCTAATAACTAATCACAAATACAGAAATAAAGCAATTGTATATGCCATCAAAGATAACACCCCCAAAACACCGACAACCAGAAATTTATTTCCCCTGACAAAAATGGAAAAACAAATTCCTATTAATGATTTTACCACCCGATCTACTGCAATTAAATTTCAGAAGTCCCACTAGTCAAATGGTTGTTTTACAATTGGGAAGGAGTATGGCTTAGTGTTTCCCAAGCATCCTCATACAGCACAGACCATCCTTCTCCATCAAAGTGTAAGGAGATCTTGGCTAGTACTACCCTACAACATAAGTATTGTTTATCACCATTAGACCATGGAGAGTGCTACTCACTGAATCAAAGGATTCCAAGGGTAGGCTTTCTAAGTGACGTCGTATGACAGCATTTCCCTCACGATGAACCAGTGTTATATTCTCCAAACGGTCAGTGTCAAGGCCACCATCAATAAGCTTTCTTTTCCTCTCCTTTTCTGCAACGTCATTAAACATCCAGAGCTCTGAACCAGTAGCTAGAAATGCATCCAACACCTAAAATGACGCAAATGAAAACAACAGTATTGCAGTTGCCCAAATGAAAAAATTATAGGATTAAAAGTTCAATTTTTTGGCAATAATATAAATCTCAATTGAGTCAGTTGTGAATACAATACACCTCATGAAATGAGTGATAATAATGTAGAAGAATAAGTATGACACTTCTACCAACAATTCGCATGTGTGTGCACTATGCCCCGAGAAAAATGGGAGCATGATTGTGAGTTCCTTGTGTGATTACCATAATCATATCTTCCATATCTCGTCGCCAACCACAAAAAAGTATCTTTTCTGAAGAGTTTGGAACAATAAAGTCTTTGGGTAGATTTCCTCTCCATACCTGCAGCATTCAGTTGAAGAAAAGAAAAATTAGGGGCTGCAACAGAAACCACTTACCGCAATCATATCATCAATGTCCCTCCTCCATCCACAAAGAAGAATCTTCTGAGGCTTTCTTGCAGGTCGAGTAATGTGTATGAATGTTGCTTCTTTGACCTGAATGATCAAATTGATTATACTTATGTAAGTTTGGATTAAGGTATGCCCCAGTCATTGAAATTCCAGGGAATCCATCATCCTAATATGAATAGAATAGTCTTTCTTTTCAAGAATCAACGTCCTAAGTTCCTAAACAACTTACTTTCTTCATTCTTCAGTGTCCCTCTATTGGGTTATGACCAATGCGATTCAACTATCGCATGTAGCAAAAAAGAAAAAATACTAGGGCCCTACAATGTGATTTTAACAAGCACACCAATTTACCGAAAGGGCTGACCCAGAGAGATACAGAGAGGGACAGGAAATTGCACTGTGATAGCTGTGATAGCCCATATACAGTGTGTTCCTATTAAAATAAAATCGTTTTGGAGAAGAAAAGAAGATTTACAAACTTGAAATTCCAAATGAGATGGCACCTGATTTAACCAAGTCAAATAAAACTTCATTCTACAGTCTCACTCACTCCAGCATAAGGCGATAGTACTATCTATTATAATGCAAAGGGTGTTTACTAGAGCTGAGGTAATCAAAGACTATCATCTTTGACATAATGATAAAATTTCTGATGTCTGCCCCTACTAAATCAAGTAATAGCCAGTCCTTTTTATCTTTATATAGATATACTATTTTTTTCTAGCAACCAAGTCCATCAGTCAGCAAGAAATAGCCTGACAAAGACTCATTTATTAAGTACCACATACCAACAGAAACAGAGACAGGCAATAAAAGCATTTAATTTTATTTTGAATTTTTATTGTTTTAAAGGAAATGAAAGCACCATAGGTAATGCCGCTGGAGAATAGGTATCATCATCTTCAGCTATGACAAGAACCTCATCACCTTCTTGCAGAACATATGTGTCCTCAGGATTTAGGATGATGTTGCCACCAGAGGATGCAACCTTGACTCCACAAGGTATAGCATCAGGAAAGCTAATTAATACATCCTCAAATACCATGCCATCCAACTTTTGCCATCTTTTGATATAGAACTCGCAATTTTCAAACCCAAGGATATCTTCCCAGATCTGTCATGGCAGATTTAGAATTATCAGAGATGTATTTGAGTAGGAACTTTACAATATGAAATGGCTATGCAGCTAATAACTTCTACAAAATCTGCAAAGAAATTAATATTAAAGCTTATATAGAGAAGTAGTTGCCACTTGATCGTTGTTTCTAAGTTCAAACCATGAAGAAGGAAATTAACCTGGGCAAGTCCTGGCTGGCGAGCACATTGAATCATCAAACGACCAATCACATCATGAGCTACAACAGTTTCAACAAGATCCCCTCCGACAAGTTTAACCAGGACCTCATTGTCCAGATCACTTAATTCTACCACAATATGCCCTCTTAGCCCTTCCTTTACTCCTGTTAGACTCAAGACGGTTCTCAATGCTCGGGCATCACTCTGTATCAAACCATGAATGTGTTAGTAGTGGTTAAAGCTCATCCAATATCAAAGATGAAGTTAATCAATATCTTCAGTCAAATAGACCTGGTCAGCATTTCCATCATCAGCCAGGACTATTATTGCACGGGCCTTGGATACTGATACCTAAAAGAGACAAGGGAGTTAGTAGAATAAACAGGCACCAACATGAACTATAAACAACAGATTTGACAGCAAACTTAGAAAAACTGAAACATGAAATCAAGTAAAGTTTTTGAAAAACTATATCAACCCGACCAGGGGCGAAGCCAGGACTTAACATGAGAGGGGCCATAGTGACGGACAACACTAAAAATAAAAAATTTATAAGGTATGATAAGTAATATTTGTCACGTCTTATTGTTTCAACCGTGAGCATGATTTTTTACAACAAGGGGGGTCTAAATTGAAAATTCAAGGGGGTCGTTTATATAAATTACAATATAATTAAGGGTACAAAAAAAATTTTGACCACATTGTGGCTTCGCCACTGAACCCGACTCTCCCACTTCCCCTCCATAAGTTAACTTCATTCTGTGACAAGGCAAAGCAACAAATCATAACGCCCCATCACGAAAGAATAAAACAGGAAGAGGGCTAACAATATGTACCACATCTTAAAAATCAAGTTACATGATTACATAAACTCCAAGTAAATTGAGCAAAATGTCTATTATTTATTTTTTGGGGAAACCCCTGTGCACTTTCTTTTCTCAAGCATTTTCCAAAGTCATATTTGAGTTTGAAACTTTTCAAAAACTTAGATTACATCCTTGTTATTAAACCCAAATAAACAAGGAGGGTAGTGGTGGTTGGTTGCTAGTGTAAAGGTCTGCCAAACTTTATGAACAATGAATCATCTTATAGATTCGAGGCTTTGATGATGATGATGATGTCCATGCCATTAAGCCCTGTAATCAATTGGGTCAAAGGAGAGGCTACAAGAACCAATAAAGCAAAATTCGTCACCTTTTTCAGGTCAACCAAAATCAGAGGGCTCCCACTTCTGCATATTACAGAAGTTCCTTTGAAATCAAACTCCATTTTAGCAATGTCCATTTCCATCTCTTCTTTGTCTCGTTCAGCCATCACTACAACAATACCTCCACCCAAACTCTCATTGGCTATGGCAAGCTGATTTAGTAATGATCCCTGAGTTCACAGCATAACAATTAGTTATTGGGGAAGAAAACACTGCAAAAAGCTACCACAAGCTCCTAGACGTTATGGTATTCACCATCCATTATTTTTCTTTATGAATGCATTTTGTTATATGTAACCTTGACAGAATCTTTACATAAGTCCCCTATTTCCTAGCACTAGAGAATTTCTAACAGAAATAAGTGGCCCACCCATTTACAAAAGGCATGAGGATGCTTCTAAGCCCAAGGTTTGATTTAGCATATTTTAGATGATCAAGAAATTGTGTTCAATCTTATGTTTGTTTATTATGATGTTGAGGTTTTTATCGCGTTTTAGTAGTGAGAGCTCACTCATCCAAGCCTATATAAATAAGGATGAGATGTTTGATCCAATAATGAAATAATACAAAGGATGACTGTTTTTTCAACAACTTTTCATGGTTTTTTCTTTCAACAACAGCTTTTCATGGTTTGTGTGATACTGTGATGCAACCATATCCGAGGTATAATGCTGAGAAACGCCAAGTGTGATGCTTAGGCTTTTTTCATTCCCTTTTCGGTCTTCGCTGTTCCAACAAGATTTGCCAGGAAACCCAAGGCTTTATGATCCTAGTTTCTCCCTAAATTCCAGTTTGAAACCCTAATTCCTATATCCTCAAAAGAAACAGTGATGCTCCATTGGACTTGTCCTAAATTGACAAATCCTAAATATTTGGTAGAAATTTTCCCAAATATTTATGGACATGACAAACGTAGCACTCAAATTGTCTAAATAAATACCCAAAAAAAAAGATAGATAAAAGAGCAATGAAAATAGTTTCACATGGATAAGTTGTTGACTCAGAAGTTTACCAATTTATCACTCCATCCAAGAATTAAAGTGTGGTTTTGCTCAACTACCTCACTTCTTCCTTTCCTCAACGAGTCAAACTTCTCAGAAATGGCATCAGATACAAGACCGAGCATCATTGCAAATATAAGCATCCCTCCAAAGCTAATGGAAACAGAGACTAACCGGGGACCAACACCATCAGAATTAGCATGGTTACCAGAATCAGCCACATATGTCCAAGATAGCCAAAGGCAATCTGCTAAGCTATCATCTGTTACACCAAAGAGTGCCAATCCCCCGAGAAAAATTACCAGCAGTGTTGCAACCAGCAATGCCAATGGCTTTGCATATGGATTGACAGATAAAAACACATCCACCTGGTATGCTAGCTGCTTGTGTAGGGAAACTTCTTCTGAAATATTATCTGATGATCGTGACTTAGAAACGACATCCATGCACTTAAAAATAACAAGAGGAACTGATAAAAGTGTAACTGAGACAATGAGAGCCAAGTTTTTTAAGCCTTTGCTTGGAATGTAATCACTCTCATGTCGCATTGAATCAATAACATCTACAGAATCCAACAGAGCACAAGCCCGTAATTGGAAATTCAGCACTAAAATATGGTCCTGAAATCAGAAATGCGTTAATTCCAGCAAGGCCTCACATAGTTATGGGCAGATCCACAATAAAAAAATATTAACAAATTGAAGACACATTGGACAGGGAACAATAGGAATGCTCTAACCAACATGATTTAATTATCCAGTGAGGGAATCATACTGAATATAGCAATCAAAGCACAACATCAAACCATGCAGTATAGTTAGAGTTTGAAAATTCATTCATGTCATTGGACTATAACATCAATGGATCACCCCACCTCAGCCTCATCCAAGAAAAAGGGGACAGGGGTGAGGAACTGGATAACATTTGCTAATTTTAATGAACACAGGTACTGACCCTTGTGGAATGGAAGATCCAAAAGCCGGTAAGAGGTACTAATTCAAGGACGTAACAAAGTGCCATCTAGATTAATGAGATGATTCCCATGAGTGCCTATTTTTTGTCGCACTTTACAATTAATCCCTTGAGATTATGCTGGTTCTTTTTCTTTGAATACCAGGAGTGTTTGAATCAAACGAAGCATAATACAAAAGTGAAATTACTAGTAGTCCAAAATATTCCTGAGTTTAAAAATATCAGCTCATATCTGGTAGACAGGTAACAGCATAATTGAGCTTGTTCTAAGACATCATATTGAATTCAAAAAGTTCAAAAGTTCCAAGGAGTTTGGCATCAGAAATCTCAGTTGATCAGCATTAAATGTATAATAACCATCCAAAATTGGTAGTTGCAAGGTTTGTTTCCCCCTCCCACAATTAATTAAGACTATAACCCCATGAGTTATCGAGAAAAAAGACTAACGAAAACGAAATGATGCACAAGACTTACAAAACCCTTTTCACCACATGACAGGGTAAGTAAAACAATTTTTTACTTATATTGACATTAAAGTATCAAATTATTGCACCATAACAAATAATGTAGCTTCCTTGATTCCCAAATCGAACAAAGCTGACACAACAATGCCTAAAGTCTAAACCATGACTACCAAAAACCAGAAACAAAAGCACAAGTAAACAGAACATGGACTATTATAACCCATAAGTGTGCCATGTCAAACACATGCATAGACCAGTCAAAACTTTATCAGTAAAGTTGCTGAGTCTGAGAAAGTTATAGGATATATGAACATACAAGTTGGTGCCTTTAATGGGAATCAATATTATTGTAAGTATCAGAAATATATAAGAAATTAGGATTCCATATGAAATTCACCTGCAATTCCATCACTTGGTTGTGTAAAGAGAAATTTTTGTGCACCAACGACGACATAACAGTGATCAATGTCTGCCAAAGACACTACCAAATTATGTCAAATATTTTCACAGGAAGAGAGGGACGGAGATTAAGAGAGAGAAACAAACCGCGACTGCAAATGCCATCTGCCACCGGACCTTGACCCGCTGCCAAGAAAACCCGGGAATCTTCTCCTGTGACGATGTTTTCTGGCTCGAAATGGAGTCTGCATCCTTAATTGTAGGCGAATTATCGGCCCGGCGAGGGATTTCGACTCTTCGTCGGAGACCGGCATACCTGGGGTCCCTAAAACGAGCGGAATCCGAAGGTGAAACGCCTCGAAATGGCGGCGTTTTGTGAGGCCCCGACTCAGAAGTGTTGTAGCGAAAGCTTCTGGGGTTCGTGGAAAATCTTCGAGGGTATTTTGGGGTTTTCGGCGGTTGATGAGGGGACTGGATGAAGGATGGAGAAGGGAAGAACCAGTCTCTGCTGGAGGATGGAGGAGAGGACTCTGAGTCAAGGGACATGGTCGGAATTAAGTCAATCTTAAGGGCATTTTCTATTTCTTTTGAATTTGAATTTTGGGAGGATTTGTCATATGCTTGGCAAACTTTGTATTTGTAACTTGGATTTAAATTTTTTAATTCTTTGGAATGATTAGTTTTGTCATTAGAATAATCAACCACTTGCCTCTATGATTACTTGGTGGAATTGACCTTAATTATGATATAATAGGGTTTTAAAATCAATTCTTAAGCTTTTGTTCAATTTAAGAATTTTTGTACAAATAAAACACAATCAATTTTGCACCTCAACATGGCAAGGAAAAAAAATACGTCAAACATTATGGTTGAAGATGATTCACAAATAGTGATTGCCTCAAAAAATGACCTGATCCTAGTCCAATTGTGGTGAATAGAGCCTATAAACCAAAGCATTAGACATGATTTTTCATCATGTGATGGCTGACAAGTCGTGAAAATTCATAGATCAGGTAACAGTCTCGCTAATGATCTTGCAAAATGGATCGCATTGATTCAGTGGACCAATCGCATTCATGTTAATGTTTTAGAAATGCAAAATGTTTGAATTTTTCAGTAATCCCCCTAAATTCTTCTTCTTTTGTTTAATAAAATCTTGACTTACACAAAAGACAAAAAAAGAGTTTGCACCTCAACTTTTCTAATAATAGAACAAACACAAGCTAATAAACTCAAATTAAAACTGAACTCACATGAACCCGAGCAATGCAGCTCTAAAAGATTGTATAAAATCGATCAAAGAAATTTCAAACGGGCAAACAAGTAATGAAAAGAAAAAACACGAGTTCATAAATGCAAATATTAGTTTAGGTTGAGCTTTCTGTCATTTAGTTTCTTGGTTTAGTCTAATTAAGTATAACACTTGTTTCAAATGTTCAAATTTTGGAAAGTGAAGGTGTATGCCTGTATAAAGTTTTCATACTTGGGTATCACTAAAGCTAGAAAACCAAGCATGTTTCATTTTAAAAAAAAGAAGTGGTATCCTCACCCTCTTCTAGTAATCTCACCCCCCAATAATTAGTTTATATTATTTTATGTTTGATTTGATATTTAGTTCATTTGATTTGCGTGCGATTTGACATTAGATTTATATTCACATAATTGATTTTCTCACCCTCATCATGTTTAAAATGCAATTGTACCTTACTTGATATGCAAATGTGTGTATATCCCACATCATATTTTTTGTATTATAGGACTTAACAAATATTTTTGTTTTGTGACATGTCATTTAGTCATTTTTTTGTATTGTGGGGCTTAACAAATATATTTTTTTTTCCTTTTTCTTCCCTTTTTTTTTCGGCTTTTCATCGTGTTTGTATTGAACCTGTTTTTATTTCTCTAGATGGTATGCATATCTATGTGGGTGCTATATTCAACACTTCAAATTGCACTTTATCCAAAAATGTAGTGCTAGAGCACCACAATAGGTAATAACTTCTTACTACCACTAATCTACATAGTCTAAGTAGTTATTACCACTAATAACTAGTTATTTATGATAATAAGTAATTATTACTACTATTACCACTCCATACAATGAACAACTTGCAGCATACATTAAATGTACCCATCAATCTACTTTGTTATGATATAATAAGTTATTTTATTTAATTGTTGGGGGTGGAAAAACCAATTATGTGAATATGAATCTAATGTCAAATAGCACGTAAATCAAAAAAATTAAATATCAAATCAAACATAAAATAATATACAAAAATTTTAACCAATTATTGGGGGTGGGATTACTAGAAAGGGGGTGAGGATGCCACTTCTCTTTAAAAAAACTAATTTGGACAAGTACAATAAGGTAATTCTTGTTGTAATTCACTAGTAATATCACTTACTATAATGATATAGAAAGCAAATACTACTAATGCAATATGGAAATACAAAAAAGAAATAGGAGATATTTAGAGAGAATGCTTTTCTTTTTCACTTTGGTGTGTTTTTATTCATTCCATTACACATGTATTTATACTTGTAAACTTCACTTAAGTCTCACCTAATCAACCACCATATGAAATTATGGTTTAATACATGCTGCAAGATCTACAACATAATTAATAGAAATATGTAATATAGGGTATTTCACAACAATGCTATGGTAATAAGTTTTTACCATGTTTTTAACAATTCTAATACTAGATGGATGGTGTCATTGTCTTTTTGTCTTATTTTTAATAATTGATACTAAGATGAAAGAATTGTTGGATGAAAGTGGTTTGAGGAATAAAATTGGAAAATCATAGCCAACAAATTCCTGGACAAAGGTTTCTTTGTTTGCTTCTTCCCTATTGAATTTGATTGTGTACCTTGTTCTTCCTTCATTTCTTTCTCTCTTCAACTTGTTTATGGTATATGGTTTCTAGTGCATTATACTGCATTGCATTACAGTATATTAAAAACACATCACTATGCATTAATCAATATATAACTATTGTTTACTTAGGCAACCAATACTTGTTCTTAGTTTTTTGGGAGCAGTCCGCAAGATCACTATTCTTGAAAACATACAAGCAATACTTCAAGTACGAGCACTATTGGTTGATTATCATGAGTTGTTACAAATCACAACTATATAGTGCTAATAGCAAGTGATGAGAACCAAGGAAAGACAAGTCCAGGTTAGTTTAGTTTCCTATATTATTAATATTTACTTCCAATTAGTATTTGTTTAGTATTTATATTTTTATTGGTATTTGCTTTTAATTAGACTAGCTTAGGAGTTGTGTTTCTGTTAAGCTATAAATTAGTTTTCTATATAGTTTTGGTCTTCTAGTTTGAGTAGGTTCTTGGTTGTTTGCTTTGGCTATATAAGCCGGTAGAGTTGTACTTATTTGGAGCAATCAAATAAATTAAACAAAAATCGATACTTGGTCTCAAAATCGAGAGATTTCTCTCAATCCAACCTTCTTAATTCCTTTAAGATCAAGGTTTTCATCATTGGTGCTTTCATTGAGAGGCTCCTTTGAATGGCAACCGATGAGGAACGAATCGATTCATTGGAGACTAACCTATAGGCTTTACGTCTGGCAGTTCAAACCAATATTTGAGACAGTCTTCGAGACATTAAATAATAGTTAGCTCACTTGGAAGAGGTGATCACTACAAACTTGAAGGGACGACATCGACGTAGGAGTACCCATGGTAAAACCCCTCATCATTCCCATGCCAGTGATTCTCGATCATCATCGGATTTTCAAGATTACACTTCATCGAGAAAAGATGAGATAAGCACCGACGCTAAAATTGTCGATATACCCATCAAAAAAGAGGAAGACTTGAACATTAATTATATTGATATGGGAATAGATAAATTATCTGTCTCAATATTCGATGATTATCCAAAAGAAGGAGATATGTTGTTGCTAGATCCAGGAAGAAAGATTGGAAGAAAATAAGGAAGCAATCTTGGAGGAAAATAAGGAAGAAATATTGCAGGAAAGTTCATACATTATTCAACTAGCAAATCCCAACAAGAAAAAAATTTTGAACTATCCATTCGGCTGATTCAGTTTTCTCTGCTTTTTTTTGAAAGCCTTACTTTTTCAGTCCGAGGATGTTTGACTATTTGGATAAATGTGGCATAGTGGGGGTAGATGCAATTTATTGAGATAATACAACATGTTATACACCCTTCTATTTACTTTATAAGAGATGTGAAGGGTTAGACATTGAATGAACCTATCAAAAATGATGAGTGATCAAGCACAGATATCAGTTATAAGACACTCAATAATATATGGTTTTGAGTGTTGGGCTATCAAGAGACAATATATCCAAAAAAATACATATAACAAAAATGTGAATGTTTCTTTGGATATGTGGCCACATGAGAAAGATAGAATAAGAAATGAGTTCATTAAATCTAAGGTTAGAGAACCATTAATTGAAGATAAGTTAGAAGAAAAACATTTAAGATGGGATGGACATGTACAATATGGAGAAGTAGTGCGTCGGTAAGGAGAATCGAGAGAATTTGTATTGAAGAGAGTAGAAAGCATAAAAGATGACCTAGAAGACATATCATCACAAGATAAAGAATCAATGCATTAATTTTTTATTTCAAATTTCATTATTATTGGGTACTCCAAAGGTTTACCTAAACTAGCACTAATCTCCCATTTTCTTTTCGTATTTACTAACATTAAATAAGAGTGATGATGTGCAAAATCAAACCGAATCCTCGAGAACTCGATTTTGCAAGCATATCAGTTGATCCGACCAATGATCAAGAAGTTGATGTTCTGTATCTACACATGTAGAGAGCGTGAGCTTTGGGATCCCCGAGATGTATCTCAAGAGGACGATCCAATGCTCAAGTAAGCTCGTTAGGCAATAAGGCTATTGAGATTGCTCGTTGTTTGGAGTTCTCTCTTTACCTAGTAGTGAGTAGTGAAAATGTGAGAAAGATTTACCTAATTGGAGGTCTCTTTTTAAATGAATTTTGAATTATTGATTACCCTTGATTGCGGGCAAGATTTCTAAGGGTGAATCCCTTAAGAACTCTTGTAGATTTCCTTGTTTGGTCATGAGTGCTCCTCAGTACCTCTAAGGTGTTTTGATCACCTGGGGGTTCCTAAGGTTATAAATGTTAAGCCATACTGAGGAGTACAAGCCGAGATGACATATGGGTCGGCCAAGATGTTCCCCAACTCGATCTCCTCTTCTTCAATCTATACGGTGACACATGTGAACATCTCATTGGAGGGGTATTTTTGGTATTATCAAAAGAGTTATGAAGTATAATTATCAAAGTTGAACTCTTATCTCAAACCGACTCAAAAGTAACAAAATCTCGTTAAAAACTTGTTGTAAGGGCACTTGCAATGGTAAAGTGTTATTGGGCCAACAAAGATGTTGTCTTTTGCTAATGTGACTATATTGTGAAACGGGTTTTGCTTATGTGGCTGTATTGGGAGAAATGTTTTTCTTATGTGGATATATTGGTATTTTGTGTTTTGGTGTAGTTTTGTTGTGGATAATATGGAGTAATGGAATGTTGTTGGTCTCCATGTTAGGTGGGAAGAGAAAGTGTATATAAATTTATGTTTTGCTAATGTGACTGTATTGGAAGATGTGTTTTGCTGATGTGATTGTATTAGAATATGTGTTTGACTTGACTTTTTGTGTAATAGAGGTGGGACCTAAGATTAATTTTGTTGGGGACATTAGCACTTGCACCATTGCAAGTGTCCTTAATCATACTAAAGACCAATTTTATTTATATTTTAATAAAAATAAGTAGAATAAGTATTAGTATAGAGTGTACAATAATGTCAAAAATTACAATGAAATTTCAAATGGAAAACCCGACCATAGTACACTGAGGCAAGGGTATCTCTATCTCTTTACTCCCTTGCGCCCGTGGGTTAGATTCATATCCGAGCTCATATTAACAACCCATTAATGTGTTCTTTATTATTAGGTGATATTTATTTTCTGTCCTATTTAATATGGGACTTTAAGTCTCCTATTGAATTTGAGAGAACACATTTAAAAAATCTAATTATGATAATAAATCAAATAATTGACTACAATAAAAGAAAAAGGCCTTCACATTTCATTCCTATCATTGATGGTGACTTTTTTCTCACCTCATTAGCCCTCACCATCGTTGTTAGAATATAGTACACATATAGAAAAATGTGAATCTTTGTCTCAAAAGTTAAGGTGAGAACACTGTAGTTTAGAGGATATGATATTCTTTGTACATCACTGATGTTAGTCTCAATTTGTCTTTTGTGCATTGCTAATTTGGTAGAGAACAAGAAGTTGCATTCTTTAACTTAGACTGTATACTCTAAAGTAGAAGTTGAAAAAGGTTAGTTGGGTTAAAAAAAGTTTTACCAATAAAAAAGTATGGTGTTGTATTTAACATGTGGGTGTACTTTAACCAAAATACATTAAGAGTGTAGTAATAAATTTGGGGTAGTGTATTTATAAAAAACAAATACATTCTAAATTGGTGTTGTGATGTATTTAACAAAAATAACGACGTATTTAACCACCCGTTTACAAAATTATAGGTGAAGACTGAGTATCATTTTGGAAATGCAAAACATATCTTTTTTGTCCCTCAACTATAGGTGTGGTTTCATTTTCGTCCCTAGGCTTTTTTTTTATCTCACTCCAAACTATAGGAAAGTACCAGGGTTGTCCCTTGAATAATTTCAATGATGGGAAGATCACATGTGGCATCCTACATGGATAGATTCAAAACAAAAAAACATATGTGGTATCATATGTGGAATATCGTATTTGGAAATAAAATAAAAACAAAATACAAAACAACATAAAAACCCTAAACCTAACTCATCCCCTCCACTCTAAAATGATTAGAGTTTCCAAAATGATTTTCAGTTTTCGAAAACAATTAATGAGGTAAAAATTTATTTGGTTGTAGTTTTTATTAAACAATTTTAAAAAGAGTTTCTGATTTGTTGTTTTTAAAAACCAAAAAACGAAAACACCTTTTAGTCGTTTTCGCCTGTTTTTAAGTAAAACACGCGAAACTGTTTTCGAATATGACGAGAATAGTTTTCCGTAAGTGCACCTGTCGACATCGCTCATAACCCTAGCCGCAGCTCCTCTTCTCTTCTACCTCTCCCCTTGGAAGATCCAGGTATGCAATTTCTTGAACTCTCTCCAACTCGATTACCATTCGTCTGCGTCTCTGTGCCCATATCGAGATACTGTTGTGTACCCAACATCTGTAATACATAAACTCTGTACGCTGTGCTTCTCTGTGTTCATGGACTCTGGTTCGACTTCATGCTGGTTTGTAAATGATTTCATAACCTTTTACTTTAGCTGCTTCACACTTAGGTCACAAGGTGAAATTTAGTTTGATGCGCATCTCTCTAGGGGGTTGATTTCTGTTAAAGGCAGCAGGCTGGCTGTAAGCCGATTTGATCTTGCAGGTTTACATGGTACCTAATTTTTCTAATATCTTGAATGTAGTTTTCCGTCAACTACTAGCTTGCTATGAATGAGTATTGGTTTGGTACCTTGGTTCGTGTTAGCTTCTCCGTAGCCTTGACTTTTTGTAGGCAGTACATTGTTGCAGCTTTTCCAAGATGGTATACTTTGCTATGCAGTTTGACATTCTGTAAGAGTTTTGGGGGTATTTTATGTTTTTATCAACATTTTAATCATCTCATGAATGTTGAATGTTATTGCCAGCTTGCTAAGATATTGAGAATTGTGACTTAATGGTTTTCTGGTAGACCTTCATATTTGTTGCTTTCAATAGGTCTGGATTCTCATTTCACTTTTTGTATGTTCCTTGTTTCATTGTTTGTTTTACGTTGGCATACTAACTTGCCTACCTGGTCAAGTGCTCACTTTGCTCAATTGGTTGATTATTGCATGCTTCATGAGATGGGTTTTTGGTTTAGTTCTTGTGGTGTCTACTCTGGTTGCTTTGGTGATTTAGGGGGTCTGATTTTGCAGTTTGTTGAAGATGGTATACTTGTGTTTTGTTCTGCACTTATGGTATGCAGGTTCAAATGTTTTATTCTCGTCTCACATTTGATAGGTTGGTTTCCTTAATGATTCAGTGAGTAGAGAGCCTTTAGCTAAAACAAGTTGAGGATAGTTGGCGGTGTGTGTTTTCTGTTCTAATCTTATTTTTCAAGCTTTTTGTCGTAACTTGGAAATTGCTTCTGGTGTTTGTTTAATTGGGGCTTTATGGGTTGTGTTTGGTTGGTGGCTTATTTTTACTGGCTTCTTTAGCGCAAATTTCTTTGTAGCACAACAGTTTTGGCTAAATTTCATGGGATGTCCCCAAGGGAAGGATATCGCTATAGGTGCCAACTATTGTGCATGCATTTCTATTGTGCATGCAACTTTCGCTGTTTTTGGCAATATGTATTTAGTTATTTAATGATATTGAAGTGTTATTTACTTATATTGATAGCACCTACTTTATATGGATACCCCGCAAGAAATTGTTGACGAAAATTCTTTGTGGAGCCCTGTCACGGAGAAGTTATTTGTAGATATTATGGTTGAACAAGTAAGTCGGGGGAACATGAAGAGTGGGGTATTCCATAACAAGATTTGGAGCTCAATATTGGTGGAGATGAATACCAAGACTGCAAGGAATTATCAAATGAAACAAATTAAGGCTAAATTTCATCGGCTTAGGATGAAGCACCGTGCTTTTTCTGATCTACTCAACCATACTGGGTTTGGCTGGGATGCAGCTACTAATACTGTCACTGCTGATGAAGAAGTGTGGGAAAATTATTTGAAGGTAATAATAATTTCATGTTATCATATGTCTAATGTATGTTCAGTAACTTCACAAAAACATCATATTGCATTGTCAAAATTATGACATATGATTGTTCTGCTTTCAAAATGCAGAAAAATCCAATTGCTGGCCAATTCAAGAAAAAAAGGTGTGAAAATTATGTCAACCTTGGCATACTTTTTAACACAGGAACGGCCACTGGTGTTCTACATCATGCTTCGACCGTGAGTCCTCCGAACACTGATGATGAGAAGGAGTTGGATGCTCAATTTAGGCAAACAGGGGTGCACATTAATGTGGATGTTGAGGATGATGAAGACCACATCGATGCTGGAATATTGGAACCCAAGACTCGCAGTGGTAAAAGATTGGCCCCGTTGCCCACCAGAGGGTCGAAGAAGGAATCGAAGATGAGTGCCGTTAGTGAGGCACTCCACGCATTCGTCAATGTCCAAAATGCAAAGGCGGAGAGGTTGAAGACTTCTAGTTGTGATGCTACTAGTGCACATGTTGATGACTCCTTAGCTGTTTGTATGCGGATTCTCAATGGCATACAATTCCCAGTTGAGTACCGTGTGAAGGCCATGTCGATGTTTATTAGTCCAGAGTGGAGGAAGATGTTCATGGAGATGTCGGATGAGCTCAGGGAAGCTTGGCTTATGAGCCTGTAGCAAAGGGATGTTTGGATGTGCTATGGGGTCTGTTATGCTGTTGGTTCTCCAACTTTGATAAAGTTTGATGTTTGAATCATTTATCTTGACTGCCATGCCAATGTGTTTGGCTGCACTGTTATGCATTAGTTTAATATTCTATTTTATTGTATGTTTTATGAAGAATGGCTATGTATTTACTTTATATAAGAAGCATGCCATGTTATGTGGATTGGCACTATATGTATACAATAGCCTTGTTGATTGCGCATGGAAATTTGGTTGGTAGCTATGCTGGCGATTGGCTATTAGCTATTAGCTATGCAGTATTAGCACCTGCTTATACAGAAAGACAATAGAAAAAGGACTAACCAAGGTCAATAACTCTTGCAAATTTTAACACCAATGTGACTTCAAGCTCACTAAAAGTAGTCAGTCATGTTGTTGATTGCGCATGGAAATTTGGTTGGTAGTACGGGGTCCATCCGCAAGGAATGCTCACCTATTACCATGTGAATGAGGTATAAAATATCATTACAAATTTGACCCCTTAGCAACTGTAAGTAGTAAAAGAAACAAAAATATATATAGAATACATATAGTGAATGATGATAGCTAAGAAATGTTATAGTGGGACAATGAAATCCATGTGACTCATGCATTATTTTTGCATACATATAACTTCGGTCTGGAGCTTCAATAACAACCATTACACTTTGTGAAAGTTTTCCAACCAAATTCTTTTTCAATTTCATGGAGGACCACATGGACTCAAGTGACTCAGATGATGAAGAATTACTGCAGTTACTTGTATTGCTTGATCTTGCTGATGAAGAGGAGCAGCGTCTAAGTAGAAATCCGATGCGGACGTCATCGTTATCTGGCCGTGCGTATGTATTCGAACTGCTTAATGGATCATCAGTTGTTTGCTATCAACTTTTCCGCTTGGACAAGGTAAATTTCATACACTTATGTGAGGAACTAAGGTCACGTAATCTTTTGGATGATTCGAGGGACGTGTATCTAGAAGAAAAGGTGGCTATATTCCTGTACATAGTTGGACATAATATAAGGCATAGAGTTGCAGGTGATCGATTCCAACATTCTACGCAGACTATATCAACTCATTTTCGTAAAACTTTAAAGGCGATTTGTAGATACGGGAAGGAACTCATAAAACAAGGATCAACTGAATTGCCGGATAAATATAAACAAAACTCAAAATATTATCCATGGTTCGAGGTAAAAACAAAAAGTGTTATTTTTATCGTTCATTTATTATGTAGGATCCTTGGAATTTTGTTAACTTTGCACTTTTGTGTTTGTAGAATTGTATTGGGGCCATTGATGGCACTCATATAAGTGCATGGGCTCCCGCAGAAAAACTAACTGCTTGCAGAGGGAGAAAATCAGTGGTTACTTCGAACGTCATGTGTGTCTGCGACTTTAATATGATGTTTACCTTCGTATACGCGGGATGGGAAGGCACAGCAAATGACTCAAGGGTCTTTCTAGATGCAATAACGAGACCAGAAAATAATTTTCCACATCCAGTTGGAAGTATTCACATAACTTTTCATATAAATTCAGCTTTATTTTTTATATTTATGTCAAATAATGCAAACAATTTAAACCATGCAGACCAATATTATCTTGTTGATTCTGGATACCCTTGCACCGCTGGCTTCTTACCACCTTACAGAGGAGGTCGATATCATATACAAGAGTACCATGGTCGAGGTAGAGGACCACGGACACGCAATGAATTGTTCAACTATCGGCACTCATCAATGCGGATGGTGATTGAAAGATGTTTTGGAGTTTTAAAGGCTCGCTTCCCAATTTTGAAATTGATGCCCCCCTATCCGCCGACTCGACAAAGACTTATAGTAGTTGCTTGTTGTGCAATTCATAATTTCCTACGTATACAAACACAACAAGATCCACTTTTTCATACGTGGGAAAATATGGATCCTTCAGTTATCCAACCATCAACTTCAACAAGGGCAAGCTCAAGCAACAACAATAATAATATGTTCGATTTGACTGATCAAGGAGCTGCTGCCATGTCCGGATATCGTGACTATATGGCTAATTTAATGTGGTTCGATCATTGTAACACACCAAGTGTTTAATAATTCCTCATGTTGATGTTTTAATATATATTCAGGTTGTGTTTTAACAAATCATCTATCCAAATGAATTTTTTGTTTTCTGTTTTAGAAAACAATTTTGAAAAACCTACAACCAAATGAATTTCGGAACCGTTTTCTATTCCTTAAAACTCTTTTCAAAATCTCAACTCAAAATCATTTTTAAAAACTAGAAAATGAAATAGTTTCCAAACACACTCATATCTTTTTTGTCCCTCAACTATAGGTGTGGTTTCATTTTCGTCCCTAAGTTTTTTTTTATCTCACTCCAAACTATAGAAAAGTACCAGGGTTGTCCCTTGAATAATTTCAATGATGGGAAGATCACATGTGGCATCCTACATGGATAGATTCAAAACAAAAAAACATATGTGGTATCATATGTGGAATATCGTATTTGGAAATAAAATAAAAACAAAATACAAAACAACATAAAAACCCTAAACCTAACTCATCCCCTCCACTCTAACTCACAGCCTCGTACCCCAAAACATGTACAGTTTATTTGTTACAAAATCAATTTTGATATCGTTCCCCAAGTCTCCATTTTCACTTCTCGTTTGATGTCGCTTCAATATAAGTCGATTGTAGAATACAAGTTGAGAAAGTGAAGGAGTCTTATTGAAATTTTTGGTCTATTTCCGCGATTTACTTGCATTGATCTTCTTGTATTCAATCATACACCTTGTAATCAACAGATATAAGCATTGATGATTCTCGATGTTATGTAAAATTGAAATTTCTTGATAAAATCCCCCTATCTTTCGTTAAATTGGCTCAAACTGCCTAGTCCTTATGAGCTATTCGCTTCTTGTAGCCATGAACAACATAGAGACTAAACAATGTTGCCACGACATTCTCTATGGCCTCCGTTGCGTGCCTAAACAACAAAACTTTCGCAATCGAAGCAGAAAACCTTTCCTCATTAATGATTCGACTCTTGTGCCCTACAAGGATTTCATGAGCATTGCACCACTACAAAATCAAATTCCTTAGTGCCCAATTAGGGTTCTTGAGTTCAATTTAGGAATATGGACAGCACAAGTAATTTATATAATATTAGGGATGAAAAGTGTCAAACCTAAATAGTTTAGGGACATATTGTTGAACTTATTCATAGTTTGCCACATAGAATTTCTCCGATGTACCACGTAGATGCCACGCATGTATTTTCCAACCCCATTCTCATTTGAAGGACAAAAGAGATAATTTTTCATAGTTGGGACACAAAATTGAAACAGAAAAAGAACTTAGGGACGAAAATAAAACCACAAGTGCGTTTGGTAGACAATTTTGATAGTAGCATATATTGTAGCATATATCATATAGATAATAAATAGTGGCAATAAATGGTAGTAGATATGGTGATTGAAATGCTGATAGGTGTTTTGGTTGTATTTTTGTTGGTAGCATATATGATGTTAAAATTATTGTATAAATTACGTGCAGAGGTATTATGCATTTAAGTTGTACCATATTAAAATAAATAGTAAAATAAATAAAAAATAGTTTATAATAATAATTAAATAGTCAAATTAATTTAATAAAATAAAAATGAGATATTTTTCTCTCTCTAACTTTGACAGAAAGAAAAGAAAAATACTCAAACAAAACGTTATCGTTTTGTTCCTTCTCCCACATGCTTTCTACTTCTCTCATTCTCCCCAATTATGCATTTATCGAATAATCTACCAATGAAAACTCTCATCACTACAGTGAATTGACCAGCCTTTGTTGGATTGACCATTGTAGTCTCATCGGACTCAAATCTATCAAAACCCATAGGAACTCTCATCACCAAGAGAGCACTACCTCAGTGACAATAAGCAATGGGTCACAAATGAAAAGATCGAAAGCCATCGATAGTTGCTTATGTGACGCCAAGACGACCAGCTGGGTTGGGGAGAAGGCCACATTGACACCGATGAGGAGATCCAAAGCCGATGAGGAGATCCAAAGCCCGAGTTGCCGTTAGACGAAGGAGAAGCTTGCGTGTGTGAGGTTGACGATGAAAGCCAGATTTGGGGTATTTTAAGTAGTTCAATAAAGAGTGGAGGGTAGTTTAGGGAAGAAAACTCATTTGTTCCAAAATTGTCCAATATGAGACAATTTTGAAAATGACCATAAATTGTTACAAAAATGCCTCGGTTTTTAGGTCAAAAAATTGTTGTTTGGTGATCAATAAATATATGGTTGCTTGAAATTGTGCACCAAACTGGCTGCACGTCTATAGTTACCATTTTGGCTTCTGAAAATTTTGAGGGACGTTAATTACATTTGACTCGAAGAAAAAACCCTATTGAGTTTTCATAACCGAAAAAGCGAGGTCGACTCAATTCCATCGAAACCCTTAAACCACGCTTCTTCTCGAAGTTCCCGGCTTACGCCTCAAGAGGCTTCGTCAAGTATCCATTACTTGTTCATTGTATCTTTTCATCAAATTCAGTTCTAAAGGGTTTATTCTTCTGTGAGATAGCTTTGATACTTGATTTGTTTTGTTGCTCGAAATCGTAGAAATTTTGCTCCGCAAATGCTCTAAAACATAAATATTTTACCTTTATTACTGTCATGGTGGCTGCCGCCGTCAGTCTGCAAAACCCTTCTCCGTCTAGTTTTGAGCTACTATTGTCAATTTTTTTCCCTCCTTGTGGGAAATTGATATGGATATGCATGAAAGTTTTGATTTGATACACTACTCTATGAAAAATGTGAAACATCTTGACAAGTTTTATCAGGGAAATTTTATATAGCCTTATGGGGAATGTTTGATTTTGATTTGATTTACGACCCTGAAAAGTGTGAAAACATCTTGACATGATTGTAGCCGTTTGACTCTTCTGGTTTTTAGGGTTTTGAGATTAATCATTGCTTCAATAGCGGTTTCTCTGTTTTCTTGCTCTTATATTCTGCTGTTTATTTTAGGTTGTTAATTGGCACTATATGCCTTACTAATTCTCAGTAATTTAGTGCTTGTGGTATGATCACCTTATGATACGTACAAGAACTCAGAAGGAGGAAGTGAATAAAGAGAGATAGGAAGAAGAGGTTTCTTGGCTCAAAGTTGTCATCTCTATTCTTCATCAGCACGTAATATAGTAGTGCTTGCAGTTACAATGAGAATGTGATTAAACTCAACTGCCAACCCACTAACAGAGTGCAAGGCGTGAGCCAATTGAAACAAAAGCAATTGAATGAAATAGAACTGACCACTAATTAATAACATAACAAATAATGGCTTAATAAACTAACAATGTAACTCTAGCAACTGTCACGGCATGTCACATATCACCTTACTTCTATGTGAACAAGAATCTATTTGTTTTGTTTTCCGGTAACAGTACTTCTAATAGCTAACTTTCTAATTTTAGTGATGAACTCCGAATGACTGCTTTTGCAGCTTTATTTTCCTGGTGCTTCCATCAATGCACCAGCTTTTGCAACTGTAGTACAACTATAGCGTCATTTTATGATCTGTACACAAGCAGCGAAAAGGATTTTATTGTAAGAAAAGGGATGAGAATGACCTTGAACCAATTGTGTATGCAGCGTTCAAGTCAATTTTACCGTTATTTTTCTTATTCCAATAAATCTGTACCTATGTAGTGTAGATATTAATAGGTTGCCCGCAGGCATGAAGTGTACTGGAATCATCTTGACAAGGATGTTCCCTACTAATTGGCTTCATGGTTCTGCGATGAAAGGTTCCTCAATTAAGGCTGGAATCTTAATTAGTTGCAGTGTCTTCATTAGGTGATACCTCACCTATCCATGAAAGAAAAAGAAATGATCCTCAAAAGTTCTCATAATATTTTTGAACTTTATGAAAATTATATTTATAGCCTTTCTATAATGGTCGGGGCCTCTCTCCCTCTCCACGAATGGATTTGACACTTTTCTCGACTTACATAATTGAACAGATGAATTTTAACATGGGAGCTACTGCAATGGACAATGCTGCTGGAGGGGAGATGGCAACATGTGGGGGAGATGTAATTATAGAACCTCACGAGGGCATGGAGTTTGAATCTGAAGATGCTGCTAAGATATTCTATGATGAATATGCACGACTTGTAGGTTTCGTCATGCGTGTGATGTCTTGTTGTCGTTCTGAAAAAGGGTAATAACGAAATTTGTAAAGGACCATAATCATCCTCTTGTAGTAGCTCAACGTGAAGCTCGTCAAACCATGGATGAGAAGGATAAGAAAATTCAGGAGTTAACCGCGGAGCTAAGGAATAAGAAGCGATTATGTACAGCATATCAAGAACAGCTAACTGCATTTATGAGAGTGGTTGAAGAGCATAGCGAGCAGTTATCCAAGAAATTTGAAAATGTAGTCAACAATCTTAAGGAATTTGAGCCTATAGACCAGTTGCTTTTGCACCGTAGTTAGTCTCAGCACTGGCAATGAACAAATCAGTGTCATTCCTTCAATTGGTGAGTTGACAAAAATAATTTATACTATATTGGTTTATATAATGTGTCATTTAGCAAAGGCTTAGGGTTTTCGTTGGTTATCCCTGTATAATAAATTATAATTATAGTGTTCAATGCCATTGACACCTTTATAATCCGACATTTAGCAAAGCTTTAGGATAATATCATTGATGGGTAGTATTATCAGGAGCATTTTGTAAAGAATAATACCTTGTACTTGCAATTTACTTCTCTTGGTAACACATTTTCTTATTTGGTCCGTATCATTATGAGATGAAACGAGGAAGTTCCCATGTCACCTTCAGAGGTATGAAGAAACTGATCCATAATATTTGCGAGTCGTGTGTAGAGTATCTGAGTATGGTTATGGATGGTTCTTAGAGGAACTCAGAGTAAAGTTTTATTTTCCTGTGGATCAAAAGTAGTAAACTTTTAATTAAGAATTGTAAGCAACTTTTAGTTAAGAATTGTAAGAAGCTCTTTTGGCGATGTCAATTGTTTTTTGACTAATGTTTTTGTAACTTCGATTGCTATTATAAATGGCATCTTCTAATCTACATTATCTCATGGAAAGCAGGGGTGGCTCCTTTTTGATGGTGTGGCATCTTAACTTGTCACAAATGCAAGTAATTTGGTGAATATACCCGAATTCATATATTTTATACGAGAATTTTAAATGTAAATATGAGCAAATGTAAGTTAAGAGGTTCCACGAGGTGTGTTCCTCGTGAAAGATGCTCCGATGCTTAACTCAGAACGTAAGGCAACAAACGATTGAGAACTTTGTAAGTCGGAGAGCTCTCAAGTAAGAAAAGAGTACGGTTAATCATGTGTAGATTATACATGGTTGAATATGCCTTTTATAGTAGTTAAATAAGTGGTGATCTTTTATTTTGAGGAAGTTCTACCTTGGCTATGAAACAAACTATCTTGGTCTTCGAATCGGAGAAGGGTTCATCTTGGAGTCATATCCCGTTTTCAATTCTGAATGTTCCATGAGCTTAATCCGAGAAAGCGGTGCAGGGGTTCCGAGACATGGGACCGGAGATACATGAAGGATGTTGATGTATGGATAAGGATTAACCTTACTCTATCTAGGATCAAACGCTGTGACTGTCACTTGGTTCACGGTACATGATTCATGTTGCTTAATTGAAAATGAACTGGATTCAATATAATCCGTTCCAAGACAGAACCCGGGCTTTTTAGGCTGTGGCATAGTTGCAGTTTCACTGCTCAACATCAAGACCACAGATGACATGGTTGGCCTGTCTTCAGTTCGTTCTTGCACACATAACAGAGCAACCTGTATGCACCTTAGAACTTCATTCAGGGAATACGATTCACCCACTGATTGATCTATCAGTTCCGGTCCCGTCCCTTCTCTCCATAGTCTCCACGCCTGCAATGCGTCACATTTTAGGTTTACTGAAAAAAGAATGATCAATTGAAGATTGTTTAGTTGTTCACTTGTACTTACATGTCCAAGAAGATTTAGTTCACCGTTTGAATGATAAAACCCCGTGTTTTTCTTGCCACTTACGATCTCCAAAACGAGAACACCAAAGCTGAAAACATCAGATTTCACAGAGAAGAGACCGTTCATTGCATACTCAGGAGACATATATCCACTGCATGTCACCAACAACAACAACAACAAAAAACAAAAGGCAAAGCTTAGTGAAGTGTCGTGGATCTCAACCCCAATGCAAAACTGGTTTATGATACTTACTATGTGCCAATGACTCGCCTGGTTTTTGCTTCCATTTGATCTCCACCGAAAATTCTTGCCAAGCCAAAATCTGATATTTTGGGGTTCATATCTCCGTCAAGTAGAACATTGCTTGTTTTGAGATCCCTGTGGATGATTCTGAATCTGGAATCCTGGTGAAGATATAGAAGTCCTCGAGCAATCCCACATATGATGTTGAACCGCCTTGGCCAATTCAATAAGGCACTCCTCGATTGACCTGGAACAGCATTTCAAATGAATGAATGCCAAGAAAACTCTACTGGAGTATAAAACACCAAAGAAAACCAAGACGGACTAACTGAATATAATAGCATCAAGGCTTCTGTGCTCCATGTACTCGTAAATCAAAATATTTTCATCCATCTCAATGCAGCAACCAAGCAAGCGAACCAGATTTCTATGTTGAAGCCTGGCTATTAACCTGACCTCATTCATGAATTCTTCCGTTCCTTGTCCAGAAATCTTTGACAGCCTCTTCACCGCTATATCTTGACCTTCTATCAACCTACCCTGGCATTGTGACATTAATGTTTTATATTAGAGCTTAAATGCATTTGGATTTTGAGTGAAAACGATGAATATTCACCTTGTAAACACTACCAAATCCACCTTGTCCCAGTTTATTTTCATCAGCAAAGTTATTAGTAGCCGTTGCTATGGTACCAAAATCAAATGAGGGCAGTTCCAAATAATCAACATTATTCTCACTCAAGATTACTACTTCACTTAATTGCACATCTCGGCTTCTTTCACCTGATTCATACACAGGAACACAAGACAATAACTCTCTGCACCAATCCATGAATCATTGAGATATCCAATTCTGATAATGGATATAATATCATGTTTATGTTACCTTTTTTATCAGTTTCTCCCTTGCATATACTTGGCAATGCCTTCCTCTTCCATGCAAAATACCCAATCAGCACTACTACTAAAATTCCACTACCAACTACAACACCAACACCAATTACCAGAAGATGTATGTTCCCTCCATCATCTGAAATGCACAGATTCAACTCAGTTCCACAATTATAAAAACAGCAAGTATAACTCTACATTTATTTACTGACCAACACAGAAATTATTCTAATAGAATTTATAAAACACAGCTCTATAACAGTGGAAGCAACCAAAGTAGATTTTATTATCACCATAATTGATCTAAAAGGTAGAGACAGAGAAAGAATGCACCTAGATCAGAAGATGCCAATCTAACATAGAGATCTTGACCATCTTTTCTTTGTCTCATGTCCAAGAGCTCACTTGTCCAAATAACACAACCTGTGCCTCCATTGGTGATATTAGAATTAGCATAAGCTGTACAAGAACAATTCTTGGAACACAAACCTTCACATTGCTTAAGATTCATATTTGCATCCACAAATGAAGTAATACTCTCCGGCAACTTCATGTTCTTCATACGCAAGAACTTATCTTTAACACACTCCAACTGTGTTTTCCTCACACACCCACCAGACGCATCTCTCAAATTCCACACTGTTGGGTTCTTAGGCTCGAACCCTCTTGTACACTTACAGACTGGAGAAGAATTTGAATCACAAATGCCATATGGACCACACTCATTGTAATTGTCGCATTGATCATTGGGTGCGTACCAGAATTTTGACCATTCTTTCTTGCTTTCAATCCATGTCAATCTTTGTATTTCCCCATATGGAGTACTGACTAACCTTGAAAACAAACTCTTCTTTGTTATTTCATAAGTGTAGTATACCTCATCTTGATTAGTGACGAAAGTGAAGTGTATGTAAGGAAGAGGATTCTTTTCTGGTCCACTAGTGAATCTCAAACCATTCCATGGCCCGCTTCGAAATATTCGAACCTCTCTATTGTAAAAAAAAGCGTCTGGGAATCCATGATAATTTATCTTGTAAGAGAAATCACCAGAGGCAGGATCATCACTGCTTCTCCATGAACTTAAGTACCTGTTCAAACCGGTATTAAGATCCCAACCTAGCTTCATTGATGGTAACAGAGTATCAGTTGGGTAATCAAAGCTCTGCCATAAATACCCATCTGCATCGTTGTTGTTTGCTTCTCTTATAACGAGATTTGCTGTATCTAACAACTGTAAAACTGGATTATCAGCCTTGATTTTGGTTTTATTTGACGACCAAACGAGATTCTCTGCTTCATCAACAAGGAGGAGCCCTTGGTGGTTGATCTTGAGAATTGCAGAAGGGTTAGTGAGCGGGTTCTCTCTGTTAGCAACCCAAACTACTGTCTTGACTTGAATGGTTTTATACCAAATACCTAAGTACAATTTCCTTGAATTGCCTGGTGTGAAGAATCCGAAAACAAAAACCCCACTTGCAGAGACAAGAGTTTGGTTATTTGTGAGTGACTGGGTTGCCGTTAAGGTGTCTGTTGAAATGACTATGTAGGGGATGAGGGTGAAGAAAGTGATGAACAGCTTTATTTCGGCTATCATTCTTCAATAAGGGGATTTTCCTCTCTCAAGAGATCCGGGTTTTCTAGTTAAGATGCTTTGGTCTCTTTCATGTTGAAGACAAGGTATGGTTTGATAGGAAGAGGAGAAAAGTCATGTACAAATTTGAACAAGCCGCTAAAAAGTCACCTCATCATCCACCCACCCACCTCTTTAATATTTCTCTATTTTAATATTTATTTTTAAACAAGTGGGACCCATACAATATTTTCTCTCTCTATTTTTGCATTAAAAACTGTCCATATGACATTTTCTTTCGGTTTTACAATCTTGTCATTTTTAACCAAATTGCCCCTCCAATTATTTTCAATTACCATATCGTCTATTACTCTTTTTAACTTTTTTTTGCTAAAATGATAAATGCTATTAATATTTGTAGATAAAAAAAAAAGTTTAAATTGCTATGCATCAATTAAGGGAGAGGGTTCAATTATTCAGTTATTCTTCACTCTACATAAAGACTCCAATGCCTTAATTGACTTAAATCACGGTGTTATAATTTATATAATTTGTTTGAGTATTAAAATGTTATTGGTCTGTATTTTAGTTGACTATTTGACAAAGAGAGACATCATATAAGTGAAACCCCAATTTTATTTTATTTTTCTTTTATGATAATTAACAAATTATTTTATTTATTTTGTATCTATCGAGGGCTTAGTTTGGTAAAACTTTTTGAAAGTAGCAGATATATTAACAGAAATGGTGATAACAGAAATGCTGGACAATTTTAGTAGCAGATATGCTGCATGAATGTTGGATAGGTGTTTGATTGTACTTTTGCTGGTAACAATTATTCTGTGTAGCATATTGCGACAAATTACTCCCAGGGCTATTAAACATTTTAGCTGTAACAAGACATATAAATGTATATAAACATAAAAGTTAAAATTTATAAAATATATAAAATAAAAATAAGTAATTTACAACCCATAATTAAATAATAATATCGGTGACTACTATTAATTAATTAATTAATTATATAAAGTGAGAATGTGAGGTAGTCTGGTTGGTCAAGTTGTCTATCCAGGATCTTGAGGTTCAGGGTTCCATTCTCACCAGGGGGTTTAGGATTTGGATAGTTTTTCATCCATTGTGGTGGCTTTCATGCCCCTTGGGCATGACTTAGCTTGTGTGTGGTCTGTGGGCCTTTCAAAAAAAAATTATATAAAGTGTAAAAATTGTGATATTTAATTATATGAGGGTAAAACTGAAATAAAGGTAATTGAATAGGGATAAAATAGGAAAAAGCTGATGAAAAGCCAGTGAAATTGTTAAAATTTGTTGCATTTTAGAAGTAGTAGAAATGCACTATAAAAATGTATTGGAATATGTGCACAGAAATGATTGTTTGGATGATTTGCAGCATTTATACTAGCAAATAGTATAAATTTTGCCATAAAATGAGCTCCAAACGTGCCCAACTATAAGAGTGAAAAACATCTTACCAGTCTTTTATTCTAACACCTGTCAATCAATGTCTTGACTCTTTTGAGCAATTAAAAGTCATAATGACTTGTCACTTGTCACTTGTCCATTGTCAATGTTGAAGGGGGTTTATATAACAAAAATGAAGGGTGTCAATAGTAACGCCGTTCCATAAGTTTATGGATGTCAGAATCAAATGTAGAAATATGAATTGGGAAAATGCTTACATTATTATTGAATATCAAAGCATGGCATAAATAGTCTTTACCGATAGAAAACAAAATAGAGAAAATACAGCCCATGTTTAACTAACAACCTTGACATTGTAAACTCTAGGACTAAGTCAAGGAACGTTATCCCTAATAAATGGTATTTATTAAATAGACTCCAACCCTAATATTAACTCCTAACATCCTCCCTTAAACTAATTCCTGTTGTGAATCAGTTTACTAACTCAAACAGACACCAAGCAAACTTCGTAGCTTCAGAAAGGCATCGAGCTTCAAAGGCTTCATCATTATATCTGCGAGTTGCTCTTCACTTCGCCAATGCACCAAACTGAAAATATCATCTCTAGTAAGCTCATAAAGAAAGTGAAAATGAACGTCGTCAATATGTTTGCTACGCCCATGTAAAAATGGATTCTTTGAGAGCTTGATGGTAGAGCTATTATCACAGAACACAATAGTGGATCCATGTTGAGCTTCGCCTAACTCTCCCAACAACCTTTTTAGCTATACAGCTTGACATGAGTAAGATGCTGCCGCAATAAACTCCACTTCTGTTGTTGGACAAGGTGACGACTGATTGCTTCTTTGAAGACCAGGAAATTGCTCCTGAACTAAGCATGAACACGTACCTAGAAGTGTTCTTCCTATCCTCCACATCACCTGCATAATCACTATCAGTATAGCCAACAAGCTTCAGTTCTTCTCCATTCTTGTAGAACATCCCAAAACCTAGAGTGCCCTTCAAGTACCCTCAATACCCTCTTGGTTCCACTAGATGAAGCTGCATAGGACTCTCCATAAATATGCTAATAAGGCTGACAGTATACACCATGTCCAGCCTTATTGTTGTTAAGTACATTAAACTGTCAACAATTTGCTTATACATGGTACCATCTATCTTCACTCCATTTTCATCTCTTACCATCTTAAACCCTGGAACAACAGGATTATGCACAGGTTTACATTCCTCCATTCCAAACCGCTCTAGCACCTCCCGTGTATACTTCCTTTGACTCAGAAAAATTCCATCACTCCTTTGTTGCACTTCTATACTAAGAAAGTACCTCATTCTTCCAAGATCAGTTATATCAAATTCAGTCATCATAGACTGTTTGAATTTGCTAAACATGGATTCATCACTACCTGTAAATATTAAATCATCAACGTAAAGACAAACAATGAGAATACCTTCTTCAGCCTTCTTGAAGCACATAGTATGTTCGTATGGACATTTCCTGAAACTCTCATTCATGAAATAAGACTCTATCTGACTATACCAAGCACGAGGAGCTTGCTTTAGTCCGTATAAGGCCTTTTTCAACTTATAGACTTTGTGTTCTTCACCTTTTACAACATAACCTGGAGGTTGCTCAACAAAGACATCCTCATTCAACTCTCAGTGAAGAAAAGCCGGCCTGACATCAAGCTGGTGAATTTGCCACTATTTTTGAGCTGCAAGAGAGACTACCAAACGTGTATCCATGCGAGCAAGCTACCGGTGCAAAAACTTCTGAGTAGTCAATACCATGTTGTTGTGAATAACCCTTTGCCACCAATCTCGCCTTATACTTGTCCACTTTTCCATTTTCATTCAGTTTGGTCTTGTAGCCATTTAACTCCTATGTTCTTTCCTCCATTAGGCAACTCCATTAATTCCCAAGTAGAGTTCTTCTCGATTGCTTCTATTTCAGCATCCATGGTTGCCCTCCATTTTTCACATTTTACAGCACTTGCAAATAAGACAGGATCTCCTTGTACAAACATGACCAAATTTTTCCAGATTTTCTTCCTCTGAAAGACCCTCTCCACTCTCATAATCCCTCTTCCACATAGGCAGTCTTCTAGTACGTCCCTCTTGTGAGCTATCACCATATGCTTTAGTAGTAACCCTGGAGCCTTTTGAAGCACTTTCCTCCCCTTCATCCAATAAATGATCATCTTGTGCATCGCCTACTTTTTCATGTGCATCTTCATGAATAACAGCCTCAGCCTCCTCTTCAATAATACCTCCCCAAACCAGAACAGTAGATATGTCCTTTTTATATTCTTCACCCCAATCCCAGGCTTCATCTTTTTGAAATACAACATCCCGACTAATGATAAGCTTCTTTGAAATTGGCTCATACAACCTGTATACCTTAGAATTCTCACTTACCCTGAGAAATATGCACTTCATAGATTTATCATCTAGCTTGCTTCGCTTCTAATATGGAACATGTGCAAAAGAAATGCATTCAAATATCCAAAAGTGATCAACAGAAGGTTTATTGCCACTCCAAGCTTCTTCAGGATTCATATTTCGAACCGTCAAAGTTGGACAGCAATTGAGAACATGAATAGTCCAGTTGACAGCTTCAGGCTAGAAACTTTTTGGTATTTTCTTCCCTGATAGCATACACTGAACTACATTCATAATGGTCTGATTTTGCATCTGGCAATCATCGAACGAATTTCCAAAAATAGAAAAATCATCCATAAATACCTCAATAAACCTTTCAAGCATGTCAGAGAAGATTGACATCATGCATCTTTGGAAAGTAGCTAGGGTGTTACATAAGCCAAAAGGCATCCTTCGATAGGCAAAGGTACCAAATGGACATGTAAATGTCGTCATCTCCTGATCCTCTGGTGTGATTGGTATTTGAATATATCTTGGAAAACCATCAAGAAAGCAATAGTAAGAATAACCAGTTAAGCATTCAAGCATTTGATCAATAAAAGGTAAAGGAAAGTGATCTTTTCTAGTGGCAGCGTTAAGCTTTCTATAATCAATGCACACACGCCATCTGGTGGTCATTCTTGTCGGCACAAGCTCGTTATCTTCATTCTTGACTACCGTAATTCCAGACTTCTTGAGAACTACTTGAACTAGTCTTACCCACTTGCTATCGGAGATAGGGTAGATAATACCAACATCAAGTAATTTCAATACTTTTGCACGCGCCATTTCCTTTATGTGTGGATTCAATCTTCTTTGTACCTCACGTGTGGGCTTGGAATTCTCCTCCATTATATTCTATGCATGCACATGGTTGGGCTAATTCCCTTGATATCTGCAATGGTCCACCCAATGGCCACTTTGTGCTCTCTCAACACTCTTAGTAGTGTTTCTTCCTCTAATGGTGAAAGGTCTGAAGCTATAATTACCGGGAGGGTATCATTCTCACCAATGTAGGCATATTTAAGGTTGGATCGTAAAGTTTTCAGCTCAAGTGTAGGAGGAGAGACAATAGAAGGGACCAACTTGGAGTGAGAAAGTTCAACATGTTCAATAGGAGTGTTAGGGTGGCACGGGTGTAAGTGATTTTCAGGCAGTTGTGACTTCCATGATTTCTTCATCATTCTGCATGTCTTCTTTTCTCAAAGTTAAGGCTACCCCTAATGCTCTTGAGCTTTTTCCTGCAAGAAACTAGAAAAAACAAGGGAATCCAAAGAACTCAAGGGATGAGATAAGGATTCAAACACTTTGAATTGCACGGTTTGATCTAGGACTGTCATGGTGAAAACTCCATGCTTCACATCTATTAAAGTATTTTTGGTGGCCTTGACTGGACATCCAAGTAAGATAGAAAGTTCATGATCATGCATTGGAGTATCATCCATATCGAGCACTACAAAATCAGCAGAGGCACAATTAGTCTATCAACTTGAACTAGAATATCCTCTACTATACCTTTTAGATATTTGACAGATCGATCCACAAGTTGTAGAGACATTGTCGTTGGCTTCACCTCCCTCAAACCTAATTGAAGGTATACAGAGTATGGCATCAAATTTATACTCGCTCCCAAATCTAGCATTGCCTTTTCCATCTTCTTGTCTCCTACTGTTATGTTGATAGAAAAACTTCCAAGATCCTTAAGTTTGGGAGGTAGCTTCCTTTGAAGTACAACACTCACATTCTCCGAGACCATTACCTTTTCATGTGGCCCATAATTGCGTTTGAGTGTGTTCAACTCCTTGAAGAATTTTGCGTATACCGGCATATTCCTGATCATATCAAGCAAAGGTAAGTTAATATTGACTTTAGATAATGTATCATAAATTTCAAAAAAACTTTTCCAATTTGCTTTGCTTTAAACAGCCCGAAAAAGCAATATGAGGGATGTAAGGATTTGGAGATTTGTGAAGCGAAGATGACTCATAATTGGGCTATTTTCTGAGGACTGAACAGATTCAGGCTTCTGAATCTTCTCGGAATGGCTGTTGGCTGTGATATGTTGAGGCTCAACTAGCTCTTGTCTTTGATCTGCATTCAAAGTAGAATTATCAGTAACTTCATAATTGGTTATCAATGACCTTACCACTTCGAAGTATTGTGATTGCTTTAGCTTGCTCCGGTTGGCTTGGAAGTTTTCCAGGCTCTTTGAATTTAATAGCATCCGTAAGTTGACCAACTTGGACCTCAAGTTTGATTTAGCTTTGCTTCTTGGGTAGCAATCATTGCATCATGCCTATCCATCCTTGCCCTACTTTCTTGCACAAACAACTTAATCGATTCTTCCAAAGAAGACTTTGGTTGAACATAAGGGTTAAGTTGATTATGAGTATTACTCCAAGAAAGATTAGGATGATTCTTCCAGCCTTCGTTGTAAGTATTGGAATAAGGATTTTTTTTTAGATCTTGGATTGTAAGCATTCATCATGTTTGCTTGTTGAACAAAATCAGGGTACTCATGGCTAGAAGGACACGCATGAGTGGAATGACCAACAACATTGCATAAAGCACATACCTCGACTTGAGTCACAGAATTGGCATGGGTGCCTAACATGGCATCGATCTTCTTATTTAGTTCTCCAATTTGACTTGCCATATTATCACTGTAGGTGAGTTCATACACACTAGATTTCTTGCTTTGAGCATCTCTTTGTTGTGAATTGGATCCATGCATCTCATAAATGTCATAAGCTTCTTGAGGAGCCTTTTTGAACATTGCACCACCTGCAGCATTATCAGCAATAGATTGACATGTTTGGGTTAGGCCATCATAAACAAATTGCATTTGTAACTCCAAAGTATAACATGATGCGGGCATTGAAGTAAAAGCAATTTATAACGTTCCAACGCCTCATGAAATGGTTCACCATCAACTTGTGTGAATGTGGAGATTTGACGTTTGAATGCAGCAGTTTTCTGATGTGAGCAAAACTTCCCTACAAATTTGTTGTAAATGGCATCCCATGAAGTGAGTGATCTTGGTGTTAGAGACATCAGCCAAAACTTAGCTTGATCCTTCAGGGTGTATGGAAAGCATCTTATCTTTAGTTGTTCCTCAGTCACACCCTGCAAAGGAATAGTACTAACAGTAGCATAAAATTCTTTCATGAAAGTCAAAGGATCCTCATTAGGTAAACCATAGAAACTTGGAAGTATATTAAAGTGTAGAGATTTCAACTCATAATTTCTAGCTGCAGTTGGAAGCAATATGCATGATGGTGAAGTAGGAATAGTCGGCCGAGTGAATTCCTCCAAACAGCGTGTATTATCATTGTTGTCCTCCATTGGTTCGATTGTTTCCTCTTCCTCAGATTTGATGTCAACCTCGTCTACTTTTGGTTGATTTCTAGTCATTAGAACTCCTTCAATATTATCGTTCAATGGAAGCACGTCTCCTTCTTGTGATCAGCCTCCTCGCATCAAAAGCTGAAAATTTTGCAAATCTGTCAACTCAGAACACTGTCTACTCTTTTGATGATAACTTTCTGCTTATAACTCGGAATCCTGATCTGTTTCTTGGGCCGGAGACTAGACTTCTTCAGCTTTCCGTTGATATATTATAAGCCCAGTAAACCTTGCTGAAAACAGTCCAGAATAGTCGGTAAAGGCCGCCACCGAATCTGCCCAGTAAACAAAAAAAAACCAGTTTATGAGAAAAATTTTCGAGACCTCAATTTGTTGCAATTCTTCAACACAATCCCAGCAACGACACCAAAAACTTGTTGCAATTTTCATTAACTCGCAAGCGCACGAATACAATTATAGCATAGGTATGCAAGAGCGAGGTTGATCCCACGGAGATTTGTCAAGTAATTCCAACTACTACTCAATTAGAATGTCTAGAGATAACCAAAAAATAAAACAAAATTATTTCTGAATATTAAAGAGAAGTTGTGTGGATTTGAAAATCAAGAAAGTGCAAGAATATTAACAAGAAAGAGTTAGGGTGTTTTAAATCAAGAGAATGCAAACTAGGACTTCGATTTCACCATAACAATCTTATTCTATGCCTTATTTGGTTAAGATTCAATTCTCGTTTCTAAGGTTCGTTCTTATCTAAAATATGAAACGCCATTGATTGTGGTCAAGATCAACTATTCTTAAATTGTTATCTAGCCATTGATTGTGGTCAAGATTACAAATAAAAATGCATTAAGTGCAAGAAGAACAACAAGAACCAAGAGTGTCCACGCATGGATCGTGCTTCAACAACATCTAATTCATTCACAAGAGCTATATCAAGTTTACCCATTGATTGTGGTGTAATCTTGTCTCAAACATGTATCTCAATAATGGTGATCAGTCATTAAATCAACACATGATATATGAAGCACAATGAATAAAACTAGAAACTTGAATTGGTAATGAATTAATTAAGATATAGAATAGTCATGCTACGCTACATCGAATCCCTAGTAAAAGAGTTTAGCCACACATAATATATAGAAACATCAACAATTCAAGAAAGAACAACATCAAGAACTTAAGAAAAAGAACACCCTTTACAAAGTAATCTTGGTGAAGAGGATTCCCCTTTTAAGAACCTTGTTGCTTTCTTCTCTCCTAGTGATGTTGCTCTCCAATCTCCTGACCTTATGTGATTTTTGAGTCTCTCCCTTAGGTTTGTCATGTGTCTCTTGCTGTGTATGATGCTAGCCCCTTTTATATCGTCCTTGGTTAGGTTAAAGTCATCTGTATGAAAGGAAACAATATAATCCTAGTAGAATTAGAATCCTTTAGTTTCCTCTTGCGTAAAGATTTCCTCCAGCTGAAATATGGAATCATAATAGTCAAAAATTCATTCAATTCATAAATTGATGCTCTATTAGTTTCCTTCAAAGGCTGGAACTATCCTTGAGCTTTCAAGAAGTCTCAAACCAATATTGCTAAGTATGAGTCCAGATTCCTGATTTTCTGGCTTGTGTAGTCCGTATTCAAGCTATCATAACTTTGTCCACGAAACTCAGAATCACAAACGGTAAAATTTTCAGCAACTAGACTTCCATATCTTTCCACCGGTATATGGCACAAAACCCAGATCTATAGAGTTAATCCCACATTAGGACTCTAACTAAAGTGACCCACATATTTTGATAATTGTTTGAGATAATAATGATTTGATTTAAATCAAATTAAAGATAATGGTTGGTTATTTGGTAACTGCTCAACCAACTAAAGATCACGTACGTTTATTCCTTGATGGTAGGAACAAACTCAAGAGAACCGTGTGTGAGTGGGTCTTGGCCTATCTCTATTTAAAGAGGCTTGTGATTCTCCATCAGTCACACTTTTTGCTTTGAGCGTACCGAGAGAGTAGGCTAAAAATCCACCACCAAATATACTAACGTTTGTGTTTGCAGATTGTTTGAGGCTCTCTCACTCAATTCTTCAAGGCTTTCTTTTTGTCAATTCAATTGCTTAAACTATCAATGGTTGGAGGTATGTCGATCACTCTAGTTTTCGCTGCATATTTGTTTTCAAGATCTTCTCAAAGAATTTATCATGGCCTTCTCAAGTGGGCTGGAATGAACAGTGGTAGATTTTGCTGAAATTACCAAGACTCGCATATACATGTCCAAGAACATTGTCAAAATTGTCATTTACATAATTCATCGTCTAAGATTCGATTAACTGAAATGCAAACAAAAATAACGTAAAACACACAAGTTTAACTTGAAAACAAAGCAATAAGTTAAGAAAGAGAGGTATAAAATCAATATCATTTTACAGTCATCAGTTTCCCTCATAACTCATCCTTTGTTTTCTTTGATCTTTTTTGTGTGAGAGTTGTGGATCTTGTTGAACAGTGGAGGTTGGTGCATACTGTGCGCCACCACCACCCTCAGTTTCTGTAATCGACGACGATAGGCTCCGCCAACTTTGCAAACGGTCACTTCCCATTGAGCCTCTCTCGTAGCGTTTCCTTCTCTCTGTTTATTTTCTCTCCATCATGCGTTCAAGGGTTTCGCAGAGGTTTCGATTCGATCTTGCATCACCTACCACACACGAGAGGTATGGTGTTTGCGATTTCCCTTTAACCTGTTTCAAATTTCTTCATCGATTTATATTTTTCCCTTTATGTGACTTGTTCGATTTTCTTGTTAGGTTTTGGTTTCACCTTCTGCTACACTTGAGAGGTTGCATCTGGAGTCCTCGTTCGACCCAAGGAGACCACAGATCGGCCAGCAGATTTGTTGGTACGAACCCATATGCGTTTCTCTCTCTCTCTCTAACGTGAATTGGTTATCCAAGTTAGTCATATTACTTCGGTGGGATGTTTTGTTAGCTCATTAATGTTTGGAAGGTTTGATCTATAAAGCTAGGTACCTAACCACAACTTATCTACATCATACTACCATACTATGCCATATTGTGTTGAGTCAAGGATGACGAGATAAAAGTTGAAACCTAAGAAGCACGGACACGGGACACGACACGACATGAACACTCCGACATGGTAATTTCAAAAATTTTAGGACATGGAAATGGCAAGGACACGCATGTGTAAATAAATAAAATATATTAGTTATATATAAAAAATTATTATAAATAAATGTTTTTGAATATGATAATGTTTTATCAAAATGAACATAGGGTAATGTTTGATTTTAATAAATATATATAGTTTCTACTTTTATTTGTTTTTTAAAATTATAAAAGAATAAAACAAATAAAAAATAAATGTAATAAATGTGGGGCACATGGGATCCACATTTAGAGAAACAAATAAAAAACAAATATAGTGGGACAAATGGGACCCGTATTTAGAGAAGTTGTAGCTTTTTCAGCTTTTATAAAAAAAATAGTGTTTTGACTTTTGATAAAGGTATTGGAATTGTATTTTAACATTTTATTGAGACATGACCTGCTTCTGTCAGATAAAGCACAAAATGTGAGGAAAAAAAGTACACGACGTGTCCAAGCCATGTCCTTCCATTTAAAATAAAGAAAATTTTGGACGCGGCCTGGACACTTGTCCAACACGTGTTGATGTCCAACACCAGGATGGCACCATGTTAGAAGTGTCCGTGTTTCCTAGGTTGAAACATAGGAAAATGAAGGGTTAAGTTACTTGATTGGATATCCTTATGCCTGCCTTCCCACTTTGATTACATTAAGCATAATGAGAGCTATTTGGTTGTTGTAAAGCTTTGTTTCTGTTATTCTTTGATTTGCAATAACATAATGCATTCTTTTATTGTGCTTGTTCTTGTTTCTGTCACTCGTGTTTGTCTTATACATGAACACATAATGTTTAGATATGTCAAGGAAAGGGAAAGATAAAATTGTTTCATATGAGAATAGCGGGAATGAGAGAATTAAATGGAATGACGCGAATACTCGTGTCTTGGTAGAGATATGTGTTGCTGTTATGAAAGCTGCTAAGCGAGTCCTTGACACTCATATCCCAAAACTATAATGGGAAGAACTTGTGGTCCAATTCAATGCTGAAACAGGACTTAACTACCCAAAACAATCTTTAAAGAATAAATGGGATTTGCTTAGAAAGGACTGGACCTTATGGGTGAAGATGACTGCTAAGGATACGGGTATTGGGTAGAATGCTTTCACGCAAACAGTAATTGCAAGCTATGAATGGTGGGAAGAGAAAATTAAGGTACATGTATTTAATTTGCTAAATACATTAGTATCCTGCATTTGCATATATAAATTGCATGCATTTTTAATAAACTGAAAATTTTCTATACTTTGCAGGAGAACAAATAATATGCCAAGTTCCGTAAACATGGGTTCAAGCATGAGGCAAACCTTGAATTTTGTTTTACTGGTACATATGCTACTGGTTCAGCAACATTAGCACCTTCAAGTGGATACATCCCACCTCCAAAATACCATGTTATTGAGGGTAATCAGAATACCTAACCTCAGAATGACTTGGAGACTTGGTTCGAGAAGGATATATGCCAAAGCCACCCAACCCATCCACTGATCCACCTAACACCTGCACTTATCCACCCAATGATGTTCACCTTGGTGAATGACCAGAAAGAGCAATTGAAGACAATGATATTTCTTCTGCAAGTTCGCTTACTAAGGGTGTTCCAGTGACACCATCGCACACCTCCGGATCATTGGGAAAGAGATCATTCAATGGATCAGTTAACATGAACTCAAGTAAGAAGTGATCGATCGCCAAAGCTGATGAACATGAGACAATGGTGAGATTGGTAAATACTGTGGAGTCTCATGTGTCTGTTAGTAACTCAGTGGCAGCACCTAGGGTCGGCAATGTCAACAACACCACTGTTGCTATAGATATTCTTAGTCAGATGAGGAGGGACCATAGAATTTCTAATAATCTAATTCCCTTTGCAGCTGACTTGTTTGTTGATAATCTTGCCAAAGCATACATGTTTTGTAGATTGGACCCTGACTTGAGACTGCCACATCTGGAGAAGAAATATTTGGAGAGCATTAATATGGGTGGTGTGTGATAACTTTGGCTGTATTTTATCATGTTTTGTTATGGATATTCTAATAGTCTAGGTTAATGCTATTATTAACTTGACAGGAAGCATGTTTTTAAGTATTATGTAAGTCACTTGTATGGGATTGTACTTATTAAATGGATGTTATGTTTGTTAGATATGTGAATGAGCAATGTTCTTATTTTATAACAGGTGTTCTTTATATTATTTTGAGCAAAACTCATGGATTTTCGTTTACTTCAGGCAACGACAGAATTAGTATGGATGATAATGAGTATGATGATATGGATGTTGATGAGTATGACGATGAATGAGAAATGAACCGTAATAGGAATGATGACTTTATACTCATAGCATTTGTAACTGCAGTTGCAATTTATACTCAAAGAAGATGTGCAACCTATTTTGATAAGCTACCGTGCAGGACATCTACTTCACATGGTGTTGAATGGGTAGCCAAAATCTTACGTGGATACCCAGATAGATGCTACCAGACTTTTGGGATGAAGAAATAAATTTTTCGAGATCTATGTTTTCAACTGAGGGGCAAGTACATGTTACTAACAAGTAACTACATACAAATACCAGAAATGGTTGGTATGTTCCCCTTCACACTAGGGCATTGTGCTGGGAATAGATTGGTGCAGGAATGTTTTCAGCATTCTAGAGAAACAGTTAGCAGGATGTTCTATGAGGTATTGCATAGTGTGTACTTGTTGTCATTGGACATCATTAAACTTAGGGAGAACCAGTTTGAAGAAGTCCCAGTTACGATTAGGGGTGACTCGAAATATATCTCTTTTAAAAATTGTGTTGGTGCCATCGATGAAACACATATTTCAGCTATGATTCTTAGACTTGACAGAGGTCGATTCATTGGGAGGAAAGGCTTAACGACACAGAATGTGATAGCGGCGTGTGACTTTGATATGTTGTACATTTTTGTGTCGGCTCGCTGGGAAGGATTAGCACATGTATTTCAGGATACAATTTCGAGATCGGAATTAAATTTTTCAATGCCACCTCGAGGTAAGTCTTACTTTATCGAGCTGTTATTGTTTTTTAACGCATAATTTATTGTATATATAAATTATGGAGATTTGTAATTGCCACAGGAAAGTATTACTTAGTTGATGCGGGGTATCCTAATAGGATCGATTTTCTTGTACCCTATAAAGATGAGAAGTATCATTTATCTCAGTTCAATAATGGTCGCCGCGCAACAGTTCCTCATGAGGTGTTCAATCACACACACTTGTCACTCCGAAGTGTAATTGAAAGAATTTTTGGGGTGACCAAAAATAGATTTCCAATATTGAGAAAGATGCCATCTTACCCCTTTGAGACACAGGTTCAAATTGTAATTGCGTGTATGACACTGCATAACTTCATTCAGTTGAGGGTGACGAATACAAATGAAGGGTCTAGTAGTTCATCTCATGAACCAGCTACTGAAGCTGTTGTTGTTGGGGATGATGATTTGTGCGATGATAGAACCACGTCCTCTGTTCGGGATAAGATTGCAGATAAACTTATACGTATGAGGTAGATGCAAAGGCAGTGAGTGCTTAGAGTGACATTTAAAAATCCATGTGTGACATCAATATAATTAGCAAAACCCAAACATTTAATTAATGTTGTAGTTTTAAATTTAAATGTGAACATTTATGTTTATTTGTATCAAAAAAATTCTCAATTTATTCTCATATGGTCTTCTAAAAATGATAACTCCTTTATTTGACAATTAATCAAACAATACACAATTCAATACACTTTAAATGGCCTTTTGTTTCACCAAAAAAAAACTTATTTCATAACCTTATTTTTAAAAGATTAACCTCTAGCTTCAAATTCAACACATTCGCTCTACTAAACGAAGCCAGCCGGAGGTGCAATCTCACTCTTTTGTTTGTCAGGAACCGTACGCACTTCTTCATCCTCCTCTGCAAACATATACATATACAGATCTTCCCTCTCGATATCTTCGTCTGTTTCTCAGCAATCTCTTTCATTCCAGAGGAACCGAACGGTTGCATTCCATTCACAGGTATGTTATCAATTTTGGGAGATTTATTTGCAAATCTGTCAACTCCCAAGAGGTTTGTAAGTATAGAACGGTTCGGTTAGCTTTCTGATACACATCGTACGATACGAACTGGTTATCAATCGAGATTAGCAACTATGAGTTCTACTGGTTTTGTAACCAGGCTGTGATTATGCTGTAGACTGTCTGTCAATTGTGGTATTGTTTGACGTTAGGTTCGATATTGTTTCATCTTATGCAATGTGATGGTTATCTTTATTTTGATAACCATTAGTGTATCCATATTTCGATTTTGCAGTCTCTGATCATAAGGATTTAAGTGGCCTTTTAATTGGTGGTGGTCTGTTCGTGGTTGATCAAGATGGTCAGTAGTGCCTTTTGTTTTTAACTTGCAGATCTACATAAATGTTAATGTGTGAATAGAACTGCTTCTTGTGTATGATATTTGGGTTTTCGTGTACATTCTTATCTCTGATGTAGGTTGTTCTTGCTGCTTCCATTGTTAGCAAGGCTGGCAAAGGTTAGTTTTTCTTCATTTTCCTTACGGGGACTGTGTCTTTCGGTTTCCTTACATTTATTGTTTCTGTTTCTATTACATTAGTCAGTTGGTCTTGGATTATCATATCATGTTTTCTTCTATTATGCCTGTTGGTCATGCTATTTTGTCATCTCATGCCAATTGGTTATGGGTAATACCCATTGTAGGTTCCGTAGCTTTGTTTGGCATAGTTTGGGTTATCATATTGTTGTAGCCTAGTTTGTTACCATTTAAATGGCTGTCTCATTGGTGACACTCTGTTCCTTGCTGCAGTTCTTCTTTCGAGACAGTTTGTAGAAGTGACTCGGATAAGAATTGAAGGCCTTCTTGCGGCCTTCCCAAAGTTGTTAGGCACTGGAAAGCAACATACGTATGTCGAAACTGAGAATGTTCGATGTGTTTACCAGCCAATTGAAGCTTTGTACCTGCTGCTAGTCACAAATAAACAGAGCAACATCCTTGAAGATTTGGAGACTCTGAGGCTGCTGTCCAAGCTTGTATCCTTTTTCTCCTGGTCAGAAGTTATTTTTTAACAATTAGAAATAAAATATTTTGATCATTCGATTACCCTGTATTATATGCGTAGGAGATAGGTTGAACATTGATTTTTTATGATTCTAACTTTTTCCTCTCCCCGTTGATCTCATGCATGCTGATGTCTTTGTCTGTTGAACTTTTGTGTGTGGTCAATTTACTCTTTTATCCTCTCTCAGTCTCTGTCATTTAGTTTTGAAATGTTTGAAAACATGTTGTAATTACAAAGGTACAGAGAGACTCATGATGTTGACTCCTTAAGTGTTGATAGATACCTGATTATTCATTCTCTCTTGATGAAGAGGGTATTTGCAACGCAGCATTTGAGCTTATTTTTGCTTTTGATGAGGTCATTTCCCTCGGGCACAAGGAAAATGTGACTGTTGCACAGGTGACGCAGTATTGTGAGATGGAGAGTCATGAAGAGAAGCTGCACAAGTTGGTACAGCAGAGCAAGATCAACGAAACCAAGGATGTCATGAAAAGCAAAGCTAGTGAGATTGACAACAGCAAGGTAAATGTTTAGGGTCCTGAAGTTTGTAGTACGTTGCCCCTTTGAAGACTTCTATATTGTGAATCTTATTTTTTCCCTCCATCCCAGATTGAAAAGAATAGAGGTGATAAAGGAGGGTATATTTCAATGCCATCAATGGGCTCTGGAAGAATTGACAGTAGCTATGGCGATATCAGCATTTCTAGCAGTGGAAGTGGTTTTGGAAGTGGTCCTACATTTGGATCAAGCCCTGATGTTGAGTCCTATCCTAGCAAGTCCAAAGGTTTGTTTTTTGTTATCAATATAACAGTTTCAAGTGCGCTTCTAGCGTAAAGAAGTTGTCAATTTTCCTCTGCATGCCACAAGTAAACCAACTTTAGTATGCATTATAGAGATCTTTTCATTTGTGTGTGTGTGTCATTTTTCTGTTGAAGTATGGTTTGCATGAGAGTTTTAAATCGTTTTCTCATTACCTGTTTATTGACTGTCAGGGGACAATGGGATGGTAGATTTATTTTTTGAAATTTTTTACATAAAATTATTATGTACAAACTGAGAAGCTCTGTCTCTGTGTATGCTTCCATCAGGACAGGCACCTTCATCTGCCACTGCTCCATCTAAAGGTCTTAGAATGAAGCTTGGTAAGACCCAGAAGACAAATCAGTTCCTTGAATCCCTGAAGGCTGAAGGCGAAGTCATTCTTGATGATGTTCAGCCAAAAGTTGGCTTGTCCAAATCAGCTGTGCCCCCACCTACTGATCCAGTCATTTTGACTGTAGAGGAGAAACTTAATGTGACGCTAAAACGTGATGGTGGAATCAGGTGCTCTCTCTCTCGTGTTGGTGTTTGGAGTGCATGTGTACTTGTCTTTGTGCTTTTAACTTCCTTTCTAGGAAGCAGGGTGCGCTTGGAGGGTCTTCGCACACGCACTGGGTTCGTTTGGGGTGCGGGTGCAGCTATCTTGCATCCCTTTTGCTTAAAAAAATCGTGTTCCGATTCGACTGGTATTCGGCTGGACTTAAAAAATGTGTTGTGTGTAAAAAATGGGCCATATTTGTGCCCAAGCCCAGCAAAATAAACCCTGCACACCAAGTACTCATCAAAGAAGCCTGTCTTCTTCGACCTTTGTCTTCTTCTTATTTGTGCTCATGCTTCTTTCTTTTTGGTTGCAATTTTTTATTTTGCTTTGTTTTGCTCTATTTAGGTTTGATTCCAATGTTGAGTAAAGTGGCTTCTGAGTTGTGACTATTGATGCATTTTTACTGTGTTTCTCGTTGAAGAACTGTATTTTCTCAATACTTTTTTTTACACATGACATAGTTTGTGATTTTCTTGTTTCCAGGTTGAAACAGGGGGAAATCCTGGCATCCTTTTCAAGTCACACCCTAACATGAACAAGGAATTATTTGCCAATGAAAATATTCTAGGCTTGAAGGACTCAAATCGACCTTTTCCTACTGGTCAAGCTGGTGTTGGTCTTTTGAGGTGGAGAATGCAGAGTGCAGATGAGTCAGTGGTGCCACTGACAAGTATGATGTCATAGACTGTGATTTATGATGTTCTCTGTGCTCCCATTGTTCATCAACTTTTGTGCATCGCAGTTAATTGCTGGCCCTCTGTTTCTGGAAATGAAAATTACGTAAGCATAGAGTATGAAGCTTCATCAATGTTTGATCTGCGAAATGTAGTGATCTCAGTACCCCTTCCAGCTCTTCGTGAGGCACCAAGTGTTAGACAGATTGACGGTGAATGGAGGTGAGAATATGTATCTATGTGTGTATGCATATATTTCTATGGGCATCTTTGTGCTGATGTAGATGTACATTTTGTCTGCGAGCTGTGGAATTTCAATATAAAACCATGGAAGCTATAATTTGGTCAGGTGTTTGTTTTGTGTTTTCCTCCACCTTCCTGTGTTTATTTACTAGACTTTGCCCGGTAGTTTGATATGCTGCATAAAGAAAGGAAAATCTTTAAGAAACTTTGTAGAAAATCCCAGCACGGCACAAACCCAAGCCAAGCCTCCCCACCATCTCGACCCATTGGGCCGTGGCAGTTCCAAGCCCCTTCCATTTGGAAAAGGCTTGACAAGTGTTTGAAGGCTTGCACCAGCTTATATGCTGGATACAAGACCCTTCGATAACCGATGTGAGACTTTTTTTTGTCCTAACACTCCCCCGCACTCGTGGACTGGGTATCAAAGCCCAAGGCCCAACGAGTGGACTTCTTATCGGGGACGAGCGCACACCTGCTCCGATACCATGTAGAAAATCCCACAATGGCACAACCCAAAGCCAGCCTCCCCACCATCTCAGCCCATTGGGCCGTGGCAGTTCCCAGCCCACCTTCCTGGAAAAGGCTGGACAAGTGTTTGAAGGCTTGCACCAGCTTATATGCTGGATACAAGACCCTTCGATAACCGATGTGAGACTTTTTTTTGTCCTAACAAACTTACATATTAGAAAAACCGTCAAGTTGGTGAAGTACCACATATTAAGAAGTATACAATCATCATAATTAAACTCTATCCTGACCAATTTGGTGCTGGCTACTTGAATCCTTGCAAGAAATTAGTTGGAATCCATCGTATGGATTTTTATCCTCTAGTCGTTCCAATCCAAAGCTGCATTCTCTGTGACTGTTTGAAGCCTATATCCTTCATTACCACTTTCATCCATGTCTTTGTCAGCTTTCCTCGTGTTTTTAGTGTCTTCTACTTGAATTTCCTCAACTCTCCACATAAGCAAAGTCTACAATGAAAAGGGGAAAAAGCCACTATAAACAATTTGTATTTTCTTTAAAGCTATAGAAGTAACTTCATATTTCTAAGTACAGTAGTGTTGTTGGGGGTTGCTCCATCTTTTTGACTTAATATGTTAATTCAACATTCCTTTTCAGAATCATACATCTCTTACTTCCACTGTTGAAGGTGGCTATGTTTTCATTAGTTTAATTATGTGTTTCGGTACTCAGATTTCCCTTGAAATACTCAAATTCAAATTTATGAGAGAAATGTGGGGTTACTGATTACTTGGTGACGATCTTTTCTTATTTTTACTTCTCTACTCTTCTTTTTTCCCCTTAAATTTTCATCTCTAAAATAACTTGGTTTTCCTTATGTGCACTCTTTTTGACTTGCGTCTTTCCTTTCTTCCTTTTCATATAACTCATATATATATTATTCTTCTTTAGTTGGTTTTAAATATTCGCACCTCCTTCACTTGCAGGTATGACTCTAGAAATTCTGTTATGGAGTGGTCCATTCTTCTCATTGATGACTCAAGCAGCAGGTTAGCAATCATTGAGTGCTTTATTAACTTTAGATTTTCTTTCTTAAGTTTCTATCCATGCTTGTTCTTATTGGTTTATCCTACAATGCTAAGTGAAATATTGAAATTGTTGGCAGTGGATCAATGGAGTTTGTGGTGCCTCCAGCAGATTCATCAGTATTTTTCCCCATTTCTGTACGGTTTTCAGCCACCAGCACGTACAGTGACCTGAAGGTTAGTTTAACTTATTAGTTATTACCTATAGCTGCTCTCTGATATTACCTAATAAATAAATTCTTCTGTACTATATAATAATACTATTATATCCAGATTTATGGCCCATCTTATGTTAAATCATGTTTCTTTTGAATGGATTTCTGAATCATATCATTGGACTTCTGGCCCCTTTTTTATGATTGCATTTGATTTGATATAATATTTACTTCATTGCTGGGCCGCATGTTGGAATCGATCGCATGACAGTTGCACTGGGGCAAGACACAAATATATCGTTTTCCCCTTTTAGCTTTAGTGTGTATCTGATTTGCAATTCTGATATGGTGTGAAATGTTTACTGGTATTCCCTTCAGCTTCGTAGCCAGACCTCTTTACTTCAATGTAAATAAAGGCCACATGTTAGAACTTGTGTTCTTAAAACTACACAGCTTTTTGAACTGGTTCAAGATTCTCGCAGAGCATTTGTAACGAAAACTTGATGCTATTTATGTTATCTTCTAAAGGTAGAATTTAAAACTTATTGCATTGTCCCCCATGGATTGGGGAGATGCTTCTGACTATAACAATTATGATTGAAAATCATTTTAACTATTATAATTGTTAGTCAATCGGCTCTTGTGCTTTAGGGGAGACTTGTTGTGGACTCCATGAACGTGTCTCTAACTTTCTTCTTTTGCCCTTTTTTTCCCTGTAGGTTGCAAATGTCATCCCCCTGAGAGGCGGCCCCCCGCCCAGGTTTGCTCAGAGGACACAGTTGGTCACACAGAATTACCAAGTGGTATAACTGTGCTATCCTTGGAAATTTGAGAATTGAAACAGCCTTCATTGTTTTTAGGGTTAATTTTTTAGTGTTTCTGTTTTGTTAACTTCTGGATATCAAACAAATTTTAAGGTTCAAGTAGCCATGAACCATCATCTCACTCACATCATCATTATTTTGATTGTGTGGGGAGTTTTATGAACTTAAGGTGATGAAAATTTTCATTTCTTTGCTTTATAGTTTAAAATTACTTTTCTAAACCCCAGTCTGATTTGAGTTGCATCTATGTTTATATAGTCCTAAACAAATCAACTAGTGCATTGAACTGTGGAAGGGCTAAGAACCACCAGTCCCTAGATTATGTTGATAATTTAAAGAGAGAAGGAATAAAAATAGATGTAGCATAACATAATTCAACATGAAATGTGAAATATTATATTCTGGATCCAGAAAGTGTGGTTGTCAATTGTCATGGTCTTTAAAAAACTTGTTGGGCCAAATTACACAAAGACGAACTAAACTAGTAAAAGTGACTTCCAAAGTAGTACTCTTCTTTGCAAATAATGTTTTAATTTTTTTGTCCTTCGTTTGCTCGATTAATTATTTGGTGGTTTTTTTTTTTTTTAAACATCTTTAGCATTCCTTCTGTCCATTGGGAATGAAATTAAATTTTATTTTTATGCTTTTCCAACCAAATTTTGATTTTAAGTAATTTATAAAATTAGATTCTTGATAGGGTTTGAAAAAATAATCCATGGCAATAATTTTTTTAATTTTTGAATAGTCGATAGATGATGCTAGTGAAGCATTTTGATAGTATATGAAACTTTGGTCACCTGAAGAGTTTATTCTAATATGAGAAATATACAGAATAACATTATTGCAACAAAAACATAATTATAGTGCTATGATTAATTTCCATTTCGTATTTATATTTCTTTTGAGTCATATTATTAGGAATCATATGACAAAAAATCAGCCAATATAGTCATCTAAAAGCCAATTCCATACACCCTAAGAGCAAATTTCGGAATACAACGGACAGTCCTATAATATAGAAACCCCAGATTATATAAGACCCCGCAAACTGATAATATCTTTAATTACCCAGATTATTATATTATGGAGGACACGGTCACCCAGAATTTACCAAGTAGCATCTGTGTATATCCTTAGCAACTTGAGAATTGGAACAGTTTGCTTATGTCAATCTTCACATTCCAAGAATTGAAGGTTGTTTAATCCCAGCCCTTCAATCAACTTTTTTTTTCTGCCACATCAAGCAATTGCTTAAACATACACCCCGTCTCAAATTATGGTAGTAAAAACCCATATTGGATTAACAAGTTGAAATATGAAGAGTATCCAAGAAGTAGCAAAGTAGCGGACTTTAACATGCTGTGTGCCTTTTCATCCTTATAGAACAAAACATTCTCTAGCTGTTTGTAACAAATACTTTCTTTACAGTTCCCATTATTGCTTGCAGATATGGAGGAACATTAGGAACTTATTCCGCAGAACTAATTTACAGGAGTCATAGTAAACTTGAGGACCGAGATGAGAATGGTCCAATCGCAATTTTCACTGCTATCACTTTGCTAACTAACAGTTTCCACTTTGCTTCATCCTTTTTGGTCTGCTGCTGCATTTTCTCTTTGAAATGTCTGTCGAACAGGAAAGAAAAATTATTTACATCAAAATCTTAGATAAACTAACTTAAATTTATTTTTAATAACATCATTCTATAATGTTCGGCAATGTCATTCATTCAGAAGAGCAATAGCACTATAGGTTTCTACTATTTAATAGTAACTCAGGTTCAGATCATCACAGCCAGATGAAACAAGATTGTGCGCTTAGAATGCAAACACTGAAAATGTACAAGACAAGCAGATAACAGAAGACAAATTGCTCAGTTTGACTAGTTTCCGGCAGTGTTATCCTTCAAATGCCGTTTGAAGTGTTAATAAGCTTCAAGTAAGTACATGACTCCCCAATTTGGGGCCAAACACTTGCCAGCTTAAGTAAATAAAAATGTGATATGAACCTATATATTGATGACTTCATAACTTAATACCTCAATCAAGGACATCATATTCTAACCCAATTCAGAAGGTAATAATCATGCTTCTCACGTGCTGTGTGGCAATATCATTAATTTCTCTCTTAGTTTCTCCCCAATCATCCCAACCCCCACACAAAAAAAAAATAAAATATGTAGAATATGTGAGGGCATCAAAGCATTGTAATTTGTAAAGCTCCGTCCTTACCTACAAAGAGGCACCTTGCAAGAGTCTGGCTCGTCGCACATGCGAGAATGCAGTTCTAGAAGCTGCCACATTCGTTTGCAGTGAACACATCCGCCTGGGACTCGAGTCTTGCAATTGGAGAAATGACGAACTAAAGTTTCCAGCCCCTTACAAGCAGGGAAATTGCAGGCAACCTGACTTTCTCTCAGCGCTTTGTCGCGAGGTCCGATTGTCCTACATCCATCCCTGCAAATGTGAAGAAGAGCCTCCATTGCCTCATGCAGCTGCACGTAAACTTTTTTCTCTTCCATTTTTCTCAACCTTTCTTCCTTTCTCTGAAACCAAAAGAAAATATTTCTTGAATTAAAAAAAAACAAACACAGGTAATGACTTGCTAGAAAAGACAGAGGTTAGACAGATGGATGGAAGTAATAAGGATGAATATGAAGGATACTATTGGCTTAGGATTGGACGGCAAAAGATATTCCACAAGACGAACTCTAAAGTAGCTTGGAGAACTTATGCAGCTAATCTCAAATATTTGGCCGTTGTTTTGTATATGTGCTAACTTGATCCAAATGTGTAAGCAACGAGATAAATCATAAATGGTACCAAAATTATCTATTTAGCTATAATATCAACGCAAGAATTTCGTATTCTGAATGTTTTACGGCAGATTGGATCCAACTCAAGCCAGCAGTTAGTAAAACTATGCAAAGACGACTACATTCCCCTTAAATGGTGAAAAACGAACTTGAGAAAAACGAATGCAGTTGAAACTTCCATATAATTATATACTGAGAAATTTCAGTGTGAAGGACAAATCAGAACATTGACTACTATATATATATATATGTATGTATGTATGCATTATTCCACGCAGGTATACATGTGTGTGTGCGCACTCGTCTGTGTTATTTATCTGTACAACTATTCTGAACTTTCTAACAACATGTTGGACATGTTAGCAAAAAAAAAAAACCAAACCCAGCAGACACTTATGTGAAGGAATTCTTTAGTCAGGACTCCGAATATTCTGCATTAAATTTCTACTGCAAAGATAACATTTCATCAAAAAGAAAATATAACATTTCATCAAAAAGAAAATATCTCGCGCGAGACAGACCTATGGTTCTGCAATCTGCATGTATCAACAATAAAATGGATAGTAAAATAGTTTAATAAAGAGCCCGATATAATGCTGAAACTGGTAAGAAATCTTGCTCTCTTGATCAAATAGTATCAATCACCCCCTTGGGAGACATACTAATGGTTCATCTAAATGAATAGTAAAATGCTTTAATAACGATCATGTATCATTCTGAAATTGGAAAGAAATCTTGCATTCCTGATTAAATACCATCAATCACCCGCACCCAATTTCCCTTGCAACAACAAAAAGGAACGCAAGATATATCTCAAAAGATTAACCATGAATCCAAAAGTCTTACGTCCATGCAATTGGCAGGATAAATAAATTATTGTAAATAGCTCTAAATAGCAAACATCGACTGGACCAACAAAAGAAATTGGAAGTTATCAATTGCACTCCCTAATTCACTACTGACTTACAGAATCTGCTTCGACGACAGACTCGACAAGGTCTTGCTCGAGGGCAGGATTAGCACGCTTCATCACTTTCCAGCCTTCAGTTGAAGATATTTGTTTGAAGTCTTTCACAATCATACGAACGCAAATAAAAAACAGTCGAGGTGCATCACATTTCAGCGCTAACTGAAGTACGTCAATCACATTTTCTTTGGTCATCCAGCCTTGCTCCATATGGTATATGCAAAGTCTCTTCAGTGATGGAACAGAGTAGGTGTGTGATAAAACCAACAAATGAAGGACAAACTTCTTCATCTCTTCCTCCTCATAGCTGCACCAGGATAACAAGATAGTGGTGACATTTTATACCAGGAAGCATTAAAAAAAATTGAAAAAGAACAAAAAACCTCCACCAACAATAACAACCACCTACGAGAGGCTACAGTCAACTTGCTCTAACCAAAATCTTAACTCAAGCACTGGCATCTATCACACCATCAGAGGATATATATTTGTTCTTTTCACAAGCTCATAAACAATTTGAGAATTCTGTCATAATTTTCAAGCCAACAACTTTCCTTTCCTCGCAAATAAACTATGGACGACTGAGAGCCATTTCTATTTCAGTGACCAGATTTTACATGGATAAGACAAATGTTTTGACAGTGCAAAACTCAAAAGACCTAGTAGTAAATTTAGCTAGTCAGTCATCAGCATGGACTGTATGTATTGACACAATCTCAGTAGAGCATCATTACAAGACAGTTCAGGCAGACCCAATCTTCAAAGACCAACCCCTGACGTCCCAGTTGATTTTTTACTCCAAGAGAAGGATATCATATTTGTTTAGTCAGATGACAAAGGAGATCATTAAATTAGTTTGAGTTTAACAGACTGGACTGGACTGTTCCCAACAGCGTAAACATACAGAAAGTGAACCATTGTTGGACGTGCACAAACACCAAAGAGATATAACATCTAGTCGAGAAATCATAAACGAGTTAGAATAGAAGTCAAGGACACATGCAACTGCTGAAGATTTCAAGTGGATAATACGACAAAAGAGATGCTTCCCACCTACCAGGACGAGTACAGAAAACGAGTGAATGCATAGACAGCTTCACATGGTACTCCAGGAATCTTAATGCATATCATACCATTCTTAGCTTTTGACTGGGTCAGAATATTGCCAAGCACTGGTGACGCAACACTCTGCAACATGGGAGGGAATTAGCCATCACTCATACATACCATCTAGATTTATCGTCAATTTGGAAGGAAAAACTGCAAAAACTAAGCCCCTATTACATTATTTATTAATTTACCCAAAGTAATTATTATTACTGAAGCAAAACAGCACTATTTAAACTAGAAAGAGGAATGATGGAAGGGTATTTAACTCACTAGAACACTGGAATGAGCAGGAATGTGTGAATTGGCCCTAGTGATAATATAAACATCCGCACCATAACCTTCCTTGAAAAGTTTGTCCCACTTGGCCTTTGTTTCCTTCAGGAGAAAGCAACACTCCGGAAGCCTTTTGGGATATTTGGCGCCAGTAGCAATGCTAGTTGGGAGTGGAGGTGCTTTTGGAATAGTATGGTTATTAGATACAGAAGATTTGGGAGCTTCCAACTCAGATAAAATATCACCTGGATTTTCTTCGTCTACCGTGTGTATACTAAAAGATCGGTAGACGGAGTCACCATTCAATGATAGCCACGGGGAATCAATATCTGGTGAAGCCATCAACTACTCAGGTTTCTATACAATTAATATACAATTTTGCTGAAAGATCTGCAAAAAATGCAATATAATAAGCTAAAGAGATGACAAAGAAAGTAGAAAACCACTAAATGGTTGCAAGTTGATGGAGAGCAGAGCAAAAGATTACAGAAAGAATCAATCACATTGTCAACACTCAGGGAATTCAAAGTTTTAACATATGATAGATATACAGCAAGGGATATGTTTGATACTCTGAATATAGATGAACTCATAGAATTACTCATACAGTCAAACAGGAATAGAGTCTATGATAGAAGTCCTTTCATGACTTGTAGACCCTTCACAGAGTAGCTTAGGAGAAGCACAAGAATGACTTGCCATGAATTCTGAGATATCTCCATGCGCAGTACAATCTATTATAGCATCTGAATGCTTAAACCAAGAAACCAGATACTTGCAAAATCCTCCTAGCTCATGTCCACCAATCAAGATAACAGGGATTATAGAATGTGCATGCAAATCAAACAAACCCAAGGATAAATGAATTGAAATGTAAATGAAAAATCTTTTTAAATTCAGATTACACATAACAGAAGAACATCACATGGGTTCCAATTAGAAAACATAAAAAAGAAGGTTACCACACTATAACATAAAGTAAAACCTAAATACCCATCAAGCAACAACCTCACTTTAGTTAGGTTTGTCTCAAATTATAATGGTCTGGATTTTCTTAAATATTTGACTACTTCTTATGCAAAACAACTACGAATAAAGAATCACAAACACTATAGTAAATCAACAAGCACTCCTTCCCCGACCAAACGAGATATCAACAGATTCAAAGGCAACCAAACTGAAAAAGAGAAAAGTAACTGTACCGCAAAAAAAAAAAGATGCAATCTTCTTCGTCAAAAAAGAAACTGAGATTTGCCTCAGAATTGGGACCTGTATTGCAAAAGAACCTGAGAGAAAATATTACAAAAAAATAAATTAATTAATAAACATTCTGGAACGATCCCCAACTAATCAAAATGAATACAATTTCACAAACCATTCCGTACAGTTTGTTTCATGGGAAGAAATACATACATATATATATATATATTTGGAGAAAATCTTAGACAAAATATAATTAACTATTACGGGTAAGATATGGTATTCACGGAAACTAAATCTTCACGGCAAAGCATATTCAATCAACTCGAAAATAAACAAATTATATGCGTAGAAAATAAACGAAGAGAAAAAACTCGTTTGCAACTCTGAAATTATTGTTTTAAATCAATCGCCAATAAAGACAAAAATTGAGAGCATTAGAGATGAGAGCGAAATCGAGATTTGCAGTAGTACCTCCATCATCATATCAATATCATCAAATATCTGCTACAATTAACAAATTATTGAAATATATATGTATATGTATATGTATATGTATATGTATATGTATATATATCCTTTTGCAGATGAGAGGATCAGCTCGCAATACCTCTACACAGAGACAGAGAAACAGAGAGAAATATAGAGACAGACGCGTGCCTAGAACAGGAGGGAAAATGACACACGAGTCTTGTCTCAGTGTCTCTGTTTCTCTTCTTTTTTATACTTTCTTGTTTTATTCAAAATGATATGATACTAATATTCACTCCATTTTCTGCTACTATAGTATTATTACTGGTCAAATTGGAGTCATAATAATACTAATAATAATAATCTTTATATAAACATCACTAAAAATGAAAAATTGATGATACCAAAATATCCCTCCAATAAGATGTTGACACGTGTCAACACACAACATGAGGAAGAGGAGAATTGGCGGGGAACATCTCTATATAACCAGAGGTCACCTTATCCTTACTTCTCGACACCATCAACGAGCATGACCTCAGGAGTCTAGGTGACCAAAACACCTCAACAATCGAGAAAAAATCTATCAACAAACAAGTAAGAGATCTCGAGAAGATTTATAACAGATCTCAAGAAGATTCACAGAAGATTTTTCAGGAGATTCACTCTCCAAAATCTCTTTCACAATGAGAGGATGATACGCATTTCGAACCACATATATAAGGAATCTCCACTTTTGTAAATTTCTCACTTTTTCACTTTTAACTACTATCTAAAGAAAGCTCTCAATATCAAGGTATCTCACTAGTCATGTTGTCTACCGAACTAATTTTAGCGCTGGAGCATCCCTTAAGGTACACCTCCGAGACCCCGTAATTCACGTTTTTAACTTGTCCAAAGAAATAACATCTATTTCCTGATACTAGATCTGATCAGTTGAGACGCCTACATAATCGAGTATCGACTATCGAAAAGTCAATAGGTCGATTTGATTTCTCACGTCATTATAAACATTAATTAATTAGTCACGGACCTCAATAACGATATTATTAGAATTGAATATACTATAATATCAATATTTGCCATACTTAAGTATAAAGAAGTGCTAATAACAATCAAATCTAAAATCGATACCTAAAAAGGAAAGATAGTATATTCTATATCCTTCTAGATTCTCAAAAACATTGCTTTTTTTATGATTGAAGATTTGTATCACATAAATTCCATAAATTAGACGCAGTTCTATAAGCCATAAAAGAGAGGGGGGGGCACTATTTTACAAAATATCATTATAAATAATATTGGTAATAAACATTATAAAAGCAAAAGAGTCACAAGTGTCAATCGCTAAAATTTAATGTGAACATTTTTTTATGAACCTAACCCAGTGGCGAATCCATAAAAATCATTGGGCATAAAAAATGGTGCAAGGGTTTGGGGGAGTGCCCCTAAACTTTTTTAGGTATTTATATCATGGATTCACGAATATAGACCCTAAAAATAAAAACATATTAATAATACTTCAAAATAATAATAAAATGCTTTTTTGGGTCTCGATAGAGTTGGATATAGAAAGAATTAATGGGTCAAAGTGAGGTGTGTGCGGGTCATTTAATGAACTGGGTGTACGTTTTATTTATTGAATATCTTAATGGATTCGGTCAAAATGGAGTGTATGGATCATGTAGCATGTTTTTTTTATTGAATATCTTAGTGGATTGAGGCTCTTTTTTTTTACTCATATTAAGATTACTGAAAAATTCATTTGTTAAGAGTTATAATACATCCCAAAATAATTGAGACCTCATTTTATCCTTAAATTTATATTAAATGTGAAATAATCATTCATTATAAACAAATATATAGATTCACTTAATATCCAACCCTCGTTATTAATAGCGGGGGAAATGAGGCCTCAAAACATTACTATACAGCTAATTCAGATTTCAGAAGTCTTAATAATAATGATTATTTATAACGTGGATATGTTGGAATTTATCACGATATTTTGGAAAGTGAGGGTGGTGGGGGTGGTGGGCTGGTGGCGGTGGCCGTTCATGAGAGAAACGAAACGACAGTCGGACCCACCGAAAGAAAGATCAATCCAGACAAAAGGCAAAGGCGACAGAGCAATAATATTCTGACACGTGGATAAGTTTATCGTGGAAATGAAAATGACGGTCGCTAGAAAGCGAGGTTTTGCATGGGATAGATGTGATTGTACGGGGTGGGATTAGAGTGTGGGCCCCCCCACTTCTTGGATCTTCCATCAGTGAGGCCCCACACGCGATTAGGGAGTGACAATAATAGTATAAAATAATTTTCTTGGTCCAAAATACTTGTGGTTGGGCATTTATTACATTTTTAAAAAAATGTATACCATTTAATAGTATACCAAGGACCAACAATTTCGGATTAATAGAATTTTTCCTAATGAAAGATGATTAATATTTCATTTTGGTCGCTGAAAGATCAAATATTTCAAGTGAATAACCTAAAATTTTAAATCGTTCCATAACTGTCATTAGACAGAATTCAAGAATTTCGGTCAATTAACAAGTTGATGTGTCACTTTGACTATTTAATTTTTATTTTTTTTTTACTTTCTTGTCATGACAGCTACAAAAATTAAATAAATAAAAGTGTCACTTCATTTTCTGAAAAAAAAAAATAAATAGATGGGACCCCAAAATTTCTCAAAAAATAAAAGAAACACCCTCAATAAATCTCAATTTAGTGTTTGTGAGAGGAATCAACCGTCGTCGCTGTGAAATTCATTAGAGACGATGGATATCCCGGTGGGGTGAAGATTAAGGTGCATTGATTTAGGTTTTGATTTTTTAGAATTTTTTTTAGATGGAGAAGAAGATAATGAAGTGTCATTATATATACTAGTAGCGTACCCGCGCAAAGCGCGGTCAATTTCTTATCTGCATATATTACGAAATATGTTTTATAATATTATTTTTTAAGCAAAATTTACAATGTATATGATTATTATATATTGCATAGTATTTATGTTTTATTAATATTTCTTACAGATTCCACAGATTTTCTAATATATAGAAAAGGAGTATTTGCATGTATATATTTTCAGAGTACCTTTTTTTTTATAATATTATAATGATGAATTGACTCTGTACATAAATTCTTTTTTTTTTTGTGTAATCATTTAGTAGGGAAATTAGAACTTTAATGGACTTATGTCAATATAGTTCTTTTTCTACAAAATGAGTCTATTTGATAAACATGTTTCATTTATGAAAACAGTCGTCCAGTTGCAATCATGTCAATATAGTTTTTTTTCAGAATGAGTCAATTTCATAAACACGTTTTTATTTATGAAAACAGTCGTCCAGTAATATATTTTGTTGAAGGCTTAAAGCTCATGTTGCGAACTATCCGAAACTATCTTGTATTCTTGTTTACAAATATATATATCCAATGACCAACGCCTCATCTCGATAAGCTCAGTAGTCAAATGGAACTTGTATGCATTGGGGACTCCAAATTAGCTCAAGCACAGCAAAATACGCATCATACTCATTCATACTTGGGCTCTTGAATTATTATTATTTTCATTCAAAAGAGGAATATAAAACCTGCACCAATGTACACATACCATATGACACCACAGACCATTTGCAATTGTAATACATGTGACTTCACAGAGATATTTAAAAGTGGAATGAACCATTGGACACTATAAGTATCATAAAAACGGCAAATTACATGGGAGGGGAAAGAACCAAAAAAACATTTCCACCGTCTAGCTATCTGCAGCAAGATCACAATGAGTAAAATATGGAGTCAGAACCATGGCAAACTTAAAAACGAAGCTAACACAGACATAAATCTAACCTGTGTCGCATGCTTAGGTTTGGATATGCCATAGGCAAGTGTGACAGGTTTAGTTGTTGTCTGTCAGGATGAATACAGAAGATATGACGTATGTTCTTCAAATAAATAACCTAAAAACTCTGCCATAACTTACCGTTTTTAGAACAAATTAAAGGACTGCAATTTTTAAAAAGGACTATTTATATGATAATGAAAAAGAGAAAGAATGTACCTGACAAAAGCATAGAGAGCGAAGACAGTCCTGTCCATAAATGAACTTGAAGAAACAACAATAGAATCAGGAGAGCCCAAAAAAGAGGACAAAAATGCACACAGCATAACGAAATATATAAAAGAAAAGTCAGTATAAAATTTGCATGTTCATGCACATGCTCATTACCCCTCCCCCATGTACTAATTAGAAAGACAAAAGAGAGGAATTAAACATCCCTAGCATTATCTATTCTGTCACATATAACAAAATGAAAGTAAATGTATCCTCTAGTACAGTTGCCCTCCAAAAACAATAATAGGAAGAGCAGAAACAAATAAGATATAGGCAGTGGGGGCCAACCATCTGATAAAGATTAAAAGCGCTGAAATTAAACTAAAGTCGCTGAGCAGTACAAAAGACAGAAAGCACGAAATGTTATTTCGCTGTGTGTAGCTTATTTGTAACATGAAATAAGAGATACCTTATTAGTTGGTGTTCCTTTTTCTGGGTCATGTTGCTGCTCCATTCATGTAGTATCTAGCTTTATTTATAATTTCCTCGCGAGAGGGGAGAACACTAAGATGTAATTTTTGGGGAGAACAATAAACAATTACAAAGCCTAATCTAGTGAGACAATGCCGGTGTGAATTACCAAACCATGACCTTCTAACAAATAATTCAAGCAAATAATGAGGAATAACCAATTATATAATTTTTAAATTATGATGCAAGGAAATTATTTATAAATTATATTGATCCACCTGAAGTGCTGATTTGCATATAATGATATGGCAGTATCTAAAATTTAGCCGACAACACCAAATATCCAACCCAGAGAAACCATGATGGTTTCAGAATATCCAAGAACATAAGCACAGTTGATACCGGAGGTGAAGAAGTGACCCACTTGAAACCATGAATCTGTGAATCCCATGAAAAAAATAAATGCAGAAGTACAAACTCAAAATTTAAATAAAAGCAATCAAAATCAGAAATCTAACAATTGTAGGAAAATAGATCGAAGGTGCCAGAGGGAGATGTTGAAGCAGTGAAATTGAGCACATATGAAGCATACCTTGTATCCCTTCATGAGAATAATCAAATAACAGCAGAAAAAGTAAATGAAAAATTCTAGAAAGTAACGGCCAAAGCTTACCCCGACATGGCTTTTTTTTGTTTCCCGGATGCCTTTTTTTGTCTGAAGCTTGTCAGCCCTGCATTGTAGAAACACTCCCTATTAACAAAACAAAAAATTAGGGTTTCGATTGAAAACAGAGAAAACTAATTTACATAGAAAAGAGCCAAAGAGAGAGAACGGAGGGGTAAATTTACACAGAAAAGATTATAAGACGATACACTATGCTACACACTCCTCTGAGATTCTAACTCCGCAAAGCCTTTTCGTTCCAAGTAGCCGTTCAAGATGCCTTTCTTCATCGGACCACTCAGAAAATCCTTCCAGCGGATCTGATGATAATCGGAAAGAAAGCAAAATGGGAGAGGATAAATAGAGAGAATATCACGAAAAGGATAAGAGAAAATAAATTGAAGCATATGAAACCTTTGAAAACTCAACCGATTACTTAAAAGAGGAGAAGCATTAAGTCACACGCATGAATGGCCTAGAGAAGCAGAGGCGTCGAGTTGAAATCGAGGGTGGAATGTCTGTGGACGGAGAAGGAAGCGTCATCTTCTCAATTGATGTAATTCAGAACAGGGAAGGTATTTCAATTCAACTTTGACACGTGTCAGGGAGCAATAGGCTGTGACTTTGATGACGTGGCTTCATGAGAAGCCTCCTTTACCATTCGAGGCTTCCCTTATTATATATAGTATTGATTGAAAACTCAACCGATTACTTAAAAGAGGAGAAGCATTAAGTCACACGCATGAATGGCCTAGAGAAGCAGAGGCGTCGAGTTGAAATCGAGGGTGGAATGTCTGTGGACGGAGAAGGAAGCGTCATCTTCTCAATTGATGTAATTCAGAACAGGGAAGGTATTTCAATTCAACTTTGACACGTGTCAGGGAGCAATAGGCTGTGACTTTGATGACGTGGCTTCATGAGAAGCCTCCTTTACCATTCGAGGCTTCCCTTATTATATATAGTATTGATTGATATTTAAGAAATATTTACTTTTTTCTTTGACAACTTCAAGCCACACAAACAAAAAGTAGTTGGCTTTTACGGTCAATGCGATACATTAGCATGTTGACTTATCGAAATCTCTCAAAATCTACCCGAATGATCAATATGAAACGGTTTAAAATTTTGAGTTACTCACTTGAAATATTTGACCTTTTAATGACCAAAAGAAAAATTTTAATATTTTTTCATGACCAAAAGTTATATTAACCCCAACAATTTGTGCTCAGGCATTTATCATACTCCTCAGTAATTTGGAGTGTATATTGAATTACACGAATTTGCCATGTATGAGGAATCCTATAATTTTATAAAAATAAATCAAATGAAATAAAAACGGTTGGGCAGGCATGGTCGGCGGCAACGCATGGCCTACAAACAAAGCGAATTTGTTTTGTTTTTTAAAACACAAACAAAAAATATTAAATTAAAATCAATGATCACACACACACGCCAGCATATTAGATTTGACGTGCCAATTATCAACAAACTCCCACAAATTTCAATAATGAATTTGTCAATTCTAGGCATTTGATTATTACATCGACTCAATGTGTATTTGTTCCCCTTCTTCCTTACATGTCAAAGGCGTTGAGAAATCCTACTCATCCAACCCTAAACATTATAAGATCCATTCATTACATTTTCAGGGGCGTTTGTAGTGACTAAGCGACTGGGTCAATTGGTCAAAGACAAAAAAAATTGAGTTATTTATCTGCGAAACATTTTTAGAACAACTAGATTTAATATGCTAGTCCTTGCGGAAAAAAAAAATAATTTCACTTTTTTTTTGAAACAGGAGCTTGGAAAGGGGATAGGATTCGAACCCATGATCTAATAGGTGAGTGAACCCTTACATACAATATGATTATTATTCAACCAACAACTCACTTGTCACGTTAAATGCAATGTGATTATCGTTCAACCAACGACTCACTTGTCATGTTGTTTTTTTGGGAAGGAAAGAAAGAGTTAGGAAAATCCTATTGATTGAGGAGTTTTGGGTAATTTTCGAAGGACTTTTTGTGGGTGTCCTCCACAATCTTCGATCATGGGCATGGGACGGAAAAAGATTGGCTGGAATTATTCCAGCAATTCCATCAGATCTACACCATTGAATGATGTGGGTGTAGTGTTGTCAAATCAATGCATTATTGCATTGGATGGTGTAGATTTGATGAAATTCCTGGAATAATTCCAGCCCCTATCCCGCATGGGACCAGCGTTTGAAACCCTGGCTTAATAAGGACTCAAGGAGAATTGGACATGCGTCGACATATTCGATTGTCAAGTGCTAACGACGTCTCTTATGGATTGCTAGAATCCTATGCAATTTTTGATTACTTGGACTTCGTTGTCTATCACCTGACGTAAGAGATGCATCACGGTTACATAAATTATTCTCAATCACAATATTTCACTACATGTTTTTTAGGCGAAAATGATACATATCCATCCCATTTTTCATACATGTACATAATGATGTGACAATTATATTATTTTAACACAATCTCTTATTATATTATTTATGATTAACACAGTCTCTTAAATCAATTGGTGACGACTTTAAACGTTGTTCATCCTCCATCGTCGGTCTGCTTCGTGACCCCAAGTGTGACACATAGTATAGCACGGCTTGACATAGTATAGCACGACCCAATATACCATAACATAACATTTTTTTTACCGGTGACATCATCAGAACCAGAGAAATTTTTGTACGTCATCACATCGTGTAATGGACACCGGAACAGATCATTGTTGCTAGCGCTATAATAATGAATTGTAAAAAGGAAAATTTTATTTACACACCACTAATTTATTATGTTTACATCACTTTTTGAACATGATAAGTTTATACAAAAAAATTATAAGTTTACACATAAAATTGTAGTGAAAAGACGATTATACCCTTGATTTGTAAAATATTAGAATTTTTATTGTTAAGTTTACACACACATTATCTCTCTAAACCCCAATTCAAACCCACACCCTCTTACCGATATGTAGGGCTCACCATTTGGCCCCCAAGCCTAGGCTCGGCCCGAGCCTAGCCCGGGCTAGCGGGCCAAAGCCCGAAAGAAGACCGGGCCTGGGTAGTCCGACCCGACCCATTGGGCTAGCCTGGGCAGCCCGGTCCGACCACTTGGGCAGGCCTGGGCTCCATTTTTGGGGCCGGCCTGGCCCGAAGCCCGACACCTCGGGCTCGACCCAAGCCCGAGCCCGAGCCCGACCCAAGCCCGACATTATTTATTTTTATATGTATATAATATGTATATATTTACAGCGGTATTATTACATGCGGTATTATTTTGCGGTATCATCTTACAGTTTGTGTTTTCAATCGTTGGATGAGATTTCAAATCTCAAGATAGAGACTGAAAGTCCCAAATCTCGTTTAGTTAACTCCAACTCCCTACTTCACCTACAAGTGCACCGCATCATCACCCACCCACAGATCTTGTCGCCAGAAGCCACCCAAACAAGCAGCGGGAATCTTCACTACATCACCATTTTGAGATCACTAAACCTTATCTCTGTTTTCAATCACTATTTGGGAAGGAATCAACCAACATCGTTTACAAAAATAATTTGTGACATCAACTGAAGTTAAACAACAAAAGAAGACGAATGAAGAGCCATCACTGATAATGCAGCCAAATCTCTTGAATCTATATAGCTCTTGAATCTATACAGCTCTGGGTGCTAATTGAACAATATATTGAACAAAATTGTGAACAAATCTCTCAGACCACATATGCGACCTTCTCGCGCGACTGACTTGCATATGTGACCTGGAGGTGGTCGATCGGAGGTGGTCTTTATGGCGGGTGTCTTCGATTGGGGGTGGTTGATTGAGAGGAGGCTATGGCCGTCGGAGGTGATCGATTGAGAGGAGGCGCTGCAGCTGGGAAATCGCGTTGATGAGAGAGAAGTTAACACGAGAGACAGAGATCGAAAGAGAGAAGTTAACGCGAGTAAACGCGTGACTTATGTTAACCGTGGGATTGATCCAACGGTTCTTATTTGATACCGCAAATTAATCCTGTAAATTGATACCGTATAAGAGCGGGACTATATATTTACATATATATATATACACACACATGCAGACAGTGCATGCACTGTCTGCATATGGATACATACATATATATATTATATATAATATATAATATATATGTGGATATATGTATATTATTGTAATATATGTGTATATATATATACACATAATACGTATATATTTCACCCTCTATAAAATATTGTTCAATTGTGTAAAAATTAAAGTACAATTATGACATTAATCAATTGTAAGCACGGATGACAATTTGTCCTCGACCCGACCCGTGCGGATTTAATCTCAAAAACCCTAAAGGCCCTAAACTCTAAACCCCAAAACCCTAAAGACCCAAAACCCTAAAGGCCCTAAACCCTAAAGATCTTAAATCCTAAAACCCTAAACCTAAGCACTAACCCTAAAGCCATAATATGACCATCTACTCGTAAATGTTGATAAAATCTTAAGACCTTAAGATTTTATAAAATAAGTATAAAATTAAACTATTTAAAACTATAGATGTGTATAATATAAAATTTAAAATCAATACTCATTAAGTAAAACTAAAATTATTTAATTGTGTTAAAAATATAATAGTTGGTATGTAAAGATAATAATTTAATTAGTTGGCAAATATAACATGAAAGTAGTTTTGACTTGTTGGTTAGTGCATTACTCAAGTTCGAATCCTATGATGAACAATTTAATTTTTAATTTTATAATTTTCAAAGGATGAATAGTGGCGGTCCGATCTTTATGGGCCCGGGCCTGACCTCATATTCTCAGTTTGGTCCACCCCGAGCCCGGCCCGAGGCCAAAAGATCTAAACTGGGCCAGGGCCCGGGCTCGGGCCCAAAAAAGTCAGGTAGGGCTAGCCCGGCCAGATGCCGAGCCCTATAGATATGCAACATGGGTACACTTTCTGGGTTCTTATGTACCTGTATATTGTGCATTTTTTGTTCTCATTGGTGAATATGTCACATGTTAATGAATCATATGGGTTCCAGGTGAGCTATATAGCGACATATGACTTCATCAATCGATCGCGTGATTGTGGATCTAGAGACGACTGGGAGATGTAGGCTGGTGGATTGTCAGAGATGAGGTGGCTGACTAATTATGGGATAAGAGGGTTGGTGCATATCAGATATGCAATGAGGATGGTGATGATGTCATTGATGACATCATCAATTTCTTGATGAATCCACAGCGGGTCTTAGACTGGATGGCCTTGCTGAATCCCATTCGATTGAGGTAATTGGTCATTGGTTATAGTTTGTTTGATGTTCCTTATTGAACAACGTTTCTTTTAAATGATCATCTAGGTCTTAATTATACTTTTTCTCCAGGTAGAAGTAAAATATGTCAGTGAGATTGGTGTGTAAAGCTATAACTTTTTGATTCAATATTAATTACATATTTAATAATTATTTTCAATAAAGGGTATATTTGTCATTTTAAGCAGGGATCTAAATGTAAATATAAAAAATATATAAAATGGTGTAAACTTAGTAGATTTTGTGGTGTAAATAAAATTTCTCTTGTAAGAAATGGTCTAATTGAGTATTTATAGAGATCATGCGGACCAAAATAGTCTCAAAAACTAGATGTTTATACTTGTTATTAAGGGTATTTTGGTATTTTATTATTTTTCAGAATTTTTTATTTAGATTTTATTTAGTTTGCTTGACCAGTTTATCCCTAAACTAGTTGTTAATTGTTAAAAGGGCATTTTGGACATTTCAAAAAAAACTAACAGTTACTGTCAATTGGACTGGGGACCCTGTCCCAGCTCGTGAATAGGTATTGGGCTGAGCATAGCACGACCCAAAAGGGTTGGGCCGTGCCAGGCCCTGATTTTCTTGATACTTTTTTTTTTTTTTAAACTTTATACTTATATCTACAATTAATTAAAAACGATAGAAGTATCGTAGAACCCCTATAATTTTAAAAAACGATCAATTGAGCCCATGTTAATGTTCACTGGAGGGGAGGTCAAAGCATTTCTGGAAGACTATGGAGTCAAATTGCTCACATCTACTCCATACTATGCTCAGGCCAATGGATAGGCAGAGGCTTCAAATAAGGTGATCATTTCTATCTTGCAGAAAACTATTGAGGATAATCCCAGAGCATGTCACAAGATACTACCAGAGACATTATGGGCTTACCGCATATCCAAGAGAACAAATACTGCAACTAGTCCTTTTGCCCTCACTTAAGGGCATGATGCAGTATTACCTATGGAGTTGGTAGTTCCATCTTTGAGGATCATGAAACAACATGGTCTATCTGCTGAAGAGTATTCAGAAGCCATGAACATGGAGATGGAACAGTTGGATGAAAGTAGGATGGAGGCTCTGAACAGGATGATAGTCCAAAAGAAGAAGATAGCAAAGGCCTACAACAAAAAAGTGAAGAAGAAAGTGTTCCATGAAGGCCAAATGGTGTGGAAGGTGATCCTACCACCAAGAATCAAGGATAGAGAGTTGGGGCAAATGGTCTCCAAATTGGGAAAGACCCTTCAAGGTCTAAAGAATTCTCAAAGGCAATGCATACTGGTTGGTAGACCTAGATGGTCAGCCACATAAGAGATTTATTAATGACAAATATTTAAAGCCATATTTTTCAAGCTTTTGGGAATCTACATCTGTAATGGTATAAAGAATGTAAAAGCAGACTATTTAGTTGCAGCCATGAGCTGGCCTTAGCGGCCGCATATTATGAATAAAAAAAATATTAGATGGCCAGAGGCCACACAACTATTGTAGGAATGAAAAGGCGTGCGGGAGTGGGAGAAGCCCTAGAAGCAACAACTGATCAAATTAAATGAGGTAAGTGAAGAGTTTGAATTTTAAATGGATTTTATTTGGTGGTAACTGACATTTGAGAAGGAGGCACGACAGATCAACTTGAAATCCAACTTTGAACGGTTGAAATTCAAGCTGGGGGTAATTGTTGGCACCAAAAATATGTTGGGCCTAATGGGCTTAGAACATGTGCAAGGCCCATTGTGCTACCTATTATGATTTGAATTGTTATGGTCCATAAGCCCATATTATTGAAGAAGAGAAACCCATTTGATGAGTAACTGCCCAGGTGGAGTAGTGCTGAGAGTGGTCCATGAAAAGTGGAGGAAGTTAGGGCAGTTACCACAAGGTGGTCCAAGTGGCAGCACATGCGAGAAATGAGGAAAATTGTTGTGAGAAAATGATAGAAACTTCCAACTTACAGAACAAGGAGTAAATCAAGGATAACTGCAGTAGGATCATGGTTTATGGCGGAGGATTTCGTACAAAGCAAAAGGTATAAAAGATGGTAGATAGACGATGGAGGACACACACAATCAGTCAAACAGGCAAAACTCAAGCCCAAAGGCATTTTCAAGATTCTTAGCATTTCAATTACTTTCCAAATCCTCATCAATTTCAAGCAAACATTACGTTCATTCCAAATTCTCTTGTATTTATTTCTTGTCAAGTTTCAATGCCAACCATCCTTGTATAAATTGTTCTTGGTGTCTATTTATTTTTCTTCATTCTAATCTCAACAAAGCGCACTTCAATGGAGTTGGGGAACCTAGAACTATTGAGGTCCCAAGATAGTTCGTTCAATTGTCTAGATAGAAGTCTTATTTACATTCGGTACATTTCATTCAAATTAGTGTAGGAAACTATAAGCCTTGACACACCTGCAAATCATCATCACCTTTGGCCACATTTTGGTGACAACACCATCAAAAATTATTGGCGGGAACGGTAATATTTGACACGGCTTTGTTTTGCACAAAAATAAAAAATGTGTAAAATGTAACATGGATTTAAAAAAAAAACACTTCAATTAAAAACCAAAAACCCTCTTTATTGCTTTCTCTCTCCCTCCCTTTCTCTCTTCTTCAATCTCCACCACCTCCCACCACCACCATCATCAATATTTCTCTGGCCCAACAACCTCTCCTCCTCCGCCTTCGTTTTTGAGTTTAGGTGTCGGTTTTTAAATTTGATTTGGGATTTGATGTGGGTTTTTGTTTTGGGGTTTCTATCTTGGTTTCGATCTAGGATTTCGGCCAATTTTCGAATTGAGAATTCCATCTAGGTTTCAACAATACTACACATATGTGGTGCGGAGCACGGTGGAGACACTCCTACCCACCATATATGACTATGTAATTGCTAATTCACCTATATTTAATTTCCGACTCGCTCACAACAATATTCAACAATTATTACCCAGAAAAGTGTTCAGAGAGACCTAATCCTCCTCCAATAGCATCAATCCTCTATCATGTTAGTTAATTTGTGTGTTCAAAGTGTTGAGATAGAGAGAAATTTCTTTGCCGTCTTCGAATGGAAATTGAGGATTGAATTAATTTATCTCTAATATTGCATAAATCAAATGATGAAACGTGTCATTATTTGATTGATCAACACCACATGTCTGACAGTGAAATATCATTAAAAAATTAAAAATTACACATCATCAGTTAATGGCCACTTTACCCCTATTATAATGAAAAAGTGGTTTGAGGGTTTCTTTGAATCATTGTTTAAAGTCGAGGGGCAAGGTTTGACCCGAAAAAAGAAGCACAAGGGCCTAATTGACCCCCTTTTCTAATAAGTTCAAGGGTGCTATAATACTTATCCCTTAAATTTTTTTGAAAACACATAAAAATTACTTTGTCAAAGAAAATATTATTCTTTTTCGGCCACCATTTTAGCTGAAAATGGATGGAGATAGTGTGTCTCAGTTTGGTCAGTTGATATGTGGTGGTGGTGGACATCAACGTAACTCAGGTGGCCAAATCGTTCATATTTTTACACAAAAGAGTCGTGATATTCAAGGAATATTTCAGTCGTTTTGAAGGCGGAAGTCGCCAAAGAAACTTGGGTTATGGTTGAGGTAGTCGAACGGACATTTCGGTCAGTCATCAGATGATGACTTTGACTACAGCTGGGTCCGAGTGTCTCTGAGAAAATAAATAATTTTTTCTTTTATGATTTTTTAATATGCCACTTTCACTGACATCAATATGTGTGTGTACTTACCCAAGTGTAGGGTATCGACAAGTAATAACTTGGTGAGATCGAGATCGAATTCACAAGGAAAGGTATGCAAATTTGAAGGTGAATCGAATACAAACAACTATCTCTACACTAAAACACAACGAATGACAAATAAAATCAAGTAAAAAAAATGGTTGAATGTCTCGGTAGCATTGAACACGTTTATAACCAAGTTAAAACAAGATTGGATCAAAAACAATTAATTAAAACAACCAGTCTCTAATCCGTCTTAGTGGATGCTCACGGTATAATTACAAACACATACAACCATGCACAATATATTGTGCAATACTATTAATTATGCATATACAAAGGAAATTAGGCGTGAAATTTTTTTGATCTTTACATGGAGGCCATCGGACCTCTTGATCTACAATGATTGCAAAAGGCTAGACAACTACTCTTATGGATTAATGTTCTCCCTTGAGGCTCGGCTTTGCTAGCGCGCTAGTTTTATACTAAAAAACTAATTAACCATAACTCTCTCTTGCATATTCTGTAAATTCCACAAAATCTCATCATCAATACACACAATCAATAGCTATGCAATGGAAACTCAATCAATTAAGGAAATCGTGCATTGGACATTAACATTTTCTAATCAAACACATTAAATTGAATCTCTAGACTATACAATCCAACAATACAATAAAACATGTTATTCTCATACACTCAATTACACAACTATCACAAAATTAAAGGAGAGAGATAAAATTTACGACTATTTAAACATACCTCAAACAATCGAAACTTTGCAACCATCGTTCGAGATTATAAACTAGAAAATGAGCTTAGTCATTCATCATAATGAAGATAAATATCTAATTTTATAGAAGAAAATCAATATTTACAACCAATATCACAAGAAATCATGCAAAAGTTAGAAAGAGAAATTATAATGGAGGCTATATGAAAGTTAGAGAATGAATTTGGCAAAACCCTTGGAATAGGATTTTTGCCATCTTTTTACAAATGAAAATACCTATCTACCCTTACAAAGTTGTCGTCTATTGGTTACAAGCAAGATTTGCCTGAAATACCCTTAAAAATTTAGTACAGAAATTGCTAGATCGCGACAGGTGTGTGAACGGATTGGAGAGGTGTCCGGACACTTATGTCTGTTAAGATTTTGGCGAAAACTCTGCTTTGAGTTATGCCTTGAGATGTTCGGACGGCTTGATAGGGTGTCTGGACAGTTGTTGATGGTGTCCAGTTTTATTAAAATAAAAGTCTATACTATACTTATATATAAAGCAAATGCTCTAACAACTATTGATTTCTTTTTGACAACTGTATCTCTAAAACTTTTCATTTATGCCTACGTGGACACTCTACTCTTTCTTATCTCTATTTTTCTCCACTCACGAATTTTCCAACAAAAACAATACCAGAGGCGGAAAAAAAAACGTAAAAGCAAGATCAAAAAAAAGTACGGACAATTGACAGTAAGAACACTTTAGACAACTTAATTGTAAAAAGGTCATGGACATTTTTAAAATTGTAAAAAAGTGCAATTTAAGGGTAATTTGGTTATCTGACTTAAGATATTTTTTAGTTTATACCTACAATACCCTCCCCTTTCTTCTTCTTCTTCTTCTTCTTCTCCCTCCAACTATCCAACTCTAGTGTGTCCTCTCTTTCTCTCCTTCTTCTCTACTAAAAGTTATCTCCTTCTTTCTCTCCTCCTCCTCCTCCTCCTTCTTCTTCTTCTTCTGGTTCTCGATCTGGTTCTTCGTTGTCTTCTTCTCCGTTTTTGGCCGAGTTTCTCCTCTCTTCATCTCCTTCTTCGTCGTTGCTCAATCTGGACTGCGTCGAGTTGCTCAATCTGGACTGCGTCGAGTTGCTCTGCTTTGTTTTTGACAGATCTGGACTATGCTTCGTTGTTCAATCTGGGTTGTGCTTTGTTTTTTTGCAGATCTGGACTCTGGTTCATTTTTTGCAGAGATGTATCACTATAGTATCACTATAGTATCACCATAGTATCACCAACACCAAAAAACCACTAAAATGATGAAACTAGTATGCATACTTCATCTTCCTAACTACTTTTCCTTTCTTGATTTTCTTTTCTTGGTTACCTCTCTTGTTCGTTTTGAAAAAACATTTACAAGTGCAGAGATGTATCACTATAGTATCACGAACACAAAAAATTTATTAAAATGATACAATTGAACCAATATGCATACTTCTTCTTCCTAATTACTTTTCCTTTCTTGGTTTTCATTTCTTGGTTTGTACATCTCTTGCTCGTTTTGGAAAAACATTTACAGCTGCAGAGATGTATCACTATAGTATCACGAACATCAAAAATCCACTAAAATGACATAATTGAACCAGAAAGATATGTAATGCTATCAAATTTACATTCTAACATTTATATCATCATTTTATGAGCCAAAAATATAAATTGAACACTAAATTGGATCTTCTATTTAAAAGTATCACTATTGTATCACAATTCGTGGAGAGAGAAAATCAAAATTGAGGTTATTTTGGTAAAAGATGATCACTAATGTACTTTTTTAAAATGATGTTTTAGTGATTACACTTTTTTACCATTAAGTATAATCTAGTGTACTGCCTCCAAAAGTCAAAAAAAAGTAAAAGGTTGTGAGTGAATGTCGCCTCCTCCACTTCATAAAGGAGACCTTTCTATCACTTCCCCTCTCCCAGTCGATTTCTCTGAACCGAAAGAGAAGAGGAAGTTTCAGAGACAGGGACGAGAGAAAGAAAAGAAGATAGGAAGAAAGACAGAGAGAGATTGATTCCTTTTTCCATATCTGTTTGTAGGGATTTTATTCTATAGATTCGAGATGACGACTAGACCGGTTGTTCCACAACAATCGAGAGGTATAGGAAGATTTTGTTTCTTTTCTTTCTTTCTTTGATTGTTAATCATTATGAGGTGATTGTTGATGTTTTATGTTAAATGGGTTTTTATCTAATATGATTATCTATTTATTCGCCAAGAAATTTTATGGGTTCCGTTTTCTCTTCGATTGATTGAATTATGGGGTTCTCTTCGATTAATCTTGAATACAACTTGTTTTTTACTTGCTTTCAATTTCTTCGTCGATACCTTGCACCCATTCAAAATGATAGACGAAGCCCAATTCAAAGACCGGAGCAAGACCGATCTGGTGGTTCAAAGCAAGAACGATCTGGTGGAGCAAAGCAATACCAATCTGGTGGTTCAAATCAAGCCTGATCTTGTGCTCTTTGGTTGGGGGTTTGTGTTTGGATGGCTGATTGAGAGAGTTTGTCAATTTCCTCATTGATTCCCTACACCTACGACAAAGAACATTCTTTCACTTAATTACTTTTTTGGCAGGAACAGATAGATAGATCTATTGCTTAGGGTCTATCTTCAATCCTATTGCTGATTTTCTTATATCAAATAGTTATTTGTGCATTATCACGGTTTGCCCTTTTTTTTTTGGCTTTGATCAATAACGGGGTTTGGGTCTTAAAGTGGATTGGTTTAGTGTTTCAAGTATCAAGATTTGGAGGGACTGATATTGCTGTTGCAACTGGGTGTCTGCCATTGAAGAAGCACAATATTGGGTCCTATGAGTTTCAGTGTTTAACCCAAAATAAAGAAAAATCATAGACGGTATGAATGAATGAATCTGCAATTAATTTCTTGCTTTGACGCTGGTGAGGGAATGCCTATGATTTTAATGTCTCAAAGTTGATGATATTGGTCCTGTTCTATGCATGATTGTAACAATAAATTTATTGGTGTATATTGTTTCCTCTTATATGCAGCATGATTTGCATCCTGAGAGTGGCTACCTACATTCAAAAACTCACGTGCCCTCGGTGTAAACTTCCATTTGAATTCCTAAACGTCCATCGTGCAATTGATGACAGGTATTGCAGCTGATTCCTGTTTCTATTTCTTTATGCAAACACAAAAGATCGAAATATTTTGCCTATCCAAGTTAAATATGCATTGTTATATATATAGTTATATACATTCTCATCGATAAACTCATAAACCATCAAAGAGTGTTTTTTTTCATCTTAGTTTTTTGTTCCTCTGGAGAGGGGGTGATATTATTTTTTGCAACTGACTCTCAATTAATACAATTGGTTTATGTTTCTGAGTTGGTACGTGTTGGTTGTCAAGGGGAAGTCAAAGGTGTAAACATGGTCCTCTATGGAGAAAAAAGGAGCCAAAGAGAGGAGGTTAAGGGGCCTGCGAGTCCCAGATTACAAATGGCCCAAGTCGTAGATAGATCTTTACTTAAGTGTTATGCGTTCTTTGGTTAATCACCAAGTATGCTTAACCTCTTCGTGGTGATACAACTTTCTATTTGGTCCATTTTATAAGCAATTATGACGGAAACACTCTGATACTTACATAAACCCATTAGTTTTCTTTTTGTTAAAAGGTTCCTTTTAATTTCCATATAGCTTTAAAAATGCGTTTGCGTGCATACAAATTTGCGGGGCGATCAAACTCTATTGATGGAACATACCGATGACGGTTAACTTTGGTTGCTGGGATTGTAAAATTACAATAAATTTTTGGAGGTGGCTATTGTAAAATTACTTTTAAAAAGCTGGAAGAATAGTTTTATTTTTTATTTTTAAAATTAACAATTAATTATTTTTTACAATACACTTCTAATGTGTTAACATCTTATATTTTTGCTATTTAACTTTTTACCACTGCACTTAACTGTTTTAAATAATTATAGTCTTTTTGATTTAATGTGGCCTTCAATTTTTGCCTATTGAAGGAGAGTTGATAGCGAATGAGTTTATTGAGAGAAGAGACAGCAACAAAAGAATATCATCATCATCAACCATATAGTGAGACTGCCAGTATATATTAAGTATCGTGTTTAATTAATTAGGCTTGAAATCTCTACGTATGTGCATGGGATTATATATGAGCTTCTCTTATTAATTAGTTTGAACTTTGAACACTTCTATCCCTTTTAGTTAATGACCTCTGCAGTCTTCTTTTATCTAAGTAATTGGAAGCTAGAATGGTGATTTTTCTCGCCTTTGCATTCATTGCGTTTCCCATTAATGACGAGGTTCAAACTCCTCATGACATTGTAAGTTTGTTAGTATTGTGGTTTGGTTGATCAATTCTCAAACATGACATGCTAAGTTTTTTAATTCGTTTTATTGTGGGCTAATTTTGAACAGAACAAGCAGCATGGGAGGGCCAAGGAGAAAGAGGTAGACCTAAAATATTTATATTTTTGGCTTGGAAGGAAATAATATTTCCTGAAGGATTATTCTGTCCAAGATTTGAAAAAAAATGGTTTACTATGAATCCTAGATGTTTTTATATAGTTCATGGTTTTTGTATTAAGACATTATATAAGTTCCTGTTATCTCTCTCATAAATATTTAATATCGCAATTGTTACGTTTCTTTTGTCCATGTGTGTAAAAGTCAATTGCTTTGAATGATAATTTTGTAATGCAAAGTTGAACTTTGTTTGATCAATAATGTTCCCGGAAATGTTTGCAATGCTACTTCATAGTTGGTCCTCTTATTCATTGGATGATGCAGTTGTGGAAGCATCTCCAATATACATAACGTGTAGTTATGCGCAAGTTATATATACTATTATGTCTTTTGGTCCTAATTTAGTTTCACATTTTTAATTTTCTATTTTCATGTATTAAGTAGTGTTTTTGTATATTTCAAGGCATAACCATGTATCGCTCCTGCTTCCACAAAAATTTTATGAATGACATGGGACAGGGGCTTAGGATACATGCAATGCCATGAAATTGGATTTGGATCTCTGCATGAGTTGCTCACATAGTATATTTATATTTAATTATGTTATCAACATTCTTTAAGTTTTTCCAATATCATCTATTATTGATTTCTCTTAGTGACTTTATGCTTTTATTTATGAATATAGTGATATTTCTCATTTTTGGTTTTACTTGGTTGTGACCACATATATCATTATGTTACGATTCCTACTCTTAAAAACTTAAGGAAGCAGGGAAGACCCGTTCCATCGGCATTACTGGATTTTCACTAGATGTCTTTTCATATAGAACCGGCATTACTGCACTTTCATTGGATGTCTTTTCATATGTGCATGATGACGTGATTCTTTGTTATTGCCACTACTCTTTAAACAATTCAACATTGGAAGAATTCTTGCCTTACCTGAACAACAGTGGTGTTGGTGTAATCAGTACTTCTCTTGCAATGGGGCTTCTTACAGAAGTTGGCCATTATTGTCATTGAAGAAATTGACAAATATGACTAATTGGTGTGTAAGGTTGATTAATTAAAAAGGACACAAATGGTGAAGTCAGCTGTGAACATAATCTAGAATGTGATAATCCCGGTGGGATGCTAAAGTTTGTCGTGTTTTGTTCACGTCGTGAATCGATACTGTGTACATGAACCCCGCTAGGCTTTAATGTCATTGACGAGTACTACTGGAGTTATGTTGAGATAAGTTTAAAATAGATTGTAAATAGATCTGAATTAGTATAATACCTATTCTCATAAATAATTATTAACAATCAATTTGAAAGAAAAAATTATAACATCTATAAAATTGAGAAAAAATTCTAAAAAAATAAAAAAATATACCCGCGCGATTAACTAGTTGTTATATAAAAGAGAGGAAAAATAGTAAGTTGTGAAAAAATCAAAGACCCCAAAAGCAGGCCCAAGACGCATCTTTTGATATATATAATATAGTAGGATTTGAACTTGAGTATAGAGCACAATTTCCATAACTTTAACCACTACTCTATCCTTCAATTCATGTTCAAGATATGCATTAAAATTCTTTGAAATATATATAAAATCTGAACATGAGTTTTGTATTAAAATGTTTGGAAGGCAAAGTAAGGTGTCTAGACGGCTGTGGTAGATGTCCGGGCAGTTGAGGCTCTTCGATTCTTTGGAAGCCTCTATCTAGATTTGTTAAGGAAGTGTCTGATGACAATATAAGTGTCTGAACAATTTGGATCCTTCAACGTCTATCTTCAGCGCCAAGAGTCTCCAATTTAATCATTTTAGCCCGGTTTGTTGCAAAATTAACGAGAAAACAACTATAAGAGTAAAACTTACTAAATTAGATATAAATACATCGTCTAAGTGGTAGCACATCCTAATTAAAGAATATTAGGACATCAAATTAGAGGTCCAATCACACATGTATTTGTTATATATTTCACAAGATATTTTGGCGACACTTCGACAATCACGCATCATTAATCATTTAGAGAATGATCTGTCATGATTTTAATATTGAGTTGAAATTTGAAAACTCGGTGATTGATTTAAAACAAATATGCATTTTAGACAATATATATACTACCATTTAAATTAGCATTTATGATACTTTAAAAAATGTCCACCAAACGCACCCACTATCGTTGGATCTAGTATTTACTCCAATAGAAAGACTCTGTTTGATCGAGTGGAAAGATTGATTTTCAATACTAACAGAAATGCTGTAGAAAAAATGTCCCAAAATATTTAATATCGTTGGACCTAGTATTAATCCTCTTCAATTTAACATTTATACCCTCATTTATAGAAGACAATTAAGATGTCAATGACTCCTTGGGAATTCACTCCATTAGCTTTTCAATTTAAGGATAAATAAGGGTCAGATGGGAAAAATGAATGAAATTAGTTTTAATTAATTGAAATGGACATGTATTTTGGGACATCCCAAAAAGGAATAGAGGACAATTAAAATGAGACGGAGGGAGTATAATATTAGATTTTATAATTTTTATATTAAATTTTGTTATTAAATTTAATCTAATAAATATAATTTTTATTAAAATTTATTTTAAGCATAATTATTTTTATTAATAAAACTAATAAAATAAATATTTTATTAAATATCAAATATAATGAATTTATAATAATTTTTTATTATTCTTACATTTAATTTAATAAATAAAATTAATATTAAGTATAAAATTTAAATATTTTAATTAATAAAATATATTGTACAAACAGTGGGGCCAATGTGGGCCCCACGTTTACTTTTTATACTGTAACTTTATGTAAAAAAGTCAAAGAAGTGGGTCCCATATATAAAAAATGAAAAAAAAAATAGTGAGGCAGTGCTGAGAAAGAAGCTGCCTTTTCTATGGAGTTTCTTTCTGGCATGTGGATCCGCTTTTTTGACCCTGTCAAATAGGTAGAAAATATTTTAATATTATTTTTTATTTTTATATTAAAATTAATCTATTAAATATAATTCTTATTAAAATTAATTTTAAGTATTAATTTAATTAATCAAATATAATTTATATTTAAAATTAATTTTAAGTATTTTTTTAATTAATCAAATTAATTAAACTTACATTTATTGCATTTTTAAATTTATTTATATTTAATTAATCAAATAAATTTCGTTACATTTATTGTATTTTTTAATTTATCATTATGTATTAAAATTAAACACCTATAAAATTAAAAGTCTTGTATTTTTAAATTTTAATTATTTTATTTCAATACTGAATTTACTGTTATAATAATTATAAATACAGAAATATATAATTAATTTAAACTTTTTATTAAAATATAATTATATTTAAATCATTAAATAATAATATTTTATGTAAAAGTGTGGGATACAAATATTAAAAAAATTAAAAAAACAAAAAGTTGGAGCGGATTTGGGCCAACAGATCCGTTGATTCCACTATGTTGTTTGACACAGCGAAAGTGAAAGCGGAAAATGTCCACCAAACGCACCAAGCAGCTATCCTTGGACCAATGGAAAAGAAAAATTTTTAAAGGAGGAATTTAGAAGATTGGGTACAAAGGGCCTCTTGACGCCTATGAAGCGGAGACTGGAAATACTTAGAGAGAGAAGAAAGCCGTAGAAATGGAGACGAAGAGGGCTCATCATGTTGTGGTGGTTCCCTACCCAAGCCAAGGCCACTACAATCCAATGCTCCAATTCTCTAAGCGATTGGTCTCTAAAGGCCTCAAAGCCACTTTAGCCATAACCCGCTTCATCTCCAGATCCCTCAACCACAACAACCCTCCTGGATCCGTCCAGATCGACACCATATCCGACGGTTTCGACGACGGCGGCGCCAAGGAGGACTACGTCAAAAGGTTTCAAGCCGCTGGATCCAAGACCCTAGCCGACCTTATCATCAAGTACAAGAACACTTCACACCCCGTTGATTGCATAGTGTATGATGCGGTCTTGCCATGGGCCTTGGATGTGGCCCAACAGTTTGGGCTTGTTGGGGCTGCATTTGTCACTCACATGGCTGCTGTTAATTACATCTACTACAATGCTCACCACAAATTGTTGCCATTGCCGGTTGTTTCATCGCCGGTGACCATTCCGGGGCTGCCGCCGCTGGAAATCCGGGACCTGCCGTCGTTTATATATGCGGCAGATTCCTATCCAGCATACTTGGAGTTGGTGTTGGCACAATTCTCTAACATGAACAAAGCTGATTATGTTCTTGTCAACACATTCTACAAACTAGAGGAGCAGGTACGTAATGTGTAAACTGATTATGTTTTCGCATAAGAATCTCTTAACAATTTTTGTTTTGTTTTGCCTACTCAAAAATTATTTTTTGACAACTAGTGCATCTCTATTCCACTTCAAATTTATCATTATCTCTTTCATAAATCTCAACATCAAGGCTTCGTTTTTGGTGTTTCGTATAGGATAATATTATTTTGTTATGCCATGTATAATTTAATCATTGGATAAGTTGATATATAATTTAATCATATATAGTGTTTGAGACAAATATGATATCAGGCTTGTATAGTATAATTTTTGTACAATACATTGTTTGGTTTGTCGTTACGCAAAATGATAGTATCTCATGTGGTAATATGTTTGGACAACCCCTAACTAAAACAATTATTTTTTTCTAATCATTTTACTCTTATAAGTTTTCCTATGGAAAATCTATAAAAATTCGTTAGATTTTTTTTTAGAGTATAGATAATATAGAAAGTATATAGGAAGTGACGAGTGGTTAGGGTTTGTTTTTTAAAGAGGGTGTTTTTTGTCATTTGACGTGTTACTCTTATCCTAATCGTTTCGTATAAAATTAAGACGCGTTGGATGTGTTTTAATAGTATACGGTCTGCACCGTATGAGAGCCTCATTTTGCGCAAAGTTATAATATCCTGTGTTTTTTAACAAAACACCAAACATATAATTTCATTAAAAGATAAGAGTTTTATCCTCCACTCCTAAGGATCTGTTTGATGGACACATGTTGACACTAACATTTATGCTAGTATTAGTTCTGGTAGTTTAAATGTTGGTAGCTTAAATGGTGCCTAAAATGTTGATAGTGTTTGGTTATACTTTTGCTGGTAACATATATGCTTTTAAAATTGTCGGTACAAATTACGTGTAGGGTTATGATGCATTTAAGTTGTAATAGATTCAATTAAATAGTAAAATAAAAATCAACACAATTTATAATATTATTAATTAAAACAGTGAAAATAATTTAATAAAATAAAAATAAAAAGACGATGGATTGGAATCGAGGTGTTGTCTGAGTTGAAATCCAGCTAGCGGCGGAGGACTCCAAGCTGCCGTTGTTGTTTGTCGACTTTGTGAAAAAGGAGTGACTGGTTTGCGAAATGAGGAAACCAGGGTAAGACCCTAGTATAAGGGTATAATCGCACAACAAACTTAAAGCAAAGCAAGGTTAGCAGTGGAAAATCTCGGGCAAATTTGGAGAAAATTGTACTCAGTTGGAGCATTGTAGAATTGCAATAAAATTGTGCCAAAATGGCATTTAAATTTGCACCCCGAAAATCGTTGTTTGGCAGGTAGCATAAATGTTGGGCCACAATTGTGCTCCAAACGCACCCTAAACAAATTGTTTAGATTAAAATTTTTTGAATATCGTGTCCTTCGTTTTTTGAAGAGAGGAGAGAGAAATATTATATCATATTTTATGTTTAGAGATTACAATAGTGATACAGTAATTCTATAAATTTTCTTGGCAAAATCTGTATTTTACATATTTATAACAAATTCTGATCCTCCACCATTTTTTTTTTATTTATCAAATCTCTTTCTTTTGGGTTTCTATTTTTGCTGCTTGCTTCAGAGATACTGATGCAATGCAAGGATGTGGAGATTAATTGTGTTTTTATCTGTGATTGCAGGTGGTGGATGCAATGTCAAAAGTTTGGGGTTGTCCATTATTGACAATTGGTCCTACAATCCCATCATTGTACTTGGAAAATAGGCTTCAAGTGGACAATGACTATGGTCTTAATCTCTTCCAGTTGGACTCATCCATGTCAATCGATTGGCTCAACAATAAGCCACCAAGGTCTGTCATATATGTGTCCTTTGGAAGTATGGCCGACCTGAATGACAAGCAAATGGAGGAACTTGCACATGGGTTCAAGAGAAGCAACTTCTACTTCTTGTGGGTGATTAGGGATTCTGAAGAATCAAAAATCCCAAGAGGATTCAAAGAAGAGACATCCAAATCCAATGTGGGTTTGATAGTGAATTGGAGTCCCCAATTGGAAGTGCTAGCTGATGAGGCAATTGGGTGCTTTTTCACACATTGTGGTTGGAACTCAACAATTGAGGCATTGAGCTTGGGTGTACCAGTGGTGGCAATGCCACAATGGACTGACCAGACAACAGATGCTAAGTTTGTTGAGGATGTTTGGAAAGTGGGTGTTAGAGTTAGGGTTGATGACAATGGGATTGTGAGTAGAGAAGAGATTGAAAGTTGTATTAGAGATGTAATGGAAGGGGAAAGAGGCGGAGAAATGAAAAAGAATGCTAAGAAATGGAAGGGATTGGCAATTGAGGCAGTGAGTGAAGGTGGGACTTCTGATACAAATGTTGACAAGTTTGTTTCTAAGTGGGTGTCATAGACGTTAGTTTTTGTAAAATTGAAGTCTGAAAGTTTGTACTAACCGGTTTTCGTCTAACCGGTTTTCGTCCGGCTGAAGAATAATTAATAAAAGCAAAAATCATTAAAAGATAAAAAATATACAAAAATTCAAGAATCAAAAATTAAAAACTCCAAAAGTTCATTTCCCGGGCTCACAAGCCTACAAATATGCAAAAACCTTTTTTTGGACTATAGGTACATAAAAATTCAAACTCAAGCCTCAATGTAATTAAACCCTAGAAAATATCTAAAAAATAAAGAATTAAAAGATTTTGGAAATAAAACCTTAAAAAGGGAAAGGTGACACCATTTTAGGATTTTACAAAAAGAATAAAAAATATCATTTTAGGGTTTTACAAAAAGAATAAAAAATACAAAAAGGATTATTCTCTTAGGGTTTTTAAAGAGAAAAGAAAAGGGTTTAAGGAGTTTTTTGGTAAAAAGAGAAAAATAGGTATGAAGGAAGAAGAGAGAGTCTCATAGAAGACACACAAAAGGGGCAACCGCTCAATAGAACAAAAAGAGAGGAGAAACAAAGAGGTTTTGGATTGGAGCAAAGAAGGAGCTAGGTAGCCGCATACATACAAGAAAAAAAGAGGAGCCACACAAAAGGGAGGGGGCCACACACCATCAAGAGAATAAAAAGGGGTAGCTGAACAAAGCAAACAAAAAAAGAGCAGTGAGAGAGGAGCAAAGATAGCTACACCAGATTCAAGTAGAGAAAAGGTGATGGATGAAAGAGACGAGAAGGTAATATCTGAGTTTGTGTTCATATCTGTTTTTGATGTTTGGTTTCAACGTCTAGCCTCGATACCCTTGTTTGTCCATTGTGGTAGCATTGAGATTTTATTTTACTAGTTTCATATCTCGGAGAGCAATAATCGGCACACACACACACACACATATATATATATATATATATATATATATATATATATATATATATATATATATCACATAAGGGTATAATATAAGAGTGTAAAATAAGGGTCTATGTTTACATCATTGGTTTGAAATATGTGGGACCCAAAGTAGTGGATCTCACTTGTCATTTAATTCATCCACACTATTAAACATAAACTCTTATTTTACACTAGACCCTTATGTGAGAATTCTTCTATATATATATATATATATTTTTTTTTTTTTTTTTGTCATTTGTTATGGTTCTAGTCTTTTGCCCATGCTGTGCATCTCTCTAGGGTTATATTTCTGGTTGTCTTTCTACTTCCATCTCTGCATCTCCTTGGTTTCACTTTTGAGAAAGCAAAAGTATACACTCTCCTAGTATGATGTTTCCAACTTAATATATGGTGCTGAGGTTTGGTTTGTTCATAATTGGGTTCATATAGTGTGCCAATATGCTGCATGTATTTGATGTTTGTTTTAAAATCAAGTTAATACAGTGTGCTAATATATCCTGTGATATTGGGATTTAATATTCGGTTTTGATACTTGGTCTTGCTCATTGTTGTGGTGTTTGGAGTCTTGATACCTGGCTTTGATATTGAAAGAGGATTGTGATGAAATTTCATTGAGGTGTTGGTGAATAATGAATCGGTTCTGTTGAAGAATATATCCATTGCCTAAGTTCCTACTTGAATACAAATCTTGAGTATAAATTTTGACATATGTAACAAAGTTATGTTTGTCGTGAAATTAAAAAATCTTGTTTATAGGCATGTGTAAATCTGTATTTGATCTAATTTAGATTTTGATATTACAATCTGATATCCATTTTTTGATCATTTTGTGTTTGATTTTGGACGAGGACTGGGTTGGACTTTATTTGAGTCGGAGTTAATGGAAGCTTGAGTAATTTTGGGATTTTGTTTGAGTTATTGCAATTCATTATTTTTTTGTTTTACGTATGTATATTTGGCCCTTATGTTAGGTTATTCATTCATATTGGCATGTATAATTTGGATAGTTATTATTTGGATTATTTTTATTTGTATAGACTATGAATGTGTGAGTTCAAAATTGCATATAGGTCATTTCAATTAAGAAAATCATAAGTTGGTTTTCTTTATTTGAATTATGGACCTTATTTAATTTTGTTCATAAATTTGTCATAAGTTGACAATATTAGGTTAAATTGATAGAAGACATTTTCTCAATAGATCATTTATACCATAAGTTGGTATTTAAAATTAAACCTACCAAAAGTTGGTAGTATATTTTTATTAAACCTACTAAAAGTTGGTAGTGTATTTTCGCTAAGCCTACCAAAAGTTGGTAGTGTATTTCCAAAAAAAAAAAACTATCAAAAGTTGATAGTATTATTCCAAACCTTTTTCCAAAACTATTATAAGTTGATAGTATTTTTCATACCAACTTTTTCTCAAAAAAATTATATCTTGCAAAGAGTAAATTTCCATGAGATAGCCATTAAATTAATTAGGGTAACCGTCTTCAAACGGGAGTTGTGGGGTGCCTAACACCTTCCCCACACTCAATCGATCCCCGTACCCCTTTTCTTTGGTTTGCAGGTCTTTACGGTGTCCAATTGCACCTTAACTCAATTGGTGACGACTCTAAACGTTTTTCATCCTCCATTGCCGGTCTGCGTCGTGACCCCGGTTGCGACAACTGGCGACTCTGCTGGGGACTCCAGGTTTTTAACCTAAGAGGGTCAAGCCCATATTATTAATTGATTGGCTATGGTTACTTCTTTGTGTATGGTTAATTGTTTGTTTCCTTTATATGTTAGAGATGTTGATCTATTTTGTTGTGGTAATTTTTTTTGTCATCTCATACACTTACACTCACTATAGCCTACCACCCCGGCTCTACCTTTAGCATTAGAGAGGGTTGACCATTATTTTCGTGAGATTCCGTCTCCGTATGGATAGTGGAAAACATCCTCACCGGATTGACTTCCCTTAAAAGTTAAGGGAGGAGCTTTTGTTCCAATAGCTGGGATTTAAAAGCAACCTGATCCAGGACCTCTCGAGATAGTTAGATAGACTTATTCATGCACTTTACAAAACCCTAGATCCATGTTCGAAACTTTCAGAAATTTAGGTTACCCCATGTGAATATTCTATTTTTTATGTGATTCATTTACCTCTTTTTCTAGTATTTGATGCTAATGTATGTTTCCCATATTTTTAATTGTAATCTCCATTCTTGATTTTTCTTCCCATGGCATTCACATAGGCACAGTCATTGCAATTTGGTTTGGTAATATTTTCAAGACATCTTTTAATTGAAGCAGGATTTGCACAAATAATAACCACATGCATACACATTTTTAAAAAGAGAAATAAATGAGAACTAATGTTGTTTTCATAATGTATAGAAAATCATACGCATTTTAAAAAAAATTTAAAAAAGAAGAAGAAAATAAATGGGAGTTATGATAGTTTCGTTTACGGAGGGATGCAGAACAAAGTAAAATTGGCTGATACTGGGGCAAATTTTAGAAATTTGCCATTTGGAAGCTCGACTTATGTAACTAGGGCAATTTTTGCAAATTTATGTAATCAGTTCAAAGAGTTCCAACTAATAAAGATTGTTGTTGTTGAAGAGGATCCGAACTTTGCTGCTAAACTCTACCACATTCTCTAGGTTTTGAGCTCAACAACTGGACTAGTTTGGAATTGCCAATTTCTGTCAACAGCCTTCAAGAGTAATCTCTATATGCACTACCATCTGGGGTCCAGCTCACGGCCATTGATTGGGTTTTTATAATGAGCATGTCTTTACTTTACTTTGATGGATTTCCATAGTATGGCTTTTGCATGTTCAATATTTCTATGTTCTTATGTTTCTGGTGTTCCTGTTATACTCATCTTCGTTCAGAATTCCACATTTATTCACCTTTATTTATCCATCACTTCCAAATTCCAAATCTTACACATTCCATTTTGACAGGATCGAAATTGATGATAAATGAAAAAGATGAACCTAATGAACCAGATTTTAGGGCACCCATTAACAATGTTGAATATGACTCTGACACTGAAGATGAGTTTGAGATATTGCCGGAAATGTTGAGACACATTAACCAAGAAGAAAAGATAATTCAACCACACAAGGAAACGCCTGAGGTTGTTAACTTAGGAACTGGAGATCAAAAAAAAAAGGAGGTTAGATTGCCATTAAAGCCATATTGCCCTCCAGTGAAGCAAAAGTTGAGGAGAATGAAAACAGACTTGCTTTTGAGGATAAGAGAAAAAGTAAAGAAGCAGTTCGACACTGGTTTCTTAGCGGTGGCACGATATTCGGAATGGGTGGCAAATATTGTACCTGTCCCCAAAAAGAATGGTAAAGTTCGGATGGGTGGCAAATATTGTGCCTTAATCGCGCGAGCCCGAAAGATAATTTTCCCTTTCACCACATCGATGTTCTAGTGGATAATATAACCAAACATTCTACCTTCTCTTTTATGGATGGATTTTGGGTTATATTCAGATCAAAATGGCATCAGAGGATCGCGAGAAGAAGACCTTTATTACTCTATGGGGAACTTTTTGCTATAAAGTCAGGCCATTTGGTTTGAAGAATATCGGTGCTACTTACCAAAGGGCTATGGTCATGTTGTTTCATGACATGATGCATAGAGAAGTTGAAGTATATGTCGATAATATGATAGCAAAGTCCAAAGAAGGTGAAGATCATATTGTGAATCTCCAGAAGTTGTTTGATCAATTAAGGAAGCATCAATTGAAGTTGCCAACCTCGGGGAAATTGCTCGGCTTATTGTGAGTAGAAAAGGAATTGAAGTAGATCCTGATGAAGTGAAGACGATCTTGGATATGCACCCTCCTCATACAGAAAAGGAAGTCAGGGGTTTCTTAGGAAGGTTGAATTATATTGCTCGATTTATTTCCTAGTTGGCAGCCACTTGCGAACCTATCGTTAAATTACTGCATAAGAGCAACTCGACTTAGTGGAATAAAGATTGTCAGATGGTGTTTGAAAAGATTAAGTAGTGCTTGAAAAGTCCTCCAGTGTTAATGCCTCATGTGGCTGGTAGGCCGCTTATTCTCTATTTGACTGTCTCAGATAGTTCGATGGGATGTGTGCTCGGATAACATGATTCATTGGGAAGGATAGAGCATTCCATTTATTACTTAAGCAAGAATTTTACCAATTGTGAAGCAAATTATTCGATGTTGGAGAAGACTTGTTGCTCGTTGGTTTGGGTTGCGCATCGACTTCGACAGTATATGCTTTATCGCATCACATGGTTGACTTCTAGGATGGATCCTATCAAGTACATTTTTGAGTAATCATCTCTCTTTGGGAGGATAGCTAAATGGTAGATGTTATTATCAGAATATGATATTGTGTATGTCACGCAAAAGGAAATAAAAAAGTGCAATAGCAAATTATTTGGCGAATGGAGTGATTGATGATGCTCATCTATGGATATGAAATTTCCAGATATTGATGTCATTTCTATGTCAATGGAAGAGAAGAATCAGAATGGACTCGAGTGCGATATGAACATTTAAATTTGATTTTAGAACGAAGATTACGAACAGTCTGTAAAGGGCAGTTGTACCAAAAAAGATTGATGAAGATACATAATAAGAAAGTTCGACCTCGTAGTTTCGGAGAAGGAGACCTAGTGTTGAAAATGATTTTGCCACCTCAAAAAGATCATCGAGGGAAATGGACACCGAATCATGAGGGACCATATACGGTGAAGAAGGCCTTTGAGGGAGGAGCATTAATTTTGACAAAGATGGATGACGATGATTTGCCTCACCCAGTGAATGCCGATGTTCTTAGGTGGTATTACGCGTAAAAAAATCCCGTTAGAGTGAAAACCCGAAAGGGTGCTCTAGGCAAAAATTAGAGACAAGGAAAAATCCCGCTAGAGTGAAAACCCGAAAGGGCGCTTTAGGTAAATATTAGGGACAAAAAAAATACCGCTAGAGTGAAAACTCGAAAGAGCGCTCTAGGCAAAAATTAGGGATAGAAAAAAAAGAAAGAAAGAAAGAAAGAAAAATCCCATTAGAGTGAAAACCCGAAAGGGCGCTCTAGACAAAAATTAGGGACAAAGGAAAATCTCATTGAAGTGAAAACTCTCAAGGGTGCTTCAATTGTGGCTGCAAGTTCCAGTTTCGGATTGTTTGAAGAATGATGGTTGGGACATGAATTTGTTGAATTGGTGAATTGGTGTATGAGTTGGCTGTTAACTTGTCTCACATTGACATAGTCGGGAGTGCAGAATTGATTTCATAGTTGTTGGGTTGGAGGACAGTCAATTGGACACGCACCCAAAACTGAGGCAGTGTTCGGTACGCTCTTTATGCTACCATGTATTTAACCTTGTGAAGGTGTTTAGTCCGTTAAACAGAATGAGAAGTTTGTTGGTAGAAATGGAAGGCTTAGAGACAGTCTCGAACGAGTCAGATTTGATCATTGTTAACTAGTTGCATACCAAAACTGGGCGAGTTTTGGTGCAATCTTTGAATTATCACATATTTCATCTTGGAGATGTACGGTTTGTCCTTCCTTCCTTTGACTTCTCTACGTTCTTGTACATATCTTCGTCTAAAGGTTTTTCGATTGTCACCCATCCTTTTCAATAAAAATTGTGAGGACATTCATTTCTTTGGTTTTGTTACTTATTGTGACCTTTTCCATATCCCGATTCAATTCTCATTTCATACTCAAAAAAAATTTATCATTTGCTTGCAGTAATTGGCATGCATGGCCATACTATTGAGTTTATCATTGACAAAGTTTTGATAGGAAATATAATGAGTGCATTGGGGCATTACTTTTGACAGGAAATTGATTGGATTTTGGCATCTTAAGCTGGAAAGGAGCTGAATGAAAAACCTATAGCCGAGGTAAGCATTAGCAGGAAAGAGAAGATCACATTCTTAAGGTGCATGCGGCAAAATGAATAATGAAAATTTAGATGAACCGGCAGGCTTGAATTCAGAAATGGGCTCATATACAAAATTTTGGGAAAAATAATTGATTATGGAAGTAAGCAAGGAAAAGGAAAAGAGATAGCTCCAGAGTTGGTTTTCGGAATGAATGAGTGCCTTTATAAATCAGAATAGAGAGGATGCATTGAAAGCTCAATGAGTCAGAAAGTCAAACCTTACAAGGAAGTAGATTTGGTCTAGCAATTCGCAACTGTACGCGTGCTTGAGGATGGTAAAACCTTGAGAAAACATGCATTCATTCATTAATAATGCATTCATATTTGAACAAAATAGGTCATTGCATGCATCATCGCTGCATACTATTTGTCATTTGTGTAATGGCAGGTTTATGAAAAGATACAGTATTGATGGAGTCATTCTCTTCAAATCAGACGCATGCCACTTGCTTGAAATATCTTTATGTTAAGGTGAGATCACAAAAACTCCTGAACATCATCTGCAAAAAAATATTTTTCTCAAACAAAAAATCTTTTTCGGCCAAGCCGGGAATGGCCACAGTGATCCCGTGCAAACATTTTTAAAAATGATCAAAACTCATTCCAAGTGAGATTTTAAAACATTTTTGGCCAAGTTGGGAATGACCACAGTGATTCCGAGCACACATTCTTCAAAATTATCAAAACCCACTCCAAATGGGATTTTTAAACATTTTTGGCCTAGCTGGGAATGGCCCAAAGATCCCATGCACTTTCTTTTCTTGTAGGCCAAGCCGGGAATGACCCACAAATCCTGTGCATTTTATTTTAAGCGTTTACAGGCCAAGCTGGGAATGACCCAAAGATCTCATGCACTTTCTTTTCTTGCAGGCCAAGCCGGGAATGGCCCACAGATCCCGTGCATTGTATTTTAAGCTTTCACAGGCCAAGCTGGGAATGGCCCACAGATTCCTTGCATTTTCTTTTTACATGCAAAGCTGGGAATGACCATAGTGATCCCGCACATTACCTTTTAAAGTTTTTCCGTACGAAACTCGGTTGACTACACCTTTGTTTGCCCTTTATTTCATAAAAGACAAACAAAGGAGGGCAGCTGTAGTAACTAGTTTTCATCTGGCTGAAGAATAATTAATAAAAGCAAAAATGAGTAAAAAATAAAAAATATTCAAAAATACAAGAATCAAAAATTAAAAATTAAAAATTCCAAAAGTCCATTTCTCGGGACCACAAGCCTTATTTTACACCCTTACGTTAGACCCTTATGTTGAGAATTCCTATATATATATATATATATATATTTTTTTTTTGCCATTTGTTATGGTTCTCTGCATCTCTCTAGGGTTATATTTCTGGTTGTATCTTTCAACTTCCATCTCTGCATCTCCTCGGTTTTACTTTTGAGAAAGCAATAGTATACACTCTCCTAGTATGATGTTTCCGACTTAATATATGGTGCTGAGGTTTGGTTTGTTCATAATTGGGTTCATATAGTGTGCCAATATGCTGCATGTATTTGATGTTTGTTTTAAAATCAGGTTCATACAGTGTGCTAATACATCCTGTGATATTGGGATTTAATGTTCGGTTTTGATACTTGGTCTTGCACATTGTTGTGGTGTTTGGAGTCTTGATACCTGGCTTTGATATTGAAAGAGGGTTGTGATGAAATTTCATTGAGGTGTTGGTGAATAATGAATCGGTTCTGTTGAAGAATATATCCATTGACCATGAATTGAAATGAGATCCAATCATTGGATATGTTGGAACTAAACATGAATTTATTGAGTTTCTTGTGGAGAATAATCATGTGTGTTCACTTGTTCAAAGCCATGAATATAGTGAATGAAATGTTATTTCAAAGTAAGCCATTTGGGCATGACTAAGTTTGAGGAAGAATAAAGGTCCCACATTGGAGGATTTAGTGAACCAACTCTTGTTTATAGGAGTGAGGGCTGAACTAATGGCTTGGGCCCAAGGGCACCCAACCTTTTGTGGGAGGGAAAGAATGCACCTTATGCAAAAATGACCGCGCGCCGCCGCCGCCGCCCGTCCGGCCGGGCCGGTTCGGTTCGCGCGTGTGTGTGTGATGGGCCAGATTAGTCTAGGTCTTTCCTTTCCTTGATTGGCCAGCTGACTTCCAGCCCAATCCATAAACTTTGTCTCGGCCCGGCCCAGCCCGTGGGGCTCAAACAAATAACAGATTACACATTTATATGTGTAGAACAAACAGATGAGCTTCCAATCCATTTTCGTCCAATCAGTGATACCTCCCAAGCACTATAAATAGAGGCCTTCATACCATTCACAATACACACCTTAAAAGCATTTGCATTTGTTCTTAGAGAGAGTTGAGAGCTGCCTTTGTTGTTTCTGAGAGTTGCCCGGTGTGAAGCTTCCATTCCGTGCAGAGCTGTAGCCATTCTATCCTGGGAGACTGTCGTCTGTATTCCTCGAAGCAGACTGGCGGTGGGGAGGCGATTTACTCTTAAGGAGACAGAGACTACTCTGGAAAAATAGAACGTTAAAGGAAATGATGAATGCAATGCTAATAAGTTCTGGTTTACCCCAGAATTTGTGGGGGGAAGCCTTGCTTTCCGCAAATTACGTTCTGAATAAGATACCTCACAAGAAGATGGATAAAACTCCATATGAATTGTGGAAAGGTCGAGCACCTTCCTACAAATTCTTAAAAGTGTGGGGCTGTCTGGCAAAGGTTGCAATCCCTGATCCGAAAAAGATCAAAATAGGACCTAAAACGGTCGACTGCGTGTTTATTGGATATGCTCACAACAGTAGTGCATATCGATTTCTAGTTCATAAATGAGAAAATTTTGAAGTACGTGAGAATACGATTATTGAATCTAGAAATGCTTCATTCTTTGAGAATGTGTTTCCTCACAAAAGTACACATGAAATGAGCACTCTTAAACGAACTCATAAAGCTGTGACTCAAAATGAGGAAGAAGGAACTTCACATCAAAATGTTGAAGAAGAACCAAGACGAAGTAAAAGAACAAGGACTTCTACTTCTTTTGGTCCTGACTTTCTATCATTCTTGGTAGAAAAGGAAGCTCAAAGCTTCAAGGAAGCAATGTCTACCCCTGAAGCTCCATCATGGAAGGAGGCAATAGACAGTGAAATTGAGTCCATCATTCAAAACCACACCTGGGAACTAGTGGATTTACCTCCTGGAAGTAAACCATTGGGTTCGAAGTGGGTCTTTAAAAGAAAGATGAAGGCTGATGGATCAATTGATAAATACAAGGCTCGACTTGTAGTTAAAGGCTACAAACAAATAGAGGGAGTAGATTATTTTGATACCTATTCCCCTGTTTCAAGAATAACGTCTATAAGGCTTCTAATAGCCTTTGCAGCATTACGCAATCTAGAAATCCATCAAATGGATGTGAAGACGGCATTCTTGAATGGTGATTTAGATGAAGAAATCTACATGGAGCAACCCGAAGGGTTTGTGGTTCCAGGAAAAGAGAAGAAGGTATGCAAACTTGTGAAGTCTCTATATGGACTAAAGCAAGCTCCAAAACAATGGCATGAAAAATTTGACCAAGTGATGATGTCAAATGGCTTTCACATTAATGAATGTGACAAATGTGTGTATATGAAGAACACATCATCAGACTATGTCATTATTTGCTTATATGTGGACAATATGATTATCATTGGTAGTGATAATAATATTGTTAAAGCTACTAAGAAATTATTAGCAAGTAAATTCGACATGAAAGACTTAGGTCTTGCAGATGTCATTCTTGGAATCAAGATTACCAAAACAATGGATGGTTACGCGTTATCTCAGTCACACTACATTGAAAAGGTGCTCAATAGATTTGACAAAGATAACAGTACCACAGCGAGAACACCTGTAGACGTGAATTTTCATCTCAAAAAGAATGAAGGTCCTAGTGTATCTCAATTGGAGTACTCACGGATCATTGGTAGCCTAATGTACCTAATGAATTGTACTCGTCCGGACATTGCTTACTCAGTTAGTAAGCTAAGTCGGTACACTAGTAATCCTGGAGAGAATCACTGGAAAGCAATAGCTAGAGTCCTTAAGTATCTGAGGTACACAACTAATTATGGACTACATTACACAAGATATCCACCTGTAATTGAAGGTTACAGTGATGCGAATTGGATCTCAGATTCGGAAGATGCTAAATCCACTAGTGGATACGTCTTCACACTTGGTGGTGCAGCTATATCGTGGAAATCCTCGAAACAAACGTGTATAGCTAGATCTACTATGGAATCTGAGTTTATAGCACTAGATCGAGCTGGAGAAGAAGCCGAATGGCTTCGTAATTTTTTGGAGGATATTCCTTTGTGGCCAAAACCTGTGTCGGCTATTTGCATACACTGCAACAGTCAGTCTGCAATAGGAAGGGCACAAAATAAAATATACAACGGTAAGTCTCGACACATTCGTCGTAGACATAAGACCGTAAGACAGCTTTTGTCAAATGGAATTATATCCATTGATTACGTTAAATCAAAGGACAACATTGCTGATCCTTTGACAAAAGGCTTGACTAGAGATCAAGTATATAATTCATCGAGGGGAATGGGTTTAAAGTCCATAACCTAAAGCTCTGCCACACTGGCAACCCAACCTAGCTGATTGGAGATCCCAAGATCTAGGTTCAATAGGACAACCGAATTGTGGGGGAACTTAAAGTAATCACTAGGGAATTTATTCCTAACTCTTTCCTATGATGAGATGGTGATACCTGTCATGGGTTCAGGATAATCTATGATTTTAATGATTCTTGTACGTTGAAAATTCAACTGAAGTATGGCAGGATACTTCTAACAAGAAATCACCTATATGAGTGTGAAGGGGCGCTTCTATGAGAGTGATAGGACTAATCTCTCTAGAGCACTCATGAATTACCAGGCATGTCCAGGGCCAAAATGGACAGAATGTAAAAGGGACCAATGATGGTGGAAAAGAAACTGTGTAAATATTGTTGTCTTGGTTTATACAAAAGCTGAATAGTTCAAGACATCGCGTTCACTGGTTAGCGAATAAACCCGATGATATTTTACTAGGGAAGGTTCAAAGTCAAAAGCTACCTATCCTGACGCAGCTATTTTCCAAAGCTCTCTCTATCTCTCTAAGTCGAGTCTGCATAGCATCTCTGCATTTCATTCATGTGGGGGATTGTTGAAAATTCATGTCTTTGACCATGAATTGAAATGAGATCCAATCATTGGATATGTTGGAACTAAACATGAATTTATTGAGTTTCATGTGGAGAATAATCATGTGTGTTCACTTGTTCAAAGCCATGAATATAGTGAATGAAATGTTATTTCAAAGTAAGCCATTTGGGCATGACTAAGTTTGAGGAAGAATAAAGGTCCCACATTGGAGGATTTAGTGAACCAACTCTTGTTTATAGGAGTGAGGGTTGAACTAATGGCTTGGGCCCAAGGGCACCCAACCTTTTGTGGGAGGGAAAGAATGCACCTTATGCAAAAATGACCACGCGCGCGCGCCGCCACCGTCCGGCCGGTCCGGTTCGGTTCGCGCGTGTGTGTGTGATGGGCCAGATTAGTCTAGGTCTGTCCTTTCCTTGATTGGCCCACAGGCCAGCAGACTTCCAGCCCAATCCATAAACTTTGTCTCGGCCCAGCCCAGCCCGTGGGGCTCAAACAGATAAACAAATAACAGATTACACATTTATCTGTGTAGAACAAACAGATTAAATTTTATCTGTTCAATTAATTTTCTGTGTTTTGATTATTCTCAAGAAATATTGGAATTATCTGTGTAGATGAGCTTCCAATCCATTTTCGTCCAATCAGTGATACCTCCCAAGTACTATAAATAGAGGCCTTCATACCATTCACAATACACACCTTAAAAGCATTTGCATTTGTTCTTAGAGAGAGTTGAGAGCTGCCTTTGTTGTTTCCGAGAGTTGCCCGGTGTGAAGCTTCCATTCCATGCAGAGCTGTGGCCATTCTATCCTGGGAGACTATCGTCTGTATTCCTCGAAGCAGACCGGCGGTGGGGAGGCGATTTAGTCTTAAGGAGACAGCGACTACTCTGGGCTTGGCCTTTTCCATTCAATCTTCTTTTCTGTTCTTCATTGGTAATGTATTATCCAACTGATCGGTAATATGGTAATGTTGTTTCTTCATTCTGATTTCATTGTTACTCGTTTCAATTCTTAATATTCCATAAACACCCACTTAATTCACAACAACTTGGTCTTGCACATTGTTGTGGTGTTTGGAGTCTTGATACCTGGCTTTGATATTGAAAGAGGGTTGTGATGAAATTTCATTGAGGTGTTGGTGAATAATGAATCGGTTCTGTTGAAGAATATATCCATTGGCTAAGTTCCTACTTGAATACAAATCTTGAGTATAAATTTTGACATATGTAACAAAGTTATGTTTGTCGTGAAATTAAAAAATCTTGTTTATATGCATGTGTATATGTGTATTTGATCTGATTTAGAGTTTGATATTACAATCGGATATCCATTTTTTGATCATTTTGTGTTTGATTTTGGACAAGGACCGGGTTGGATTTTATTTGAGCTGGAGTTAATGGAAGCTTGAGCAATTTTGGGATTTTGTTTGAGTTATTGTAATTCATTATTTTTTTATTTTACGTATGTATATTTGACCCTCATGTTGGGTTATTCATTCATATTGGCAAATATAATTTGGACAGTTATTATTTGGATTATTTTTATTTGTATAGACTATGCATGTGTGAGTTCAAAATTGCATATAGGTCATTTCAATTGAGAAAATCATAAGTTGGTTTTCTTTATTTGAATTATGGACCTTATTTAATTTTGTTCATAAATTTGTCATAAGTTGACAATATTAGGTTAAATTGATAGGAGACATTTTCTCAATAGATCATTTATACCATAAGTTGATATTTAAAATTAAACCTATATTTTCATTAAACCTATTAAAAGTTGGTAGTGTATTTTCGCTAAGCCTAAGCCTACCAAAAGTTGGTAGTGTATTTTCAAAAAAAAAAATTATCAAAAGTTGATAGTATTATTCCAAACTTTTTCCAAAACTATCATAAGTTGATAGTATTTTTCATACGAATTTTTTCTCAAAACATTTATATCTTGCAAAGAGCAAGTTTCCATGAGATAACCATTAAATTAACTAGGGTAATCGTTTTCAAACGGGAGTTGTGGGGTGCCTAACACATTCCCCACACTCACTCAATCCCCGTACCCATTTTCTCTGGTTCGCAGGTCTTTATGGTATCCAATTGCACCTTAACTCAATTGGTGGCAACTCTAAACGTTTTTCATCCTCTATCACCGTTCGCGTCGTGACCCCGGTTGCGACAAAGTTACAACTCTTCAAAATAGTACACAGTACAATTCCTGCATGTCCTGTTATACAAAAAAGGCTGGCCCATGATCATTATACAATTCCCGCATGCCCCGTTATACAGAAAAGGCGCGCCCATGATCATGATGCTGGGGCGTGGGGACATTCTATCTCGAAACACATTGAGTGTACACCACACATTCTGCACCATGAAAATCTTCGTGCCCCAACATTTGATATATAGTTGTTCTCTTAGCTCTGAAAAAAAAAAAAGAAAGAAAGAAAGGAAGCATTGGAGGAAAGTAATGGAGAAGGAACAAAGAGGAGCAAGTAAAACTCATGTCCTTCTAGTCCCTTTTCCCTTACAAGGACACATAAACCCAATGATCCAACTCTCCAAACGCTTAGCCTCAAAGCGTCTAAAGATCACCCTTGTCTCCACAAGCTCCGCTCGCATTTCCATGGAAGGTCGAGAAGCTGATTCTCCTGTTGAGGTTAACTTCATTTCTGATGGATACCAAGAAGGCAAAGCAGAGACCATGGATGAAGCGCTCGAGCGTATTGAAACCGAGACTTCTCTAAGCTTAGCCAAGCTCATTGAGGATTTGAAGACAACTGAATATCCTGCTAAGTTTCTGATATATGACTCCATTATGCCATGGATGATGAACGTGGCTCTAGCTCAAGGCCTTGAAGGAGCTCCCTTTTTCACCCAATCTTGCGCAGCTACGGCTATATATGCTCATGTCCATCAAGGGACATTGAAGCTTCCTCTTCCTCTGGAGGAGACTCAAGTGATGTTGCCTGGAATGCCAGAGTTAAGGTCCAATGACCTACCATCATTAGTTTACGATCCATGCTCATATCCAGCCCTCCACAAGCTTCTACTAGGCCAGTTATTGAATCTCCACAAAGCCAGTTTCCTCTTGTGGAACACTTTTGATGGGTTGGAAGATGAGGTAGTTAGCTGGATGGCAAGGCAATGGCCAATCAAGCCGGTAGGGCCAACAATTCCATCAATTTACTTGGACAAGCGGCTAGAAGACGACATAGATTATGGACTCAACCTGTTCAAGTCAAACTCTGACGCTTGCTTGAAATGGCTGGACTCCAAGGGAATTGGCTCGGTCGTTTATGTATCATTCGGAAGCCTAGCAACCGTGGGAGCGGAGCAGATGGAAGAAGTAGCTTGGGGTTTGAAGAACAGCAACATCAACTTCTTATGGGTGGTCAGAGAATCAGAAGTGAAAAAACTGCCAACTAGTTTCCTAGAGGAGATAACAGAGAGGGGTCTAGTAGTGAGTTGGAGCCCTCAATTACAAGTTTTGGCTCACAAGTCTGTAGGGTGCTTTGTGACTCATTGTGGGTGGAACTCAGTGCTTGAGGCACTGAGCTTGGGAGTGCCAATGGTGGCAATGCCGTACTGGGTGGATCAACCGACCAATGCAAAATTTGTCAAGGATGTGTGGCAGGTTGGGGTAAGAGTTCAGGTAAATGAAAAAGGGTTGGTCGAAAAGGAAGAGATAGCACGGTGTATAAAGGAAGTCATGGAAGGCGAGAGACGCCTCGAGATGAAAAGAAACTCTGAGAGATTAAAGGAGATGGCCAGAGAGGCAGTGGACAAAGGAGGAAGCTCTGACAAGAATATTGAGGAATTTGTAAGAAAACTCATCCACAACTAGCCTGAACATGTAATCCACATTATATTGCTCATAAACTATTTCTACTATTCAAATTTGGAGCTCAAAATGATTGCGAGCGCTCTTTAAAGCCAAAAGAAGTTGCTTTAAGGGTCTGGTCTTCCATGTTGGATTAACAGTCAGGAAATAAGATTAGGAATTCCGAATGCTGCAATAAGTACATTATTCTTCACCTTTCTTGGCACATGGATTTGAACAGGAAATGGAACTATCTCACAGATTAATTTTACACAGGAACGGTTCCAGCTGAACAGAGAATGTGGGATAAACTCATTCCTTTTGACTCATCTTGTAATATTATGATATGAAGTTCCGAAACTTGAGTTCGTGGAAGATCCCACGACCTTATCTTCTCTTCCGAGGTTAGCAAGCGCCTGATCTATTTCCTGCACATGAATGCATCATTGTTTACATGCAAAAGAAAAAGGAAATAGTAACCACTTGAATAGCAAATTAAACCTAATAATGCCTTGGAATTTGGAACTACTATGAAGTGAAGATCTAAGAGCAGCAAAAAAAAAAATACAAGTTTCATGCTTAATAGTCTGCTGGCTTGCCCTCCTGATCCCATCTTATAGTGAAGACATTTATGTATAAGAAATACATGCAAATTTAAAAGCCATAATTGAGATTTCAAAACTACCACTCTCTCAACCTTCTCCATTGGAAAAATCTGGACTGTAATATACTTGAATGCTCATCAGCCGAGAAGGGAAAATTTTAAAACAAAGAAAATAAGTTTTATGTAGACTGAATTTTGTTTTAATATGACCTTGGCAAACACTTAGCTAAGAGCAAAAATGTATCTCAAATGACATGGGTTATACTACTAGAGATCCAATATTCAGAAGAAATTTGACAAAAGTACATACCAGGGAAACTTGCAAGTGTCTTTCCACCATCCCTGTTTTGAACAGTTGGCAACTATTTTGTCCAAACGTACAATGATCTGAGAAAAAGTTGGCCTAACAACTGGTTCTGGATCCCAACATTCTTCAATCAACCTGCACATAAGATAGTATCAAGAAAGCTTTAGAACTTTAACCTCACTGTGTAATGACACAAGCAATGTGTAGCATAATTCATCACATATTTTGCCATCGCCATGAAAAAGTTCTCTTTGCAGTTAGTAATTTTAAGCAACTTGATGGTGAAAAACCGTCCGCAAAGTCAAGTGTATAAATAAATAGAAAAGGCACTATCACCGAAGGGGGATTTGGAGATTGCGAAGGAATCAGCACTTTGCTAAGCTCATGTAATGAAGAAATATTTGCAATTTGAAGCTCACCGTCTCGACCCACAAATGCGATATCGACGAAAACCCCCATCCCCTCCTTTCACCCATACCCAAGGCAAACCACAAGACAAACAAAAGCCATACCAAGACCTTTTTTGTCATAAATACTGTTACAGTTCAAAATAATCATTCCAAGAGGCAAATACCCTCCAACTAAGCAAAAGCTTACATCAGACTTATGTATAATGATTTTGTTAACAGTTTAATGAACTCTGATAAATACTATAATGGAAATTCAAGCCACCGTTCACAGCAACATCTAAGGCTAGGAAGTTAAGAACTTCCTTGGGTGAGATCACAAAACTAGACAGCCTAAAACAAAGTCACTCTCATATCATATACGAAAACTAAACTTACTCTTTTAGATCTGGAGGATAACTTCTTGATTTGATTTTGAATTGTGGTCTCTTTTCCTCTAAACACAGCAATTTTAGAGCCTCTTCAGGAGGCTTGGGATGGAAAGGGTTGCAGTCCCTCAATCATCTAAGGACAAATGAAAAAAGTACAAGAAACAAGTGCTTAATGATAAATGTACAAAAGTCTACGTATAATAGATATATCCATATATAAGTATATATATGTAGTTGTATATATATGTGTGGTACGAAAGTCAAAGTAATAGTAATATGTATAGATATATATATATATATATGTATCTATATGTATATATTTTGTCTTGATATGAATTTTTTTTCATGAATTGCAGTTTAGTTTTTCCTCAAAAGTCCGCAAAATACGGCACTCATGAAGCTGATCAGTAAATTTTCACTTCTATAAAAGGATCAGACACTGAGACAAAAAGAGAGAGGAGTTTATCTGGAGAAAACAAAGAGCAAGAGGAGAAAAAAATATCAGCGAGGGAGAGATAAAATCAGAGAGAGAGTTCTTGAGTTTCATTTTCTCTTTTACAGCAATTCTATCACATATTCTTTCTAGAATTTTGTGAGATAAATTCTTGATTGTGTAAGCCTAGTATTAGGAACTAATATTCTTACTAGGGTAACGATGGATCCACTCTATTGTATCTAAATAAATTTGGTTTGATTAATTGTTAGTTTGTTTATGCTATGCCAAGTGTCAATTAGCTATTCTGTATTGATAATTAAATCCTGATGTTTAGCTACTATCTAGGGTTGATTACCATGATGTAAATTGAGACATATGCCCATGTCCAATTTGAGACCAGCTTCTTGCAGTTAACACCAGAGTTACTTAGACATAAATGCCATATGCTAAGATCTTTGTGATCGCTACATAAGTTACCATAGGTCCTAAAGCATTCTTGATTGTCCTAGCCAATCCATATGCCTATGGATGGTTGCAATTGAGAATAGACGTGGTAAGTCAGATGTCCATGACTATTACATAAATTAGGGGACTTGATCTTTGGCATGCATGAATGAAATGATGATTATTGGCTAAATAATTTAAATACAATAGAGTTGGTGAAATCGGATCCCTAGTGTTTGTCTATTTGTGTTAATCTTTATTCATTTTGTTTCCATTGATACTTACGAAGAGTTGAAATTGCATATATTTAATATTTAGTCATTGTGGGTACGACACTCGTATTTGCCACTTCTATACTACAATTGATTCGTGCACTTGCGAGTATAATTTGGGTTTGGAATCGTTATACTTTTAGCGGATCTTAAATATCACATCAAGTTTTTGACGCCGTTGCTGGGGACTGATTTAATATATTGTTTTCCAACTCTTGTATATATATTAATATTAGTATACTACACCTCCTTAATGAAAGTTTTTCAGTTTTTTTTATGGATGGCTTAACCGCCCCATCTTTCTATATATTATTGACTGGTTCTACTGCTACCGTCTATATCTGTTTATAATAACTGTCACTAATACTTATTAACTTACTAACATTTAAATTTCTGTCACTAACAGTAACATTTATTTATTTTATTTTTTTTACAATATTATTTATATTTATGGTTGGCTTTACACTGCCCCACCTTTATATATATGCTTATGTGGTTGGTTGAGTCGCCTAATATAACTGTTTATTTTTGTTAATATTGTGATAAATGTACAAAACTCTACATATAAATAGTGTTATAGATAGATATATACATATATAAGTATATATATATAGTTGTATATATACATGTGTGTTTTCACGAAAGTCAAAGTAATAATAATATGTGTATATATATATGTATGTATATATTTTGTCTTGATATGAATTTTTTTTTCATGAATTGCAGTTCACTTTTCCTCAAAACGTCCGCAAAATACGGCACTCGTGAAGCTCATCAATAAATTTTCAAAAAGGATCAGTAAATTTAATGATGAGCTTCATGAGTGCCGTATTTTGTGGACTTTTGAGGAAAAGTGAACTGCAATTCACGAAAAAAATTTCATATCAAGACAATTTCAAAAAGGATCAGTAAATTTAATGATGAGCTTCATGAGTGCCGTATTTTGTGGACTTTTGAGGAAAAGTGAACTGCAATTCACGAAAAAAATTTCATATCAAGACAAAATATATATATATATACATATTACTATTACTTTGACTTTCGTACCACACACATATATATACACTTATATATGTATACATCTATCTATAACAACACTATTTATATGTAGACTTTTGTACATTTATTACTTAACACATAGTTCCTATAGACAAAAAGTAGCATAGATGCAAAGGCTTGCAGGGCATATTCCACCATTATTAAAAGGGCCATCAAAATACAAATCACCATGTGATGGGGGAAACGAAACAATCACCTGTTCGATCACTTACTTTCTCACCTAATTTTTTTTTTAACTACACTAAGAACGCAAATTATAATTGATGTCTCACTTGGGAAAACTAGTGAATTTGTATGTCTATAGGAGAAGGCAAGACACATAAATGAAGAAAGATTGCTTCCGGGGATGTAAAACTATTCTTATAAGTAAACAGTTAGTATGTGATACACAATAAAAGTAACAAAATAACAAATTTGAGAAAAGAGAGGTACCTCGTATAAAAAAAGGCCGAAAGAATATGCATCGTCATCGACACTTCCATCAAATATTTCATCTTTCAAAATCACTGGGGCCAAGTACAAGTCTACAATAAAAAAAAGCAATGCCATTACTTGAACATATTATCATTTAATATTCAGCAAACAGAGTGTGACTATACATTCATTAAGTGCATGAACTGATACCACAAAGTACAAATGAAGCACACTATAACAGGAGTGGCAGACTGGTGGTGTCATTAAAGAAATGTATAATGCAATAGTGAAAGAAAATTAAAAAAACTGGAAGAAAGATCCTTTGCTATTTCATAATTATACACATGTAATTCAACATTGAGATATTTTCAAAAGATATGGCCACTTGAGTTACAATTGAGTGTTAGAATATGTATAAATGATGCCAAGGCCTCAACCCAACAAGTTAACTGATTGGGTTGAATAGCAAGTGACTAATCTTAACATGGTATCGGAGTGGGGGATCTTGGCTTTCTTGGGTTCAAACCTTAGCTTACGCAATTTAAACCCCATTTGTTTTTTCCCTAAGTGTGGGCCTTTGTATGTTTGTTATTGCCCCAAGTGAGGGTTTTGTGTGAGAGTAGCCCTACTGTTGGGCCTTTGTTTGTGTTTGTTGTTGCCCAAGTGAGGGCCTTGTGTGAGAGTAGTCCTACTGTTAGGCCTTGTTTGTTGTGCACGTGTTGGGCCTTCGGATTTAAGCCTTTGTTCGTGTTTGTTGTTGCCCCAAGTAAGGGCCTTGTGTGAGAGTAGCCCTACTGTTGAGCCTTGTTTGCTGTGCACGTGTTGGGCCGTTGGATTGCCCGACCCACACATGAGGGAGAGTGTTAGAATATGCATAAATGATATGAAAATCTCCAACTCAACAAGTCAACTTATTGGGTTAAATAGCAAAGTAAGTAATCTTAACTGTTCGGACTATTTGCACCCCACATTTTTCCTATTAAACCCCAATTTACAACACATTCCAAACATGGTCTTCTTTCCCTCCTAGACTTTACCCTTTAGCAGCACGATCCCTTCTCTCTCTCCCCCTCTCCACCTCCGCTTCTTGCATCAACTCCTCCTTTCACTTCCTCCCCTCCACACCTCCATGGCAAGCTTCACCTGAACATGTTTCAATTTATGTTCAGCTATTCATCGCAAGACCTTCAACAAGCTGCGCACAACTCTTAGCCAAGCCAGATCTCCCTCTAACTCCCTTTCCGCCTCTCATATCCTCAAGACCCTTGCTCTAGATGTATTGATGCCATCAAGATGAAGGTCTCTCAGTTCTGTAAGATTTTGAACCAGAGTTATAAGATCCGGATGTTGATTTGGACCCTAAGGATGGAGGAGTGATTTCGTTACAGATGTTGATTTGGAGGAGAGAAGGGGTATATGTTGATTTGGACACCCTCTCCATACTTTCTTACAGTAAGAATTGGTGGTGGTGTTGGTGTAAAGGGATTACTTGGGGTGCAAAAGAATATTTTAAGGCTGTGTTTGGTGTTGGGGTGTGAATGGGAAAATGAGGGGTACAATTAGCCCCCACCAATCTTAACGCTGAGCATTAAAGGGGATGTTTACATAAGAAACATTCAGTTGAGTGATTTTGATTACTTATTTGAATGGTCAATTTGTGAAATTGGTTGCGCTAGCTTTGCTTTGTCAGGCGAGATTTTTGACAACCTTATCACACCAAATCCAGCTACCTTCAACTGCCCTCCACTATCCAGCAAAATATTTCTGACACCTTACCAAAATTGCAAATATTAAAGAACAGTTCATTCGAAATGAATTTAGGTAAAAGCAAATATTGCACTTCGTTTTGGAATCAGATCAACTTTTGCATATAATTATCTTACTTTGACCTTAAATCACAGTGAATGATTGGATCCGGCTTTACATTCGTGAAGATAATTCATGCCCCTGATAACAAGAAGTTTACCAAAATCTCTTTAGGAAGTTAAAATCTGTAGACTTCTGCCAGAAAACCCAAATAGAGCTACTAGAACTTCAAAACATCCTTAGGATGACTCTACATGCACATTGAAAGAACTATAAGCACATCTAGAGAATCAGCAAGGGCAGAAGCGTCTTTAGCATCCATGCATGAAATTTTTAGTCCATACCCATGCAGAAATAAGCTTATAGATTCGAGAAACTGCACATGCCTGGCTATGTCAAGAGCAAATCTTAAAGCTTTAGATGGTGAGAGTCACCCTTTCTTTTGAAGATAGCTTCCCAAGTCACCTTGCAAGAATGTAAATAGATCAAGTCAATACAATGAAGAATTCCGGCTACCAACATCTGCTTCATGGAAAAAGTCGACCAATCCAAGGAAGGAACTATCTGCAAAATATGTATGTACTTCAGCATAGCGTCAACTCTGCCACATGATATTTAATATTTACCTTAACAAAAGTACTAAAGAAAATGTAAATATACAGGAGGAGAGAGTGGGGGATTCTGCCATTCTGGATGGGTTTGAGAGAAAGAGGCTTGCTTACTTTTGCATGATACTCTGAAACAATCATCATCGGTAGATTTTGGGTAACAGCCCCAACAAACTGAACAACATTAGGCTGCCGGATTTTTTCCAATAACGTTAGTTCATGTTTGAAAGCATTTCTGTTGGGAAAGGAGAGAATAAGAATATGGAGTTGGTATGTAATTTGAAGCAACATAATCAAGTTAATAAAAGAACATGTCATGTTTTGCAACTCATTGAAATCCAAACATAATCTCTTCTGGAGATCAGGAAGGACTCAGTCATTCATTTTATGGTTATAAAAGGATATCTTCACAAGAGACTTAAACACCAAAGTCAATCAACCACGTAGCTGGCATTGACCAAACCAACTGCAAACAAATGGATGTCACATGATCTCTATTGCCTTGACCCTTGAATAACAAAAAGCTGTTACATAATATGCTCATGCGCAATCTAAACTCACTTTGGTAGGCCTTAGATGGTCATATTGTCATAGTTAGAGTAAAGCTTTGTGATATGGATGAGTACTCCCTACTCAATGTAATCTAACTAATATATTGTCCATGACTGGATGTAATACCAAGGTGGCACCCCCTTGGTGGCTTCCATAACAATTAAAATATTTTTGTTCAAACAAAAAAAGGCCCATGAACCGTCAGAACCCTGAAAAATTGGCAATGTTACATAACAATAAATTGGGGCCAGATTGCTGTAATCATTTCAACCAGAAAGAAAAATAACTTTCTCATTCCATCGTAAGATTCCGAGTTTGCGACTCATAGGTACTCTCTAGTCTAATAGGAGGAAAAGGATAACCTGAAAATGCATCCATTAATTCTTAAAAGTAGGCTATTTTCAGTGCACATGTAGTCACCTTAAAGAATCTCAAAAGGATGTTTCCTTGCCATAAACATTAAGAGATATCAAAGGAAGGACGATTTAACGCATTTTTGCTTTTGCTCTGAATTTGATGCACAGGAATCGATTAATCCCTAATGAAAAGCCAAGCTACAGTTAGAATCAGACTACTAGCTCTTTGCATGTGCCACTCACACATGCAGTCCATGCCCCTACAGTGCTATTATAGATGGATGATGCAAGGTTTCCCAAGCGACAAATAGATGCAGAAACAAAGAAAGTATGCTCTACTACAAGATGGAAAGACCATAAAAACAGGCATCCTGCAGATAGAAGGATAAAGGGTTTCCCGAACACCAAACAATAAGGAAATGAAATAATGAATTTTAACTTGTAAGAACATGATGAAATGAAAGACTTTAAAACATGAAACTACAGTGACCAATGAAATGGGCATTGAGAAAATATAATTTAACTAATGGTATCAAAGATGTTTTATGAAATGAGAGGATAATAAAAGGAGTCCATTATTAATGAATTGAGCAACCTACAGAAGTAAAAACAGAATATCCAAGAAACTAAAAGGCATGATTAATGAACATACATGATATCAGGGTCTGAATAACCATCCTTATCAAGTATCTTCACAGAAACCTTTGTACCATTCCATTTAGCCAATTGATATGTTCCCTGTTGATGAGTATATACGAGGCATCTATTAGCCATTCACATTGATTAATTAGTTGACAGGACTTCAGAGGAAGATCAAGAAAGTCGTGTAACTTTCCCAGTTAAGAAAATGCAAAGTGCAAAATGCCCACACATTATAAAGATGCAAGAGAAATCATCATTCTACTGCAAAGACAATGATTGTAAATTTAGAATGAAAAAAGTACATTTTACGAGGTATTACACTGGAAAGAGGAAGAAAGAAACTTCAAGTCGCAGCATTCAACAATTAGCTCCATGCAACTGCAAGATGCAAGATGCAAAATGAAGTACCACAACTATTTCACAAAAAAAGAAAAAGTCATCTGGATAACTAGACCTTGCTCCATTGTTGAACTCCATAAGTCCGTAGTACATATATATAATCCTATAGTGGTATTCATTATTCAAGGTAACGTCAAAACATACTAAAGGGAAAAAAAATTATTTTATGTATGTTCATTAAAACTCTCAACGGGGTCAAACCATTGTAGAATTCTGTTGAAAATTTCTTGATAATATCTTATCAAAAGCAACTTTTAATGGAAGACAAGAAAGGTTTAACATTGTTCACATCCAGAACATGGTTAGCGACACTTCTTCGACATTAGCACAATGTGGCAAAACCTGATATTAGCATTGCAAATTCATTATATGCCATAAACTATCCTAAATAGAGTAATTAGGAAATGATTGTCGTATATTGTCAGTACTTAAAGACTATGAAGCACCAATGCCCCTTCAATGTAGTTGCCCAAGTCTATCATTAGAAATGCTGAAAACAGCAATTACCCAACACAAATAAATAAGGGATTTGTCCAATTAGTTTTTACTAAACAAAAGGGACGGCTAGCTACTAGCTGCAACATCAGTAAGTGGACATGCCTTGGAGATAACGTCGGACTTCCGGACTTGAAGCTCCAATGGATTCAGTTCGTACTCTGGAACTTCGCGAGGATTTGCAACAGCCATTGGTGTCCTCCTGGTTTTCTAAGATAGCATAAAAGACTAAACCAATGTACATACAGCAGCCAACAAAAAAAGGATAAAATTTGAGTTATCTGAAAGAGAAAGGTAAAGTACCGGGACTTTGGCTCCTCGGGCCTTCAAAATATTGTAAACTTCAGCATTGCCGTAATACTTAGGGTCTGTTTGGTTACAGTTTCAAAACTGTTTTCTGTTTTGAAAATTCAAATGGGATTGAAAATTCGTTTGGGTGAGTGTTTTTAGAAACTGTTTTGTCAAATTGAAAAATGTTTTTGGTTTTTAAAAACCAAAAAGCCAAAACTGTTATTTGAAATTTTGTAAATTCTTTCTTGTTTTCTCTTTCATTTTTCATCTTTCTCCGTGCAGAATCCTCTACCAAATGAATTTTGTTTTAATCATTATTTCTTAAAATTGTTTTCAAAATCTAATCTTAAAATCAGTTTTTGAAAGCAAAAAACTAAAACCATTTCCAAACACACCATTAGCATCCTAGCTGACTGTCCAAAAGCCTTTCGTTAAAGGAAAAAACAGTCGATTGATTGTCGAGAAATTATCAAGTGCATCAAAAAAATCCTTAAAAATACCACCTGTCAAGAGAATCTCAATGGCTAATCCACATATCTTTATTACCAAGGAACATAATTATGACTTGTCATATTCATTAGTAATGGAACTGCCATAAGTACTCGGACTGCTTCGGCTCAAACTTTCCACTAAACGCAAGTCACATGAAAACGAAATGTGAATAAAAAAAGAAAGAGCAAAAAAAATCGAAGCTGAACCAACAGGGGTGTTAAATAACTAAATGAAAACCTCATTGCATGATAAAGCGGTTTGATTGATTTTTATTGTTAACGGAAAAATTATAGGAAAAAAAAATTGAGCTTAAAGTTGTGAGATATGTTGTGAGGTGTTTGGTGAACTAAAAGTTGACGTTAACGGAAAAATTATTGAATTAAAGTTAACTTTTGTTATATAAATTTAATCTTAAATTTAAAATAATAAATATAATTTTTGTGTACCAATTATAAATATTTCTAAATCAAAATTAAAATGATTACCTTAAAATTATAAAAAAATATATTTATAATTTTTATTTTACTTATTTTATTTATATTGTTGTGAATTTTATTTTATATTGTGATATTAATAAAAAATATTGATAAGTAAATCATTTAATACATCATTTGTTGGGGTGCATTGTAAAAGTTTGGACAAAATATCTTTGGATAACCGTGGCCCAGAGTAGTTTGACAAGTATGACAACTTTTCTGTCAATTTAGTGGGTCCCGAATCAATTAATTTAAAAAAAAAACAGAAATGTCTCCCACTCCCATATGGAGCTTCTTTCGCAGTAGTGGAAGCACTGACGTATCGATAACGCTTTCGCTGTTGACACTGTGGTGTCCGACGCCAGCGTGCCACAAAGCAGAAATGTCGACACGGACGCCTTACCAAATAGGTGGATATGTATTGTTTCAAAGAGGCTCTCCGCCCTTGACCAACATCTAATCGAATTGATTTTTATTTCAATTCCAGAAGGAAAAGCTATTAGGAGACAAAAGTATGCTGTGATACATCAGGCGTTGCAGGGGAGACAGGTGGAGTTGGTGACCGTAACTTAAACTTGTTTATTATCACTGGTGGTTCAGCCGATAAAAGCTATCATCATTTTTTTATCTATTGCGTCTTCTTCCCCTTCTGACTCTGCTCCTAGCTCTCGCAGTCATGGCAGCCATGCCATCGATTCAATACGCACCAGTTCGAACTCTAAAACTCTCTCCTTCTTCTTCACAATCAAGTCTTAATTTAGGGTTGTTTCGACAAACAATTGATTCGCCTCTGAAAGGTTCGGGTTTAAGAGTCTCAAAATCTACAAACCATGTGCATAAGGAAAAGCTATCGGAAGACAAATGTATGTTTTGATCCAATCAGGGGTTGTAGGGGAGACAGGTGGAGTTGGTGACACAATGATAATTTTTTGTTGGGACAACAAAATATATTGAGATATGTTTTTTGTTGATGTGAAATGAGATAATAAAATATATTGATACAATAATGTAAATTTGTTAATTTTATTTTTGATGTAATAAAGATGAGATTTAATGATTTTGGTGTATGTGTGAGTTGTTTGATGTAGGTCCTGACAAACAAGACAACATGGCGCCCAAACGAAGTCCTTCTCCCATGTTGGGCAGTGTTTGGGAGGGTGTTCACATGAGATTAATCCTTAGCTGTACCGCTAGCGGTATCAGTTAAACCAAACGGGTCTAATAAGCTAGCTGTAAAGCCCTATGAACGCTAGGTAAACCGCTCCCAAAAATAATCTCCAAAACAAAGCTTTTGAGAGAGCGGTTTATCTAAAACTCGATCTTTGTTTGTTTCACTCCTCCGTCACGAGTTCTTTGCACAGAAGAGAGGTGCGAACGTTGCGATCTCGAGCTCATCACCCACCATGACGAGGTTAGTTTCGTGTGCCGCTCTGGCTTTACATATGCTACTGGTATCCTCTTTGTCTCCTTCTTCTTTCAATTTTCTGATACTGGTCAATTTTCTTGTTAGGTTTTTGCTGATACCAGTGGTTACGTCTCTGTCTTCGTTCGACCCAAGGAGATCACAAAGCCACTTATTTTTTGGTAAGAACCCATAACTCTATCCTTTGTTTGTAGTGGTTTGATTGAAAGTTTACATCTGCGATTTGTGTGTTTTGTTGTTGTTTATGGTTTTCTTGCTCTAGTTAGGACCTTGTATTTGTATAGATTGGCTTCAGCAAAGTTGTTCTTGTGAATTTAGGGTCAACATTCTGATTTATGATTTGTGATCTTAGTTGTTTGTATCTTACAAGACTTGTGACTTTGCTTAGTTTAAAAATCAGATGGAAATGCCCTGTCTACTTGCACCTTGAGGCTTGATTAGATGGACTTGTATTGTTTAGCTTGTGCAAATTTGTTCTTGCGAATTTATGGTTGTATTCTAGGCAGATTTTGTGCAATCGTTTGAGTAAATCTCTGGGCAATTTTAAGCAATTTTTTCTAGGCAGTTTTTTGTGTACTTTCAGGGCAGTTTGTGTGTAGTTTTTTTGGGTAGTTTATGGACAGTTTTTGTGCAATTTGATCAATTTTGTCATTCTATTCTGGGCAGTTTTTCGGGATTTTTTGGTTGTATTCTGGGCAGTTTTTTGGTTAGTTTTTGACAGCTTTTGTGCAGTTTTTTTGGGGCAGTTTTGTGGGTAAATTATGTGCAGTTTTTGGGTAATATTTTCCTATGAGTTTTGATTTATTTTGTTTAGTTGTTTGCATCATTTGGTTGTGCAAGTTAAATGATGCTAAACTGATCAAAAGCAATTTTATTTTAATTTGGCTTTCATACGCAATGTATGAGTAAATTATGTTGATTGATCATTATCATATCTCAGGGAGCACCTAGACTTTTAGTTTCTCATGTTTGTCTTTTATATGTATACCTAATGTTTAGATATGTCAAGGAAAGGGAAAGATAAAATGGCTACATATGAGGGTAGTCATAATAAGAGAATTAAATGGGATGATTCGAATACTCGTGTCTTGGTTGAGATATGTGTTGCTGCTAAGCGAGTCCCTGACACTCGTATACCAAAACTGGAGTGGGAAGAACTTGTGGTCCAATTCAATGCTAAAACAGGACATAATTATCAAAAACAATCATTAAAGAATAAATGAGATTTGCTTGGAAAAGACTGGACATTATGGGTGAAGATGACTACCCAGGATACGGGTGTTGGGTGGGATGCTGTTACTAGCACTATAAATGCAAGCGACGAATGATGGGAAGAGAAAATTAAGGTACATGTATTATAATAAATTGTAAACTATATTTTGCTACCATTATTGCATGTATTTCTAATGAATGCAATTTTTTTTAACTTTGCAGGAGAACAAGGAATATGCCAAGTTCCGTAAACATGGCTTCAAGAATAAGGCGGACCTTGAATTCTGTTTTACTGGAACATATGCTACTGGTTCAGCGAGATTGGCATCGTCTAGTGGATACATACCAACTCCAAAATACCATTGTAGTGATGGTAATCAGAGTACCCAACTTGACGATGATTTGGATACTTGGTTTGGAGAAGGATATGTGCCTGAGCTACCCAACACATCCAAAGATTCACCCTACCCATACACTGATCCACCCAATGGAGTACACCTTGGAGAATCACCTGAAAAGTTATTGAGGATGATGATATTTCTTCTGCAAGTTCACCTTCTAAGGGTGTCCCGGTGACACCATCTCACACATCCGGATCATTGGGAAAGAGATCATTCGAGGGTTCAGTTAGCAGGAACTCAAGTAAGAAGCGATCGGTCACCAGAGCTGATGAACAAGAGACAATGCAGAGGTTGGTACATGCTGTGAAGTCCCATGTGTCTGTGAGTAACTCAGTGGTAGCACCTAGGGTTCGCAACGTCACCAAGACCACTGTGGCTATGGCTATGGCTATGGATATTCTGCGTCAGATGAGGAAGGAACATGGAATTTCTAATAAATTTATTATCTTTACAGCTGAATTGTTTTCTGATAATCGTGCCAAAGCGGACATGTTTTGCAACTTGGACCCTGATTTGAGGCTGCCATAGCTGGAGCAGAATTAAAAGGAGAGAAGCAACATGGGTGGTGTGTGATGACATTGACTTTAGTTGCATTTTATCATATTTTTTTTTGGATATTCCAATCTAGGTTAATGATAGTATTAAGATGAGAACAAGAATATTTTTAACTATTATGTATGTCTAATGAATGGAATATTTTGATCAATTATATACGTCTAATGAATGAAATATTTTTAACTATTATGTATGTCTAATGATACATGTTGTGATTTTTCACCAGTTAAGTTTGATACAGATTGTGCTTTTTATTTTTCTTTAATGCATTTGATTATTTGGAGCACAACTCATGGATATTCCTTCACATCCAGGCAACAACACAACTGATAGTGGTGATGAGTTTGATGAGACTGATGATGATGATGAGTATGATGGGATGGATGATAGTATGATGATGAATGAGAATTGAACCGTCAAAGGAATGATGATTTTATACTCATAGCATCTGTAACTGCAGCTGCAATTTATCATCGGAGAAGACGGGCTGCATATTTTGATAAGATGCCGTGCAGGACAAATAAATTACAGGGTACGAAATGGGTAGCTGAAATTTTACATGGATACCCAGATAGATGCTACCAGACTTTTAGGATGAAGAAAGAGATTTTTCGAGACCTATGTTATCAACTAAGGGATAAGTACATGTTACGAACAAGTAACTACATTCAAATATCAGAAATAGTTGGGATGTTCCTCTTCACATTGGGCCACTGTGCAGGGAATAGATTAGTGCAGGAATGTTTTCAGCATTCTGGAGAAACAGTTAGCAGGATGTTCCATGAGGTATTGCATAGTGTGTACTTGTTATCAGTGGACATCATTAAACCATGGGAGAACCAATTTGACAAAGTCCCAGTTAAGATTAGGGGTGACCCAAAATATAGCCCCTTTAAAAATTGTGTTGGTGCCATCGATGGAACACATATCCCAGCTGTGATTCCTAAACCTGACAGAGGTCGATTCATTGGGAGGAAAGGCACAACGACCCAAAATGTAATGGCAGCGTGTGACTTTGATATGCTGTACATATTTGTGTCAGCTGGATGGGAGGGATCAGCACATGATGCACATGTGTTCCAGGATGCAATTTCAACACCGGAATTACGATTTCCAATGCCACCTCGAGGTAAGTCTTACTTTATGTAGTTATTATACTTTCTTATGACATAATTTATTGTATATATAATTTATTTTTATTTGTTTTTACCTTAAACAGGAAAGTATTATCTGGTTGATGCGGGGTATCCTAATAGGACCGGTTTTCTTGCACCCTATAAAGGTGAGAGGTATCATTTATCTTAGTTTGAAAATGTTCGCCGAGCAATAGGTCCTCGTGAGGTGTTCAATCACTCACACTTGTCACTCCGAAGTGTAATTGAAAAAATTTTTGGGGTTATAGGTTTCCTATATTGAGGAAGATGCCATCTAACCCCTATGAAACCTAGGTTCAAATTGTAATTACGTGCATGACACTTCACAACTTCATTCGATTGAGGGTGACAAATGACAAAGAATTTACAGAAACGGATGAAGGGGTAAGTAGTTCATCTCAAGAACCGACTACTGAAGATGCTGTTATTGGTGTTGATGATTTGCGCGATGAGAGGACCATGTCCTCTGTTCGGGATAAGATTGCAGATAAACTTATACGTAGGAGGCAGAGGTAGAGACAATTAGTGATTAGAGTGGTATTAAATTTATGTTAGTAGTATTTTAATTATTGTTGTAGTACTTAATTTAAATGTGGAAATGTAGGTTTATTTGTATCGAAAAAATTGTCAATTTATTCTTATGTGGTGTTATAAAAATAACAACTCCTTTATTTGACAAATAACCAAATAATGCACAATTCAGTACAGCTTATAAGCTTTAAACAGTTTTTGTTTTTACCAAACACTTCACAGCTTTAAGCTCAGCTTATTTTTCACAACTTAACCTGTTTGGTAGAGCGGTTGTGTTGATTTTCAACGCTAGAGGTTAAAGTGTGGAAAAAAAGCTGAGCTTAAAGCTGTGAGGTGTTTGGTAGAGCTGTTAACTGTTGTTAGCAGTTAGGTTGGGTAAATATATTTTGTTTGTATTTTTTCATTTTAATTTTTTTTATTTCAATAAAAAATTAATTATAAATTTGATAAATAAATAATGATTATTAATTTATAAATATACTTTATTAAGTAAAAATAATAATTACTTTAGTTTAATATTTAAATAAATTTGTAATATAATATATACTGCATATATACATGAAAGAAAATGTCAAATTAAAAATATATATTATTATAATTATTAATATATATTTATAATTATAAATCTAATTTATTAGGTCTAAATATATATTAGTTGGGGTTTATTAGTAATATTCATGTGGATCCCATCGTATTTTTTTAATTTCAAAAAGAAAAATTTGACTTTAAAAATATGTGGGGCCCGCATAAAAAAGTAAAAAAGAAAGTGGGTCTCACATGCTCCATTTTGGAACTTGTAATTTGAGGGCGGTATTAGGGCGGTACCGTCCTAATATCACCCTTATTTATGTGTTTGGTGAAGCGGTGTGTAAAACAGTATAATTAACATTGAAAATCAACACATCCACCCTATCAAACGGAGATGTAGTCTATTATCACTAGCGGTTCGGCCTATAAAAGCCAGCATCATTTTTTGTATCGACTGCGTCGTCCGTTGGACTTCCCTTCTTCTTCCCCTTCTGACTCGCGGCGCTTAGCTATCGCAGTCATGGCAACCATGTCATCGATTCAATACGCGCCAGTTCGAACCCTAAAACTCTGTTCTTCTTCACAGTCAAGTCGTAATTTAGGGTTGTTTCGGCAAACAATTGATTCGCCTCCGAAAGGTTCGGGTTTAAGAGTCTCAAAATCTACAAACCATGTGCATAAGAAACTGGGGGTCTCTGCGAGTAGCACGGTTGACCAAAAGATCTCTGAAAATGGCGTATTCCCTGTTCCTGCAAATTCTCGATCAAAGTACGCAACTTTTTCCTTACATGCATAGCCAATTGCACGATTCTTGTATCCTGTTGTGTGTACTTAATCTAATTATTCCTGTTTATGTATGGTGCAAGCCATATTCAAGGTTTATTTCATTAGATTTCTTTCATCAATTGGACTAATGTACTCAAACCTTAAGGCGTTCATTCATAGCTGTTGTGTCGCACATTTGATCACGTGGTTGCATGTTGCATTGTGCCACTTCTTTAGATACATATTCATTCGAATGTATGGAGTCGAGTTTAGATTTGATTTTCCTACCTTGATTTATGCTACCATTTATTGTCAGGGTGAGACGGCACACCATTTCAGTGTTTGTTGGCGATGAAAGTGGAATGATAAACAGGATTGCTGGAGTCTTTGCTAGGAGGGGATACAACATTGAGACCCTTGCTGTTGGTTTGAACAAGGACAAAGCACTTTTCACAATAGTTGTTTCTGGAACTGAAAAGGTCCTACAACAAGTTATGGAGCAGCTTCAGAAGCTTGTGAATGTTTTGCAGGTTGTTATATCTCTCAAGTTTAGTGCAATCTATTATCTTTGATTCAGAAGGCTGCTATATTGCGCAAGTTTTATCTCTTTTGCGATGTCATCTTCTCTAGTTTGTGTAACTGCTACAGATATTAGAAAGGAGAAATTATCCAAAGTTAATCTGTCTTCCAGTATTATATGCCAAAATTATAGTAATTCTTTCAGCATATCATATCCTCTCTCATTTTATATTTAATCTGATTACCAGGTTGAAGATCTCTCAAACGAGCCACAGGTTGAGCGTGAGCTAATGCTTATAAAAGTCAATGCTGATCCGGAAGACAGAGCTGAGGTTGCTAAATGATCATTTCTTGCATGTTGGACATTTGAGAATATACTTCAATTTGAATTGAGTTTCTGCGATCTTTTGTAATTTTTTTGGTTATTTTCTTGGATTACATTCATTCCTTGGTTATGTTTTCCAGATCATGTGGTTAGTGGACATCTTCAGAGCAAAAATTGTGGATATATCAGAACATTCATTGACAATTGAGGTGATAATGATATATAAACTTATGTCAACAAAATGAGTGTGCCTCTGTGTGACTAGTGCATGAGTGAAATTCAGAGAAGAATTCTCAGATGCCAGCTTTGATGTAGTTTAAAGGTCTGATCGTTTGTTTCATTGGGCTTTGGTTGATTGTTCATTACTCATATTACCATGCAAAAGGCTGAGGCTTTGTAATAGATGGTTTCATTTAAGATTGCTTGAATCTTGCTAATGCTGCAATTCAGCAGAGTTTAATATTAGATGTTTGCATAAATGGGAGGGCATAAGCCGCTGCTTATCTGGCCAACTTGGGGCAGTTTTGGAATATACTGTAACATAAGATTATAACTTCCCTTTTGATCATTGTTTAAAGTCATGGGGTTATTTTCTTAATTTTTAAGATTATAACTTCCCTTTTGATCATTGTTTAAAGTCATGGGGTTATTTTCTTAATTTTTTGATGGGGAAAAAGGATCTAACATTGCACCTTGTGCTTGTGTGAGGAGTTGGCTATCACTAGGCCACAAGCTGCTTTTTACTTTCCACTTTTGATCATATTCTCATCAACGTTGTATTATATCATGGAACATACTGCTCTGGTAGTTCATATCCGAGAAAGAAGATAATTTATCAGTTTTATTACTTTTTGGCCTCTTTTTCCCTTGATCGGTGCTGGCTGAATATTTATTTAATGAGAGAAAGGACCAAGATGGTCTAGCATTTGTGCTTTCTGGATGGCCTGGTTGATACATTGAGAGGACTATGTTACGTGAAGAAGGAAATTAGTCAGATCAAAGTGCTGGAAAGCACGCAAAGGGGTGGTTCAGTCCCCTCTGATTTGTCATCCCAGGTAGATTGGTTTAGGAGCATGAGATCCATGGAAAAGATGTTGGATGAGATAGTGAAATACCATCCAAAGCCTGGGCTGGTCATTTTTTCTTGCATTATTGCTGTTCTAGTGATTTTGTTTTCCCTTGGTTGTGAAAGGAATCTATACTAATAATTTATCTGTGTATGAATTTGGATTTATCAATGAATAATAAATTGTGGGCTTACCATCCTAAGTGGTCTTCGTTTACCATGGAAACTTAATACCTAAAGTAGACAGACTATGTGAATGATACAGGTGACTGGAGATCCAGGCAAGATGGCTGCGGTGCAAAGAAATCTAAGCAAGTTTGGAATCAAAGAAATTGCTAGAACTGGAAAGGTTTGAGACTTATCTTGAAATAGCGATGGAAAGCTATTATATTTATAATTTTTCTAGAAAATCTTCTGTTTGTAATGCCTAAGGATATTGCTCCTCGTAGATTGCCTTGAGAAGGGAAAAGATGGGTGCATCTGCTCCATTTTGGCGGTTTTCTGCAGATACATATCCAGATCTTGGAGAAAAAAGGCAGGAGGTTGCTTCTGCAGTGGCTACAAGAGGAGCAGTCATCAGTGAAACTGATATGTCTGTGGGGGTATGTGCTTCTCCATGCCTTTTATGTGACCAATATTGTTTCTGATTTGTGGGTTTAACAGGTTTTCTTTGGTAATGGTGAGAGTTATACTCTCTCTAGGGCATGAAATATGTAAATTTGGGCTTCTAGATTGTACTATATATGCAAATCTACACTGAACAGCATTGGCACCCACTGTATCTTCTTAATGTTATTGACTTATTGTATGGCATAGATGTTTGTTGGAACAGTACACTGATGTTCTATAATTCATGATTCAAGGGGTGATAAGAAATTGGGTATTTCTCTTACAAGGGTATGGTATGAACATTCATTCTTCTTAGTTGACCATTTTTTTAAAACAAGGCAAACCCTCTGCTTTATCCAGTAGGTGCATTGTCATATTTTCATGTAGATACAAAGGAATTTCTACAATTTTTATTTGAATTGAAATGGGACTATCATTTCCTTTCCTGTCAACAATAATATGAGAATATTTTGTAATCATATGGTTCTGCACAATGTCTCCCCTAATTAAATAATTTATATCACTTGAAATATAATTTTGAGATACGATTGTACTATTCTCACGGAATATATTGTGTATTCTGGTACTTCATAATCACAAAATAGATTTAATAATTAAATGTCACCTTTTCATAAGATAAAATTTGTATTTGATAACGTTATCTTTGGGAAATATCACAAGGTTAAAAGAGCAAATAATAGGCGCCATTTGGTCTTTAGATTTATTTGTAGATATCATTTTGTCAATCAATATTATAGAGGATTTCATTCATTCATGTTGACTAGATTGAATGGTGGTTCTGCATCCTTCATAATCAGGGAGTTTGATTGAGCCTTCATTGAAGGCCATAATGTTGCTTGTGATTCTCTAATTGCTGGTTGATTTACGAGTTTGTTACCTTTATTTATTTTATTTGTGAAGGGAGATGTTTATCCAGTGGAGTTGTCTAGTGATCTCACATTCAATCAAGTTCTTGATGCTCACTGGGGAGTTCTAGATGATGAAGATGTGAGTAAATCTTGTTTATATTTTAACTTTGACCTTAGGCTTTTACTGTGTTCAGTTCACCACTCCCTCCTTTCCTATACCCTGCCTTTCCACTTGCTGTTATTGTTTAAGATTTTTAAGTCACACAATCATATTTGTGAGCATAATACAACTTTCTCTTGTTTTAATAGATCAGAATGCAACTTGAATGAAATCATGAAGTATCTTTTGAGCTTTTGAGATAGAGATTGGAAACATGGTAATTGTTGATTTAATAATTAATAGCTAGTATAGAAGAAGTAGAGTAGCATGGGAGTATAAAAGTAAGTCGTGACATCGAAAAGGGGATAAATATAGGACTCTTAGGAAGAAATTACTTAAGAATGCAAATTGAGGTTTAGTTGGGGAAAAAAAACTCCATGTGGGGCGGGTTGGCGGCTTGTATCAAACAAGGAGTGACGGAGATACTTGTTGGGTCGAAATGCTGCATGTTAAAAGTCAATTAGGATCAGTGTTTTAAAAGGCGGGTTCGGAAACCGAGGCGCTCGACTTATTTGAGGCGAGGCGTAAGCCTCGAGGCGTAACGAGGCGTAAGCCTCGGTAAGAATTAATCTAAAATGTATATGTACACATTCAAATAATATAATCATATCAATTTATCAATTTATGAAGACATAACTCCATCTATCATCAATTCAAGTGATCAAATCTCTAAATAACAATAATAATATTAATATCATCATAAATCACCAAATAGTATCATCAATTCAAGTCTTAACTCTTAAGTAACAACTAATAAGTAATAACCATCATCAATTCAAGTCCAAGGCTCTAAGGTCTAAGCAAAGCAATCGTCAAACAATATTTAGAAGTCTAATACAAAGTACAAACCAAAGCAAAAAACAAATCAAAGCACACAAGCAAATATAAAGTTCATAGTTTTCATATTCTCTTCATATTAATAGTCATCCACATCCATGATATTATCTTCATCACTTGCTTCATCATCTAAAGAGTCATCCTCAAATCGAATAGGTAGACCATCCAACTCATCCAAATCATCACTACTAGCATCTTGAAATTCCTCTTCTTCCTCCTCATGGATGAGAACCCCTTTTCCTTTATCTTTCCCTAACATTAATAAAATAAATATAACATTAGTAAAATAAATATATTTTTTTTGACACTAACATATTAGTTCTAACTTTCTAACCTTTACTCTTTTTCATTGGTCTTGTTTCTTTATCATTCCCTAACAATTGTAAAAAAAAATGTAACATTAGTAAAAAAAATATATAATTTATTTGTTACACTAATATGTTAGTTCTAAGTCTCTAATTTCTAACCTTTACTCATTTTCCTTTTGCTTGCTCCACCGCTTGCTCTTACTCCACTAACTCCAACATCTCCACCACCTCCACCACTTGCTTTTGCTCCACCATCTCCACCACTTGCTCTTGCTCTTGCTCCATCAGCTGGTCCACCTCCACCACCTCCACCATCTCCACCACCACTCGCTCCTCTATTTCCATCACCACTTGCTCCACCACCTCCACCTCCACCTCCACCTCCACCACCACTTCCTCCTTCCAATCCTTGAGAATCACCAATAACATTATGCTCTTCTTGATACAATGTCGAAGTTTCAATTTCTTCTTCGATAACATTTGGATTAGGAGGATTAGCAACCCACTCATCATCTGAAGCTATGTCATCAAGAACCAAAGGATCTTCGGTAACCTCTTGAAGCTTTAAATGTCGATCTTTCAACTTCTTGTTATACAAAATATATACCAAGTCATTCATCTTCTTCGTGGTTAACCGATTCCTCTTTTTGGTGTGCACTTGATTGAATGTGCTCCAATTTCGTTCACACGCGGACGACGAACAAGTGAGTCCCAAAACTTTAATTGCAAACTTTTGCAATTCCGGTACTTCATCTCCAAAGTTGATCCACCAATCAACTACAAAAACAAAAACAAAAACAAAATTCAACACATAGATTTTAGTAGTTAATGCAAATTCAATCAATTTTGAAACTTTCAAAGACATAGTGTTACCTGGAGAACGCTTTGAGACCGATCTTTTAGCATTTTCGTACCCAAAAAGCCCTTGTTTCTTTCGGAAATCATCCGTCTGTAGATCAGCAGTGAGGTAATCATTTGTATTAGGGATGATTTTTTTCATTGAACTGTACAATCCCACCTTCACTTCTGCATCAAAAAGGAAGTTCTCTTGATACTGAAACTCGGGATTCAAGAAATAAGCAGCAGCATGCAAAGGACGATGCAATTGGAACTCCCATTTTTCATCAATAATACCCCAAATCTCCTTGTAATCTGCTAGTTCTCCACCCAAGTTTTTCGCTATTTCTTCCTTTGCTTTATCCATAGCATTATAAATATAACCCATAGCAGGTTTTTTCTCAGAATCAACAAGTCTCAACACTTCCACCAACGGCTCCGTTGTTTTAAGTGCATAACTCACGCTAGGCCAAAACGTTTTATCTTTAAGAATTATTTTCCTCACCTCTTTGCCATCACTTGTGTTTGCCCATTTACATCCCGCCCATTGTTGTGAAGTGAACATTGATTCAAGAGGTTGTCTAAGTTCATACATGCATCTTAAAGTCAACACAGAAGTTGCAAATCTAGTGACAGCTGGTCTAATGATTTCTCTCTTTGTAAATTTCCTCATCAATGCCAACACCCAAGCATGATTATAGATGAAATTGCTTACTTTCTTCGCCTTGAGTACAGCTCTCTTATGTTGTGGCAACTCTCCAATTTTTTCCAGCATCAAATCCAAACAATGTGCCGCGCATGGAGTCCAATAAATGTGCTTTCTTTTCTCCATCAATATTTTTCCTGCTGCTTTGTAGTTACTTGCATTGTCCGTCACAACTTGAACCACTAACTCTTCCCCGACTTCCTCAACAATGCCATCAAGCAACTTAAATAACAAATCTGCATCCTTCACATGTTCAGAGGCATCAACACATCTCAAGAACACCGTCCCATTTGGATTATTCACAAGAAAGTTTATCAAAGTCCTCCCAGAAATGTCAGTCCAACCATCAGATAGTATTGAAACCCCTGTGTGCGCCCATGTCTTCTTAATATCATTAACTATTTTCTCAGAAGTGTCCAGTTCCTCCTTCAAAATCCATGTTCTCAATTCATGCATGGTAGGAGGTTTAAGGCCTCGTCCATATGAACCAATTGATCGACACATGTTGATGAATGATGGACTCCTTGCCACATTGAAAGGAATTGCATTTTCAAAGAAGAACCTCCCGATGTCCAAACAAACACGACTCCGAGCTTGTTTTGCATTTGTACTAGTCATGGTGGTCTTTGCCCTACCAACATCCTCATCAACATCCTCATCAACATTGGCAATGTACCTATTCAAAATCCAAATTATGCATAATGAATTAATGATGTCAATTGTCAAAAGCATCAAATAAAAGTTATTACTTATTAGCAAATAGCAATGTACCTATCCATAGGCCCCCGAACTCCTCGAGATGACACACATGCACCACCACTAGGTCCACTAACTGTAGGATTAGAATTCATGCCTTCATAATAAGAACCAGTGGAAACTCTCTCCTCAAACCTTTCTTGTGCCATATGCCTTAAAGCGGTCCCTTTTTCCAAATATTGTTTCATCTCTTGCTTAACATCTTCAGGAACCTTCGGACATGGAGCAACATTTTTATGTGTGCATGCAAGATGATCTTTTGCCCTTTTAATGCCTCCGGTAAGAACTTTGTTGCAAAAATTGCATTTCACATATACATATCCTTTCTTCTCCCCCTTTCCAACTTCTACCTCCTCTGTATACTTCCAAGCAGGATCTTTTCTATTACTTCCAGTAGCTTTCACCATATTCACACAGCTGACAGCTCAATCAATAATTATTGCAAATTTTCAATTCAACAAACCGTCAGTCCGTCACATATCGCATTGAACAAAACCCATCAAATATATATCTGTATGTGTGTAAAAAACAATATAAATGAAAAAATAATCCAATCAATATATGAATATATGATATGTATATACAGTCAGTCAGTCATATGAGTGTATTTGAATATTTGATTGAGCTAATTAGATAAAAGATTAGGTGGTCAAAGAGAATTCAAGTGTTAAAACCAAGTTAATCATCTAGGTGTGTAGATGAGCTAACTGCCTAACTGAGGATAAATTCTTTCAAAACACAACACAGAAAGTCAGAAAGCACAAGAGCACAACACAGAAAGCACAAGAGCAGAACAGCAATAGCAGAAGCAGAACACAACAGCATAAGCAGACAGATTACAGAAGTACAGTACAGAACACAACACAGAGAGCACAAGAGCACAACAGCAACAGTAGAAGCAGAACAAAATAGCAGAAGCAGACAGATTACAGAACACAATGGTACAAGAATATTAGATAGAATAAAGAACCTGAGTCGACCAGCAGACTAGAACAACCGACTAACAGGAACACCTCCAGAACCGATGAAAGAGAACACAGAACAGCTCCAGCAGAGAGTAGAACAAGCGACAACAAAGAATAGAACAAATAAATAACACAGAACAACAAGCGAAGTCGCGCAGCAAGCGAAGAACATTCGTATGTTAATTTTAGGGTTCAAGCATCTGCTATTGCAAGGTGACGTCGCGCAGCAAGGTGAACTCGCGCAGCAGAGGACTAGAAGAGGAATTGGGCCAAAAGAAAGAAGATTGGGCCAATAGAAGAGGAACTGGGCCAAAATAAAGACATTGGGCTAAAATAAAAAAACTGGGCCAAAACATTAAACTGGCCCAAAATATTATACGCCTCCTGCGCCTTGAGGCATTTCTCCTCGAGGCGTCCGCCTCGTTCGACTGAGGCGTAAGCCTCTCCGACCTCCGTCGGGGGCGTACGCCCGGAGGCAGTTCGATTGCGCCTCGCCTTGAGGCGCGCCTCAGGGCGTACGCCTCAATCGCCTTTTAAAACACTGATTAGGATTAAGAGATAATGTTATAGGAAGTTACATAATGGTAGGGAAGAGAATAGTTATGAAACGTATAAAGTACCTAGGAAAGAAGGTGAGAATATTTGAGACACGTCATAAAACATATACTAGAGTTATATAACCAGTTAGATTCAAGAGATAGTGAAAAAAAAAATTATAACCTAGCTAAAACACGAGAAATGAAAATTAAGGACTTAAATCATGTAAAAGGCATCTATATCGATATAGAGGATAAAATTTTCGAGGAAGATGCAAAAATTAACAAGATATGGAAAAGTTACTTTAATGAGATGCTTAATGGCGCCACAGAGGGAACATTGAAGATCTCTAAATCTCTAATGAGAATCAGGATCTTTGGTATAAAAGATGTATAGCGTGACTGAATTGAAGGAAGCTTTAAGGACAATGAAAGGGGGTAAGCCATGCAGCCGATGGAATTCCAATTAAAGTGTGAAAATGCGTAAGAGATGTAGGTATAGTATGGTTAACTAAGCTATTTAATCAAAATTTTAAGACCCACAGGATGCCTGATGAATGGAGGAGAAACACTATGGTACCTATATACAAGAACAAATGTGATATCCAAAGTTTTAACAGTTATAGAGGCATCAAGCTTATGAGTCACACATTGAAACTTTTGAGAAATTGTTGTGGAACGTATATTGAGATTGGTATCTAAGACTCCTGAAAACCAATTTGGTTTTATGTTGGGATGATCCACAATGGAGACAAAAGGAAAAAGACCTTCTTTTAGTATTTACTATTTATAGATTTGGAGAAGGCATATGATAGGGTGCCTAGGGAAGTAATGTGGTGGACTTTAGAGAAGAGAGGAGTTCCGATTAGTTGTATTACTATAATCGAGTATATGTATGAAGGAGTCATAGCTAGTGTTAGGACTAATGGAGGAGTTATAGGGAAGTTTCCCATCACAATATGTTTGCACAGGGGTTGACTCTAAGCCCGTTCCTATTTGTTATAGTGATGGATGAACTCACATGACATATCTAAGGTGAGGTACCTTGGTGCATGCTTTTTGTCGATAATTTAGTTCTAGTAGATGAGACAATATTGAGAGTTAACTCAAAGCTGGAGATATAGAGGCAAGCCTTAAAGTTTAAAGGATTTAAATTAAGTAGAACTAAAACATAGTATATGAAATGTAAGTTTAGTGATAGCATACAAGAAAACGAACAAACGATTGATTTAGATGGGAGAGAAGTAACAAAAAGTAAGGTTTTTAAATATTGTCGTGATTTTCCAAAATGACGGAGACATTAGTGAAGACGTAGTTAATAAAATTAAAATGGGTGGATTAAGTGGGGGCGTCCACGATTTTATGCGACTGATGGATTCCTTTAAGGTTGAAGGGAAAATTCTATAGGTCAGCTATATGACCCGCAATAATGTATGGTTCTGAGTGTTGGGCTATCAAAAGACAACATATCCGAAAAATGTATGTAGCAAAAATGCGAATGCTGAGTTGGATGTGTGGCCACATGAGAGAAGATAGAATAAGAAATGAGATTATTAGATCTAAGGTAGGAGTAGCACCAATTGAAGATAAATTGCGAGAAAACTGTTTAAGATGGTATAGGCACGTACAATGTAGAGTAACGGTGCGGTGGTGAGGTGAATCAATTGAGAAGATTTGTATGGGAGAGAGTAGGAAGTGAAGAGGAAGACTTAAAAAGACATTGCTTGAAGTAATAAGAAAGGATATGGATTTAATAGGAGTTAATGGAAGTATGATCCTAGATAGAAACGATGGTAGAAACAAATACATGTGTGGTTTCCGTTGATTTTCTCATAGATTCATATAGCCAACTATAAACATTTGGGACAAAGGCTCGGATGATGATGATTACATTGTTTGCTGTAAAATAATTGCGGAATTGCTTTAGAGGCATCTGAGGAAACTTTTTTGAATATCTTAAGTGATTAAATATTTAAATGTACTAAATTAGGGGGGAAAAGTAATTTCCTTTGCTTAGCAGGTTCTATTCTAAAGGGAAACAGATAGCTGGGTTCTTATATGGAGATCTAGTGTATGGAGCTCTAGTGTAGTGGAAGTAAATTCCATGAGTTTTGTCTAATTGATTAGTGTTAATGGCTATGGCCAACCTTGTTATTATTGTTATTTTCATGGCCATCTTTGTGGGGCTGTATGCCTGTATGTCACTTTTAATGATTGACTCTGGTGTGAAGTTCACCACTCGTACAGTTTCATTTGGTCTTTATGAATTAATGGCGGTTATGTATGTACGTTTTTAAGATTAAAACTGGGTCATATGTTAATGCCTGGTTTTTTTGTTTCTTGTTTTCCAGACAAGTGGACTTCGATCCCATACTTTGTCCATGCTTGTAAATGATGCTCCTGGAGTTCTTAACATTGTTACTGGTGTTCTTTCTCGAAGGGGTTATAACATTCAGGCATGTTTGCTTTAATTGTCTCTCTTTTTTTGCACTCCACCGTCACCAGTGTGAGCAGTTCCCAACCTCTTGAATCTGCTCGTTTTCTCATTTGTTTTGTTTGCAGAGTTTGGCTGTTGGACATGCAGAAGCTGAGGGGATTTCTCGCATTACAACTGTGGTGCCTGCTACAGATGAATCAATCAGCAAATTGGTGCAGCAACTTTATAAGCTGATAGATCTTCATGAGGTGAGAAGACTCCACTTAGTAAGGTTGCATCAGTTCATATAGATGTACAATATCTATATAGGATCTCTGATTGAATGTGTGAAGGCCTCATAAGTGCACTTTATTCCAACAATCTCAGCATCTTATCATTTTAACATAAACCACTTAAAATAACTTCCTTTTCTCTCAGTCGAACGGATGAATTGTGCTGGAGAGAAACCATTATATTAGCAATCATCTCCATCTCATATTTTTAACCTTTCCATCAGTAATGTCTAACATGATGCAGTTTGGTTTTTCTTCTCCTATCGTTTTGGTTTCAAAATGAAAAGTTTAACCACTGATAGGTGATTCCAAAGTTATTTTCCTGAATTTAGTGTTCAATGATAGTTGTGTAGTTGACAGTTGCTGACTCCTTCAGGTCCGAGATCTTACACACGTGCCATTTGCTGAACGAGAGTTGATGCTTGTAAAAATTGCTGTAAATGCTACTGCTCGACGGGATGTCCTTGACATTGCCAGCATTTTTAGGGCAAAAGCTGTGGATGTATCTGACCACACAATCACTCTTGAGGTTAGTAAGTGGTCCATTATTTCCACGGGAGTTCTATATATATATATATTCCGTCCTCCATACACTCTTTCCATGACCATTGACTATTGAGGGGAAACTTTGGATTTTGTTTAGTAATAGAATGGTGAAATTTTTTATTGCTTTACCAAAAACATGGTAGCATTATTATGATTTTTTGTAATTTGTGGATGATAAGAGGCAATGCTGTGGTGTTGTTGCCATCTTGTTCTGTTCCAGTTTCTTTAAGTGAGGCAGTGTGGATCTTTGGACTTCTTAGTTTATTGGTTCCTTCAACTGGTTTTATTCCTAGAGGTTGAGTTTGATAAATCTGCTGCCAATTGTTCCAGCTCACAGGAGATTTGAGCAAGATGGTTGCACTACAAAGATTGTTGGAACCCTACGGAATTTGTGAGGTTTGTCCTTGAAATCTGATATCATAATTAGAAATGAAGACCCAATTGGGTGATTAGATTTCTTTGTTTTCCACCACTAGTCTTGTACTGTTGTTTATCTGCATCTTATAAGTCTAAATGGCTTTGTGACCACCAAGGATAGTAGTTTGGGTGGTTTGCTTAATTCCTGCAAATTGTTTGGGTTTTGCTTAGCTTGTGCTCTTTTGACATTAAAATACTAAAATGAGGATTAAAAATTCTCTCGACTCTAAAAATTCAAACCTGGTGGTAACTACTTCTTCCATGTCAGCTTGAAAGATTTCAATTTGAATTTGATGCAATATTATAGTTGAGGTGGCCCTGTCAGATTTGAAATTTAGAGCCTAGGGAATTCTAGAGTCTCCAAATCCATACATGCTATAGCATACGGGAACATTTTAATTTTTTTGTGATACTAATATAATTCACTGTTCCTTATATATATTATGAATGCTTTCTTCTTTTTTTCATAGGTTGCACGAACTGGGAGAGTTGCATTAGCACGTGAGTCGGGTGTGGATTCCAAATACCTTCGTGGATATTCGTTTCCTTTATAAAAATGAGGTCTCATAGAATTATTGGTGTTGGATATCTTTGCTGGAGTTATGGGGAAGGATAAACTTATTTCAATTTCGCCAAAAAATTTAACCTTTGCCTTATTTTAGTTCCTGAATGGGGAGCTTTTCCAGTTATTGGTTTGGCTATATCATAGGAAAATAATAATAATGATAATAATTGTTTCTGTTTGAAGACACAGGATTTTCATGATTGATATTTTAGCATGTTTATTGTGGAGAAGCTGGCCTGATTTCTATCGGGCATGATTCCAAGGCTGTTTTGATGAAATCATTACCTGGTCTGATTGCATAAACTAGTTACTCTCAAGGAGTTGATGGTGCAAATTTTATGCAGTTAAATTGTCTCAGGGGCCTCAGATACAAAGCTGGAGGAAAATTTATTGTCCGTATTGACATTACTGCTCATGGTATATTAAGCTTCTCATTCCTCATTCCACAGGTTGAGGTTAACCATACAAAAAATACTTTACATGAATGAATCACAAAAATGAAACAAAGTTGGGCAGACACCCTAGTGCCAGAAAGCCAAAAGAACTTCTGGGTATGTTTGTTCAGTTTTCAATGCTTCAAGCCTGTCGAAATATATTCTACGGCAAGAACTTCATGAAAGTGAGACAAGTTAGGCATACATCCTGAAGCTAGAAAGCTGAAATAGAAAAAGAGAAGGAAGCCCTAGAATCAGTGTGTGTGTGTGTTCACTTTTTCAACGCTTCAAGCCTGTCGAACATCGAAATATCCTTGAGCATGTCTGCATCTCAGCACTTGAGCTTGAGAGGTTTTGGAGAAGTACCACAGAGCCAATATACCTAAACCACCGAGCCAATACCTTCAGAGGGTGATTGTCGAAGCCATCTCGGGCATGCCTGCAAGGTTTGCCTTACACAGGCTGCAACCATTACCAGAAGTCAAAACCATTTGCCAAATCCAATGGCAAGCTTTCAGAAAGTTTTAAGCAGATATCACAGAAAGCTTGATTGGTTGCGGCGGTTGATGACGTTCGACATCTTTTCATCATTTAACACAGATTTCAGATATTAAAAAGTTCCAGCAGGAAAAGCAGTAAGGACGTAAAATGTGACAAATTTAATCTTTATTCTTAGCATATGCAGAGTCAGAGACTCAGATACCACTGTTTCTGAAAGTTTAGGGCCTTTCTACATGTGAGAAAATTCATCTTGGATACATCAATGATCACCTAGCGCTCGCCAAAATAGAAGAATCTCCCATGACGAAACAGCAGATGTTCAGCAAGTAACAGAGAAGGTCATCATTATACAAACCCGACTATTTTGCAATATAGTAATCAATGTTGCAGTTATAAAACTTTCTGTAAGCTAGGCATAAATCCATCCAAGCTTTCATGACTTCGAACAAATTCAAGTTCAATGAAATGGTTACACAAAATAACCTTTAGAAAATAACAAAATAACGGAACTGAAAGCAAAGAGTGCAGTAGAAATACATAACCAGCTTTACAAGAAGCAAACAGTTGCACTAGATTATGATGAGATTCCTTCTTCAGTTTTCCTGCTTGCTTCACTGGTGGCATAGAATATATTTAAAGCCTGCACATACAAATGTCAAAGGGCAACGGAAAGAAAAGGCTATACTGGAAAAGGCTTTTTCTTTATATGTGTGGATCTATGCACATGAGTTTGCCCAACTTTCATATAGAAGCAAATGAGCTACCTTCACCTTCGTGCTATAGTCAAGTTTCGTTTTGTGACATTGTCCTATAAGAGATTCTGCCTTGGTCAGAATTCAGAAATTCCTTTCTGGCTCTACTGACGTGAAGTATACAAGAATGGTAGATTGTTGTATGAACAAAATATTATATTCGAAAAAATCAGAGAGAGACTAGAGGTCACCCTTGGGTAGATATTGTGAGATGAGACAGATCTAGAAAAATGTTCACTGGAATTTATTTGGTAATTGAGTACACAATGCAAAAGTTAAAGGGGCATATATACGATGGCAAGCAATAAAAAAACTGAGTGAATCTCCTTGCATGTTATGATTAAAAGTTTTCACTAGCATCGGACAACTCAAACAGAATCCAAATTTGTCAAAACTAATCTGTTAACGCTATTATGGACATCGTTGTATTCAACAAATAGGTACGACACACCTCATGAAATGACACACCTCATCTATTTCATGACGTAAAACTAATATGAATCATATAGCCGGTCATTTAGTCCATTAACCAAAAAAAAAAAAACCAACAATCTACTGAACAAGCAATCAAAAGAATGAATCAATTAAAATATCCTTGTTAAATCACAAAATTACAATTCTTGTTCTCATACAGTTCTGCTCATATAACAAATCACAAAATGCTATCAAAGAAAATAAAGAAAACTTTACCGGTTTACTGGCTACTTGAAATCTTCAACAAGATTGTGAAGCAAAGACGTCAGCATCTTAGTGTAGCTCCCACCATGCACCAGCATCTTCATTCTGCATCCTATCAGCACCAACCCCATCAATTATATCATCGGCACCCTCATCCTCACTTTCAACATCTAGCCCATCATCTGAATAGTATAATTTGTTATCCACCTCCGGCTTGTATGTCCATTCCAGTTTCTTCAAAACATCACGGTCCTTCCATTGGCCAAGAACTGACACTGCTTCCTTCTTAGCCTTTCCCATTAGAATCTCTCTCCAAGAAAATCCAGCATCAGCAACTCTTTTAAGAGCCCCATCATTTATATCCCCCACAACAACTGTTTTCAAGCATCTTAACTTAGCCTCCTTCAAGACATTCACAAAATCAGAATCGTCAGACACAAGCATCAAACACTCAACTTTCCTTCTATCCATCATCTCCACCATGTGATCCCTCAGTGCAACATCAGCTGCCTGTGGCTTATCCGATTCGGTTCTAACCCAAAACCCAGCACGTTTCAACTCATCTGCCAAACCATACCCAACTTTCGGGGTCAAAACGTCCCTGGAAGCATTCTTATACTTGTTCATCTTCATCGAATACTTTGCCACCAAATTCACCCTCCTCTTCCCTTTGGCAGAGTCAATCTGATTCAATCTCTTCTTCTGCTCACGCTCGTGGATTTGTTTAAAATGATTAACAAGTTTGTCATTGTTATAAAACCTCCTACCACAAACACGACAAAAATATGGTTCTACAGGCTTAAGAACACCCTTATTTTCCAATTGATTCAACAGCTTCCTCTCCTTCCTCTCCTCTCTAACAACCTGAGGCACATGCCTGAATGCATGACGATTGGCATAAGCTACCATATACCTAACATACCCAAAAGAAGTTGCTGCCAATTTAAGCTTCACGGCAGCATCGTAAGGAGGGAATGAATTTGGGGGTTTGTTGTCCAAATCCCAGAAAATTGCAACTTTTTTATCTACAGATGAAGAAGAATTACCGCTCGCATTCGACTCAACATGAAAATATCTACTTACAGATTTTGTTTTCTGGACAAAGTTGCGATATTTGACAAGCATAGTCGAGAAAACAAAATTATAAAGGATGGACTGACCTGTATTGCAGAGAGTACAATGGAACAAGAAGAGAAGGAAATCACAAGGTTCGAAATGGTAGCAAAGATCACACCTTACTGCTTTCTGATATCAGAGTCCTTTCCAGACCCGCCGTTTTCTTCTTCTCTAAAACAAATTCCCCTAATTTTGAAAAGCCCCATTTGGATTTCCATAAATCAAAAAAAGAAACGGCTAAATAGAATTTCCTTCAATTATAACCCTAACTTCATTTTTATTTTCATTTCCATCCTTAAACTATTTTTACTTAATATTATCTCTCAACCATCTCAAATACCCCATCCTAACATGAGTTTGATTGAAGGTTGCAGTCGACGATACTACGATCTTCTCTGGTACTTAAAATATGCTACATAGATGCCATATTTAATTTTTCTAGCCTCTTGGTTATTAGGGATGAAAATAATACTTTGTAATAGTTGATGGACAAAATTAAATAAAAAATAATCTAAACACGAAAATAAAACTATTGGTATACTAAAACCGAAAAATCTGTTTAATTGGCTTCTTCTTCTTCTTCTTTAAATATATAGCCCCGCAGTGCTTTATGATTCACTTAACAATGAGAAGGAAAACCCATTTAGTACAAATATATTTGTGTTAGCCATTGCAAATGTCTCAGCAACACATTTCTGCACCAAATCTGTAGAAAGATGCAATGCAAACTTATTATAGAGATTGATGGAGGGAGTCATCTAGTAACACTCATTCACGAGCAACTACCACCACCTGTTTTCCAACATTACGGCCAGTGAACAGACCAATCAAGGCAGCTGGACCATTCTCAAGGCCTTCGACGATGTCCTCCACATATACTATCTCTCCTGCTTTGATCTGCGGCAGAACCATTTCCAAATACTTTTGATAGAGATGGTAGTAATCGATAACAAGGAATCCCTCCATACGAATTCGTTTCAAGATTAAATGTGCCAAGTTATGAATGCCCTCGGGCTGGCCAAGGTTGTACTGGGAGATCATTCCACACACAGCAATGCGACCATGAAGCCTCATGTTGAGTAGAACTGCATCAAGCATCTTTCCACCTACATTTTCAAAGTAAATATCAATGCCTTCTGGAAAATACCTGCAACATCGATACAACAGCATCAGTAGCACATTTTATAAATCGGAATTTGAGATAGAGAACAGGATTGAAGGTTCCATCATTTTTCAAGTGAAAAGTTGAGTATTGTTCACAAGAAAGTGAATAACAAAAAGGTGCTACTACCAACTAACCTTTTCAAAGCTGCATCTAAGTCTTGCTCTTCTTTATAGTTGAAAGCCTCATCAAAACCAAACTTATTCTTCAACAAATCAACCTAATTTTGAAGCAATGAAAATTGGAAAAAGAAGAAGAAAAAGAAAAGAAGATAGTGGTCAATGAGGTTATTGCATGACCTCCCATTCCATGTATACTGAATAAACAAAAAACATCAAAATAGTCCAATGCAAAATAAATATATTATTAATCTTCTACAGAAAGTAATCCCATGTAAATGTTGGAATATGCATTTTTGTGCACCAATTAAAACGCACACAAATGGTAGATCCACAAGGAAATGAACTTTCTTAGCCGCATGACATAAGTAAGTGTGACCACCTGCAATCCGATTGCATAGCTATTTGGTAAGAATTCGGCTCGAGTTCTTTTCTTTTGATAATTAAGTCATGTTCGACCCAGTAAACTTGTGGTCTCGAGTCCAACTTGGGAATGAATAAATTTTGACAACCCAAGTTCCAGCCTAAAACTTTAATAACAAGTTGATCTTAAACCTTAGAGAATAAGCTAATTCTAAAACATTAGGAACAGGTCGATCCTTAAGCCCAACAAAAAGCCCATCACTGCTCAGCCTTTCCACTCCCCTGCTCAGCACAACCATGTTAGGCTTCATACATGACTATGCAAGTCAGTGAATGGTGCACAATGATAGTGAAGGAAACATGACAATAACTAAAAAGGAAAAAAGCATCGCACCAAATAATTTTAAGCATCCACAATGTAGAATCAGACCAAGTAGAACTGAGAATTAAAAGAATCTACAAAATCAAAACCCATGAAGGACGGTATACCTTTTCATTGCTCCCAGCACTTCCAACAACATAGCAACCAGATAACTTAGCAAACTGCCCAACAAGCTGACCAACTGCACCAGAGGCCGCCGAAACAAAGACATACTCTCCTTTCTTAGGAGAGCAAACCTCATAAAAACCAGCATAAGCAGTCATACCAGGCATACCTAAAAAGTTTAAAGTCAGCTGTTGAGAAGAAGAAAACTAATGAGTAAAAATGAAATAAATGGTTTTCTGATATTACGTAGTTGACTTGTATGACAATCCCTTATGCCTTGTATGATCATCTAAATAACGTTCAAAAGGCTCATATATTATCTGTACCTACGGGCTACTATAGTTGGTAAAGTAAACTCACCTAAGAATGATGCAGCGCCAGCAATTGATAATAAAAAAAATATAGGACGGTATCATGAAAAAACACTAATTGATACAAAATCGAGCAATTAGCTTCCCCCTCCCCCCAAAACAACAGGAACAAGAGTCCAGAGTATCGGGCTATTGATCTCAGCTTCATATCGACTGCAGGATTTTTAAGCATTATTGAATATTAAAAGTAACTTTTCTGAGACTTCTTACCGAGAATTCCAGTATAGTAAGAAAGGGGGACATCTGTGTCATGGACTTTAAACAAACCCTGTGTTGCAGTAATGAGACTGTACTCTTCCCATCCGGTTAATCCCCAAACCAAGTCGCCTTTCTTGAAATCAGGATGCCCTGAATCCAAAACTCTAGCTACTCCATATCCAGTAATAGGCTGCATCCATTTAGACATATTCAAGTACACTCCATGCATATATTACTTGACACAAGTAAAATCTGAAAAGAAAAATCTAAAGTAGTATAATTCATAGTTCAATTGAAACTTAACTAAAATTTGAATGTCTATGTAAGGGTAAACTCTTGGCCTAGTGGTAGAGTTGCTTTACCACGACCAAGGGTCACAAAGTTAATTTCTGAAAATAGTCTCCCCACTATGTGAGGGTAAGGCTGCTTGCATACACCTTGCTCTTACTATCCTGCCTCAACAGCAGCATGCTTGTCCAAGGGAGTTGACCCTTTTTGAACATCTACATATATTTAGTGAGACTTCTAGTGCAAAGCGATTTTCATATACCCGATTGAGATATGTAAACGAAAATGCTGAAAATTGGATTGGTTGCTAGTCTAATTTCAAATTTTCAATACAGGATTCTACCTTGCACTGAGAAATATCTCACTTTTCTGCTGCTTCTCCTTTTCATCTAATTCCAAACTTTAAACACAATAGACAGTTTCTTGTGATATTGGAATTCGTGATGAGAATAAGTTAACAGTCAGAAGACTCGGAGCAAATCACCCATATCGAGAATTGTAAATAAATTTCCTCTAATCAGCTGCAAACCCCTAGTACTTTGAAACAAAGAACTTTAAATATCTAAGACTTCTTCAAAATCTCAAATCACTATACATGAAAAATTCAGACGACATTAAACAGTATAAAGGAAGAAGAAAAATATACCGCATATCATTTTCCAAGCACAGTAAGATTTGTACGTAAGTACTATTTAAAAATTTCCTGCACCTGAAGTTCTTTAAAATACAGATGAAATTTAAATCAAATCCATTCACAAGAACTTCATCAAGAGCTCTAGATATCTGAAAATTCTGCCACGAAAACAGCAATATTTCGCAGAAATAAGTCCAATTGCCATCTACGAAAATGCTCGAGAGTGTTCGGCAAAATTAAAGAAGAAAAAAGGAATGAATCAGAACCCATATCATGAAATCACATTCTTAGCAAAATTGTTTGAAGAATAGATGGTGGGTGTTGAATTCCACTAACCGAACCGGGAATGAAGGAGTCAGAATAAGCGCCAGGGCGCTTCGGGGACATTCGGCCTCTCATGTAAGGGTCGCAAGAGAGGAACAGATTCTTGACAAAAACTCCAGTGGAGCCTTGTGGTACATTCAGCTGTTTAGAACCAGTTGTGAAGGGCAAGTCTGATTCTTTAGGAAAACCAGAGACATAGTCCTTCAGTATCACCTGCTTGTTGCTCAATTCCGCAGCCATTTTTACAGTCCTATCTGAGCGAGCGAGACCCCGGGGGAAATTGGGTTTGATGGGTTTCGATTTTCAATCTGTGACTCTGCCTGGAGATTTATTGATAGGTGGTTGCATTTGAAACGTTACGCTTGTGTCACGCTTTAACAATGAATATGTCGAGATCCAGCGGCGAACCCAAGGCCATTGGTATGCCCGAAATTTAGTTACTTTGAAAAAGAAAAATTGAAAATAAAAAAAACTCTGAAAAAGACGCAATGAAAAAGAAAGCAAACAAAAAAACTCTAAAAAAAATAGAAATGGAGAGGCGGCAGAGGAGGCTTACAGAGCCAGGTTTGTAGAAGTATAATCCATGGACATGGAGCTTCATCATTCGGGATCGCATGGAGGGGTCACAAGAAAGATAGAGGTTCTTGACAAAAACTCCACTGAAGCCTTCAGGGACCTTCATTTCTGTGGCACCAATACTACCAGCGATAACCTCCATGTCTGACTCTTTAGGAAAGCAACCTCCATGCACATAGTTCTTCAATATCACCTGCTTATTATCATTGCTAATCACTTCATAATTACCAATACTCGTTGCCATTTACTTGTTAATTAAGTTTAATTGAGAAAGAGAGAAGGGGGGGGATGGTAGATATGTATTACTTAATGCGTGTTTGTATTGTATGACGATTACAAATTAAAGCAGGCATTTGCATATATTAGTTAACAAAAGGACAATCAAGTAATGCCAATTCTCTCTTTGTTGAACTCAAAAGGTGAAGGTGACTGAATATAACAAGATAATGACTTTCTTTAATTGATGCCACCATTGATGCCATCTAAACAGTGAGTTTGCATGTCAATTTATTGTAATCATCTATTTTGTTGTCATTCAAGTGGAAACATGTAAGAATGGCTATGTAATTTGGCTTCTATATGCCTTCTGGGAGCATATCAACAAGGGGAAAAATAAGGGTCTACTTTCAATTGACATGTCCAGTACATTATAAAATTTGCCCAAGAAAAATTCAGAAACCTTGTTACAGCTTCTACCATCTAAATCCTGTACTGCAAAGTTTAGATTAGCTAAAACACCGGGTAAAACTCTTCTATCCTTTCACGCACCTGAGGTGTTTGTACAACTATAATCCTCGTCCGAACGACAACTCCAGAAATGACATACCAACAACAGAACTCACATCCACACACAAGCCGAATTGATTCCAATTTATTGATCAATCCTAAAAATCTCCACCTTGATCAAAAAATTCCATAGCAACATTATTTTCACCGACAATCACAACTCTTAACATAGAGAATCATCATATTCCACCATAAAGAGTACGCCCACTAAGAATTCACCATTCAAGAACTTTCATTCGGCTCATGTCGAAAAAACTTGCTGAAACAAATATGGTGCAACCCTCACGCATGGCTTTTCTATGAGTTCATCAGCCCTCAACATACTTTTCCACCGCGCACCCTGCATCAATGCCAAATCAACTTCTGTGTGCAAACTTGTGGACCCGCTAGCAGTAACATTTCTTCTTTTATGGTAACTTGGAGATCAACAACATGCCAAAAGGATAATCAGCCTCTATGGGAAAAAAGACTCACCGTCAACGACAATATCAACATCTTCATCTACTGATTTGGAATTTTTACCCGAACCTGCTCCACCTGACAATTTTTTCTTATTGTGCCAAGATTGTCCATACCTCTTCAACGCCCTGTGTAACCCCGATTGAATCAAAACAACTTTGAGTTGCACTTGTCACAAGCCAAAATTGATTCATCTCCCATTAAACTTCTCGATGTCGACGCCTAACATGTTTGCCTCAAGGATACCATGCTCTGATTCCGATTGTTGGGAAATTTAACCCATATCATCCTTCAGAAATATCAAAATAAAAGAAAATTTGAAATAGAGAACAATCACAATACAAGAATTTACATGGAAAACTCAAAAACATGATTGAAAAATCATGGTCGTTGTCAGAGACAATCAGAGAAACTTTCACTATATGACAAATTTGTACAATCATATTCTCAGTGACATCTCTACCCAAGAAACCAAAAAATATCCAAGATCCCAAGAAATTATCATAAGCCCCACTCAACTCATGCTCTCTAAAACTCTATATTTTAGAATCTCTCACCCTTAGAACCCAATTACACAAAGAAATATACCATAAAGCTTTCCCCATCTTGTTATATCTCTTATCAAGTCTAGTCATCTCTCTCTAAAACTATAGAAATTTGGTTACAATCCTAGAAAATAAGTATCCTATTTATAGAAAAACAACAATCCCATCAACCTTCTAGACGGACAATTAACCTGTCGGGACGATAAGCACTTCAAACTTATCTTTCAGCATACCCATCCGGATGCTCATATCTCTTGTCCGGACGGATCTTCAAGTTTCCTCGATCCAAAGATCCAATAAGACCCTTCTGTCACTTCACGTACCAGAGCTGTTCGGATGGTTATAACCCTCGTCTAGACAACAACTCTAGCAGCATACCAGCAGTAGAACTTATCTCCACACACAATTCGAATCGATTCCAATTTATTGATCAATCCTAACACTACATAGATTCCATATGGAATTTTTCTGGCCTATTGATTATACTATGGATGAAAATAGTATTTTGGAATAGCTGAGAGTTAAAATTAGATAAAAAAATAATTTAATGACAAAAATATACTTGATGGGAGAATAATTCTATTTAACAAAAAATGAACCTTTAGAGTGTGTTTGAATTGAGGGATTTGGAGGGAAATGAGGGGGAGGGAACGAGAGATTCCTTTCAATTCTCTTGTTTGGATAGTTTATAAAAAATTAAGAGGAAAGATTTGAAGGGAAGATTTCATTAAATTTTTATCAAAATTGTTCCTCCCAAAATGGAGTCATTTGAAGGGAATGGATTACTAATTAAATCTTTATAAGTTAAATACCTATTTTACCCTTGTACATAATATTTTAACATAAAAATAAGGATAAATTAGTAAATTAAACAAATTTTCTTTCATTCCTTTTTTTATCTATCTAAACATGGGAGAGAAAAATATTCCCCCTTCCCTTCCTTTTCCTTCTCTCCCCCGTCCCTCCCTTCTCTTCCCTTCTCCCCAAATCCCTCAATCAAAACACACTTTTAGAGTGTGTTTGGATTGAGGGATTTAGAGGGGAGGGAAGAGAAGGGAAAGGAAGTTTCCTTCCAATTCTCTTGTTTGGATAGTTTATAAAAAATTGAGGGGAGGGATTTGAGAGGATATTGGAGGAAGATTTCATTAAATTTTTGTCAAAATTCTTTCCTCCCAAAATGGAGTCATTTGGAGGGAAGAGATTACTAATTAAGTTACTTATAAGTTTAAAACTTATTTTACCATTGGACATAACACTTAAACATAAAAAATAAGGATAAACTAGTAAAGTAAACTACTTTTCTTTCCTTTCTTTTTTTTATCTATCCAAACATGAGAGAGGGAAATGTATTTTCCCTTCCATTCTCTTCTCTTCTCTTCTCTTCCTTCCCTTTTCCTTCCCTTCCCTTCCCCCCAAATCCCTCAATCCAAACACACTCTTAGTTGGCTTTTTTCTTATTCTTTTAATATAGAAATCTAAAGCCAACCTCTAGGCTGCTACCACTTTGAAGTATGCGGGGATAAATTCTTTGTAGTGCACAATAGCCCATAAACAATGTGATCCACACCAGATAAGAATCGATCTCATCAAACCAAAATATGTGGATAAATAGTATTTCAGTTTAGTGTTATCAGATGCAAATTCGTGATAATAATTTTTGAAATTTTAGTTGGTTGGTCTGAAGGATCAAAGATTGAGTTGCACATTTTTTATTTTTAAATAAGGAAAAATTGGTGTTAAGCCTCTCACTTAAAAGTTTTATTCTAATAAGGACACTCTTAAAAGTTTTATTTCATAAAGTTCATAAAGTTTAAAACACTATTCCATAAAAAATAAAATGTTAAAATATATGGTTTTATTGCCTAAAATACCTTCATCTTCATCCTCAAACATGACACACTCCTCCTACATGTGATTTATCTCTAACCTCCGCCGGAAGTTTCGTTTCCGTAGCCGAAAGCTTTGTCTCTGCTTCTCATGACTTATTCGACAATTATATGGCATTTTTTAAGTTATATTTCATCCCTTTTTTTTGCATTCGAACTAGATCTACTCATACTCATCACGAGGCTTGTAGATCTTATTGTTTTTCTTTGATTTGTCATCCCGTCATTATTTTTTGGTATTTTCTATGGTGACTTTCGAGGTTTTTTAGTTTTGATTTGAGATCTGCATACCGTAGGTGATATTTTATCTGTTTTGATTAATTTGATCTCTGTCTTATGCTATCTGTTTTGCCAAATGTTATCTGTCTTGTTAAAATGTTATCTGTTTGAAGTTCCAAAATGACAAAAACATATCACGTGACAAATCAGAACATAATTGAAACAGCTATATCTGCATATTCATATTCTATTTCAGAAGAATATTGATAGATACAAAGCAGATATAATATTGACAGATATAATATCAGATACTGAAGATAGAACAAGTCTTTTCATGTTCGTTCTCTATTTCTCTCTCTAGATCAAAACTTTGATTTGAAGATCCGTCTCTACCAAAAGTGAAGGAAGAATAAAGACCTCGATCCCGATCTTAGTCGCAAGGAGGAAGAAGAAGAAGAGAAATGTCGATCTATGTGGCAAGCAAAGGAAGAAGAGTCAATCAAGGAAGAAGAGAGAAGAAGTAGCAAAGAAAGAAGAAAAAAAGAGGCGTTGAAGGAAGGAAGAAGAGAAGCACTGAAGAAAGAAGAAGAAAAGAACAATGTGTTTACAATAAGAAAGACATTTTAGTCACTTAACAACATTTGTACTTTTTTCTAAAGTTTTTCCTGGTTTATCCTTGATGGGATATAAATGTTGTTTTTTGTCCTTCTACCTAATTTTCACTTTAAATAATTTATATTTTATTTATAAATAATAATGTTATAATAAATAAAATATTCAATTAATTATATATGATTGTGTGACTTTTATACCAACTACCTTTTTATGCCAACAATATAATGAACATCAGATAATAATCGATCTAGCCAAATCAAAAGATGTGGATAAATAGTGTTTTTGTTTAGTGTTATCAGATGCAATCCACGCATCAATCCTTGATGATAATTTTTGAAGGTTTAACTGGTTGGCTCGAATGGTCAAAAGTTGAACTGTACATTTTTAAAATAATTTATAATTTATATAAATAATATTATTATAATAAATAAAATATTCAATTAATTATATATGATGTGTGAACCAACTATCTTTTATGCCAACTACCTCTGCTACAGCTACTATATCTATATGTAAATGATTGTCCACCAAGATATAACAAAATATAGGAGGACACTAGAAAAGGCAAAATTGTTGAGCTTTTTTATTATTTAAAGATACTTTCCGTAATAAAGAAGCTCTATCATTTATCATAAATAATGTTGCAATTTTTTTGATACCACATGCTCCCAAATCAATGAGTAGAAATTTCATCATTTCATTAATTTTAAGTTGGTCTGCTTGTGCTGCACTGCTACTAACCAAGAAAACATATTTTGGTACATGGAAATCATTGGCAAAAAGAACACTCTTATTTTGAACGACAAGGAAAACCAGACGAGGAAGGAAAATTCATTTAGTACAAATATATTGTCTTAGCCATATAGGCAAGATCTGGAGTACCAATAGAACTGCTAGAACTAATATCACTGGGTTCAGGTGGGCATGGTTTCGAGCCATCAACATGACTCAGAAGACCGTACACACGAAGCAAAGAGGAAAGATGAAGACGTCAGGAAGAAAAATTAGTGGATAGCAGTTTCAGTGAAATTGTTGATATGGCATGAACAGTGGTGCTCGACCCAGCACCAGTAACAGTAACTACGACAGTGGAAATATTAGTCGACATGGTCGGATCGGAGGCTTACTCGTCAAAGTCAAGAAGCTCCGATACCATAAGAGATTTTGATGAATTGATTTTCATTACTTGAATAACAATTACAACTTGTAATATATAAAACTAAGAAGGTAAAGCTACAACGGTTGAAAACATAGAAGTGACATATCAGACACTAATTAGTGTCTGTACATATAACCGTTATAGGCTAGAACTACTTAGAAGATAATGAGTTGTACTTGATAAATCAATCTAGGCTTCTATGGGCTTTATAATTTTTATTTGTTGGGCTTTAGTAACATCCTCTTTATTCGAAAAGCATAATTCCTTATTTGGGGAAGAATCCAGCTTTTCTTAAATACTAGATCCCAATAATTTCACCAATCAAACATATAAATCATTGGCAAAAGAACACTTTTATTTTGAACGACAAGGAAAACCAAACGACGAAGCAAAATCCATTTAGTACAAATATATTGTCTTAGCCATTGCAAATGTCTCAGCAACACATTTCTACACCAAATCTGTAGAAAGATGCAATGCAATGCAAAAACTTATTGTAGAGATTGATGAAGGGAGTAATACTCATTCACGAGCAACTACCACCACCTGTTTTCCAACATTACGGCCAGTGAACAGACCAATCAGAGCAGCTGGACCATTCTCAAGGCCTTCCACGATGACCTCCACGTATACTATCTCTCCTGCTTTGATCTGCGGCAGAACCATTTCCAAATACTTTTGATAGAGATGATAGTAATCGATAACAAGGAATCCCTCCATGCGAATTCGTTTGAAGATTAAATTCGCCAAGTTGTGAATACCCTCAGGCCGGCCAAGGTTGTACTGGGAAATCATTCCACACATAGCAATGCGACCGTGAAGCCTCATGTTGAATAGAACTGCATCAAGCATCTTTCCGCCTACATTCTCAAAGTATATATCAATGCCTTCCGGAAAATACCTGCAACATCGATACAACAGAATCAATATATAGCCACAGTTTAAAAATCGGAATTTGAGATAGAGAACAGAATTAAAGGTTCCTTCATTTTTCAAGTGAAAAGTTGAGTATTGTTCATAAGAGAAGTGAATAACAAAAGGAGCTACTACCAACTAACCTTTTCAAAGCTGCACCCAAGTGTGGCTCTTCTTTATAGTTGAAAGCCTCATCAAAACCACAACTTATTCTTCAACAAATCAACCTAATTTTGAAGCAATGAAAATTGGAAAAAGAAGAAGGAAAAGAAAAGAAGACAGTGGTCAATGAGGTTATTGCATGACCTCCCATGTATACTGAATAATGAAAAAAAAAAAAAACATCAACATAATCCAATGCATGAAAATAAATCACATCTGCAGGAAGGAATGATGAGGGAAACATGACTATAACTAAAGAAAACCATCAACATAGTTATTGCATAATCCTAAAACAATAGGAACAAGTCCAACGTAAACCCAACGAAGCCCATTACTGCTCGCCTGCTCGGCCTTTCCAGTCCCCTGCTCAGCAGAAGAATGTTAGGCTTCTTACATGACTATGCAAGTCAGTGAATGGTGCACAATGATAGTGAGGGAAACATGGCAATACCTAAAAAGGAAAAAGCATCGCACCAAATAATTTTAAGCATCCACAACGTAGAACCAGACCAAGTAGAACAGAGAATTAAAAGAATCTATAAAATCAAACCCATGAAGTATGGTATACCTTTTCATTGCTCCCAGCACTTCCAACAACATAGCAACCAGATAACTTAGCAAACTGCCCAACAAGCTGACCAACTGCACCAGAGGCCGTTAAAATGAGGAAAAAAAAATAGTAAATGAAATAAATTGTTATCTGATATTACGTAGCGGACTTGTACGACGATCCCTTATACTTTGTATGATCATCTAAATAACGTTCAAAAGGCTCATATATTATCTGTACCTATGGCCTACTATTGGTGGCAGAGCAATCTCACCAAGAATGCTGCAACAATTGATAATAAAAAAAAATATGGAACGGTATCATGAAAAAACACTAGTTGGTACAAATTCGAGCAATTATATTAGCTGCCCCCCTCCCCCAAAAACAACTGGAAAAAGAGTCCAGAGTATTGGGCTACTGATCTCATCTTCATATCAACTGTAGGACTTCTAAGCATTATTGAATACCAAAACTAATTTTTCTGAAATAAATTAAAGAAGGGACTTCTTACCGAGATTTCCAGACTTCCAGTATAGTAAGAAAGGGGTACATCCGTGTCATGGATTTTAAACAAACCCTGTGTTGCAGTAATGAGACTGTACTCTTCCCATCCGGTAAATCCCCAAACTAAGTCGCCTTTCTTGAAATCAGGATGCCCTGAATCCAAAACTCTAGCTACTCCATAATCAAATCAAGTACACTCCATGCATATATCACTTGACACAAGGAAAATCTGAAAAGACAAAATCCATAGTAGTATAATTCATAGATCAATTGAAACTTAACTAAAATTTGAATGTCTATGTAAGAGTTAACTCTTGGCCTAGTGGTAGAGTTAAGAGTTACTTTACCATGACCAAGGGTCACAAAATCAATTTCCGGAAATAGCCTCCCCGCTATACAAGGGTAAGGTTGCATAAACCTTACTCTTACGATCCCGCCTCAACAGCAGCAGGCTTGTGCAAGGGAGTTTACCCTTTTTGAACATCTACATATATTTAGTTATACTTGTAGCGCAAAGCGATTTTCATATCCCCGATTGAGATATGTAAACGAAAATGCTTAAAATTGGATTGGTTACCGATCTAATTTCAATACATGAATCTACCTTGACACACAGAAATCTCTCTCTTTCCAAGCACAGTAAGTTTTGTATGTAAGTACTATATAATCCTCTGAAAATTCTTCCATGAAAGCAGACATATTCTTCACAAATAAGTCAAATTACCGTCTCCAAAAATGTTCAGCAAAATCAAAGAAGAAAAGGGAATGATCAGAACCCAGAGCATGAAATCACATTCTTAGCAAAGTTGTTTGAAGAATTGATCGAGAAAAACTAAAATGGTGGGTGTTGAATTCGACTAACCGAACCGGGATTGAAGGAGTCGGAATAAGCGCCAGGGCGCTTCGAGGACATTCGGCCTCTCATGTAAGGATCGCAAGAGAGGAACAGATTCTTGACAAAAACTCCAGTGGAGCCTTGTGGTACATTCAGCTTTGTAGTACCAGTAGTGAAGGGCAAGTCTGATTCTTTAGGAAAACCAGAGACATAGTCCTTCACTATCGCCTGCTTGTTGCTCATTTCAGCAGCCATTTTTACAGTCCTATCTGAGCGAGCGAGATAGAGAAGGAAATTGGGTTTGATAGGTTTCGACTTTCAATTTGTGATTCTGCCTGGAGATTTATTGATACTTGGTTGCATTTGAATTTTGAAACGTTACGCTTGCATCACACGTTCATCATGAATATGTCAATAGCAGAGTTGATAGTAAAAATAGAGACAACTATTCGTTGTCCAACGGTTACTATTTAATAAACTGTACCTGAGTTTGTCAATACTACTAGTAATGAACTCCATGTCTGACTGAATGTTTAGGAAAGCAACCAGCTCCATGCACATATATACTTCTTCAATATCACCTGCTTATTACCATGGCTTATCACTTCATAATTACCATTTAATTGTTAGTTTCTTGATCTTAATCTATGTTTTTGAGTAAACTAAGCTAACACACAAGTTTAATTGAGAAAGAGAGAGAAGGGATGGTAGAATGGTAGATATGTATTACTTAATGTGTGTGTTTGTATTGTATGGTATTGTTTGTTTGGGTGGGACAAATGACGATTACTATTTTATACAAATTAAAGCAGACCTTTGCATATATTAGTTAACAAAAGGACATTCAAGTAATGCCAATTCTCTCTTTGTTGAATTGTCCATCCTGTTAAAGCTTATGACATCTAAATCTTGTACCACAAAGTTTAGGTTAACTAAAACAACACATGCCTTGATTTGCATTATACAAAAAGAAACCAGCATATGAGAAAGGAACTAAGACAAGAAATAGGCCATCAATCCTTAAGTCCCATGTTGTAGTGGTGTGCCAAGTGATGAGCCGTTCGATCAGTCTTGAGACCGTCTAACATCTCGTACTTCTTGTAATTGGCTTTGAGGGATGCCGCCTGCTCTTTTGCAAGCATCTCTTCCTGATCCAGTTGACTCTACAGACAAGGGAAAACACCATGAGAAAAAAAAAAGGGTCACTAAAAAAAAGTGTTTAGTGCTGTCCAATTGTCCATCCTGCGAAAATATATGAAACAAAATAACAGATGAGTGGAATGCCATGTATACAGGGAAATGCCTGAATTTACCTTGAGCAAGAATGAAGCTTCACTGGCGTGCCTTCTAGTCATGCCTTTTAATTTTGTGGCCACTTCAAATTTGGGATCATTGGGTTCCAACCAGCGCCACCGAACCTTTAAACCAGGCAGTGTTGGGCGATCATCAAACATCCCCGGTTCAGCCGCACGTGCCCTGACTGGCCTCGGCATCCCAGATATCATAAAAGGATATTGGGCTAATATTGATATAATCTCTTTAGCTTGATCTGGTTTCTCCATTTCCACCAAAGCACACTGTGGGATAGTCTTTGGCTCCAAGTAATTTGGGATAAGTTGCACACTTCTAACACTCCCAAACTGATTAAAGGCCGTTCTCAACACAGATTCGGTGGCCTGCGGTGTGAGATTGTCAACATAAACTGTCCTCCTCACCTTCTCCTCAAAGAGAGAATAATCTGCCTCTGCCTCAGCCTTGGATGCCATTATGATGATAAACACAAATCTATAAACAAACAATTAATATTAGAGGATTTTGAGGAAAGAAATGACATTGGAAGACAATCCAACATATTTTTACTAAGCTGCAGTTTTGATAAATGCAAATGATCTTGAAAAAAAAAGGAAAAAACAGGTTTCAGTCTGAGTGCAGTAGAAGTATTAGGAGGAAAAATAGAAGCAATTCAAAACAAAGAACAATCAAGATTATAGGAACTTGGTTTCCTATAGCAACATTTCCTAATAGTCTTCATTAAAGAGCCTCAATCTCCACCCAAACTTGCCAAGAGACCAAATCATTCATGATTTCACCCGTCTCCGCTTTGTGCCAACCAAACAGAAGTACTCCATACAACAGAAAATCATCATACTTTCTACTACTGGAACCGATGACAGAAACAAAAGTCCAAGCAGGCAGACTTTCTTTAACAGAATATATAATTTCTTGCTATGGGCAGGTATTGGAACAAAAAAAAAGTCTGTTATGTGCTGCACACAGAAACTTAAAAGACAAAAAAAAAATTAGAGACAGGAGAGGCCTAATGGTGAAATGGCCTCACCCCTGAGAAATCAAGTATCCCTCATGAGAAAAGGAGATGAGAGTAATAGGGCTACCATGCGAGCAAAAAGAGCTATGAGAGAGAGAGTGATTGAAATTAGCAGGTAGGTCTCGAATTAGGTTGGGCGGGGTGGGTTGCTTGACGGCTGAGAATCTGAAAGATATATGTCAGAAATTTCCAAAATGTAATGACACAGTGATCTAACTTAATAACTAACAAACCACAAGCAGCATCCTTTTTCTTTCTTTTGTTTATATCAGCAAGATAACCATTACAAAACCTCACAGTAGGATGACAATGGAAGTTGCTCCCCTGCAAGAATTGCAAGAGAATACACTCGCAAGCAACCCTCAAGAGCACCAAAAAACCATCCCTCCGTAGCATCTCTCATTTTACACATCAACTAGTTTTGAAGCTATATTGCAAGCACTTCACCAAAAATTTTAAGGGGTTATCAATTGCAATTTTGATCCATGAGATTACCTTATCAAACAATTAAAAAAAAAACTATCTGATATAAACAGGTTTAGACATCTGATTATTCTTTTGGAATATGTGATCCTCATTCCTCAATAAAAGATGGAATAAAAAAAACCAAGAAAAAGAAAACGAAGAAACTTTCACCATTTCCAGGAGTATACATGATTGCATTTCATGTGTAAGCTGTGAACTTCAAAGGAATTCAATTTTCATAGGGGAAATAAAGACATTGTGGTATTACAAATTTAACTGCTTTCCAAAATGATCACCATGATTCTCTCTAAATCTTGTACCTAAAATAAAGTCCTCAAATATTGTCGTGAACTTCAACTACATTTGAGGGCATATATGTATTACATCCTTGTAAAGTTGGTGCCCTCGTGCATAAAATTATTTTCCATTCAAGAAAATAAAGAGCGAACTTCAACTACATGAAACAAACCAACCACACGAAACTAGGTCTAAAATCACCCTCCCCCTCCCCAATTCACGTATTTTTCACAAATTACTAACACACAGGAAATATCATCATCGATCATCGTCATAAGTCCATATACACACTGTCACTCACTGTTCAAATACAAAAAAAGTAACGAGAACAAAGCAATTTGTGAGAAAATCTGAACATCAACACAGCAACATACACCCGTAGTAACACGAATTTCGAAGTGAGAGCGAGATATAACAAATTACAGTAGAGTATAAAAGCATTCAAGATTTGCAAAATAATTGTAGTTGCTAGTGCGAGAGAAATAATAATGGCCGAAATCTGAGAAAGAGAGAAGAGGTTAGTGGATTTACCAGCTATCGATCGCCGATTGGAACTTGGAAGAGGTTGGTGTCGGGTCTTGGATGGTTTGGGCTTTGCTAGGGAGGGGCACTGCAGATTTAGAGGAATATGAGAGGACTAGAGGAAAAGGGAAACAAAGGCAATTTTACTCTTCAACGGGCTGGGCTTTCACAATGGGTTGATAATTAGGAATGGATGCATTCTCTGGCCGGACTTGCTGTGCCTAATGGAATTTCTTTGGGCCTTTAATTGGGCCGTATGGGAGTTTCATGGCAGTGGGCTTTGCTAATGGGTTTATCTGCTGGATTGGACATCAAACAGCTTGAACTAGGGGTGTACATCGAGTCAGATTCCGGGTTGGACCTGACCTGGTGTTTTTTATGAATCTGTAGACCCGTCTAATACCCTATTAAGGGTTACCGGGTTTCGAGTCACTGGTTACCCTGCTATCCAACATAACTAGCCATTTGTTTCTAAAAGTAAGAAGAGTTGGCTGCAAAGCAGGTTGTTTTAAGGTGGAACAGGTCTAAAGATAAAGTCCTCTCTATCAATGATAGGGGACAATACAGGAATTATGACATTGTGAAACCAGAATATATATTGGAATGAAAAGAGAGACAACATAATCTATCATGTGTTGAACATTACGTGGATTCAGTAGCGGATATACAGTTGGGCTACGGTGGGCTTGAGCCCGTGTGAAAAAAAATAAAAAAAAAAGTAAATATACTTAAACCCACTAGCCTAGACACTATGCCACTAAGGTGGGCTGGCCCAAAACAAGTTGGTTTGGTCCCCATTCACCACACCATCGTCAATTCGTCATCGTCTCAACTCTCATCGAGACGACGAGAAAGCCGTCTTCGTTTCTTTGACTCTGTGTCTAGAACCAGCCGTCCAGCTTCTGTGATTCTCCACGGCCAAGCTCCAGCCGTCCAGCGTATGTGATTCTCTAGAGTCCAGGCTCCAGCCGTCTAGTGTCTTCGTTTCTTCCGATCTCCGACTCTGTCTCTAGGAGCAGGTACTACCCTCACCTTAGTCCCTTACTGATTTGGAAATACTGGCATACTCTGCACCTCGTTTCGCCTGGCTTGAAAGTTGAATCTAATAATTAGGTCTTTATTTCACAGAATCACAATGGTTGTTTCAAGATCATTCTCATCAAATGCAATCCTTGGGTAGTCTTTGGACTTTTTTTACATCTTGAAACATGTCCCTTGCAGGTTATTAATCTTGCATTACTACTTGATTGGGTTTGCCTCCTTTATCCTACACTTGATTGACTTTGTTAGAACTGCTTATAAACTACAACTTTTAGAGTTTCAATTCGTTATTTATTAATACATTACTGGCTTATCAAAACAAAAAAGATCTAGTTATCTTGGAAGGCATAGTAAGTTCTCACCATTTTGAGGTTCTACTGAAGTTTTTCGGGGCAACCCTATCACTTTTAAATTCAGCCCGGGGTAAATCAAAATCTTGGTTCTACTACGTGGATTTCAATATCTTTATTAATCATTTGACTGTTGATCCCAAACTTTTTTTTCGCCCTTTTACTGCTATAGTTGAATTAGAATTCTCTAAACTCTATCCAGGTGCTTAGGACAAGTGCCACTGCAAGTGTCAATTGAACTGGTAATGGTGCGGGGCATCTCACTCTCCAAAACTTCCTGTTCATGCACTCTGCAAATCAGAATTCCAATATATACTCTGTATTTTGAACATGGAATCAAAATAACAACCTCTCAGTCCAGAGAGAAAGAAAAACACATAGAGGAAATGAAATTGAAATAAAGATGAAGAAAATGACATAAGTGAAAATCTCATGCACAAGAAACACCAACCAATGCATTTATTCATTATACTTCTCTTTCGTGTGATACAAGAAGCATGATCTCACGTTCAGAGCCTTTAGAACAGCAAAAGGAAGACATTATAAAGCACAACACTAAGCATCACACAACATTACAATAAGATAAAATACCATATGACCACCTATTAATCACTCATGAGCTACAGCAACTACTTGCTTCCCTATGTTGCGTCCACTGAAAAGTCCTACCAAAGCTGCAGGTCCACTATCGAGGCCTTCAGCTACATCTTCCAAATAATTTATCTTCTTTTCTCTGATGTAAGGCAGCACTGCATCTAACAACTCCGAGTATCGGGAGAAGAAATCGAAAGAGACAAAGCCCGCAAGACGAACACGTTTATATATAACAGTTGCCAAATTGTAGACAGGTTCAGGACGATCAAGATTGTACTGAGAGATCATTCCACATACAGCAATCCGACCGTGGACTCTCATGTTAAGGAGCACTGCATCAAGCATTTTCCCTCCAACATTCTCAAAGTAAATGTCAATGCCTTCTGGAAAAAACCTGATTACAATAGGGAAAGAAAAAAGATAAATCATTTATGCAAAACATTTTTCATTTGCAGTTTCCCATTTTGGAAAGAAAAAGGATGCCGATGGTCACAGAACGAAAATATCTTTTATCCAGAGATGAAGACATTAACATAAAGCTAGGCATATATGCTAAACTTGAGTCGTATGATAAAATTTTATTTCACCATCACAAAAACAAACCTTTTCAAAGTTGCATCCAAGTCGTTCACCTCTTTATAATTGAAAGCATCGTCAAATCCAAACTTAGTCTTTAAGAGTTCAACCTGATTTAAAACGATATAAACATCAGTTCCAATACCATAACCGATAAATCCACTATGACACTAACAATGAAAGAGGATTATAAAAAAGAGTAGGAACAGGAAAATAAATCAATACTAAATTACCAATTTACTATAACAAAAAACTTCAGGTTTCCACAATTCCTCTTATTCTTAGTTTTTGACGGGAAAAAACAATTGTTTTGTGGACAGAATTTATCTACTTACTTGTTTCAATGGAAATTACCAAAATATAATTTTTAACACTTCAGAAAATGAACAGAAAAAAAGAAACACCACCCAAAAGAAAAGGCCATTTTTGGCTAAGCAAATGGACTTCTAATCAGTAATCATAATATAAATAAAAACTCTCTTTCTGCTACCATTCTTAGAAAAATACATTTAAGGAGAGGAAATGCACAATAAGAGTCTATGCTTAGTAAATCTCTTAAGGGCGATGAATTATTCAAAAAATGCCCTTTACAGCAGGCATTAAAATTAGAAATAGAAGGTTGAAAATGCTGTTTGAAGATGGCTCACCTTTTCTTTGCTTCCGGCACTTCCAACAACATAACAACCAGTTAGCTTTGCAAATTGCCCCACAAGCTGACCAACAGCACCAGATGCCGCTGAAATGAAGACATACTCTCCTTTCTTTGGAGAACAAATATCATGAAAACCAAAATAGGCAGTAATTCCAGGCATACCTATTGTGGAAAAAAGGAAAATTTTACAAAATGGAATTATGTTTGTGTCAGAAAATAGCAGATATAGCAGGCAGATCCTTTGATGCAAATACGAATTTGGAAATTTTTCGACTGAATAGCAGCCACCAATGAGAGAAAAGAAACATGTTCGAGCTTGCTGACTAGATAAACATTTTGAAATGGGGATAAGTTAGAAGAGTATGGTTCCAATTTTATGTTTTATCTAACCGAACAGCATGGGCCGTTGGGGGCTGAAGCTGAGGATCATGTGTTTAGATAGTAGGAGTAAGTATGTCAGGGATGCCTAGTGCAGAAGCTGGTGAGCCATGATACTTTGGATACATACTAAGCTGGAGAATAAATGTGTTCAGCAGTGCAGTATACATACAGTCCATTAGCGATTAGGGGTGAAAGGATACTGGGTTATTGGTAAGTAATTTTACGTTTACAAGCAAGCAGATGCAAGAAATAGCTAGAAAATAGCTCCATGGTACTCGGGGTGGTTAATGGCTAACCTGAATAAAGCACCAACAACATGTTAATCAACAATATCATACAAATGAAGCCCACCGACATGTATTTGCCAAATCAGTCAAATTTTCTATGAAAAAGGCCAGATGACTTACCAAGAATCCCAGTGTAGTAAGACAAGGGTACATCAGTGTGCTGGATTTTGAAGAAACCTTCAGGTTTTGTGATAACACTGTACTCCTCCCATTGAATTCTGCTGGACCAAAGAAGGTCATCAATCTTGAAGTTAGGATGCTTAGAGTCCACAACCTTGGACACCCCAAATCCACTTATGGGCTGCAAGTTTTTGTTTATCAAGAAATCAGTTGAACCAGTTCACAAAATCTTGACAAACATTGAATATCCAAGAGACCTTTGTTTTTTTTTTTTTTAAATAAAAGAGACCTTTGTTTAAGTTTTCCTTATGAACATGATAATTTATATTCTTTGCATAATATATGTTGGATTCCATTAAAATATCATACTACGTGACTTTATATAATATAAGTCCTCTAAATTATTTGAAATCCAATTATTTTAGATTTATACCATAACTTAACCCAGAATAACAGAGGTTTGATGGAAAAATATTAAATAATCAAAAGCCTTTTCACTCAACATAGCAAAGAAGGATCATCATATATAGAGAGAGAAGGATAATCAACCAATTCAAACGATAAGCAACAATAGATATGCACCCATTTCTTTATTTTAAACTAACTTTACAAACCAATAACGGTATAGAGAAATTGATTGAAATGGAGGAGCTAGATACCAGAACCCAATTTCAACCTAATTAGGTAAAAAAAATGATTTAGTCAATCATAAACCGTAGAAGAAAATGGTCAATTATCGATTATTTATTGATTCATTTTTTCAACTAGGTAAAGAAAGAGTGGAGATATAAAACATACAAGATCAGATTGATTTCAACAAATACACAACAAATGAATCCCTTAATTTCAGAGTCAGTACTTAAGATCATGAAACCCTATAACCGTGGTAGTATCAGACTATTAATTGGAAGATTGTTATTTGCATAACCTTTCCTTTCTCAGTGACCAAACAAAGATTAGGAGTCAAGTGTTTTCCATAAGTTTTGGTTCACTTACAGCGTCAAGAAGATAGGAAGGGGACTCGGCATATTTGGACTCTCCCAATCGGTTACGCATGTAAGGATCGCAAGACAAGTAGAGATTCTTGACCAAAATAGCACCCTCTGGAGACCCATCCGGCACTCTGAGCTCGATAGTGCTATCTGATGTCACGTACAGGTCCGATTCCTTAGGGAAACCTTTCACATACTCCTTCAGCTTCACCTGTTTGTTCCTCCTCACTTGACCACCATCATTAGCCATTGTTGTTTCCTTCTCTTCTTCTTGGCTCAACAGATCAGAGAAGAAGAGACAGTGTCTTTATGTGGATTGATTGAATTATCTCTTTAAGCACAAGGGAATTTTGTAAAAATGACCCTCTCAAAAAGTCAAACCAGAGAAATGACCCACTTTTTTATAAACCGCAAAAATGATCTAGTTTTATATTGTAAAGACCAAATTATCCTTAGAAAACATAACCCACCCTTTGGCTTTTCCCCTTCCCACGAAAACCCACTTCTTTCAAACTCATTTTGCTCGACGGGCTGCTCGACGATTACCGTACAACTTCCGATCATCAGTTTTTGGCAACAGATAAGAGATTTTTCCCCCTCTGAGGTTAGTATCTTACTGGCTCAGTTTTCTGCCTAACATATACTCGATTTTAACTTGGTATTACATGAAAAAGTTTGCATTTTGGTACATACCTATGACCGGCTTGGGTTTTTGGTGAAACTCTGTTTAATTGGGTGACGTTGTGGGTGAAGTCTTGGGTTTTTGGTGGTGCTTGCATGCAGGTGGTCGGACATTATCTGTGTTCCAGTATTCTTAACTTTGTAGTCGAGCATGTATGTTCTGTAGTCAAGCATAATTATTGTGTAGGTCGAGCATTAGTCGAGCAGTTTTATTTCGGTCGAGCATTATGAGTGTTCCAGTTTTCTTAACTTTGTAGTCGAGCATAGCATAACTGTTATAGTCGAGCTTAATTGTTGTGTAGGTCGAGCATTAGTCGAGCAGTTTTATTTAGGGTCGGGCATTATGTGTGTTCCAGTATTCTTAACTTTGTAGTCGAGCATAGCATAATTGTTGTAGTCGGGCTTAATTGTTGTGTAGGTCGAGCATTAGTCGAGCATAGTAGAATTGTTGTAGTCGAGCATTGTTGTTGTAGTCGAGCATTTAATGTTGTTAATTTTATGTGGTCGAGCATTTTTATGAAACTGTGGTCGAGCATATTTATTTTTGTGGTCGAGCAAATGTGTTTTTTTGGTCGAGTATGATGATTGAAGTGAATATTAATTTGGTTATTGTATTTCTTTTCAGATAGACAATTTTTCAAAGAAATGGATTACATGATTGAAATGAAAAATCATTTCCCAGGTAAGGTTAGTGTTTTTTCAAATATATCTGAATCCATAAGCAAAATCAAAAGGAAGCTTAGTGAGGATCAACTGGAGATGTTTAGGAGAACATGCTTTGGCATGTTTCTGGATGTGGGGCACATGAATTTCTCTGGCCAGTTGGTACATCAAGCTCTACTACGACAAGTTGTAAACTCTGCTAAAGAAGAATCTGGTGTGATATTATTCAGGTTCAAATTTGCTGGAAAGAGGGCAACATTTTCTATTGCTGAATTTGCTCTTATCACTGGTTTGTTATGTGGTGATGTCCCTCCCCTGTCTAGCTTGATTGACACTTCTGTGCATAGGATTAGAGACTTGTATTTTGGTGGAAATAAGAGCATTGGTAGAAATAAGTTAGATGAAGTTTTCATGAGTTGTGATCCTGAACCTGGAAAGGAAGAAGATGTGTTGAAGCTAGCTCTGGTATATTTTTTGGAGTCTGTTTTACTGCCTAGGGAGCGTAGTAGGAACATAGATATCCAGTGGTTGCAATTGGTTGATAATGTTAATGTGTTTAATAAGTATCCATGGGGATCTGTGAGCTATGCACGTACTGCAAAGTCTCTTGCATCTGTCATGGTAGGTCGTGCTGAAAAATTTAAAAAAAGATCGACAAAGATGGAAAAGTACAGCATATATGGATTCCCGCTAGTACTTCAGGTAGTACTTAAATTATTTTGAAACAAGTTTATGCTTTGTTTGTTGTGAATATATCTTTGAAAAATAATGTTGTTTGCAGATATGGCTTTATGAAGCGGTGCCGCGCATCGGTATGTCTTACACAAATGTGAGGGAAGAAAACCGGTTTCCCCGAATATTGAACTGGAGCAGCACTGCCACTCCAGAATCTAATGCTATTGTCTCCAATATTTTTGATATGAAAAAGGTATATATTGCATGGTATATATTGCATGATATATATATATATATATATATATATATATATTAATGTTTTCCATGCTTATTTGTTACAGCTAGAAGTGCATGATACGCTTGTCCCTACTGATTTAGAGTTAGGGCAGGAATATTTGAGTAGTATTGGGATCCCCAAGTTAAAGGAGACGACCAATGTTGTGGGGAGCTCCAAGACAAAGAAGAAGAGCTCAAAGAAGAAGAGCAATGTAGCGGATGAGGGCAATGTTGCGGTGGATGCGTTTGAGAATTTGTTTGGAGATGAGGACAATAATCGCCACAACCCTGAGATTGAGCGGGAGGATGATCCAATGGGAAGAGTAAGTTTATTCTTTGTTTTTTTATGTTTTTTTGTGGTCGGACATTAATTCTTTGTTTTGTTCTTAGATTAATTCATTTGTTCACATTTTTTTTCAATGTGCAGGTTATTGAGAAGTTACTTGGGATGGAGAAGTTGTTGATTGAGCAGAAAAAAATAAATAGGTTGTTGAGGAATGAGGTTACAACTTATTTTGATGCATTTTTCCAGTCTGTGGAGGATAATATGAAGACAGTAGTGGAATTTAGAATAGGAACTAACATGGAGGTGGATAATGAGGTTCTAAGTGATGAGATTGAACCTCAAAACAAGGGGTTGGAGAATAAGGAGAATGATACGAAGGAGGAGGAGGATAAGGTGGAGGAAAATGAGGAAAAGGTGGAGAATGAGGAGAAGGAGGATGATGTAGTTCAAGTAAAAGAGAATAAGGAGAAGGAGCCGGAGCCGGAGCAGGAGCAGGAGCAGGAGTAGGAGCAGGAGGAGGTGGAGGAGGAGAAGGTGGAGAAGGAAGAAGTTGGAGTTCAAGTAAAAGAGAATGAGGAGAAGGATGAGAATAAGGAGGAGGAGGAGGAGGAGGATGAGGAGGTGGAGGAGGAGGAGGTGGAGAAGGAAGAAGCTGGAGTTCAAATAAAGGAGAATGAGAAGAAGGAGGAAAAGGATGAGAATGAGGAGGTTATAGTTGGAAGAAATGATGCGGAGTTGCCAAGTATGGAGCTGGAAGCTGTGGATTAACTATTAGAGCTTTCAAAGCATCGGTTTACACCAGAGAAGATAAACAAGGACTCTGAAGGAGTGGAGGAGATTAGAGAGTCTCAGTTTCCCACGGCTACACCAGGTGGGACACGCAAGTACACCAGAAATAAGAATAAGCGTGCGAAGAGGCCTGGACCACAAACAAAAACACCATTTACCTCCCCCAGCTTCAAGAGGAGGAAACTTATGGTGGAAAATGAGACAGTTAATCCATTGACAGACGCTCCAATATTACAGTTGAAGCGAGCGTATCCAAAGGAATGGGCACGCGATTTACTTGCTTTTATGAAAGACAATACACTTGAAAGTAAGTTGATAAGTTGGGAGCCATGTCAAGTAGACAAGAATTGGTTTGTGGATGCCATCAGACCAGAAACCTGGTTATCGGACAAGGTAATTATTATGTACTGAAAATTTTTATTTTGAAAAGATATATGATGAAAATTTATTTAACATATTCATAATCTTTATGTAGCACCTTGATGTGGCAATGTACCATATTCGTAGAAGGATTGCCAATAACCCTGAAGTTTTTAAGAAGAAGTCTGCAGTGCTCGACAGTTTTTTCTTTGTAAGTATATTTCCAACTAGTTAGACCATAACTTTTGTAAAGTATATCAATAGCTACTTTAACCTATTACAAACTGAACAGGTCCGGGTTACGCAGGCTTTCATACTTTTCAATGAAAGCAAGGATTGTTCTTGGGACAATGATAATCTGATTTTGGACTATGTAATAGGAGAAAGTCCAGTGAAATCTGTGTCTTGGTCTAACGTAGACTACGTTTACTTCCCTGCCAACTTCAACAATGCACATTGGGTGGCTGTGGAGATGATCTTGGGGGAAAGACAGATTAACGTGTATGACTCACTTACAAGCTGCACAAAAATTCCAAAATTTAATGAATTAATGCAGCCCTTGAAGTTGATGATGCCATACATATTAAGAGCAGCAGCGATAAATGATGAAAATCTCTCTCCCTGGAAACTTAAAAGGGTACCATCCTGCCCTCAGCAAAATAATGGGTAAGTTAAGTTCAAATTCTGTGTGTAATTGTAGTCCATGTTACATGAGTTAGTTAGGACATTAACATATTTTTTTATGACAGAGGAGATTGTGGCATGTTCACCATCAAGTTCATTGAAGTATTAACTGCAAGCATGCCAGTTAGTCTGATAACTCAAGAGGACATGGTATTCTACAGAAAAAAGTTCACTATGGAGGCATGGGGTGGAGAATTTTTAATGTAAATATGCTTAGTCGAGCTTATATTTACTTAGTCGAGCATGTATGTTCTGTAGTCGAGCATGTATTGTCTTAGTCGAGCATTTGTTTTCTTTAGTCGATCATTTGTTTTCTTTAGTTGAGCATTTTTTAAAGTAGTCGAGCTTATGATCTTTAGTCGAGCATTTGTTTTCTTTAGTCGAGCATTTTTATGTAGTCGAGCATCTGTTTTCTTTATTAGATCATTTGTTTTCTATAGTCGAGCATTTGTTTTCTTTAGTCGAGCATTGATGTTCTGTAGTCGAGCATCTGTTTTCTTTAGTCGAGCATGTATTTTCTTAGTCAAACATCTGCTTTCTTTAGTCAAGCAAACTCAATATGCTTAACTACACAGATGCTATGAGTAGATAATGTGTTCGTTCAGAACTTCACATGCACTTGAGAAACATATGGAACAAAATTACTCAGAATATAGATGTACTCGCTTGTCAAAAGTGATATGAAATGTTCACCAACGAACCTCTCTTCAGACTTGCGATAACGAAGATCACAAATAACTCAGAACCCGAACCTGATCTGGCTTTTTCGAGCTCTATAGAACAAATAAGATGATGAGAAATAGCCGATCAAGTGCAGATAAGATGATGAGAAATAGCTGTTAAGAGGGTTATGTGTATTCTGGTATTGTGAGTGGAAGAAAGGATATTTCAACATTAGGGGTATTTGGGTCCAAAAAATTACAAGGTAGGTCATTTTTGCGGTTTATAAAAAAATGGGTCATTTCTCTTGTTTGACTTTTTGAGAAGGTCATTTTTACAAAATTCCCTAAGCACAACAAGCTCCTCCATTTATGGTCCCATTTTCTGGGTCAACGTCTCTCCAAACTAGACTAAAATTTCGTATTAAAAACTAAAATTAATATTAAAATATTTTATTATATCTTCTTTTGAAACCCATTACAAAAAAAAGTTCATCTAAATGCACCAACTTTTTTATACTATACACCCCTTTTTTTCTATATACACCCCTCCAGTTCTATCATTGATGTCATCTCTTTTATATTTTTATATTTTTTAATTTATTTGGCTCAAAAACAATAATATTAGAATTTTTATTTTAATACTTTGTACTAATATTTTGTTATATGTTTCTAACTACATCAATTATAAATTTTATGGTGTGAATTTTTTTGTATTTTTGTAATTATTTTAGTTTTAATTTTTATGATGTGAGTTTTCAAGTATGTTTGTAATCATTTCAGTTTGAATTAAAATTTGTATGATGTGAATTCTTTTGTATGTTTGTAATCATTTTAGTTTGAATTAGAATTTTTTGTATAATATGAATTCTCTTGTATGTTTGCAATTATTTTAGTTTAAATTTTTATGATGTATATTTATTATATGTCATTTATTATTATATTTATGTTAAATTACTGTAATACCCTTTTTAAGTACTATAAATACATGTCTTTAGTATTATTTTCTTTACATCTTTTTTTTTGGTATGTTCTACTCTACATTTTTTTTGTAGATTAATTACTCGTCCACTACAATTTAAGTAACTTATTTATAATATTTTTCTAATGTTATGGATAGTTATATAAGATTATGGGCTAAAGATTTAAGATTATCTAGTGGAGGATCAAGTGAGGTATTTTCATACATTATTTTTTGTATAACTTTTTTAAAAAAATTACACACACATACAGACCCTTGAACTCGACAAAACTTATAAGGTCTAAGAAATGCAATTGCCCATTTCGATTGAAAAGAATGAAGTTGGAAACCAATGATGATTGGATGATCAGGATTGTTAGTGGAATTCATAATCATCTAGCAACAATTTACATGGAATGACATTCGTTCGCTAGTAGACTCTCAACTGAGGAAAATGATATCATGATTGATATGTCAACGAATTTGGTAAAGGCATGCAACATATTGTCTACACTAAAGAGCAAAGATCCAGAGAATGTCTCCACTATAAAAACAATCTACAATGCTCGTCAAGAGTGTCGAGTTGCAGAAAAGGCAGGTAAGTCTCAAATGCAACAACTTCTCTATAACTTGAGCGAGCATGAGTATAAATATTTCTATCTGGCTAATGATGATACTAACGAACTCCTAGATTTATTTTTAGCTCATCCATGCTCATTAGACATATTGCGTGCCTTTCGATTTGTTGTGTTCATGGATTCCACTTACAAGACAAACATGTTTCGTATGTCACTTTTTGAGATTGTTGGCGTAACATCAACCGAGAAGACATTTTCTGTAGCATTTGTCTTGCTCGAATCAAGACGAGGACGACAAGTTCCATCATCAACTTATGTCAACCAATTTCTCCTAATACTGAGAAGATATGTTGTGAATGTCATCGATGTTACAGTTGACGATAATTGTGGGTTCAAAGCTATTGTTGGCTTGTTAGGTCTCGAATGAGGTGAATTTGCTTGGTCTTTTGTTAGGCGTGATTTAATTGAAGAGTTAAGGGTATTTTGGGAAGAGTATGTATCTTTGTTTGACAGTTATGAGCGGGCATGTTATATTCACAATGCACTTGCATTTTTCGAGACAAATAAATCAACATCAATCAACTGTTGGATGAATATGTCTAATATAGGACACCTTATCGCATCAAGGTATAACATCATCTTGCATCTCATAAGCGATGTACAATCTTTGACTTTTTTACAATTGCGATCCATCCCACATTCACATGCAGAACGTAGCGTTATCACTATTGGATATGCGAATGGTAACCATTTTGTTCAGGTATTCATGAGTGAGAATTATTTGATGTCTTCTATTATGATCCAGTGGTTTTCATACAAGTATGATTATGCCAAAAAATGAGTGGCACCATATAAGAAACAACTCCATCATTATGAGAAGCTTGTCCATTCGATAAATGTATCTTAACCCATTGTAGACATAACCTCTGATTAATGTGCTTTTGTATTGATAATAATATTATTTTTTGAACTAAAAAAATTTAAAAATGATAATAAAATAAATTAAAAATTATAAAAATATGAAAAGATGTGTGGTCAATGGTGGGATTGGGGTATGTAGAGAAAAAACAAAAAAATAATTAAAGGGGTGTATAGAATAAAAAATGGAATGCATTTAGAGTTTGGCTTACAAAAGCGAGACATATTCCAGATTTTTGTCTCTCACTTTCATGAAAAAAATATTAAAACATTCGTCATGGATCTGCACATATGATATATAATAATTTTGTTCAAAAAAAAAGATATATAATAATTCAAATTCCAACAAATAAATAAAGTAAATAGATATGGATAAAATATAAGGATAGTCTAAATCATGTGGCATGAATCAATTGGCACACCATTGACACGTCAGCCGTGCTTATCTTACTTTAATTCTGATGACGTGGAAAAGAAAGGGAATGACACGTTTTTTTTTTGTTCTAAAACAATTTGATAGAGAGTGATACTGTCGGCCACCACCAGGGGCCCAGCCCATGATGTTGGTTGCATTTGGTCTCTTTCCAAATTTAGTCAACTCGTTTTAAACATCTGCAACCAAGTTGTTGAATACGATAGGATCAATGGGGTGTTAGAAAGATTACGTTTTTTACAATGTTAATGAGATGCACTTGATAAAATACGAAACGCAAATAATGTTCATTTTCACTCTTCTGTAATTGTTATCCTCTATCGCTCTAATCAAGTAGTCAGTAAAATATGGGACGCAAATAATGCTCATCTTCACTCTTATGCAATTGTTATCCTCTACCGCTCTAATCAAGTAGAGAAGAAAATCATGTGAACAATTTCAATTCATACACAAAGAAATCACCAACGCACGCATTTATTCATAACACACACTCACTCCCTTGTTCACTCTTCAGAACAGAAAAAGAAAATATATTATCAAGCATAAGACTCAACTTATCATACACACCACTACATTTAAGATCACTCATGAGCTACAGCAACTACTTGCTTCCCTATGTTGCGGCCACTGAAAAGTCCAACCAAAGCTGCAGGGCCGCTGTCGAGGCCTTCAACTACATCTTCCACATAATTGATCTTCTTCTCTCTGATGTAAGGCAGCACTGCATCTACGAACTCCGAGTATCGGGAGAAGTAATCGAACGAGATAAAGCCCTCAATACGAACACGATTATATATCACACTCATCAAATTGTAAACAGGTTCTGGATGATCAAGATTGTACTGAGAGATCATTCCACATACAGCAATTCGACCTTGTACTCTCATGTTAAGGAGCACTGCATCAAGCATTTTACCTCCAACATTCTCAAAGTAAATGTCAATGCCTTCGGGGAAAAACCTGGAGACAATAGGGAAAAGAAAAAAAGAGAATCATTTCAGTAAACCAATTATCCTTTAGTCGTGCATTAAAAATTTCCATACATCATCACATAACCAACCTTTTCAAAGCTGCAACTAAGTCGTGCTCTTCTTTATAGTTGAAAGCCTCATCAAATCCAAACTTAGTCTTTAAGAGTTCAACCTGATTTAGAAGAATATAAACATAAGTTTCAACCTCATGACAAGAGAACTCCAATATGACGTAGGCAATGAAAGAGGATTAAGAAAAAAATAGGAATTAGCAGAATCAGGAAAAATGAAAACTCTAACAAATATTTACTTCTGCAAATACAATGGATTTCTACTCATAGGAAAAATAGAAGCTGGGTTTCTGCTATCGTTCTTAGAAAAGACTTTCATATAGAGCAAATAGGCAACAAGAGTCAAATACTCACTGTATCTCTTTAAGGCAAAAAAAAAAAAACACTCAATTTCTAGATGGCTCACCTTCTCTTTGCTTCCAGCACTTCCAACAACATAACAACCCTTCAACTTTGCAAACTGCCCCACAAGCTGACCAACAGCACCAGATGCCGCTGAAATGAAGACATATTCTCCTTCCTTTGGAGAACAAACCTCATTAAAACCAAAGTAGGCAGTAATTCCAGGCATACCTATTGTGGAAAAGAAAATTTTCACAAAATGAGAATTGTTCTTATGCACGTAAATAACATATACCGCAGGCAGATGCTTTGATGCCTATTTTGGTTGACAGTCTTGATTAGTATTCTCATATTAGACTTCTTTAATAGGCATGAGCATCAATCAAAAAAACTTCCTGGAAAATCAGTCAAATTTATCAATGAAAGAAAGCAGATAACTTACCAAGAATCCCAGTATAGTAAGACAAGGGAACATCAGTGTGCTGGATTTTGAAGAAACCTTCAGGTTTTGTGATAAGACTGTACTCCTCCCATTTTATTCTCCCCCAAATAAGGTCACCGACCTTAAAGTCAGGGTTCTTTGAGTCTAACACTTTGGCAACCCCAAATCCGTCTATGGGCTGCAAGATTTTTTGTTTATCAAGAAAAATGCCACAAAGAAGCACAAGATCTTATTAAAAGTTAACAATATATCCATAATTTTCCCAAATATTATATTTGTAGACTGTATAGAAAGAGACAAATAAAATCAACTTATTTAAATGATAATCAACAGTATATCTGCACCGATGGACAGTGCCAACCTCCACCCAAATAGATTAAACCTAAATAAGGTGAAAAAGTAGATTTAGTCAATCATGGTTCAATATATGTCATACTTCTAATCTCAGATTACATAGACATAACCCAATCAAATCACATATTGCACCTTTCATGCAATAGAGTGTTAGAATATGATATAAATGATTAAAAAGAACAAATTTGAGGGAGGCCGTGGTCAAGAGGGGACAATATTTGTTGACGTGTTTGAGCTTGAATTTCTAACAACAACTAATGCACAAGAAATTAATTCCTTAAAGAATTAGTGATAACTAGTTAAAGACGGTGAAACCCCCAAACAGACAGACGAAGAATGAAGTTTCTACTTACAGCGTCAATGGTAAAGGAAGGGAACTCGCCAATTTGGGATTCCCCCATACGGAATCGCATGTAAGGATCGCAAGACAAGTAGAGATTCTTCACCAAAGTAGTACCCTCTGGAGACCCATCGGACACTCTGAGCTCGATAGTGTTATCAGATGTCACGTACAGATCCGATTCCACAGGGAAGCCTTTCACATACCGCTTCAGCCTCACCTGCTTGTTCTCCACTACTTGACCAACCCCACTCGACATTCTTGATTCCTCTTATTCTTCTTCTTGTTGGTCTCAACTCTGTGTGGATCCTCCATTTTTTATAGGATAAAACATTATCATTCACTACATAACGTCAATTCAAGTATTGCTATACCATTAATCCTTTAAAAAAATATTAAAATAAGATGTAGGTGCAAATAATGGTCATTATTTGCCAAAATATAATACGAACAAAAATCCACCTCCCCCAAGAAACCTTATTTGCGTCTAGATTCACGTGACAAAAGGCCAAAATTAATATATTATAATAACTTTTATGTAAAAAACTTCAGAAATATATAATATTTTTTAGTTAAAAAACTCCAAACAAGAATTGAGAAACATCCCGATTTGTCTTTCATTAAAAAAAATTAAAATATTCACAGTATTCATGGGATCCCGCACATTCATACATAAAATAAATATTTTTTTTTGTGTAAAATCCCTCACAAATGACAGTAAATTTTAATATAAAAGCAATTGTATCAGCATCTCCAAAGTAATTAAAATAGAGAGACTTAAAAGGACGGATTTGAGTAAAGATTGTGCTGTATCAGAATTTGTTATGATATATAAAATTCCGATTTTGTGAAGTGAATATCTATTTTTCAAAATGCATAAAATATGATATAATATTTTTCATTATTATTTTTTATTTAATTTTTTTTGAAAGGGTTATGTGTAAATAAAACTTCACCAACAAACATGCCTAATGAACTCAACTGTTCACTAATAACATGCACTCATTCTCTCAAAGAATGACAAACTAGTAGAGTCCAAACGAAACAAAAATATCAATCACCAAACAAGCACTTGATTAACTACCTAAGACCCAGCAATACCCAACAACAACTTGCTGACAGTTATCCGTGTTAAATGAATCTCCTTGTTGGTTATAATCGCCTTATCCCCTTGGAGCAATCAGTTATCTCGTGAAACTCCGCTTTAGAGGAAAGCACTTTTTCCATGGTAGTGTTGGTTGATGGCTGTCTATCCACGACAGTGCTGATCGAATCTATAAGAGTTTCATGTGGTGGATGAGATGCACGAAATAGAATAGTTTGTCCACATCCATGTTCCATACTGATTTGACTTTTCAGAAAGATGAAGTCCACAATCAATGCTCCAATCCATGTACTATATGACCACCACAATGGAAAATTCTTCCACTGTGTTGTGACTTCTTCCATGTATCAAAATGAATTCTACATACACGGTTAGAGCAAAATTCTTCCACTGTGTTGTGATTTCTTCCATACTCAAACAAACAAAATCAGACTTCCCTATGGTATTAATCCAAAGAGAGACTTGTCACTTTTCCTCTCATGAGAACTCTCTCGAAGAAAAGACCTTTTTTATATAAAAAATTAGATAAAGTAGTTTGGGTGGTTCTAAATAAATTATTCTAGAAGTTTACTATATGATTATAACGGTTTATATTACTTGAAATAAAAATATAAAACTTAATAATAATAGAATATAAAATTAATATTTAATGGTGTACACATATACGTTGGTTCTAAAATGCAGTTTCAAATGCTAGCATATATGCTGTTTCAAATGTTGTAACTGTTTGGTTTAATTTTTATTGGTAGTATATATGTTGTTTCAAAAGCTGTGACAAATTACATATAAGGGTATTATGCAATTCATTATAAATTTGAAACAATCCATTATCAAATTGTTCCACATTTCATCCGAATTAGGGTCATATTCAATGAAAATTAAGATAATAATTTTTACATATTATTAAACTTGTTCCATACACATATATAATATTTAGATATTTAAATGTGAGGTATTTCGGATATTTGATGGTTAAAAAGTTGAAATGCTATTCAAATACTTGTTTGATGAACAATTTGGAAATGTTACTTTGAATGGTCTCTCAAGTGGGGGCATAGTATAGAAGTTATGATACATTTATTGTTGAATAAATAATCTATAAATTGTCAAAAAATAATATTTGAATAGGTAAAATAAAAATATGTTAATTCTGATACGAGTGATTTTAAATTTTTTAAGAGCATTTTGCATTGGTTACTCTAGACCACGATCGGTTGCTACAATAGCGAGAGACCCGTATAGATTTTCATCAAATCTCACTTGTATTGGTATCTGTTCGGAATACATAAAATTCAGACGTCGGGCTCTCGTCAATAGCTTTGGCGCACTCCTATCGAGTCTGAAAGATTAAAAGATATTATTCTATTGTCTCGGTTTTGTTATAGAATTGTCGAAATGGTTTTTTATGTAACAATTTTTCATTCAGAAATCATTTACTATTGTTTTTTAATAAATATTTTTAATTTATTATTAATTGTTTTTTACTAATATATTTTATTTATAATTAATATTAATCATTTTTTCTAAAATTAATATATAAAACTAGAATATATTTCATAAAAATTTTAATTCTTACTTGAAATCATATAATATACATAAGGAATAATTAAATAAAAAGAGACTAATATTTTAATGTTGTACAGATTTATAATAGAGATATTGATGGAGTGATTGTTGCATAGAGAAATTATAAACGATCAAAAAGTGGTATTTTATAGATAAAATAGAGAATCTATTAAGAGATATCAATGTGAATGCTCTAAGATAGGACATGATTGGATTTTGTCAAAAACTCAAAATAAAAATTAAGGTAGTTTGTTTACATAAGCAAACATGTTAGTGATCCCAGTAATCAATCATGTCCCTTGATTAATGTATACCAGAATTTTATGGATCCCTACATTTACATCAATCAATGGTTAAGATTGATTATTGGGATGACAGAGATCCTATTTACTGGGATCCCTATCACTTCTGTTACAGAAGAATTTGTAAATTTTTTTTATTATTTTTCTATATATTCTGTATGTATATTTAGTTTTAAAATTTAAACTAAAATCTTAACAGTTATCACTTATCATCTCAATAGCATGCACATTAAAAGTTTAAAAAACAGAGATCATGATTTTGTTTAAAAAAATTTATAAGCTATACATTAAAAAATTAACTATTATTCTGATAATAAATACCAAAAAAATTATGATTTTTTTAATAAAAAATATGATTTTTCTCGAGCCTAAACTCCATGCGTAGATCCTAACTTAAAATAGTGGTCAGGCCGGACTTGAACCTTAAGGCTCCGTTTGGAACTCCGTATGTGATAGTATAATTTTCCTATCTAATGTATAATTTAATCCTTGTATAAGTTAATCCTATCCGGTGTTTGAAAATAATATGATATTAGACTTGTATAGTATAAGATTTATGGTAATATGTCTGGAGTACCCTCAATTAAAGTGAAAACGAGTTTGAGGTGTTTTAATATTATACGTCCTACATCATATAAGAACCGCTTTTGTATAAAGTTATACTATCTCGAGTATTTTAAAAATCGTCCAAACACCCGATAAATTTATTAAAGGATAATTTTATACTATACGAAGTCTTATTTGCTCATCTAAACGGAGCATAATAGGATTGGTGATCATGGTTCATATTTATATTATATATCCAAGTTTAAATTTCTTCCCTCAATTTATAAAAAGGCCTAAAAAAATTAAAAAAATAAGTTAAGAGCTCGCACACTATGCTGAAAGCCTTAATATAATTTGTTTGATTAATAATTAAAAAAATATAAGTAATCATTAAATTAATTTTATAATTGTATCTACAATAGCTGTGATTTATAAATTTTGCTTACATAGCATCGGCCTAAACCATCTTAACAACTGAGAAAAGTGGATAAATAAATAACAATAATCATGTGACGGTTTAAACCGTCGTATAATGTTTTAACAACGGTTTTGTGACAATTCTTAAAAGCATCGCATTTGGTACAATAACAAAATCTATAACGACAATTATAAAACCGTCATATAGGATAAATCAGGAGCGATTTTTCTATCTATAGTAATGGTTTAAACCCAATCCACTATAGTGCCACATACATGAATATGGATTTATTTTTCTTGGTTTTTGGTTATGGGATGACATATATATATGGTCGCTGATGATTTGGATTTTGGACCATCTAATTAATGACAAAGAAAAAAAAAACAAACAGACAATTCATGCCATAATTATGAAATTGTGACACCATGTGCATGTGGGGTTTTGCAACTATATTCCGCAACCTTTTTTGTTCTTTTTTCCTTAGTCAAAAAAAATCATAAAAATAGAGACTTTCTCAATAGTTTTGTGGGGATAAGGGAAAAATGGTGGACAAAATGTTTTCTCTTTTAGAATAAGCTCAAAATACATATGTTAATTGTTTTCAATGGATCATTCTTGAACCTTAAAAAAAAAAGGATAGTTGTTATTGTAAATCCACACCCTCATACATGTCAATAATATTGTCCATTTTGAGTTGTCTGGTTCCCGTAGATACATCGAGCCCGTAAAGATTTTGTTTCTCCCAAACCTAACTAATATAGGCCGAAGCACAAATTCATTGGATCAAAACCCAACTATTAATGGGTCAAAGCGCAACTCATTTGGCTTGGAAAAATACCTTGTCATAAATAAGAGCATGTCCAACGGGTCCCTTAAAATGGAGGAAAAGTCATTTTGAGGGATCACTTTATAAAAACACTCCATCCAACCGGTCCCTCAAACAATCCCTCAAATTAGAAAAATCCCAAATTTTTTCCCAAACTTGGAGAGATTCCAACCTCCCCAAACAATTATTTTATTGTTTTCTCTTTCCTCAATCTCCTCATCTTCTCTTTCCTCTCTAATAAAATAATTAAAATCAAAAGACTTTACTAATAATAAAATATTTGATGTGATATTCGAATGGGATGTATGGACACTTCCCAGATGGTAAAACGCTCTGGCGTCGAACACCGACACAGCCTAGACACGTATTCGGGCCATGTACTTTACTCTTTTTTTTTTTTTTTAGAGGACACGGCAGGACACTCTACTTGGACACACTTTATTAGTGAAGGGAGAGCCTAGTTGAAAAACAGGGGCAAAAGGAAAAATTCCTAAAGTGATCTGACACCACAACCTAGTCCCTACTGTATTATTTTTCACTCCCCATGTTACACATGTCGAATAATTTGATGCAGGACCCATGTGTCCCCCACCTTAAAAACCCTTATATAAAATAAATATCAAGCCAGCCCAAGCCCCCAACACACAAAAAAAACGAAAATTTATTTGAACATCAGTAAAATATTAAATTTACACCACTTAAATAAATATTATAAGTTTATATTAAAATTTTATAAATTTACACATAAATTTTGATGAGTAGACAAAATTGCCCTTTAGTAGTAAAATATAAGTTGGAAAAGTGTGAAGTTTACAGACAAACAAACCCAAAATGATAAAGATCCCAATAATAACCATCTTAGAAACATCCTTGCTATGATGTCACCACACCTAACGAATGCATGCCACATACTATTGAGATGTTTCTGGGATGATTATTATTGGGATCCTAACATGAATAAAATAACCTATAAAGTTCACTTTTAATATTTAAGACATAAATTCGTGTCTTTTAAAATAAAAGGCTCTCTTCCTCACCATCATCAGCAAAATACAAATAGGGTGCGAGTTTGCCCTCGTCCATATTGATAAGTACAAATAGAGGTTTTCTATGCTCACTCTACCCTCATTCATGAGTGTGTGCATTTTCATAACTCTCACCCTCTCTCGATATGTTTTATATATACCTAAAACTCTCAAAATTATGGATAGGGCTTGTGGATACCCGAGCTCCACAGAGTGAGGGTGGAGTTGATGGGTGTCCGGGACCTGCTGTAATAGTAAGAGCATTTGCATTGGTCTCTATAAACAATGATCTGTTGCTATAATACCGCAAAAGTCGTACAGATTGAAGTCAAAACACGCCTACAATGGTATCTGTCCCAACTACATATAATACCGACAATCGGTTATGGTGCAATAAGTGTAGCGATGCATTAATGAATCTGAAACAATAAAATATAATAAAATATTTTAGTACTGGTTGTGAACTTTTTGTATATCATAATTTTCTATTAAACTATTACAATATTCTATTCTATTCAATTGATAAAATAAAAACATTAAGTTAATAACTTAATATTAAAACAAAACTAACAACACAAATGTTAAATTAATAAAAATATTAAATATTAAATTAATAACATATAAATTAAAGCTAAGCATACAAAAGTTTAATCGAAGAACAAGATTACGAGAAAATAAACATATCGAACAACAATATTACTAAGCATTGCTATGAATATTCCACAAATGCTCCACAAGGTCAGCTTGAAGTTGAGTATGCATTTCTCTGTCTTGGATGCGGATGTATTGGTCAATAAAGTCTCGAAATTCACGAGTTCGTAAGTGTTCTAGTACTGGCGTAGGAGGACCATCTTCAGCCTGATCATACATGTCTGAAATGTCGGGTTGAACGTGTAAATGTCGTTCATCTTCAATAATCTTATTGTGCATTATTATGCACGCCAACATAATATCATGAAGTGTTGAACGTTTGAAGTATCGAGCTGACCCATGTACTATTGCAAACCTCGCTTGAAGTACACCAAAAGCACGCTCAACATCCTTTCAGCATGATTCTTGTAACTTTTTGAAATGCCTAGCCTTACTGGTTTGTGGCATAGGGATTGTCTTCACAAAAGTAGCCCATGATGGGTAGATACCGTCTGCAAGATAGTAACCCATTGAGTAATGCCGATCATTGACATTATAGTGAACTAGTGGAGAATGTCCTTGAAGTAATTCTGCAAACACAAATGAACGATCCAACACATTGATGTCATTGTGTGAACCTTGTAATCCAAAGAGTGCATGCCAAATCCAAAGGTCATGTGATGCGACAGCTTCTAATATAAGTGTCGGTTCGTGAACATGGCCAGTGAATTGTCCTTTCCAAGCAGTCGGACAATTCTTCCATTTCCAATGCATGCAGTCGATACTCCCTAACATTCCAGGGAAGCCACGACTTTCACCAATAGCTAATAATCTGGCAATATCATCGCTATTTGGGGATCTTAGATATTCGTTTCCAAAAATAGATTTCAACGTTTTAACAAATATCTTCATAGACAATATTGCTGTGCTCTCCCCGATTCGCACATACTCATCCAAAAGGTCGGCGGAGACACCATATGCAAGCATTCGAAATGCAGCCGTAATTTTCTGAAGTGAAGATAACCCCAACTTTCCAGCTGCATCCATTTTTTGCAGAAAAAAGGGTTCATGAGCTTCTATGGCAGACTGAATGCGAAGGAATAGACCACGTCGCATTCGAAATCTTCTTCTGAATCGATTAGGAGGGTAAACCGGATTCTCTGCAAAATAATCATTGAAAAGTCGTTCGAGACCTTCAATAAAGCCACGATCGATATACAATCGTGGAGTACGTGATGATGAGACTCGCATCCTCTCTAACCTTTGTTGTTCCGCTTCGAATACGAGCATCTCTTCTAACTCTTCATCAGAGGAAGAGTCGAAAACAGATTCTTGAAACCATTTTTTAAAAAATGAACCCATTTGATTGTGGAAATGATGATAGCAAATACAATAGAGTTGAAATTGGAGAGCAAGAATGAAGGAAGCAATTGTTGTAAGTAGGGCTGTGCACGGTCCGGTTAACCGGACCGTGGAGGCCAAACCGTCATCAATCCGGAAATTACGGATTTGTATTTTCTGAAACCAAAACCAATCCAAAACCATCAAAACCCGTTACTACGGTTAACCGACTAACCGGTTCGGTTTCGGTCCGGTTATGATTTTTCGTAAAATATCTATTTTGTAAGTAAATCTTAAAGGATTGATAAAAATGTTTCAAAAAAAATCTCAAGGAATGATATATATTATATTAATATTTCATAGTTAATCACTTAATCTAATGGTACATAACATTAGTAATTATATATTATATATCAATGATCCATATTTAAAGACATTATAGTATTAAATGTTATATATTATATATACCGGTTCGGTCCGGTTAACCGGTGGTTACAAAAATTCCAAACCATATCCGGACCGACTTAACTCGGTTGGTTTCGGTTTTTGAAACCGTTTGACCAAACTCTGTCAACTAACCGATCCAAACCGGACCAACCAGTCCCGTTACCGGTTTTGGTCCGGTTTTCGGTTTCATTTGCACAGCCCTAGTTGTAAGCAACAAATTAAGGTCGTCTCTTTTTATAAATTTAGAAATATAGCCGTTAGGAATCTTTACTTTTCAAATATAACCGTTAGGAATATTTACTTTTCAAATATAGCCGTTGAAAAGATTTACTTTTCAAATATAACCGTTAAAAATCTGTACTTTTGAAATATAGCCGTTGAGAATATTTGTTTTTTACTTTATTATAAATTAATAAATATTATTAAAAAATTTGACTAATATATTTTATTTTTAATTAATATTAATTATTTTGTCTAAAAATTAGTATATAAACTAGATTATATTTCGTAAACATTTTAATCCTTACTTGAAATCATATAATACACATAAGAAATAATAAAATAAGATGAAACTAATATTTTAATACGATAGAGATTTAGAATATATATACTGATGCAGTGTTTGTTGAATAGAGAATCTGTAAACTATCAAAAAGTGATATTTTGTAGATAAAATAAAGAATCTATTAAAAGATACCAATGTGAATGCTCTTACATAGGAAAGGCAATTGAGAGAATATTTTTGAGTGAGGATACTTTTTTTCCACCCTCAAGCATGAGTTTGGTGATGAACACCTTAGAACACATCACCTCCCAAGCACACACTATAAAGTTCTTTTCTTTCACTCTTATGTAACTGTTACCCTCTAATGCTCTAACCAAATCTCTCAGAAAATTAAAGTGATCATCTCATGCAAATGCAATCACCAACAAATGCATTTATCCATAATTCTCTCTCTCTGTCTGATCTATACATACATCATTATCTCTAGTTCCCTCTTTATAACAGCAAAGAAGATATATATTATCAACTATCAAGCATAAGACTCAACATATATATATATCATACACACCACTACATTTAAGATCATTCATGAGCTACAGCAACTACTTGCTTCCCTATGTTGCGGCCGCTGAAGAGTCCTACCAAAGCTGCAGGGCCATTGTCGAGGCCTTCAGCTACATCTTCTAGATAATTGATCTTCTTTTCTCTTATGTAAGGTAACACTGCATCTAACAACTCTGAGTATCGGGAGAAGTAATCGAAACAGACAAAGCCCTCAATACGAACACGATTATATATCACACTCGCCAAATTGTAAACAGGTTCTGGATGATCAAGATTGTACTGAGAGATCATTCCACATACAACAATTCTACCGTGTGCTCTCATGTTAAGGAGCACTGCATCAAGCATTTTACCTCCAACATTCTCAAAGTAAATGTCTATGCCTTTGGGGAAAAACCTGGTGACAATAGGAAAAAGAGAAGAGAATCATTAAAGTAACACAATTCTCCTTGAGTCGCATTAAAGTTTCAATACATCATCACGCAACCAACCTTTTCAAAGCTGCAAGGAAGTCGTGCTCTTCTTTATAGTTGAAAGCCTCATCAAATCCAAGCTTAGTCTTCAAGAGTTCAACCTGATTTAGAAGAATATAGACATCAGTTTCACTACACAATGAAAGAGGATTAAGAAAGAAAAGGGAATTAGTAGAATCAAGAAAAATGAACACTTTTTTTCGGTAATGTGGAACTCACAAATTTCCCTATCGGACAACTGACTAGTAACCCTGAGCCACATGAAAGACCCTACAAACCCCCATGGATCAGTTGAGACATGAGTCGAGGTTCAGCGTTGGATTATAACGCAAGTTGACATTCGCACGTGTTGGGCTGAGAAATGACCTATCTGACAAATTGCGATAATGGAAACATCTATGAGACTTCCACTCACGACCTCCCTCTTGCGCCAACGTGGTTAAGTTCACCATCTCAGTCAGACCCGTTGTTAGGAAAAATGAACTCTCTAAGTGCTAATTACTAGTTTACTAAAAACTAGAGGTTTTCAAAATTCAACTCATGCTCAACTGTTTCCAAGGGGGGAAACAATCGTTTTGTGGGAAGAAAAATATTTTCAACATTTGCAAAATGAAAAAAAATAAAAAAAAAGAAATGGAAAAAATCGTAAAGAAATATTTACTTTTGCAAAACAAATGAACTTCAAATCATAGTAAAAATAGAAGCTGGGTTTCTGCTACAATTCTTAGAAAAATACTTTCATGAAGAGCAAACAGGCAACAAGAGTCAAATAATCACTATATCTCTTTAAGGACAATGAGTAATTCAAGGAATATTCTATACAAGAGCCATAAAATAAAAAACAGAGTGTTGAAGAAGGCAAAAAAACTCCATTTGTAGATGACACACCTTTTCTCGACTTCCAGCACTTCCAACAACATAACAACCCTTCAACTTTGCAAACTGCCCCACAAGCTGACCAACAGCACCAGATGCCGCTGAAATGAAGACATGTTCTCCTTCCTTTGGAGAACAAACCTCATTAAAACCAAAGTACGCAGTAATTCCAGGCATACCTATTAGTATTCTCATCTTAGAACTTCTTTAATAAACATGAGTACGAAAAAAAATCCAGGAAAATCAGTCAAATTTATCAATGAAAGAAAGCAGATAACTTACCAAGAATCCCAGTGTAGTAAGACAAGGAAACATCAGTGTGGTGGATTTTGAAGAAACCTTCAGGTTTTGTGATAAGACTGTACTCCTCCCATTGAATTCTGAATCCCCAAATTAAGTCACCCACCTTAAACTCTGGGTTCTTAGATTCCAACACTTTGGCAACCCCAAATCCGCTGATGGGCTGCAAGATCGTTTTATTTATCGAGAAGAAAGCTACAAATCAGCACAAGATCTTAATAAAAGTTCATTTTCGTTTGATGGACAATCCGCAAGTCGAAAACTTGAGGAATCGCTAATTTTCCCAAATATATATTATATATGTAGAGACTAGAGAGAGACAGAAATAATCAACAATATATATATATCTGCACCAGCGGATAGTGCCAACTCGAACCCAAATAGATTAATCCTAAATCAGGAGAAAAGGTAGATTTAGTCAAATCATAGGCCAAGGTAAACTGCAAAAGAAAGTCTTCACTCAATTTTTAATTAATTTTTTTTAAAACTTGAGTATTACAAGATCAGATTGAATTCAACAACTAAAAAATTAATTCCTTAAATCAAAGAATTGGTGCTAAGATAAAGATGGTGAAACCCCCAAACAGAAAAGATGAAGAATAAAATTTCTACTTACAGCGTCAAGAGGGAAGGAAGGGAAGTCGGGTTTTTGGGACTCCCCCATATGGAATCGCATGTAAGGATCGCCAGACAAGTAGAGATTCTTCACCAAAATAGTACCTTCTGGAGATCCATCTGGCACTCTGAGCTCGATACTGCTATCAGATGTTACGTACAGGTCCGATTCCTTAGGAAAACCTTTCACATACCCCTTCAGCTTCACCTGCTTGTTCTTCACTATTTGACCTACTCCGCTCGCCATTCTTGATTCCTCTTCTCCTTCGTGGTCTCAACTCTGTGTACTGGATCCTCCATTTTATATAGGATAGACGTTACCATTCCGTACGGAACGTATTCAAGTTTTATTTGCTAAAATTGAAATACAATTTCCCCCCAGAACCCTTATTTGCGTCCAGATTCACGAGAAAAAAACTAAAATTAATATAATATCTTTTTATTAAAACAAACTCAATACATAAACATCGTGATTTGTCTTTCACAAAAAAAAAATTAAAATATTCATGGTGTGGTCATATTTCACTAGTCCAATGATTCCAAATGAATAACATTAGTTATAAGGATATTTTAATTAATCTAGCAATGACGAAATGGATAATGTCATCATGACATGAGTCAATTTTAAGCCCTAAAGAGCAACCACAGTGGTTGCATTTTTGCTTGACATAGATGGTATATATTGTGGGTGTTTGGCAGTGCCAGCACCATAGTTTTTTGTGACACGCCAAACAACTTTTACGTTCCAACTCACCTCACAGCACCATAGCTTTTTACCTCACAACACCTCACCACACCTCACAGCACTCCCAAACGCTTACAATGTATGTTGAATTGTCCTACGTAATCAAATTAGGTCAATTATTTTATTTTAGATTAATGTACAATATAAACATTCAGTGATTTTATATTAATATTATTAGCCATCTAATATAATCGTAATTTAGATAAGTCAAATGCTCCTCACAACACCACACCGCACCGCACCACAGTTTTAAAAGTGATGCGTCAAACAGCTTTTTGCGTTCCAACTCACCTCACAGCACCACAGTTTTATAACTCACAGCACCACATCACACCTCACAGTACCTCACAGCATTCCCAAACAAGCCCATTGTCTCATATAATGGGGTATGATTAAAAAACTTTACAATAATGCAATTATGTTGTCCCAACAAAATATGGGTACATGGACAATGGCTTGCCCGATGTTTGCTTACTTGACAGGCCCAACTTTCACCATATGGATAACTACATCAAAAATCAAATCAATAAATTTACACTATTGTACCAATAAATATAACATTTCTTTCACATTCTCAATCACATTAGCAGAACACACATCCCAATAATATTTTGTTGTCATTAGAACATGAATCAATTTTAAGCAATCACAATGGTGATCTTTTGATAGGGCATGTGTAATGTATGAGGTTTTGTATTTTGTTGATTTGACTATATTGAAAGAAGTGTTTTGCTGATGTGTATGGACCAACAAAATGTATCGGTACAATGATGTAAATTTGCTTGCTTAATTTTTGTGTAATAGAGGTGAGATCCAATATTGATTTTTGTATAAAAATGTGTGTCTATGTTGAAGTTGGTCCCATATTGACAAAGTGAGCCAATTACATGAGGGCCAGCTAGTCTCCATGATACCATACTTGGGCAAACATAGTAAGGCTAGTAACATACGATCTCATATATATATGATATCATATATGAACTCAGATTACGATATCATATCTCAGATTACGATCTCAGATCTAACAAGATGAAGACAAACACTAATAAAAAAAATTAATAATAATAATAAGAAAAAGAAAATGATGAAGATGATTATGGAGGTGTGATGATGGTAGAGGAGCGACGGTGGCGGAGATGGAGGCAAACAGTGACAATGGTGGAGATTGAGGCAAATGTGGCAATGGTGGAAGTGGAGATGGAGAGTAGATGTCTTAGATCTAGGTATTTTTTTATATCCGTGCCTATTGAAGAACAAGGACAAATGTGAGATTATGCAATTATTAATTTTTAAAATAGGTATTTATGTGGGAAAGATGTACTTATATGACAATATTTTTCTTTGACCTAAGTGTCTAACTTTCATAAAGTGGGCATTAATATGTCATTTTCCGAACAAAATACCATTGGTAGAATTGCTAATAACACGTCAAGTGCCTTATATTTCCCCACTTTTTGGATCTATTTTATATGTATATTTAGTTTTAAGTTTTAATTATTTTTCCGTACAAATTTTATGTGTATATTTAGTTTGAACTTCAAATATTTATTAGTTATCATATCAATATCACAATAAAAGTTAGAAAACATAAATCATAGCTAAGACCTATTTATATTTATTATTTATATATGTTTCATGTATCATATATGCATGATGTATGTATAAATGGGAATGAAGCTCTCCTTCATTTGGGATGACTATATGTTCGGTGTCTCCCACGAAGGACATGAGATATAAAAAATTCGACTGTTGGGATTGGGAGTATTGTTGTAAATAATAATATATAGGCTATGATGTTGGGGCCTTATAAATTGTATAATGAATTTACCAAACTAGCTATTGTATTGTATCACATACAAATATACAATATAGCAATAGAAATGAAAAGGAAGTCAAACAAGAAATATATAAGAATAAAAACCCATTTGAAGAAAATTGAATCAAGAATGCATATATAATCAAGTCTAGCGTTGAACATTATCTCCTTAAGATTTATTTATCCCCTACGGTGCTTCTAGCCAAACGGACATAAATCTCCCGGGATGAAATGATCGCACTTACTCAAGATAGGAAGTGGCAAATCTTGAGTCTCTGATGGAACAATAAATGAAAGCACTTGAGGTATCTCTTGCTCTCCCTCCCCCTCTCTCTCTAAAAGCCTCTCACTTCTCTCACTACATACTTCCTTTACCATCTATTGACTTTACAAAGCTTCATGGTCTACCTGGTGTGTTCTTTGCTGGATTGTCGAAGGCCTCGCTCTACATTTCATTGATTCCAAAGTTTTGGGTAAACAATTGTCCATATATAATAGACGATTCACATTATTGCTCAATATTTAGATAGAATATAACTAACCTAAAGAATAGGCGAGTGTTTAGTTTTTTCCAACTGAATCTGTGGCAATTAATTTTTATTTTATGATACGTAGTAGATGAATAATTGTAATTATGAATTATCGGTGTAAACAAAGGGCTTCCACATTTTCACGATCACTCTCTATCTTGAAGGGAGAAGGTACAAAATTGGATCGGATTCAATAATTACTTAATTAGGATAAAAAGAATTATAAAATACATAGAAATTTACAAGAACAAATATAAAACTAACCTAGAATCAATAGGTTGAGGCGCTTGAGTCTTTCAGAGAATAAAGTAATTAATCTAAAATGCTAGATATGAGTTTGTCTAAACGGTGTCGTTAACTAGAAAAGTAGGTAAAATAACAAAAAAAAAAAACACAAAAAAGGTACCATTGCTGCAAGGTAGACTCAACCAAGGCGTGGCGCAAACAGGCAACTGTAGTTATAACCATCAGACGAACAACACTTTTCCGTGACATGTAATTTAATACTACGTTTTATAAAAAGAAAAATTCGTCCAGAGAACCAACGCGGCTCCATCCTTCACCAAATCCATATCAAAAAGGAGCCAACGAAGCTAAAGTAGCTCATATGTCATATTAGCTAGAGCTCGATACTTAAATTCAATACTCAAACGAGACACAACCAATTGCTTATTCCTACGCCAAGAGATGAGAGGGTCCCCAAGGACGAAGCAATAACCTGTAATGGAATGACGATCAATAGGACCCTTGCTCGATTGGCATCAGAATAGGCATATAATGTCAGAGAAGACCGAGCAAAGAAATAAAAACCTTGGAACAAAGTACCCTTGGCATAGCGCATAATATGTAGCATAGCGACAAAATGAATAGAGCGTGGAGTAAACATGAACTTACTTACATAATTAACAGCGTACGCAATGTCAGGACGTTTGACAATAAGGTATATAAGGCTGCCAACCAACCGTCAATAGAGAGTGAGATCACGGAGTAAAGTTCCATATGTTGGAGCAAGAAGAGTTTGTGTCTCAAGGGAAGTGGTAGCAATTTTGGTGAGAAAGAAGATTAGAAGCATACTTTGCTTGAGACAGATAATAGCCATCAAGAGCAATAGTGATCTCAAGATCCAAAAAATATATCAAAATGTTGATGAAGAGACTTCTTGCGAGAGTCAATACCAACAAGATCATCACATGTAATAATCATATCATCAACATTGAGTAGTAGAAAGTTGAGACCATAAGCAAAAAGACGACTAAAGAGAGTTCAGTCATAGAAACTGCGAGTGAAGCGAAACTACTGAATAGTAACTGATAATACCAAAGCCAACCTCCACTAAGAACATGCCACGTGTCCTAACACCTGGCATAGAATAGAGAGCATACAAGAGGATGAACATCTAAGAGGGCGAGGAGAAGAGTCCCATGGCATGACCTAGGACCACCATCGGTACCCCGTCAGGCATACATGCTCGGTTCCATAGGATGACCTATCCAGGTGCTATGCTCCATAAGAGAAACGGTTACTAGAAGAGTAACCGACAAATCCACGTCCTCACCCACGATCTTCCACAACTGCTCGTAACCGCCACTTCCTAACCAGTATAAAAAGGGACCCTCCACCACAGGTAAATGGTACATGCTACTTTTCCTACTCTTGCACATTTGAGAGAAGAGAGCTCCAAAAACCGAACACTCTCCCTTCTTGTCTAAGTACTGACTTGAGCGTCGAAGAGGGGAGAACCTTGGGGACCCCCATAGCTTATGTGCTTCATTGTGTAGGACGAACTTGGCATGACATAGCATAGCAAGGCTTGAAATAGCATAACATAACTCAGCATTGCATAACATCTTTTGACCAGCGACGTTATCAAAACCAGAGAAAGTTTTGTACGTAATCAGTAACATAGATATATGGTAACATCATGCAAAATAAATCACCAACCAATGCATTTATTTATAATACTCTCTCTTACTCCCTCTGTGTCCTGTTATACAAACATCATCTCGTGTTTACTCTTTAGATATATTATCAAGCATAAGACCCCACATATAATACACACCACTCCATTTAATATCTAATACTACAATATGATAACCAATTAATCACTCATGAGCTACAGCAACTACTTGCTTCCCTATGTTGCGGCCACTGAAAAGTCCTACCAAAGCTGCAGGGCCGCTGTCCAGGCCTTCAGCTACATCTTCCAAAGAATTGATCTTCTTTTCTTTGATGTAAGGCAGCACTGCATCTAAAAACTCTGAGTATCGGGAGAAGTAATCGAAACAGACAAAGCCCTCAATACGAACACGATTAGATATCACACTCCTCAAATTGTAAACAGGTTCTGGATGATCAAGATTGTGCTGAGAGATCATTCCACACACTGCAATTCGACCGCGTGATCTCATGTTCAGGAGCACTTCATCAAGCATTTTACCTCCAACATTCTCAAAGTAAATGTCAATGCCTTTGGGGAAAAACCTGGTGACAATAGGGAAAAGAAAAAAGAGAATCAATTCAGTAAAACACGTCTCCTTGAGTCGTGCATTAAAATTTCCATGTACATCATCACATAACCAACCTTTTCAAAGCTGCAACCAAGTCGTGCTCTTCTTTATAGTTGAAAGCCTCATCAAATCCAAACTTAGTTTTTAAGAGTTCAACCTGATTTAGAAGAATATAAACATCAATTTCGACCCTGTGACAAGACAACTCCAATATGAAGTACGCAATGAAAGAGGACTATAAGAAAGCAAAAGGAATTGGTAGAATCAGGAAAAATGACCTCTCTAAGTGCTAATTACTAGTTCACTTCAAACAAAAAAGCTCTCACAAACTAGACGTTTTCAAAATTCAAATCATGCTCAGCTGCTTTCAGAGGGAGAAACAATCGTTCTGTGGGAAGAAATTTCGCTCGCTCCTTGTTTCAAGCGCAATCACCAAAATATGGCTTCTCAACATTTGCAAAATGAAAAAAAAAAAGACAGAGAGGAAAAAAGTATCTCCAAACACCGCTAAAGAAATATTTCCTTTTGCAATACAAATGGACTTTAAATAAAAGCTGGGTTTCCACTACCGAAAAATACTTTCATGAAGAGCAAATAGGCAACAAGAGTCAAATTCTCACTGTATCTCTTTAAAGAGGATGAATAATTCAAGGAATATCCTATACAAGAGCCATCAAATAAAAACAAAGTGTTGAAGAAGTAAAAAAAACTCCATTTGTAGATGGATGGCTGATAGAGTCGCGCCCATACACGCTTAGCACCCAAGGCCCAACCGATACCCACCCATATGGGCCGGCTGTACCCAAGGTCTCTCAGCCCATACTAGAAAACCTTGGGTACTAAGGGAGGCCCGTACCTCCCCCTATAAACAACACCTTAGCTCTCACATCTTTCGATGTGGGACAATCCTATCAATACCCTCCTCTTCAAGACCAACGCCCACGTTGGTCGTGCACCATGGCCGACCACTCCGGCAGGTGCACCCCCGTTGGTCGAGCACCATGGCCGGCCACTCCACATGCGCGGCCCCAAGTTGAAGGCACAACAGGATCATGCTCCGATACCATTGATAGAGTCGCGCCCATACACGCTCAGCACCCAAGGCCCAACCGATACCCACCCATATGGGCCGGCTGTACCCAAGGCCTCCCAGCCCATACTAGAAAACCTTGGGTACTAAGGGAGGCCCATACCTCCCCCCTATAAACAACACCTTAGCTCCCACATCTTTCGATGTGGGACAATCCTATCGATGGCTCACCTTTTCTTTGCTTCCAGCACTTCCAACAACATAACAACCCTTCAACTTTGCAAACTGCCCCACAATATGACCAACAGCACCAGATGCCGCAGAAATGAAGACATATTCACCTTCCTTTGGAGAACAAATCTCATTAAAACCAAAATGGCCAGTAACTCCAGGCATACCTATTGTGGAAAACAAAATTTTACAAAATGAGAATTGTGCTTATGCACGTAAATAATATATAGTGCAGGCAGGTTCCTTGATGCTTATGGTAATGTAAATTTGGAAAATTTTTGACTCAATACCAACCACCAATGAGAAGAGAAATGCGTTCAACCTTGTGACTAGTTACTCGGCTCACATTTAAATGGCAATCGATTTGAAGAATATGGTTCTAATTTTTTATGTTATTTTTTTCTAAACAACTGCAGGGGCTGATAGGCTAAATATAAAGATGAGACTTGTGTTTTAGGACTTTGGAGGGCTAGGTCATGGTTATCTTTTCGATGGTAGGAGTACGGATATTAAAAAGGAAGTTCGTGCAGATACCGTGTAGTCTCTTTTACATAAGGGTCAAGATCAAGTACACTCTCATTCTGTTTCTGGTGAAGGAAGATATATTTCAAGCTTTTCAAGAAATAATGATCAAGTTAGATACAGATTCTTTAGTTCGGATCGTTCTGGTAAAAATCAAAGTAAGATTACAGGTATGTCATGGATGGCTAGTGTAGAAGCTGGTGTTACTTGGTTATAAGCTAGCAGATGCAACAAACAAATAGCTAGAACAGTGCTCCATGTTACTCAAGTGGTATATGGCTAACTTAAATAATGCATCAACAATGTCCCCAATCAACAAAATTTAGCACAACTAATTCAAATAACGCAAAGAAAGCCTCACCGACGCGAAAACATGGCATTAAGTTGATAACTTAATTAGTATTCCCATATCAGAACTTCTTAATTCTAATAGACATGAGAGAGCAGATAACTTACCAAGAATCCTAGCGTAGTAAGACAAGGGAACATCAGTGTGCTGGATTTTGAAGAAACCTTCAGGTTTTGTGATAAGACTGTACTCCTCCCATTGAATTCTGAATCCCCAAATTAAGTCACCCACCTTAAACTCTGGGTTCTTAGAGTCCAACACTTTGGCAACCCCAAATCCGCTTATGGGCTGCATGATTTTTTGTTTATCAAGAAAAAATCTACAAATTAGCACAAGATCTCAACAACAATTAATTAAAGATAATTTTGGTGGATACTGCCAACTTCAACTCAAATAGATTAAACCTAAATTGCGTGAAAATGCAGATTTAGTCAATCCTCACAACTAAAAAAAAATCCTTAAATCACAGAATTGGTGATAATATATAAGATAATGCAACCCCCAAACAGAAAGATGAAGAATGAAATTTCTGCTTACAGCGTCAAGAGGGAAGGTAGGGAACTCGGCACGTTGGGACTCCCCCGTACGGATTCGCATGGAAGAATCGCAAGACAAGTAGAGATTCTTGACCAAAATAGCACCCTCTGGAGACCCATCGGGCACTCTGAGCTCGATAGTGCTTTCAGATGTCACGTATAGGTCCGATTCCTTGGGGGAACCTTTCACATACCCCTTCAGCTTCACCTGCTTGTTCTTCACCACATCACCACCCCTGCTCGCCATTCTTGATTCCTCTTCTTCTTCTTCTTCTTGGTCTTAAATCTGTGTGGATCGTCCATTTTATATAGGATAACATTTAATTACCATTCAACGTTACGTATTCAAGTTCTATTTGCTAAAATTGAGTTCAAACTGTACTGAAAGGTGGACGAATTAAAGACTGATCTTCCTGGGGTGGATTCATGATTCATCCCTGGCTAGAGCTTTTGAATCAAAGCTTCAACCGTTCAACGTTACGCTTACGTATTCAAGTTTTATTTGCTAAGGTTGAAATACAATTTCCCCTTCAGAACCCGTACTGGTATATAATAGTATTATCTTTTTATTAAAAAAAACTCAATGCAAGAGTCGAGAAACATCCTGATTTATGGCTTTCATAAATAAAGATTAAAATATTCATGGTATCGTCATTAGTTCATTGGGGCAACAATAACTATAGTTGTTTCGATATTTTAATTAATCTGGCAATGACGAAATTGATGATGTCATCATAGGACATGAATCAAACTTTTAACACTCACTAAGATTTTTTCTCCGGTAACATCCGTACGGTTTTTATTTCCTAATGTAACATCCGATTGCAAATATTACCCAATCTACCATTCTGAGTCTACATGGAACACAAAAGACATGATAATACCTCACCTCTTTCGTGTGGCAGTCTGTGTCAGCCTTATTTTTTTCACATGCATTAAAAAATGATAAAGCTTGAGAAAAGGAGACAAACATTCACTAATTTCTATTAGGACAAGACCTCCTAGTGTGACCTACAGTGTGACAAAGACCATAACGATGGGGTTTGAGGGCACCATCCTGAGCATCCATCTCATTGTGAAAGCGAGTGGACTGAGGCCGACCTTTCTTACACCTCTGCAAACTAGGATCTGGAATAATAAGTGGACCATAGTAAGTGGGTCAGGTTGATCGGTCTGGTACAGGAAAAAACATCGAAGCCTAAGTATTGAGATAACTCTGCATGAATAAAACCCGTCCACGAACAGAGACCAATTAATTCTCTGGGCAGAACATACAATAATAACATGCGAACAAGGGTAACGATATATTAACCACTCGTTGCATGTACATGTGACATTGGCCAAGTCAACAACATTTGAAAGTCGAGGTATGTGCATGTGCTTCAATGTGGTACATCTTCACAGCATAAATCAGTTATGCCTTCGTTGCAAATTGTGCTCCGACTACTGCTCTGAAACTGTGAGAATGTTGAAGGCCCTGCGCCCATATTGCCATGAAACTGAGATTGCTGGCCAATCTCGTATTGATGCTCATCATCAGCATCATCATCATTCTCCAAGATCTCGTCTTCTTCTTCAGAATCATCGGATCGAAGATCATTGTAGCTGAATGTATCAACGCTGAGAGCGCATATATGCTCCTGTGATATCAAATTTGGAATTACATTTAGGTTTACCGTATTAGCCCTAAGATCCATATTCCCTTCAAAGCACAAGTAATAATCTAATTAGATGCATAAATAATATTTATATATATAAACAATACATACATATATATATATATATATATATAGATTGCCTTTGCAGCTGTGTGTCGTCGATAGCAGCAAGTGGAGACTGGACAGAGGTGTGAGGTGTGAGGGAAACATCCAGCAGGTGGAGGGTTATTTAAGGGCAGCAGAACACATCAATTATTGGTGAGAGGGGTGTTTACTCCATGAAGTGAGATGTGAATGCATGTGTAAGGTGACCCACGTGAGCATTACCATCTTTGTCTCATTTTCTCAAACTTTATCATTTCTTAATGCATGTGAAAAAAAATAAGGTTGACACACGAAAGAGATGTGAGATATTGTCATGTCTTTTGTGGTGTCATGTAGGCTCAGAATGATAAATTGGGTAATATTTACAATCGGATGCTACACTGGGATATAAAACCCATATTGATGGTACATGAGAAAAAAATCCACTTATTAATGATTTTTTTCTTTTCCTTTTCAATCTGATCATCTATCGAAAATTTGATTCGCTACTCACCTTTGTGTTGGGTTGAGGGGACATCCGGTACGCCGTGTGTCGGACTATTGTCCTGTGTAAGTCGTGAGTAGTTGGATTCCGTAAAAGCAATCCAACGGTTTATCTCTTTCGGCCAAAATACAAGATTTGTCAATCAACATGTTTCAACTTTCAAGCTTTTCTCGTTTTTTAGTAATAAACAACGGCTGGAACGAAGAAGAGAGAATGCCGAATCTGCAACCAATTTTGTTCTGTGGATCTTTTTTATTCCTCGATTTCATGCTCTTCAAGGCCTGTGATTGGGGTTTTCTTGGCAGCTGATGTGTCAAATATATACATACATTTGTGCATCCTTTACACATAAGTTCATTGCATTTTGAGTTGATTAAGAGTTAATATTGCCTAAGAAAGCTATATTTGCATATTATAGGAGTCAAGGCAAGAAAGGAAGGAAAAGAGTGCAAAATGAAGATTTGGAGCCTAGTACTGATTTCCGATCGATCGGACATATTCCCGATCGATCGGACCTGCCAAAACACCTAAAAATATCATCGAGACAGATTGTATTTCCGATCGATCGGACTATTACCGATCGATCGGAGTACTATTCACAGCACTGCGTAGTTTCGCGGAAAAGACCCGAATTCACGTGTTTCTAAGCCAAAACGACCCCAACTTGTTTTGGAAACGACATAAGAGTTTGGAGAAGTATAAAAGGGCATAAGATAGGGTTTTGGTGGAGAGCTTGGAGGCTGGGGAGCTGGATTTCGTGCTACCTCCATTGGAGAGCTTGGAGGCCACCTTGGAGCTTGGAGAAGAAGAGGATCTACAAGGGGGTTTCCTCTCTCCTTTTCTATCCTAGTTTCTATGGTTGATTTCCTTTGTTTAATGATGTATTTTGCTTCCATGAGTGGCTAGATTTCCTACTAGGGACTTAATGTAACTAAACCTTGAAGATTCAATAAACTTGATTTCCTTATTTCTTAATTTCTCTCTCTCTTGATTGTCTATGGGTGTGATTAATGCTTTTGAGTGTTTCGCCATCATTCAATTGATTTGCTGCCTAGATTGAGACCGGAAGGAGATATCTAGGGTTTGCCTCAAACCATAGATGACATAGGGTGCATGAACCATAGGAATATAGGTTTGTGACTTATGCAATCGCTAAATGATTTCCATTGTTCGTAATGGGTTTTTGATATATTAATCCGATTGTTAGGAATAACAGGGATTTATATTGAAAATACGTTTGATGTATCTAGGAATAGAACATTGAATAGGTTGGGAAATCGATTGTCATTATTGAGAGATGAATTAGGGATTAAGGAATCAAGGGAATTGAATTGGATAGGTGAGGTGAAGTTAAGTACCCTAGTGCTTTCCATCCTTGATTTCATATTTGTGTTTGATTTGTTTTTGTTCTTTTTAATTAGTTTAGTAAAAATCAAAAACAAACCGCAAAATCGTTCCCCAATTTACATAATTGTAGCTAGTTTGACATTGATTTCTTTTGCCAACACATCCCTAGTGGAAACGATAATTTACTCATCTTTATATTACTTGTGCGATTTGTGCGCTTGCAATTAAATCCATATCAAGTTTTTGGCGCCGTTGCCGGGGATTGAGGCAATTGTTTTTTTGTCTCAAATTAGGTTTTAAATTGTGTTAATTGGTTTTTTTTATTTTTCTGCAGAAATTATTTCTCTTGTATGAGCTTGGGAACACGTTCTTCTAATCCAGAATTAATTGCTATTGATTTGGAGATTGAAAGAACTCTTCACAATCTTAGACGAGAGCTTATTAATAATCAAATGGAAGGCATTGGAGACAATCAAGGGAGGGGGGATGTTGGTGATCTTGGTGGAGCTGTAAATGTGAATGTTGGCAATGGTAATGGTGGAGGTGCTAATGGAAGAAATGGTGGTGATGAAGTTGAAGGCCCTCCTAGGCAATTTGACCCTCGCTCTCTTGAGGAATGTGCTAGGCCTACTTGGGACACAAATCCTTCAAGCATCCGCTATCCTCCTATCAATGCTACTAATTTTGAGATCAAGCCGGCTATTATCAACATTATCTCAAATTCGGTTGTTTTCTATGGTCTTCCTAATGAAGAGCCCAATGTCCATCTTCGCTCTTTCTTGCATATGTGCACTACTTTTGGGATTAACGGAGCTTCTAAAGATGCTATCTTGTTGAGGTTATTCCCATTTTCTTTGAGGGACAAGGCTAAGGAATGGTTAATGTCCTTGCCTCCCAATTCTATCACCACTTGGGATGAGATGGCGGAGCAATTCTTGACAAAATTCTTTCCTCCGGGCAAGGCGGTGCAAATTAGGGCGGATATCATGTCCTTTGCCCAAAAGGATTTTGAATCATTTTATGAGGCTTGGGAGCGCTTTAAAGGAATTATTCGAAGTTGCCCAAATCATGGTCTTCCGGAATGGGTGGTGTACCAAGCTTTCTATAATGGGTTGTGCATGCATACTAAGGAGATTATTGATGCGGCCGCGGGAGGTTCTTTTATGACCAAAAATCAAGAGGAGGCTAGGGAATTACTTGATAAAGTGGCCAAGACCACTAACTCTTGGTCCTCGGTGAGGGGGAATCCAAAGCAAGGAGGAAGTTTTAGAGATGATGAAGTTATGTCTACCTTGGCTATTATGGCAAAGAAGATTGATGCATTGACACTAAATCAAGCTCAAGGAGTACATGCTATGCAAAGCACACCTTCTCATATGTCTTGTGCTTATTGTTGTGGACGCCATCCTACGAGGGAGTGTCTTATTGCTTCTTCATCTAATCCTAGTGAGCAAGTGAATGCCATTAGTGGAGGTAATTTCAATCAACCCCGCAATGATCCTTATTCCAACTTCTACAATCCGGGATTTAGGAATCACCCCAACTTCTCTTGGAGCAATACTCAAAATGTGCAAAATCCTCAACATCTAGTGCAGCCCCAAGAGAAGAAGATGGATATTGATGAGATGTTCTCAAAGCTTGCGGAAGGTCTTGATATGCTTACAACGCATACCTCCCAATTTATGACAAGGACGGAGCAATACATGAGTAAAACCGATGCCACTCTACAAGCTCAAGCAACTTTGATGCAAAACTATGGAACTTCCATCCTGAATCTTGAGGTACAATTGGGGCAAATAGCTAACAATTTGTCATCTAGAGAAAGAGGTACCTTGCCAAGCCAACCGGAATTGAATCCAAGAGGGAAGGATAAAGAGCAATGCATGGCAATCACTCTCCGGACTGGTAAGGTAGCTCAAAATGCTGCTGATCTTGATGCCGAAAAGGCAAAAATTTTGCAGGAAAAGGGGGAGTGCAGCAGAACCAGGGAAAAAGAAGCTGAAAAGTGTTCAAGGGCTATTTCCGATCGATCGGACCCCATCCCGATCGATCGGCCAGCTGCAGTACATGATGAAAAATACAGAAATGAGAAAGATATGCAGAATCGTTTGCTGTGGAATTGGATTGGCCCGATAGTTCTCTTCCTGCACCTCCAGTCAAACCTTATGTGCCTCCAATTCCATTTCCTCAAAGATTGAAGAGCTCTAAAAAGAATGATGATAAATTCTCTAAATTTTTGGAGGTATTCAAGAAGCTTCAAGTGAACATCCCCTTTGCCGAAGCTTTAGAGCAAATTCCTTGCTATGCCAAATTCATGAAGGAGATCTTATCCAAGAAGCGGAGATTGAAAGAGCATGAAAAGATACAGTTAACCGAAGAGTGTAGTGCCATTGTGCAACGGAAGCTCCCAATTAAGCAAGATGATCCGGGAAGTTTCACAATTCCGTGCACCATTGGAAGCACCTTGATTGAAAGATCTTTATGTGATCTTGGAGCTAGCATCAATTTGATGCCATTGTCGGTTGCTAAGCAAATTGGGATGAAAGAGATTAGTCCAACCACAGTGTCTTTGCAAATGGCGGATAGATCTATCAAGTATCCTATTGGCATGGTAGAGGATGTCTTAGTGAAGGTGGGTGATCTTATGTTTCCGGTTGATTTTCTTATTTTGGATATGGAGGCCAACCCCACTACTCCCATAATCTTGGGAAGGCCATTCTTGAGCACCGGGAGAGCTTTGATAGATGTTGAAAAAGGGAAGCTTACTTTGAGAGGTGCGGGAGGTGATCAAATCACCTTTAAAGTATTTGGTCATAGAAGGCAAGAAGAGGTTTCTCAACAATGCCTCCAAGTGGAGCATATTGACATGGTCATCCCTGACACTCTTGAGATAGAAGCTCCATCTATTCCGGTGGAAGTTCTTCTAGGCAAAAATTCCAAGGTTGAGCATGAAGTTCTCAAGGCAGCCTCCCAAGCTGAAATTGAAGTTCAAAAGTCTCAAGTTGAAGATCCCAAGGAGAAGAAAAAGAAGAGGAAGAAAAAGAAGAAGAGGAAGACCAAGAAAATGAAGAAAAATGCATATCCTAAGGAAATGGTGGTGATGAAAGCTTATACTCCTTTCATGGCACCTAAGCAATCAAATATCAATCCTAAGAAGCCATCAAGGGGAGTCTACACCACAACCCTCAAGGATCCCGGTTGAATTCACAATGGGAAGTCGGGCTGAAGACTTTAAACCAAGCGCTTTTGGGAGGCAACCCAGGTTTTATTGTTCTATCTCTATCTTTTTATTTCTATTTTCACCTATTCCATGCATTGAGGACATTGCATATTTTAAGTGTGGGGGTGGGAATTTAGGTTTCTAGTTTTTGTTTAGTTTCTAGTTTTTGTTAAATAATAAAATTTTTGACTTCAAATGCCTTATGTCATGTCACTCTTGAGTGTATTTGGATGAATTTTGTGATCCTTGAAGCATTGATGGATCTTGCTATGGACATTCTTTCCAATTGAGTTTTCCTATCTTGAAAATTGTTTTGTCCATTATGCTTTTGTGAATATGGAACACTTGATTGTGGGGTATGAAATATGACTTGACTTTGACATTTGTGGTTGTTTGAGATCAATTTGATTCTAAGTAGCACTACTTGAGCAATTAAAAAGAAAAAAAAAAGAGAAAAAAAATATATAAAAAAAATAGAAGAAAAAAAATTGTGATTATGAATAAATGGTTTCTTTCATAAGTTTTCTACTGAGTAACCGGGCCTCTTGCCTAGCAAGCAATGAGTTTCGCGTAAAAAGGTAGGAAATGAATGTTAGAGTACCTTGGTGATTAGTTTAACCTCGTAGCCTTTTTGACTCGGGTAATTAGATCCGTTGGGGTGTCTTAACACCTAGTGCCCTAAGCCAACTGGATTGGGAGTCATTGGTCGAAAGCTCGTTACATGGGTCATGTAGAAAGCTTAAGGAGGTTGAGCATTGCACAAGTCACCTTTGAGAAGAAAAAGAAAGAAAAAAAAATATGAATAAGAATGAAGTTTGAATAAATGCTCATTGTATTCGCTTTTTGATTCTTATTGTTCTTGGAAGACTTCATGGCCATTGTTTATGTCACTTTGAAGCCAAATATCAAGTGAAATCCATTATGTGCATCATTTCTTGAATTTATAAGCAAAGTGGATGAGATAATATTCTTGAAGGAATGCTTTTATTGGTTTGAATGCCCTAATGTTTGGTTTGTTAGTATGGATAGGGTTGCAATTGTGAGTTCATTTTATACTCTTGTTGATGGCATTAATTTTGGCATTGAAGTTGTTTAGTGTTTGTGGGTATCATTCTGGTAAACCCTCAGGAGACACAACTCCTCCTACTAGGGGCACCTAGGGGTTTAAAGGCTTGTGACACATGCTAAGTGTCATCGTGAGCCCTACGAAAGTGGCATAGATTAGTTGCTTATTTGGAGTAGGTCTTTGTTGTTTTATTTTTCATTTGAGTTTAACAGAAAATACTCTTTCCCTCCTTTATTCATTCTCAACTTGCTCGAGGACGAGCAAAGGTTAAGTGTGGGGGTGTTTGATGTGTCAAATATATACATACATTTGTGCATCCTTTACACATAAGTTCATTGCATTTTGAGTTGATTAAGAGTTAATATTGCCTAAGAAAGCTATATTTGCATATTATAGGAGTCAAGGCAAGAAAGGAAGGAAAAGAGTGCAAAATGAAGATTTGGAGCCTAGTACTGATTTCCGATCGATCGGCCATATTCCCGATCGATCGGACCTGCCAAAACACCTAAAAATATCATCGAGACAGATTGTATTTCCGATCGATCGGACTATTACCGATCGATCGGAGTACTATTCACAGCACTGCGTAGTTTCGCGGAAAAGACCCGAATTCACGTGTTTCTAAGCCAAAACGACCCCAACTTGTTTTGGAAACGACATAAGAGTTTGGAGAAGTATAAAAGGGCATAAGATAGGGTTTTGGTGGAGAGCTTGGAGGTTGGGGAGCTGGATTTCGTGCTACCTCCATTGGAGAGCTTGGAGGCCACCTTGGAGCTTGGAGAAGAAGAGGATCTACAAGGGGGTTTCCTCTCTCCTTTTCTATCCTAGTTTCTATGGTTGATTTCCTTTGTTTAATGATGTATTTTGCTTCCATGAGTGGCTAGATTTCCTACTAGGGACTTAATGTAACTAAACCTTGAAGATTCAATAAACTTGATTTCCTTATTTCTTAATTTCTCTATCTCTTGATTGTCTATGGGTGTGATTAATGCTTTTGAGTGTTTGGCCATCATTCAATTGATTTGCTGCCTAGATTGAGACCGGAAGGAGATATCTAGGGTTTGCCTCAAACCATAGATGACATAGGGTGCATGAACCATAGGAATATAGGTTTGTGACTTATGCAATCGCTAAATGATTTCCATTGTTCGTAATGGGTTTTTGATATATTAATCCGATTGTTAGGAATAATAGGGATTTATATTGAAAATACGTTTGATGTATCTAGGAATAGAACATTGAATAGGTTGGGAAATCGATTGTCATTATTGAGAGATGAATTAGGGATTAAGGAATCAAGGGAATTGAATTGGATAGGTGAGGTGAAGTTAAGTACCCTAGTGCTTTCCATCCTTGATTTCATATTTGTGTTTGATTTGTTTTTGTTCTTTTTAATTAGTTTAGTAAAAATCAAAAACAAACCGCAAAATCGTTCCCCAATTTACATAATTGTAGCTAGTTTGACATTGATTTCTTTTGCCAACACATCCCTAGTGGAAACGATAATTTACTCATCTTTATATTACTTGTGCGATTTGTGCGCTTGCAATTAAATCCATATCAGCAGCCAAACAGGAAAAGGAAAAGGAAGATAAAAATCCATGCAAATAGAGTTTTGGTTTTTTTGTTTTTTTTTTTTCTCTGAATCTCCATTGAAGGAGAGGGCCCAAAACTTATGGAAGTCGTATCGGGAGCTGAGAAGGAGTAGGAGAGGTTCTTCTGTCTCTAAGCCCGAGCCAAAATTGGGAGCTGGACTACAACGCGCTTCCGCCACGGAGGTCATGGGCGATCGAGATCGAAAGAGGAAGCCGAATTTACAGTCAATTTTGTTCTCTCTGGATCGCTAGGGTGTGATTTCATTTTACTGTACGTTTAGGATTGAAGGATGTCAAGAGTGTTGCCTGGTTTCAAGGAAGAAGGTGTCTTAATTTCTTCAATCCTAGAAGCAAACATTTATGGCATCTTTTGCGTTTATACGATGTTGATCTGACCATATGTTTTAGATAAGAGGCGTGGGACTATCTGGTGCTACCTCCATTCTGACAAAGTGACAGCCATTGATATACCTGAATACCATTATGCCTTGCTTGTACTCCAATGGCATTGGTTCCTTGAGTGAAAAAATGTGAGGCATTGCTCTTGTGAAATGAGCAGAACAAACATGTAACATGTTGAGATTACATTTTTCAGGCATAATCAACCAATTCTTACTGTCTACCATATCCATATAATATTCAACACTTGATAGCAGTTACACTGTGCTTGAGAAAAGAGATAATAACTTGTCATAGTGTTATTCATATATGTGCAACTCATTTGCAATATCTTTTCTCATCAATATCTAATTGTCATTGTTCCAACCATAGAAAGATGTCATAACCTATACCCTTAATCCCAATTGGTCATCCCCAAGAACATCAATAACATTAGATATATAGGGCTACAAGAAATCAGGAAATAATGACGCCCAATTTTTTGTGTTTGCCTTTCTAGTCCTATGAACTTTCAATTTTTTCTTTTGTAATCCATCTCTTCTCCGTCGAAGGTGCTATCGTGGGTCCCTATCGAGGGTGCTATCATGGGTCTTTATACACGGCGTATTTCAACTTTCAAGAGGTGACATGATTTGGAGACTAATAAAAGATAGGAATAAATATATTATTATCATTTTTGGAAACATATGTGAATGCATGGCAGAATCTAATTAAAGTTAAATAGGATGAGTTGATATATTAACTTGTCCTTAAAGTCACTGCGTATGACAAACTTTGTGAAGGGAAAAAAAAGCTGGTATAGTAATTGAGGTCTTAGAGCATGTCCAACCCAAATCCCCATTTTGAGCCCACAGTTTCACCCATTTTAACAAAAAAGAAACTATTTTAGGGGACCCTTATTTTAATACAACTCCAATCACATCCCCTATTTTACTATCATCTCAAATATTTTATTATTTTTCAACATAACTACTTTTAACTACCTTCAACTTTAAATTATTATTACAAATGTAACACATTTTTGGCTAATATTAATATTGTCTTCATTTATACATTAATTTTAAAATACGATTAATATATATATATTTCTAAATAAATATTTTCTAATTAATTTAAACATTTTATACACCCTACCCCCTAAACATTTTAAACATGTATACAGTTTCACCCATCACTTAAATATTTTACACATGCACATAGTTTCACCTACCACTAATATAATTTACCTATAAATAAGCTCATTTGATATATCACATTCATTCAAATTCAATCTTTCTCTCATCTTCACTCATATCCACTTATTGCTTCTTTCAAAGTTGAATATTATTTATGGCTGGTCATAATCGTTTAGTGAACATGTTACTCGAGGAGGAGGATGAAATCAATGATGATTTCAACAGTTGTCATGGAGGAAGAAGAAGAACATTCAGTGCGATGTGGTGGTTCTATGCTAGGTCATGCAGTAATTCATCGTGGTCGAGTTGAAGGTCATGAAAGACTTTATTGTGACTATTTCACTAAAACACCCATATACCCTCCCCATTTATTTCGAAGGAGATTTCTAATGAACTGTTCTTTGGTTCTCCGCATTTTATCTGCCGTCGAAGGGTTTGATCCATATTTTGTGCAAAAAAGAGATGCCCTTGGCGTTCCTTGTTTGTCTTTTCTTTAAAAAGTAACCATTGCACTGAGGATGCTTGCATATGGAGCATCTGCTGACTCTATTGATGATTATGTACCAATTGGAAAAAGCACTGCCATTGAAAGTCTCGAAAGATTTGTGAGGGCGATTATTGCTTTATTTCGGGAGGAATACTTAAGATTTCCAAACAATAATGATGTCGCCAGGTAATTGGCTATGATTGAAAGACGGGATTTTCCAGGAATATTTGGGAGTATTGATTGTATGCATTGGAAGTGGAAGAATTGTCCAGCTGCTTGGCAAGGTCAGTATACATGTCATGAACACGAACCCACCATTATTCTAGAAGCAGTTGCTTCACAGGATCTCTGGATATGACATGTCTTTTTTGGATTACCAGGATCACTTAATGATTTGAATGTGCTAGATCAATCTCATTTGTTTAGTGAACTCGCTGAAGGTTGTGCTCTTGCCATCAATTACACTATAAACGACAACAATTATTCTATGGGATATTATCTTGCTGATGGTATATATCTATCATGGTCGACGTTTGTTAAAACTATTCCAGCTCCACGAGGAAATAAAAGGCAGTTCTTTGTTAAAGCTCAATAATTGGCTCGCAAGGATGTTGAACGAGCATTTGGGGTACTTCAAGCACGTTTTGCTATTGTCCGTGGACCGACAATTTATTGGGAACTTGAAACTTTGTCCAACATTATGATTGCATGCGTTGTAATACCCCGTATTTTGTGGGTCTGTTAAAACGGGTAAGTCTCCTTAGTAGTATTATTCATTGAGCCATATAGAATTTTAGAGTTACATGAAGTTAAGAAATATCATAAAGAAAATATATAACATAAGAATATTCAATTAGATGTACGGTGGCAAGGCTGTAAGTGTGGCAAAATAATAAATTCTGCAATCAGGAGGGACATAGTAGTCTTTTAAAAAAATACAAAACGCTACACTAAACCCACGAAATTGACCCTTCCCTCCCTCACTATTGTTTTCTTCTCTACTTACTCTACCGTGTCCTATTCTCTCCACTAGCACCAAAACTTGCCACCATCACTAGTCTCCTCCGACAGTTACCTCCAGTCACCGGTGACCACTTCTTCTGGTAAGAAACCCACCCACAACCCTTATTGATTTCAATGAGTTCAAACCAAGAGACTTTCTTTCATATTTTTTTGGGTTTGCAACAAAGGGGTAATTTGACATTTAAATCTCTGTCTTTTTGTCTATTAGGAACTATTTTGAAGATCTATACAGTTGGTAAGAACTATAATCTCATGAGATACAAGTTTAATTGAAAAAAAGTATTAGATTACAATTTTTTGGTATTTGAATCAATTTAGGGCTTTTTTCAAATTGATGCTATGGTTGATAAATTAAGTATGATATGTTATTTTTCATTAGGTAATTGGCTCATTGGATAACACTTGAAGATTATTGTTTAATCTTGTGAAGTTCGTGTCTACAAAAGGTAGGGGAACTTCTACCCTCCTTGATAATTCCTTCTATTTCTTGTGTTAATTGTAGGGGAACTATCATCTCTTTAATAATTATTTGTTTGTCTTGGTTAATCATTGTAGGGAAACTTTTATCCTCTTGATAATTTCTTTTTATGCCTTGTTTGAATCATTGTAGGATCCTCCTAAATTCTTAAACTTCCTTGTTCCTACAATTGTTTGATTGTTGTCCATGGATAATTGTTGGCCTCTATTATTCTTTCTCTTCCTCCATGAATTTGTTCTTGTGGCCTAGTCCGTTATTGTGGGTCTAGACCATTTTACACTTATCATATTTTATAATGGGTTTTTGAAACAAAGATATTGCATAAAGGATTTTAATTGTATTAAATTCTGTTGATGCATTAAAGAGGAATTTGTGATTTCATTCAAAGTCACTAATTTATGGTAAATTGTTTGAGATATAATTTGTGGTTAAAGTAATTTATTGTAATGATATAGAAATAATATCATTTGTTGAATTATAAATGTTTTGAATTGTATTATAAATGTGGCATATATTGAGCCAAGTTTTGTGGACAGTTGTTAGTTGTGTTGTTGTATCACATTGTTCGGTGTGGTGTGTACAACCCACTACCGGTTTAGGTGTCCGGATATCCTTGTTGTTGTTTGAAAGTACACTTTCCTTAAATGGATCCTCCCTTGTGTGTGATTGTGACCTTACATGTACTTGTATACACTTGGTCAACGAGTACTTCGGCATTCGGTGTGCCTCAATTGTTCCACGTGTTGTTTTAAATCTATACAATATTTAAATGTATATATATGTTGTAAATTGCATTCATTGATGCATATTGGTTATTGTACCGTGCGATTGTTTATCCATATTCTTGTTATGTGCCGTGTTGATATTCTCTCGGCACTGTGAGTGTTGTAAATCTTTATAAGGGCCCGAATCTAGTACGGTTCCTTCTGGTATTGTAGTTCTATCTTCTTGTTTATTGTTCTAGATTTTATTTCCCTATTAGGCCTTCCGCTCACCCCTTTCTTTTCTTTTCCTTCTTTCCCCCTCAGGTCAGGAGGATGTTCAGGATCGGCTGCCGGAGACGTGACAGTGCAGTGTAGTCTGTGTCTATTAAATTTATATTTCTTGTCTTTATTAAGATTTAGACTTGTTAAACTATTTAAATTTGGCATACTTCTTCGTCATCATTGACTTGAGCTATTTTGGTTCCGTCGAGATATTGACCACCAAGGTCTAGTTTTTGATTTTGTTGGATGTTTTACTACTTTCTTTTGAGATTGACCATTGAGGTCGTTAATTATTTGATAGTATGAAATCGTAGTTTTTTGGGGGCTTTGTGCCGTCTAAGTCCTCTTTAGGACAATTATTGATTTATGTGCAAGTTAGTGCCCATTGTACAACAATATTGCGTCACGTTCGTCGAATTTTGTATGTGTAGTTTCTATCTCACGACCCCATCCGAAACGGGGCGTGACATGCGTAATACTACATAACATGATTGTGGAAGATGAGATGGACAATTACGCTACCGATTTCAATTATGATATTCTAGAAGGATTTTCTGCACCAGAGATTTCACATGACCGTATACGAGAAACTCAAGAGTTCATAGATACATATTATCATATCAGAGATAGATACAGTCACTCTTAGTTGCAAGCAGATCTCATTGAACATTTATGACAACTTCATGGGGGAGATTAAATCAATGCCTTTATCTGTATAATTAATTGTAATAGTATCACTATGTATAATTATCGTTATTTTATGTTATCACTATGTATAATTAACAGTCTGTAATGGTATCACTATGTATAATTATTGATCTATAATGGTATTGCTATGTCTAATTATAATGTCTGTACTATACTTTTGTTTATAATTTATAGAGCCATACCTATTTTAACCACTCTATATAATTCTATAAAAGAATTATCCTCTAAAGATTGACAAATCGATCCAAACACAGCAAATAAGACAAATCCATTGAAATGCTTAAAATAACATCTAAAGCACATCAAATATCACCAAATTCTGTTCGATCAGGGCATTGCCATCCAAATTAAAACTTCACAAATATTACCACATACTTACATACCACATGGCAAAAAGAAACTAGCTACAAGTTCACAATCAAAGGTCAAAGGCTCATTTTTGCTAATATTGATGCCTTGCGACTCTCATAATATCGTGCTAAACTCGGTGGCATATTGGTAGTGTCAGTATTCATGATTCTCTCCTCTTCCTTATGCTTCTCAATTTCAATCATTTCTTGCTGCTGCATATAATTCTGTTTCTCAATTTCAATCAACTCTTGTTGTTGGATGTACGCCCGCTCGAAACGGGTATCTCTCTTTGTGCTCTCTTCATCAAATTTTTGTAGCAATGTTATTGAAGCAGGTGTTGATCCCCCGGTAGCACGAGCTTGTGTTTTACCTTTTCGAATGCGTTCTTTCTCTGCTGTTCTACTAGCTGGTCGTTCTAATCCAACAAAACTACTTGGCACACTATTATCTTCATCTAGGTGTACAACTTCAGGAGTAATCGGAGGAGAAGATTGTGGACTTGCATTCTTTGTGCTCTTTGTCTTTCTTGTAGAATGATCCATTATCCATTTGGGATGAATTGCCGCAATTCATGCCAACAATATAAGAAATGGAATGCATGACCTTCTAAGCTATGAAACATTTGTTGGGCTTGGATGATCTGTGTAAAAATAAAGATAAGCAAAGGTTTTAGCAAATATAACTGATCCCATAAGTTTCCACTATTCCAAAAGACTAGATACAACGCTGCCTCTTACAACAAAGGAATAAGGAGACTTTACAAGCACAAAAATATAAGCCGTATATGTCATTTACAGCTGAAAATGTCAAAGCAAAAGAAAGCCTAAACCACAAAGCATTAATATTTCATTTAAAGAGTACAACAATTGGAGGGAAATATCTAGTTTATAGAGTACAACCACATAACGTCCACTTACTTTCATAAGCTACTCATAAGCTAGAAAATCCATACCTCACAGAATTATTCAAAAATCCAAACAATTGATACAACAAAAATAATAATCCATAAGAATTAACACAGTTAACAAAACAAGATAGCACCATATAAGCTATCCTTACCTTGTCTTGCTCGGTAACGCCACTTTGTTGTCTTTCTTCAATTTTTGCATAATGTCTGCAGAATTTATTCACTTCTCTATGTATTTTATCCCACCGATGTTGTAGCGAACCTTTAGTGCGAAAGATGTTATGTTATTGCTTATATTCATTGAAATATTTCTCAATCCTATCCCAATATGCTTCTAGTTTTTGTTGGTTTCCTTGCACCGCATCTAAGCTTGTATTTAGGTACGTTGAGATGAGCATCAAATCATCCTCCATTGCAAAATTGGATCCTCTTTGACTCTTTCTAGTGTTGGAAGGTTTAATAGTGACATTAGTCATGGTAGGACCATCGGCATTAGGGTCACCATAATCTTGAGTAAGTAAGAGATCATTGGTGCTTGATCCTCCACTTAATAAAGTAGAGAAGTATCCACTATTTTGTGAATCCATCTGCATAATTTATATGAAAATACATGTTTAGTAGTTTCTAAACAATTCGTTAAAAACCCTATGATCAATTCTGCTGTAATGCAATGAAGGAAATGAAAAAACATCTAATATAAGTGAAAAGAGACCAACCAAAGGGGCAAATGGAAAGACAAGAAGCCAGAGCCTATAACCAAGAAAAAAGAGCCCAGGCTCACAACGACACAACTTAAAGCATGACACATTTACCCTGTTAAATAATAAACCCAAACAACAACCACCAAATATGCTAAACAAGGAGACTATGATTTCAAGCCAAAGCTACCTAATGTAAAGAAAAGCCATGATTTCAGGTAGATGTACTCAAAAAGCAACTCAAAAAGCAAAGCAATCAACGTCACTTACTAGGAATTGGTGCAATCAACGATCAACTACGGATGTGTTGGACATGAATTTTATTCTAGGGTATAAAGAACACTGTCTATTCCATCTGCAACAGATCCAAGTTGTACTGTGATCTCAGTGATTGCTTCGTGCAATTTATCTGGGTCATGAGTACTTGCTTGTCTGCCCCATGACATATATCGAACACCTTGTATGACATACTTTGAAACCATAAGTTGCCTTTTGTAGTCTTGAACTTTGTCGGTTGCTTCTTTAAGTCTCCTTTTGGTTTTCCTTAAAGCTTCTTGTAGAGATTCGATGGTTTTCTGGGGATCGTCCTCGTATACGTCTTCCCTTATGGGGGAGAGGTTGAATCTGGGATCATTTCCACCTTCATCTTCTTTAGAAGTAGAACCTTCATCAGTTCTAGACCTTTTTGCAGGTGGAGAGTTAGGAGTATCCATCCTTGAAGATTTCTTGAGGAAGATATTGGTTTCTGCTAATTCTTACTTTTGAGTATTTATACAAATGGAATATGAAGGAAGTGTTGGACCAAGACTTACTGTCTAGGTCAACATTGTGTTTTTGATGATTGTGTATGATTGTATACTAAAATGTGTGTGAGCATGCTTGACTTGAACATATCCTAAAATGCTAGAAAACATGCTTAAATGGTTATTTGGTTAATTGTTTAATATCTTAATTGTGCATATACACTTAAATGAAGGCTTATGCATATCTCTATGTGAATTTGATATCTATATATTTTTGAGATAGTGCTGGAAATTAAGTTTTGAAAACAAACATACATGGACTAAGTTAGGGCATTAATCTTCTAATGATTATAACTTATCTTAACCAACTTAGGTCCAAATTACTTGAAACTTGAACCACATGCACATGAAGGTTTAATATATGTTCTAGGACTATAATCATGAGAAATTAAGTGCATCACATATATATTTGGTCATATGCTTAAATTCCGCCAAAACTAGGTTTTGCCTAATTTTGTGCATATGTGTTCTTTGTGAACGTGGTGAACCAAATGAACTCCGATTTAAATGAAATTTCGTGTGCATCTTAGTTTCATCACTATGAACATATTTGATTTAGTAAAGTTCAAGAGAAAAGATCATTTACACTGAGTTTGCAAAATGACTTTGAATTTACACTTAGAATTTATCGGTTTCACTATTAGTGACCTAATTGCTTGGTTGAGTGACCAAACGATTTCCGATTGTTATGAAATTTTACGTGGACATTATAATACATATAAAATGATTTATCATGCAGTAATATGAATTTTCTGGGTTGTTTTTCTAATGTAATTAACCTATGCGCTCCATATGAAGCTCTTTGAGCTGACATGCAATTGGGGAGTTCTATCTCCTATTTCCTTGTAGGTTAATCATCATTGTGGTCTCATATGACTCAAAATTCAGTATGCTCAAGTGTTTGAAGTCCGGTTTTCCAGTATGAGCTTGGATCTCTAGAAAATCAAGAAAAACCTATGTTCATCAACCTTCCACTAAGACATTTTGATTGATGATTGGAACTAGCCTTAGGGCTGTATAATATGGATATATTGGTGCTGCCAAATTCAGAGTTTGAAGTCAAGATTGGAGGGACATGTTTGGTCACGTGAAGGATCTCTTGTCTTCATCAAACAAGATCTTGCACATGCTTCCTTTATTGAGGTCAATGATCAGATTTTTGTGAGAAGACAATTGATGAAGCTAAAGGACAAATGCAACGGTTGAAATTTGTAAGAGATGAGAAAGTATATTTTGCAACTAGACAAGACTTAGATTATGAAGATATTCTTGAAGACTACAAGCTCCAACGGTACACTAATCTATGGCCGAGATTGAATTGTTTTGAATTATGAATGGATCATATTACAACAAGACTTGAAGGGTTAAGATGATCATTTAAAGGTGAATCCAATGGTTGTGCATAAGACAACATTCTTGCTTGCAATTTTTGACTTAAAAGAAGATCTTACTTGATTTTTGGAGTCAAAGATGGCTGCAAGTTGCTACACATTTAAAAGGAAATTGTTGGAGATACCAATGCCAAGATTTGGTGCAAGTTTGATCAAATGGTCAAAGATGACAAAATTGTTGGAGATACCAAGGTCAAGATTTGGTGCAAGTTTAATTAAATGGTCAAAGATGGCTGCAAGTGCACATGACAACTCAAATCTTGCAAAGCTAGACTTGGAAAATAATGCAAGTGCAACGGCTACATATTGCAAGGTTGAGATTTAATGATCTATTCATTCAATGGCCAAGATTTACACATGTAATTGAAGGTCAAGATTTGAAGATGGAAAAAGATCCAATGGTGGAAATCACAAGAGCTTGGTAAATTATAAAGAGAGGTTCTTCCTCATTCCAACTTGGAGAAGCCAAAATTACATTGAAGAAATTCTTGTTCTCAAAGCTTTCAAACTAGTTTGTGCCATTGAATCCAAGCTTCTACCCAAGCCACTCTAAAGGCTTCCTCACTATTTTGCTTTTGCAAAGAGGGAGTGCTTCTCATTTGGCTTCTTATTTTCAGATTCGAAAATCCTCATTATTCTTCATTTTCTATCCAACCCGTGAGGTGATATTGTGATTCTTGAATGTTCCTCAACCCCATTTGCTTAGTGCAAACCTTGAGTGAACCATTTATACCGAACACTTGTAAAAGTCCCTTCATTGGGCAAAAACCTTGTTGAGGTTGAGTTTAAGAGAGTGCTTGAAACCCTTGGTTGTAAAGTTTGAAGATTATCTTGAAATCTTCAGTTTTAAGGGTGACCTAAAAACCCTTGTGAGTTTTGTGGAGCTCTTGAGAAAACCACATCCTTAGTGGAGGTTGGAAAATCCTAGGTTGGTGAACCTAGGTAGTAGATGTAGGAGAAGAATCTCCGAACTACTATAAATTGCTGTGTGGACTTTCTTGATTGCATTGCTTGCTTGTTGATTGATTAAGTGTTTTGATTGCAGAATTTTCTGAACCACTAGTCTGTCCGTGCACTGTTCACATAGCTAAACTTTGAATTTTAATCTGAATTTTTGATATAGTATTCATTAGGGTGTTGTGATACTGCATACCAAATTTCATTGAATTCTGACTTGATTTGCTCGGTGAAATTTGAGTTGTAAAATCTGTGCGCAGTGTGTTGTTTAAAAAATCTGTTTTTGCAATTCCTTGATTATTTGATAATTGATCATTCACCATATTGTATCACATCTTGCATTGAAATGAATATTGATTAAGATAATCATTAGAGTCCAAATTTGTGTGCTAATTGTTAATTGACATTGATTTCCTTTTAAATTATAAAAAGAGATTCCTATCGGAATTTGGGGACACAATTCACCCCCCTCTTGTGTTAAGTACGATCCATCAGGATGTTCACTCTTTTGAGATCAAAGAATAGCTGCTGCCGATAGTCAAGCTAGGGATTTTGCCTCAAAAATAGGTCTTTATCTTCTAGTGCGAATCAAAATCCTACAAACATAAAGTCAATCACACCCACATAAACATATCACAAACCATTAGGAGAGGAAGAATCTACCTTCAGAAGGAGAGGGATGGAAGTCTCGACGGAAGAAGCATTCTGGAAGGAGAGGGATGGAAATCTCGGCAGAAGAAGTGTTGGCAGTTTTATTCGTGCATTTGAAGAATTATGGAGAGAGAAAAAATAATAAAAAATTATATAGAGGAGAAGGGTGGCTCGCCAAAGTTGGGACCAGTCATCCGTATATTTCTATTTTAGCGAGAAAATAGGGAATACGTTGGAAAGGACTTTTGTACACAGTATCCCTCAAACTAGCTTTTTCCCCAATTTGTTCATTGCGTTGGACATGCTCTCATTGGAAGAAATTTTGTTACTGTGCTTCTAATCTGCTAAAAATTGCAATTTTTTTGTGATAGCAATGGATTATGAGATACCTCTGATATATAAATATACACTTTCAATACTCACTCATTATCATCTTGGACCAAAAAAATTTATTAAGAAAAAGTCCAAATCAATATGAATGTCTAAATCCTAGTGAATTTAACAAAAACTCAAGACGTTCGTCTTGCCCTATTTGATCCCAATGATTTCATTACAATGGATGTTATAACTTACGAAGATCAATTTGAAACATAAATATTTGATATGTGTCATACTAAAGAGTTTGAAGGGTTTATAGGTCTATGCGATTTACTTGAAAAAATAGTTCAATAAAAAAGAAAAGAAAATCATGTGTATCTATTACTTTAACGACTCTTGAAAATGACATTGATTTTACTAGTTGCCCTAACTACGATCAAGAAGTTGTGAAGAGGCATGATATTGAGGAAAAAAGTGTTCAATGATGTTAGTAATGGAACTATCATACAACGCTTCCAGAAAATGAAAATTCATCATGAACAATTGTAATTTGTAGCTATTTTTATAAGTAATATCAATATAATAATATATATTTGATATGTCTATCTATACAAACAACATTATCTCTTATTAACTCTATAGAACAGCAAAGAAATATATTATCAAGCAATTAATCACTCATGAGCAACCGCAACTACTTGCTTTCCTATGTTGCGACCGCTGAAGAGTCCTACCAAAGCTGCAGGGCCGCGGCCGAGGCTTTCAGCTACATCTTCCAGATAATTGATCTTCTTTTCTCTAATGTAAGGCATCACTACATCTAACAACTCTGAGTATCGGGAGAAATAATCGAAAGAGACAAAATTTTCAATACGAACACGATTAGATATCACACTTCTCAAATTGTAAACAGGTTCTGGATGATCAAGATTGTACTGAGAGATCATTCCACAAACAGCAATTCGACCGTGAGATCTCATGTTAAGGAGCACTGCATCAAGCATTTTACCTCCAACATTCTCAAAGTAAATGTCAATGCCTTTGGGGAAAAACCTGTCGACAATAGGGAAAAGAGAAAAGAGAATCATTACACAATTCTTATTGAGTTGTGTATTAGAGTTTCAATACATCATCACGTAACTAACCTTTTCAAAGCTGCAACCAAGTCGTGCTCTTCTTTATAGTTGAAAGCCTCATCAAATCCAAACTTAGTCTTTAAGAGTTCAACCTGATTTATAAGAATATAAACATCAGTTTTAACCTCATGACAAGACAACTCCAATATGACATACACAACGAAAGAGGATAAAGGAATTAGCAGAATCAGGAAAAAATGAAATCTCTAAGTGCTAAGTACTAGTTTACTATAAACTAGTAGGTAGGTTTTCAAAATTCAACTCATGCTCAGCTGTTTTCAAGGGGGAAAACAATCGTTTTGTGGGAAGAAATTTCGCTGGCTCCTTTTTTCACGCAATCACCAAAATGGCTTCTCAACATTTGCCACATGCATGAAAAAAGATCAAAAAAAGAAAGAAAAAAGTACCACAAAACAACGCTAAAGAAATAATTACTCTTGCAATACAAATGAACTTCAAATCATAGGAAAAATAAAAGCTGGGTTTCTGCTACCGTGTTAAGAAATTAAAATACTTTCATGAAGAGCAAATAAGCAACAAGAGTCAAATACTCATAGTATCTCTTTAGGGACAAAGAGTAATTCGAGGATATACTAGACAAGAGCCATCACATAAAAAACACAGAGAGTGTTGAAGAAGGCAAAAAAACTACATTTATAGATGGCACACCCTTTCTTGGCTTCCAGCACTTCCAACAACATAACAACCCTTCAACTTTGCAAACTGCCCCACAAGCTGACCAACAGCACCAGATGCCGCTGAAATGAAGACATATTCTCCTTCCTTTGGAGAACAAATCTCATTAAAACCAAAATGGGCAGTAAATCCAGGCATACCTATTTTGGAATAGAAAATTTTACAAAATGAGAATTGTGCTTACGTACGTAAATAACATATATCGCAGCAAATGCAAATTGGGAAAATTTTCGATTGAATACCAGCCACCAATGAGAGAGAACCGCATTCAACCTTGCTCACTAGTTACTCACTCACACTGAAATGGCGATCAATTTGATGACTATGGTTCTATTTTTATGTTTTTTTTTTCCTAAACAAACGACAGGGACTGCTGCCTGCTAGGCTAATATAAAGGTGATACTAGTGTGTTTAGAGGGATAGGTCCTGGTTGTCTTTTTGAGGTATGTCAGGGATGGCTAGTGCAGAAGGTGGTGTTATAATTGGTTATAAACTAGCAGATGCACCAAACAAATAGCCAGAAAAGTGCTCCATGTTACTCAGAGTGGTTAATGGCCAACTTAAATAATGCATCAACAATGCCCCCCAATCAACAAAACTTAGCTCAACTAATTCAAAGACGTGAAAACATGGCATTAAGTTGATAATTCGTATTCTCATATCAGAACAACTTTAATAGACATGAGTATCAGGAAAATCAGTCAAATTTGTCAATGAAAGAAAGCAGATAACTAATGCAGGCAGATCAATAAAGGAAAAGAAAATCGTAAATCAAACCAACGTTTGATGCAAAAACACACTGGAATCCACCAGAATTTGAGAAAAACTCTCTAGGGTTTTCATATATTTGATAGAATAAGAGATAATGACCTCTAAGGGCCGACTACATGTCTAATATGAAGCAAAACACAAAATATTAAAAGTTGCAAAAACACCCTTAAAACAGAAATCACTTAATTTGAGGCTCTAAACGATGGAATTTCGCAAAACTAGGGTGGGGCCATAGGCCCCTAGTTCGGTTTAGAACTCATTTTCGCTTCAGCCGGTCAAATTTCATCAAAAATGGACAATGTTTGCAAAATTTGCAGTTCTGCAGCCACACCCTCAAAATGATTTCTACTAACTGGTAAAAATGGTAATTAACTCCAACTTTCTGTTTGTCATAAAACAGCTCCAAATTAACCCAAATCAATTTCAAAACAACTCAAAATCAGCTCCTATATCAATAACTTACCAAGAATCCCAGTGTAGTAAGACAGCTCCTATATCATAAAACAGCTCCAAATTAACCCAAATGCTCCATGTTACTCAAAATCCGCTTATGGGCTGCATGAGTTTTTTTTTTTTTTTTTTTTTGTTTTCGAGAAAAAAGCTACAAATCAGCACAAGATCTTAATAAATGTTAATTTAAAATAAAAGGAAGATTGGACATAAAAAAAGAAAGTATTACAAGATCAGATTGAATTCAACAACTAAAAAATTAATTCCTTAAATCAAAGAATTGGTGATAAGATAAAGTTGGTGAAACCCCCAAACAGAAATGATGGAGAATGAAATTTCTACTTACTGCGTCAAGAGGGAAGGAAGGGAAGTCGGGATGTGGGGACTCCCCCAAACGGAATCGCATGTAAGGATCGCAAGACAAGTAGAGATTCTTCACCAAAATAGCCCCCTCTGGAGACCCATCTGCACTCTGAGCTCGATACTGCTATCAGATGTCACGTACAGGTCCGATTCCTTAGGGAAACCTTTCACATACTCCTTCAGCTTCACCTGCTTGTTTTTCACTATTTTACCACCCCCGCTCGCCATTCTTGATTCCTCTTCCTCTTCCTCTTCTTCTTGTTCTTAACCCCGTGTGGATCTCCATTTTATATAGGATAACATTTACCATTCAACGTTACGTATTCAAGTTTTTCTTTGCTAAAATTGAGTTTCAAAACTGGACTAAAAGAGGTAGAATTAAATACTCTGATCTTCCTGGGGATTCAGTACTAGCTAGGGCTTCCGAATCAAAGCTTCAATGTTACGTATTCAAGTTTTATTTGCTTACATTGAAATACAATTTCCACCAAGAACCCTAATTTGCGTCCAGATTCACGTGAAGAAAATTCAAATTAATATGAGATGGAAGTTAGAAAATTTTCAAGTTCCTCATGGTGTAGGTCGCCAATCAAAAGGCGTGTCAGTTGGACACACGACGGCTTGACTGGCGGATCGAATACTCTTCTTCACACCACGTCTCGAATGACGAATCAAAAATGAATGTGACATTGGAAACACAAAAAAAATCATGCATAATGAAATTGAGTGATACCAATCATGCAAGTACGATGGCGATGGAATATAAAGATTTTAATTCAAATATAAAGGTTATCGGACTCATTGATCTATAATAAAAATTTAGGGATAGTCCCATAATCCTATGCGTCAATATCTTAGCACGCCTTCGTTTTGTTAACACCCTAGTTCTACACTCAAAAACTAATTTACCATAACTCTATCATATCCATTCCATATCAATTCACACAATCGAAAACTATGCAATTAACTCAAACAGTTATAGAAATTGTGTATTGGGTGTTCAAGACTTCAATATAAGCATGCCAAAATGAATTTCTAGATTCTTGATAAATGCTTAGCATACAACATACCAAGTACTAATGTTCCCCTTTGGAACCTACTCTACTCGTCTAACTAGATTTATTTTCTGAATCAAGATATCACAACAAGAGCATATACATTTATATATACCCAAAGCATAACTATCACAGAATCACAAGAGAAAAATCGATTTTACTATGATTCTATACACAAACCTTGAACAATCGAAAATCACATTCACCCTTTGGGTTAGAAACTAAATTAAAAAACTAGCCACTCATGATCTTGGTGATAAATATCAAATTTATTGTCATCTAAATCAATATTTACACAAAATCAGAGAGAAAGAGCAAAGAAACCTAGAGGTAGAAAGTGTCTCTACACTATACTACCACTATGAGAGAATAGAATGAGGAGAAACCCTGACATCAAAGTTTTAACCCCTTTCTTATGTTAAAAATATCTATCTATCCTTACAAGAATTATTCTCATTGGTTAGAATATTTAAAAGGCCAAAAATATAACTTAAAATCTATACTCAGATTGCATCTATCCTAGCTTATGAGTGTTTCTCTTTTTCTCTCTCTTCTCCCTCTTTCTTCTCTCTGTTTCTTCTCCTTCTTTCTTCTCTCTTTTTTTTTTCTCTCTCATCTCTATTTTTTTTATCTCAACTGCAACATCTAAGAGCAAAAATGAAGTAGCAATTCGTTTTAAGTTTTGTGAGATTCGTTTGTCGACAAAGAGATTTTACTTTAGCAATCAAGAAGCAAGAAAAAAACGCAGATCTTACATTTGAGATATAGCAAAAGACGAAGGAAGCACTGGTGGCTTATTACATTGACATTATAATTAATTACATTGACAGTGTAATAAGGCACTGGTGAACCAAATAAGCAATCAATGACAAGTAATCACCAGTGACTTATTATATTGGCAAGGTAAATAGTCACATTCAATCTGTAATGAGTTATTGCTAAGCTTAATTAGAAAGCAATGCGAACTTTTATCACCAATGGCTTATTACATTGTCAATGTAATTAATCACAATATCAATGTAATAAGTCACTGGTGATTTTAATAAGACATTGCCAGAAGAAATTTATTGCAAATCTACTATGTCATATTGAAACATGTGTGGAACAACAAAAGAAAAACAAGAGATATACATCATCATCAATAGCTCAACCACAACAAAATATGGCAATTTTGTCATCCGGCCACCACCACCACCACCAAAAGAACCCCCACTTGACAAGGAGTGAAGTTTTGGGTATCACCATAAAAATTAGCTCGATTTGGCCATTTCCGATGACGATTCATCACACCGTTGGTACCAAACGAGTCATCGGACAGAGGGCTACCAATTCCAGCCAAGCTCCGATGAAAATGATCTTCGGAGGAAGAAACCCTATTTTGACCCATGGAGGAGCATCTCGTGGAGAGGGAGAGGGGAGGGAGAGGGAGAGAGGACATATTATGAATGAGTGGAGAGAGAGGGAATATTTGAGAGATAAAAGAGAGGGATAACAAATCTTTTCAAAATTTTTTATTTTGAAAATTTTTGAAATTGTCATGTTGGAATGTCTAGTTGCCATGCCACCTAATTATGGACATGTTATAGATGTACAGTTTATAGATATGTAGTGCTTCCGTAAATTGAGTAACTGAGGCCCGTAGGCACTCGGGGCCACCTTAAAGGTGGAATACAACCTAAGGACTAAAAAAACAAGAACAAAGTAATAAAACACAAACACTAAATCGAAATCATGTCGTGAAGTTTTGGGTATCACCCTCTTCTTTCCTCTTCTTTTCTTCCCATGCGTTAGATCTGCCCTTTCTTCACCCAGATCTATTTTATTTTTGTTATGTTTTTATGATTTGAATAAGGATTTTGCAGGGATTCTCTTCTCTGGATTTCGATCTCCTCCAGTTGTCGCGGATCTTCGATCATCGGTGTTTTCAGTGTTCCGACGACATTAGTTTAGAATTTTTGTGATGAGATTTCAGATCTAACGGGGTTTGGCCTCTCTCGTTTGCAAGGTTGTCAAGATTCGGTTGTAGATCTAAGTTGTAATCTATGTGTGTACGTGTGTGAGTGTTTTTTTTTCCTGTTTAGTTTTTGTTACCCGGTTTAGACTAGTAGAGTCGGCTCGTTGGATAGTGGTTCGGTGATGTCTGGTATAATCTAGTGTCATCCAGTAATGTCTGGTGATGTCATCACAAAAATTCTAAACTAATGTCGTTGGAACACTGAAAACACCGATGATCGAAGATCCGCGACAACTGGAGGAGATCGAAATCCAGAGAAGAGAATCCCTGCAAAATCCTTATTCAAATCATAAAAACATAACAAAAATAAAATAGATCTAGGTGAAGAAAGGGTAGATCTAACCCATGGGAAGAAAAGAAGAGGAAATAAGAGGGGGAGAGGGGAGAAAAGAGGTCGAGAAGAGGAAATGGGGAGAAGGAGAGAAAGAGAAGGAAGATGGGAAAGAAGGAAGAGGAGATGAAAGCAGGGAGAAAAAGAGAAGAGGAGAGGGGAGGGGAGGGGAGGGGAAAGAGGGAGGGAAAAAGGGGAGGGGATGCCGGAGCGGGGAGAGGAGATTCTAGAGGAGCTTTTTTTTTAGAGAGAGGGGTAATGACGTAATTGATGTTGTATCATGACAGTCAAATTTAAAAGAGTTTCTTTTTTCAATTTAGAATTATTTATAGAATTACATACCAATATAACATTAGGTCTCAATTATTTATACAACTAGTGCAATGTCCGCACTACGAGCGGTCAAATTTTAAGTTATTTGTCTACGTAGCTATACATTTTAAGCTTTAGAGATGTTGATAATAAATCTTTCAATTACTTATAACGTGTCCAACCCCTTTAGGATATGAAAGTTTAACAAATTGCTTTGAGCTATTAATATTTTAATTGTAATATCAAATTTAGCTTGCTTAAAAACCTTTGTTCATTTTTTCCTTTTACTATCCTAATATAAAATAAGTCTAAAACTTATCTTATTGTTTTCAGTACCTGAAAATTGAAATAAAAATTATCTAGTTGAATGTCTTCTCCAATTCTTTGGAGGAACCATTAAACCGTCATGACTATATATATTGAATAAAATATTTATCGGTGATATAGCAAGGAAGTCTTTGATATGTGCCACGTCCATGCAGAGTATGATATGGGCCACGTCCATGCAAGAGTCAAAGTAATGGAAGCAAGTTATGAAGCGGTTTCATGCAGTTATAGTTCAGTTATTATGCAGTTTATTATTTGGTTATTAATGTAGATAATGTACAGAGTTGGCAGTTCATTTAGTTATTTCTCTTGGTTGTATATATGCAGTAAAACAACTCAATGAAAGGCATGTTGATATTGCCACAAACTTCCTTTTTTTTCTTCTTCTTTTCTTCTCGGATTGCTAATCTTCTATAACCCAAAATTCTTCATAACAACTGGTATCGAAGCCGGTTCCGGCATGGATACGCGCGGCAAATCCAATGCAGAGTTTCGCAATGACGTTAATGAAATTCTAGCCAGACATGAGTCAAGCTTTGATCAGGTGAATTCTGCCCTCCAAGCAGTGTTAACCGAGCTTCAGGCCTTACGTACTACCCGAACCTCAAATACCCACCATTCTGAAATCAATCCATTTGCCCCAGAAGCATCCTCTCACCCTCACACCTCTCGCTCTACCCACCAAAACGATCAAACCAACCAAAACCTCAAACTATACTTCCCAAAATTCAATGGAGATGATCCAACTGGCTGGATTTACAAGGCGGAACAATATTTTGATTTCAAAGGAATTGCACAAGACCAACGTGTTCCATTGGCTTCATTTCATCTGGAAGGAATAGCTTTACAATGGCATAGATGGATGACGAAATTTCGAGGGCCATTAACTTGGGAGGAACTCACAAAGGCAGTACTACTCAGGTTTGGACCAACGGATTTTGAAGATCCGGCGGAAGCACTGACACGGCTCAGGCAAGTAACAACTGTGGCAGCTTATCAGGAGGCCTTTGAAAAACTCTCTCACCGTGTTGATGGGTTGCCCGAGAGTTTCCTTGTTGGCAGTTTTATTGCAGGGTTGCGGGATGACATTCGTATCGATGTAAAAATTAAACAACCCCGTACCTTGGCAGAAGCAATTGGCGTAGCTCGGCTAGTAGAGGAATGAAATCTCCTGCAAAAGAAACCAACCCAATCAAACAACCAACCACAGCCAGTCTCTTCCTCGTATCGGGTATCACCAAACCCCGCTGTTGGAGTTTTAGGACCACCACCAAATATTCGTTCCAACCCAACCCAAACCGCTTCACCTATAACCTTCCGTCGAATTACCAATCAAGAAGCGCGGGAGCGTCGAGAGAAGGGCCTATGTTACTATAGTGATGAGAAGTTCACCCCGGGCCATCGTTGTGAGCGGCCACAGCTTTTTATGATTGAAGAATCAGTCCAGGCCAGTCCTGAGGAGGCTGAAGGCGACCATCCAAAGGATGAGCATCCTAAAGAAGCTATACCAGAAATATCTTTCCATGCAATTGCTGGTGCGGAGCACCCACAGACCATACGTGTCGTAGGCAAGTTGAAAAACAGGAGTGTTACTGTGTTGATAGATGGTGGTAGCACCCACAACTTTATTGACCAAGCTATAGTCTCTAAGTTTGGACTATCGGTGGCTCGTGACAAGAAGTTTCAAGTTATGGTCGCTAACCGTGAGATGATTGATTGTGCGGGACAGTGTCGAGCACTTACTATCAACATACAAGGCCTACCCGTTACTGCCGATTACTATGTCCTACCAGTAGCAGCTTGCCAATTGGTGTTAGGAGTCCAGTGGCTAGCAACTTTGGGACCCATCGAAACAGACTACAAGCAGCTATCCATGACATTTACGGTGGAGGGAGTTAGACACAGTTTCCAGGGAGTAAAGCGAGATGGCATTGAGGCCTTGAATGAGAAGGAACTCAACTGCTTGCAAGAGCCTACTGCTCTGCCTCCGCGACGATCACAAGACCATCAGATTCCTCTACAGCCAAACACAGGTCCAATCAGTGTGAGGCCATATCGATATCCTTACTACCAAAAGGCCGAGATTGAAAAGATGGTGAGAGAACTCCTACGGACGGGATTAATTCGGCCTAGCAACAGTCCGTTTTCCTCTCCGGTTTTGCTGGTTAAAAAAGCTGATGGAACTTGGCGGTTCTGCGTTGATTATCGAGGCCTCAACAATATCACGGTGAAAGATAAGTACCCGATTCCTGTAATTGATGAATTATTAGATGAGCTCCACGGGGCCAAATATTTCTCTAAACTAGATTTACGATCTGGGTATCATCAAATTCGGGTGCACGATGAGGACATTCCAAAAACAGCTTTCCGGACACACGAAGGGCATTACGAGTTTGTTGTTATGCCGTTTGGTCTCACAAACGTGCCCGCAACCTTTCAAAGCTTAATGAATGATCTTTTTCGGCCCTACCTCCGGCAATTTATCTTGGTTTTTTTTGATGACATTTTGGTATATTCCAAGTCATGGGAGGATCATCTTACCCACTTGCAACATGTTCTACAAATTCTTTCAACTAACAGTTTATTTGCCAAGGAATCGAAGTGTCGATTTGGTGTCTCACAGGTGGAATACTTGGGCCACATCATCACGGAGCATGGAGTATCGGTTGACCCATCAAAAATACAAGCTATACTCGGGTGGCCTACGCCAACAACGGTGAAGGCAGTTCGGGGTTTCCTTGGGCTAGCAGGATATTACCGCAAGTTCATACGTCACTTTGGTATTATGGCGGCTCCTTTAACCAGGTTACTATCCAAAGAGGGGTTTCGCTGGGATCCTGAGGCAGAGAAGGCATTCACTCAACTGAAAGCGGCTCTGACTTCTCCACCAGTCTTACGCCTACCTGATTTTTCTCAAAGGTTTGTAATTGAGTGTGATGCTAGTGGGATTGGAATTGGAGCCATCCTCATTCAGCAAAATCAACCGGTTGCATATTTTAGTGAGGCTCTTAAGGGATCAGCCCTGTCCTTATCCACCTACGAAAAGGAGATGCTGGCAATAGTCAAGGCGATCAAGAAGTGGCGTCCTTATTTACTTGGGAAGCCCTTTACCATTCGAACGGATCAAAGAAGCTTGAAGTATTTATTGGAGCAGAGGATTACAACCCCAGCACAGACTCGTTGGTTGCCAAAGATAATTGGATATGACTACAAAATTGAATATAAAAAAGGCTTGGAGAACCAAGGTGCTGATTCCTTATCTCGTGTGGTAGAATTCCAATTTTTATCAATTTCTTTGCCACATGCAGATTGGTGGTCACTGTTACAACAAGAGGTTCAGCAGGACTCTTTTTATGAGGAATTTAAGCATAAGAATCCAACTCAATCAGGTTATCAGATGCTTAAACGTGATGATGTGTGGTTTAAGGGCGATAGAGTTTACTTGAGTCCCACCTCTGCTTTGATCTCCAAGATTCTGATGGATTGCCACTCCACCCCAACCGGAGGTCACTTTGGATATCATAAAACTCTCGGCCGTGTCAAGCAAAGTTTCTGGTGGCCCAACATGCGCCAGACCGTGAAGGAGTTCTTGCACCAGTGTGATGTTTGCCAGCGGAATAAGACTGACTGTATGCGGCCAGCCGGTTTGCTTCAGCCGTTACCGGTACCTCACCAAATATGGACCGAGATTTCCATGGATTTTATTGAAGGCTTACCATCCTCAAACAGGCACACTGTTATCATGGTCGTAGTTGATCGTCTGACCAAATATGCACACTTCATCGCCTTAAAACATCCATTTACCGCTATCACTGTGGCTAAGGCATTTGTTGCCCAGGTGGTTCGTTTACATGGAATTCCAACATCTATTGTCAGTGATCGGGATCGAGTATTCATCAGCAATTTTTGGCGAACATTATTCCAGTTGCAGGGCACTCAATTACGTATGAGTTCCAGTTATCATCCCCAGTCGGATGGTCAAACCGAGGTTGTCAACCGTACCTTGGAACAATATCTTCGCTGCTTTGCTGGAGACCAGCCACGAAAATGGATTGAGTGACTTCCTTGGGCCGAATTCAGCTACAACACTTCCACACATTCTTCAACTAAAATGACCCCTTTCGAAGCTGTGTATGGCATTCCTCCTCCAACCTTACTGTCTTATGTACCAGGTACTTCCCGTGTCCAGGCAGTGGATGAGTACTTGATCGACCGTGATGCCATCTTGCGAGAGCTGCGTCATAATCTGTTGGTCGCACAGGACCGGATGAAAAGCCAAGCAGACCAACATCGCTGAGAGGTTTCATTTTCTGTAGGGGATTATGTTTATTTAAAACTTCAACCTTACCGCCAAACTTCAGTGGCTTTTCGAGGATCCATGAAACTTTGCCCCCGATTCTTCGGACCCTACAAAATCCTAGAAAAGATGGGTTCAGTTGCATATAAATTGGAGCTTCCACCGGGTTCCCAAATTCATAATGTTTTCCATGTCAGCTTGTTGCGGAAACATTTGGGGCCGGTTACTACTAGTACTCCTCACTTGCCCCCTGTCTCGGATACCTCCACCATCCTTCCACAACCAGAAGCAATCTTGGATCGCCGTGTCATTCGCAAGGGTCAATATCGTCCGAAGTCCGAAGTCTTGGTTAAATGGGTTGGGGCCCAAAAGGAGGATGCAACTTGGGAGAATGAGTGGCGTTTCACCAAGTCCTATCCTGATTTCATCCTTGGGGACAAGGATCCTTAAGTGTGGGGGAATGATATGTGCCACGTCCATGCAGAGTATGATATGGGCCACGTCCATGCAAGAGTCAAAGTAATGGAAGCAAGTTATGAAGCGGTTTCATGCAGTTATAGTTCAGTTATTATGCAGTTTATTATTTGGTTATTAATGTAGATAATGTACAGAGTTGGCAGTTCATTTAGTTATTTCTCTTGGTTGTATATATGCAGTAAAACAACTCAATGAAAGGCATGTTGATATTGCCACAAACTTCCTTTTTTTTCTTCTTCTTTTCTTCTCGGATTGCTAATCTTCTATAACCCAAAATTCTTCATAACAGTCTTTTGCAGGTTGTGGGATGGTACAACCAAAATTAAAAAAAAAATAATGGCTTGAAATATTGGAAAAATATATGAAATATTGAAGAATTAGGGGCCAAAAGAAGAAATATGTAACATAGGCATCACACCAAGAATTTGTTGGCATTAAGCATAATTGTATTATGATTTTATACCAATGATTCTTGTTGGGAAAAATACTGTTCAAATATAAGAGGAAAAATATCCAGAGTACATGACGAAAAATTCAGATACATAAAATAAAAGGTTTGCATAAAACTTGCTTCTGCATAAAACCGTTTATATGAAAGTTCACCTCGACGAAAGCCTCTTGCGCCGATTGTCAAAAAAGAAAAAACCAAAGAGAACTACAGAGCCAGACTCTGAATTAAACGTCTTAATAGGGAATAGGTTATTGCCTTCTGTAGATTCACAGGCCGAACTGACCCAATAGATGCATGTACCAAGAATAAGAGTGCAGAAGAAGAGGTGTTTATAAAAGGCATGCCCTTTGAGTCGTGAAGAAGATAATTCAATCCACATTCTCCAAAAAAATAAATTAATAGGGTAAGCGTTGTTTTATTCAAAAAATTAAGAATGGCTATACGTGTGTTGTTGTGGCAATTAATTTACTATGAAATTAGACTTTCAAGAAATTTTTGCATAACGTTTTTTTATTAAATACCACACACTTTAATAATCTTTAAAAGGTAACAAAATTAATCACATTAAATTCACGAAACCACAACAAATATTAAGTATTTAAAAGTAAATTAAATATTAATTTTACTTGACTAAAAATTAGCATGTTAACACATGTCTTATTGTGAGTCAATATTTTTACTGATGTGACATTATAGAATTCAGCTAATTTTTCTCTCAGCATCAACAGTACGTTTATGTATTAGATTATGTACATATTGGACTTTTCTAACTTCATTAACCATTTTAGAAAGATGAGAAGCTATATCGAAAAGAACATCACATATCAGAGGAAGGATCCCCAACTCAAAAGAAAAGTTAAGAGCATTTGCAGAACAGAGTACCCAAATTCTCTATCTTCTCTCTCACACCCTGAAATAGATGACCCAAATTCAATGCCCTACGTCTCTATAGGTTTGATGATAGGATCAGTTCATTTGCTTAATAGAAGTTTAGTAGATATGTAATTGAATGACCACCAAAATTGGTTCATGTTTTTCTAGTCATAATCACGCGTGCTCTTTGTGTGTCTCTTTTTGACCCGTCTTTTGTTTAATAGAGGGCTCTAGGTTGAAGATATCGGAGCTCCCGAGTCGTGGGAGGTGGCGGATCTGGACTGCGAATTTGAGCAGATTGATACTCAGAGACTCCAATAAGATGGATCACTTCCTCCGCAACGCTCTCCAAATTCCCAAGCTGCCACCTAAACCAGTGGCTTCACTAATGATTTTCTAATCACGTCACTAGTAATGACGTGATCATTATGGTTACACTAATCACACCACTGATAGTCACGTAAGTGGGCAAAAACTAATCACGCCTGAGTAGTGGCTGAAGAATAATATTGGTAAAAAAATTTGAACCAAATGTTATACTATATATAATTGGGATAAGTATCGAAACAATTCAAGTGCTTTTAAAAAATGGTCAACTAAGCCTCTCAACATTTTTTTAAGGTCAAACAAGCCTTTGCACTTCAAATAATGGTCTCCGTTAGCTTTCCTTTTCCCTACCGTTAAAAACTACTAATGTGAATGTTATTATCTGACATGACTTTATTTTGCATAAAAATATAAAATAGGTGTAAAAGGTGACATGGTTGGCTTAAAAAAACAACACACAAACAACTAAAACAAACAAAGATTTGTGTAAGAAAACAAGAGAGAAGTTGAGAACGAATTCTCAGTTTGTGTTTAATTTTATTGATACCATCATACCTGCTAACAACATTATTTATAATAGCTACATTCTCCAATATTACCTAATAATAATAGAATTAGACTTCACTACTGTTCCTAATAATCAGCCGCATGCATGGCTGTTTATTGATAACAAAAAGGAAACTAATTATATTCTTAATAATAATAGTATTAGGAAACTCCAGCAACACTATAGGAAATATCAATCACGTACTACGCAGCATTTCTTCCGAAGCCGTGCTCTCCAAGTTACCATCGTAATCTGCATGCAAGACCACTGGTCCATGGTGAGCTTGACTGGACTAGGCCCGATCTAGTTTCATCTTATGACGATGAGCTCGATTGTAGGTATTCTTGAGTTTGCGGCCTTGACCCTCATCAATAGGGCTGAACATCGAAGCTATTGCACCACTTCGTGAAAGACCAATACAGAAGAAACCACCATGATATGTCATATATATAGAAATACTCCTATGAGGTCCTAAAATGAGGTGTAAAAATTGTTGGACAGGAATTTTATTCTAAGGTATAAAGAACACTGTCTATTCCATCTGCAACAGATCCAAGTTGTGCTGTGATCTCAGTGATTGCTTCGTGCAATTTATCTGGGTCATGAGTACTTGCTTGTCTGCCCCATGACATATATCGAACACCTTGTATGGCATACTTTGAAACCATAAGTTGCCTTTTGTAGTCTTGAACTTTGTCGGTTGCTTTTTTAAGTCTCCTTTTGGTTTCCCTCAAAGCTTCTTGTAGAGATTCGATGGTTTTCTGGGGATCGTCCTCGTATACGTCTTCCCTTATAGGGGAGAGGTTGAATCTGGGATCATTTCCACCTTCATCTTTTTTAGAAGTAGAACCTTCATCAGTTCTAGACCTTTTTGCAGATGGAGAGTTAGGAGTATTCATCCTTGAAGATTTCTTGAGGAAGATATTGGTTTCTGCTGATTCTTACTTTTGAATATTTATACGAATGGAATATGAAGGAAGTGTCGGACCAAGACTTACTGTCTAGGACAACATTGTGTTTTTGATGATTGTGTATGATTGTATACTAAAATGTGTGTGAGCATGCTTGACTTGAACATATCCTAAAATGCTAGAAAACATGCTTAAATGGTTATTTGGTTAATTGTTTAATATCTTAATTGTGCATATACACTTAAATGAAGGCTTATGCATATCTCTATGTGAATTTGATATCTATATATTTTTGAGATAGTGCTGGAAATTAAGTTTTGAAAACAAACATACATGAACTAAGTTAGGGCATTAATCTTCTAATGATCATAACTTATCTTAACCAACTTAGGTCCAAATTACTTGAAACTTGAACCACATGCACATGAAGGTTTAATATATGTTCTAGGACTATAATCATGAGAAATTAAGTGCATCACATATATATTTGGTCATATGCTTAAATTCCGCCAAAACTAGGTTTTACCTAATTTTGTGCATATGTGTTCTTTGTGAACGTGGTGAACCAAATGAACTCCGATTTAAATGAAATTTCGTGTGCATCTTAGTTTCATCACTATGAACATATTTGATTTAGTAAAGTTCAAGAGAAAAGGTCATTTACACTGAGTTTGCAAAATGACTTTGAATTTACATTTAGAATTTATCGGTTTCACTATTAGTGACCTAATTGCTTGGTTGAGTGACCAAATGATTTCCGATTGTTATGAAATTTTACATGGACATTCTAATACATATAAAATGATTTATCATGCAGTAATATGAATTTTCTGGGTTGTTTTTCTAATGTAATTAACCTATGCGCTCCATATGAAGCTCTTTGAGCTTACATGCAATTGGGGAGTTCTACCTCCTATTTCCTTGTAGGTTAATCATCATTGTGGTCTCATATGACTCAGAATTCAGTATGCTCAAGTGAATTGAAGTCCGGTTTTCGAGTATGAGCTTGGATCTCTAGAAAACCAATAAAAACCTATGTTCATCAACCTTCCACTAAGGAATTTTGATTGATGATTGGAACTAGCCTTAGGGCTGTATAATATGGATATATTGGTGCTGCCAAATTCAGAGTTTGAAGTCAAGATTGGAGGGACATGTTTGGTCACGTGAAGGATCTCTTGTCTTCATCAAACAAGATCTTGCACATGCTTGCACATGCTTCCTTTATTGAGGTCAATGATCAGATTTTTGTGAGAAGACAATTGATGAAGCTAAAGGACAAATGCAATGGTTGAAATTTGTAAGAGATGAGAAAGTATATTTTGCAACTAGACAAGACTTAGATTATGAAGATATTCTTGAAGACTACAAGCTCCAACGGTACACTAATCTATGGGCGAGATTGAATTGTTTTGAATTATGAATGGATCATATTACAACAAGACTTGAAGGGTTAAGATGATCATTTAAAGGTGAATCCAATGGTTGTGCATAAGACAATATTCTTGCTTGCAATTTTTGACTTAAAAGAAGATCTTACTTGATTTTTGGAGTCAAAGATGGCTGCAAATTGCTACACATTTAAAAGGAAATTGTTGGAGATACCAATGCCAAGATTTGGTGCAAGTTTGATCAAATAGTCAAAGATGACAAAATTGTTGGAGATACCAAGGTCAAGATTTGGTGCAAGTTTAATCAAATGGTCAAAGATGGCTGCAAGTGCACATGACAACTCAAATCTTGCAAAGCTAGACTTGGAAAATAATGCAAGTGCAACGGCTACATATTGCAAGGTTGAGATTTAATGATCTATTCATTCAACGGCCAAGATTTGCACATGTAATTGAAGGTCGAGATTTGAAGATGGAAAAAGATCCAATGGTGGAAATCACAAGAGCTTGGTAAATTATAAAGAGGGGTTCTTCCTCATTCCAACTTGGAGAAGCCAAAATTACATTGAAGAAATTCTTGCTCTCAAAGCTTTCAAGCTAGTTTGTGCCATTGAATCCAAGCTTCTACCCAAGCCACTCTAAAGGCTTCCTCACTATTTTGCTTTTGCAAAGAGGGAGTGCTTCTCATTTGGCTTCTTATTTTCAGATTCGAAAATCCTCATTATTCTTCATTTTCTATCCAACCCGTGAAGTGATATTGTGATTCTTGAGTGTTCCTCAACCTCATTTGCTTAGTGCAAACCTTGAGTGAACCATTTATACCGAACACTTGTAAAAGTCCCTTCATTGGGCAAAAACCTTGTTGAGGTTGAGTTTAAGGGAGTGCTTGAAACCCTTGGTTGTAAAGTTTGAAGATTATCTTGAAATCTTCAGTTTTAAGGGTGACCTAAAAACCCTTGTGAGTTTTGTGGAGCTCTTGAGAAAATCACATCCTTAGTGGAGGTTGGAAAATCCTAGGTTGGTGAACCTAGGTAGTAGATGTAGGAAAAGAGTCTCCGAACTACTATAAATTGCTGTGTGGACTTTCTTGATTGCATTGCTTGCTTGTTGATTGATTAAGTGTTTTGATTGCAGAATTTTCTGAACCACTAGTCTGTCCGTGCACTGTTCACATAGCTAAACTTTGAAGTTTAATCTGAATTTTTGATATAGTATTCATTAGGGTGTTGTGATACTGCATACCAAATTTCATTGAATTCTGACTTGATTTGCTAGGTGAAATTTGAGTTGTAAAATCTGTGCGCAGTGTGTTGTTTAAAAAATCTGTTTTTGCAATTCCTTGATTATTTGATAATTGATCATTCACCATATTGTATCACATCTTGCATTGAAATGAATATTGATTAGGATAATCATTAGAGTCCAAATTTGTGTGTTAATTGTTAATTGACATTGATTTCCTAACTTGTAGAATTCAAAACTTTTTAAAAAATTGGAAAAAAAAATTTGTATCTTGATCGGTCTTACGAATCCAAAGATATATTTTTTATTCCAAACAAAAATCAAATTCAATATGAAAAGTGTATGATAATTCTGGATCGCGAGATATAAAACAACAAACATTTCATACACTTTTCAAGTTGCCTTTGATTTTTGTTTTGAACAAAAAAATATCGTTGAGTTCGTAAGACCGATCAAGATACAAATACATTTTTTTTCAAATTTCAAAAAAATACTTTGAACCCTAAAAGTGAATCCTAAATGTTAAAAACTCATTTTAAGACCTCATTTTAGGATCTAATAAAAGAATTCCTTACACACATATATATGTACGTATGTATGTATGTATGTATAAATTGCGAACTATTTTTTTTGTTAGTGTTGAAAAGTAAAATGATAAGTGGGCCCGCTGCTTTTGATCCCACTTGTTTACAAAAATGACCAGAGACTCTAGTTGGCATAGGAGAATTCATGTATACAACAAATATGTAGCCCATCTTTCTCGTGGTTTATTACAACCATTGGATTTCGAGTTCACATAGTTGAAATTCCCATGTGAGAATTGTTGTATACGTAAGACAATTCTCATATGCAAACCAATTATGCGAACTTATTTTTTATCCATAGATGCGGCGGTCCCACAACAAACACGTAGCCCTCACTTTTATTGTGGTTTATTACAACTATTGAATTTCCAGTTCGCATAGTTGGTTTATATGTTAGATGTATACATAAAGCAATGCTCACATGTGAACCAACTATGCGAACTTGTTTTTCATCTATAGATGTTACGAGTTCTGCATCAAATGTTTGGGCCCCACTTTTTGTAGTGGTTTATTACATCTATTGGATTTTGAGTTCGCACCGTTTGTTGGTTTGCATAGTTAGTTCATATGTGAGAACTGCTATATATACATAGTTAGTTCTCCTATGTGCACCTAATTTGTGCATTTAAAATATGTATCACTTTTTCAGAGTGTGGACGAGTGAAAGACAAGTGGGACCCACTACTTTGGGTCTCACATGTTTTAAATTAATAGTGAAAACATAAATGCGTATTTTAAGTGCGCATAAAAGAATTCCTCTAATTTTAATATTATAATATATATTTGATGTGATAATAATCTTGCACAACTAGTTACGTTTACTAAAATTATCGTTAACAAGTGACATATAAATAGCGAAAAATAAAAATTGGGGCCTCTGCCACCGAACTGCCGCAATGCCCTCCTCATTATGAACTTTTGCTACATCCTGTATGGGCCAAATTTTTTGCCACGGCCTTGTATTATGCATACACGAATCCAGACCGTCTGGGATAGGCCCATTGCATGTATGACTCGTTGTTTCACTTACTTTTGCTTGATTCATATAACATGCACGTGCATGTTCCTACTGCCCAAAGATAGCTTACATCTATCCCTTAATTCCTTTCTCTTTTCTATTCGCCTCCACTTCACAAAGCTGCCTGTTATTTCGCCAACCAGGTTTTGAAAACCGAATCGGTCATCGAACCTGAAAAATCTTCGGTTCATGGTTTGAAGGTCCAACCGAAGTTTAAACCGGGTTCGTCGGATTCAATGTAATGAATTATTTATATATATAAATCTACACTATAGGCATATAATATAAAATACCATATATTCAAATAAAGTGTCATTTTAAACAAAGAAAATCATATGGCGTAGTGGTTAGAGAATTTTTTAATGAATAAAATGTCATAAGTTCAAATCCTACCAAGCACAACATTTAAAAATATTTTCTTAACTTGAACAAATGAATCGAACCGGTTCAGGCCGGTTCAAACAATGAACCATCTAGTTCAATTGAAAAAATTCCGGTTCATAAATTACCGATTCTGACACATCAATCAGACCGGACAGGTGGCCGGTCATCGATTGGACCGGTCCAGACCGGTTTTCAAATCCTTGATTTCGGCTCACCACACATTGGAACCAATCATAAAAGGTTTCAGGCATAACGTCCATACCCCTTGATCATAGTTTTTTATCAATATAACACTCTCACTCAAAATATGTCCCAATATAACACCCGAGTGAAAATATTTCCCAAAATAGCACTACAAGCCACTAGCAGTGGCGTGTTCTTTGTAAATTTTAAACGATCACGTCATCAGAGATGGCGTGATCTAATTGACATTGGTAACTCCATTACGAATGGAGTGACTAAGGGATATTTTGATTCACGCCAACTATGTTGGCGTGAATCATATTTTTATGATGATCAGTTGGCGTGATCATCAATTTTTGTTCGATCACGCCAACGATTTTGGCGTGATCAGTAAACACAGAAACAAAAAAGGGAAAAAAATCAACCTGCCAAAAATACATATACATATACATATACATATACATATCCATATCCATATCCATATCCATATCCATAAATTCATATCCAGCAAAATATTTCATCAAATACGAACTATCCATCACGGACATATGAAAAATAAACACATAAATAGTAATATGGTTCAAGCAAACTGGAGAAATCATATTGTCCTGTGCCTACTCCATTCGGCAGGAGTAGTTGATGGACCAACATCATCTTGCGTCAACTGGGATGGATGCATAGTAAAGTCAGTTGCACGGGAAATGTGACCACGTCGGTGTGATGGACCAATAGGATATCTATCACCATGCTGGGGCGTAGCTTGAACATCAAGGCCTATAACTTCTTCAAATCGATGTCCCTCACCAACCTCATCTAGAATGTCACGACAATTTTCCAACCAATTATTTACAATGGCAATAGTAGAGTCATTAACAGCATCACGCAATGCAGAAATAGCTTTTTTTGCTCCCATTAATGCCAAAGTAGCCTGCATTAATGTTTATTACATTACAATATAATATAACTTACATAAATAAAATATGAAAATGTTTGCGTACTTACCACTCATCGTATCCGACTCCCCCATGTGTGGCTAGGGTTGATTCTTATCAGATATTAACTAGTCACGCCGTTACTAACCGCGTGACTAGTTTTTTTTTTTTTAAAGGTCACGCCAACAATCCACCAATCACGCCAACTTGGTTGGCGTGACTGGTTTTTATACATCATTCACGTCATCTCTGATGGCGTGATCGTTTAAAATTTACAAAGAACATGTCACTGCCAATGGCGTGTAGTGTTATTTTAGGAAATATTTTCACCAGGATGTTATATTGGGACATATTTTGAGTGAGAGTGTTATTTTGGTAAAAACCTCCCTTGATCAAGTTGATATTTTATACGGCAGACCTTGTAACTTGTGCCTGCCTTTTTGTCTGATATTTAACCATACTTTTGGACATTCTTTTTGCCATCCAATCACGGTCTCTCCACTCTTTCCTTTACAAATCTTCTGACTTGTCCTCCGCACTTCATCTTGGTAATTGCACCCATCCCATCTAGAGGGGCGGGCCATAATTCTAATATGTTACTTTACCAACTAATTATATCATAAGCTAGCTACTTAACCACACATAAACTGCAAGTCACCTTCCTCCAAGATGGTTGTCATTCCTTTCCTATAAGGTTCTCTTCTCCTTTCTATAAATAGTGAACCTTCAACTATGATCAAACCCCATCATGTGCATCTAACACACTTCTTGGTCTTCTAAATCAACTGACTTGACCCCACCAGTGTTAAGAGATTTCCCGATCACCTTTACTTACATGTCCTACATGGTAGGGCTCTCTTTGACTTTTTATTGGAAAATATCACGTGTGAATGGCTCCCAAAGACAAATGTGTATACAAAAATACCACATTGAAAACTTAGCACTTGGACTGCTAGTTTATAAGTGGGTGTGTTGGACTTATCATTTGGGTCCAAGGGCACGCAAGCTTTTGTGGTGTAGAGACTCTCCACACAAAGGGCCATCGGGCCAAACCTCCACATGAGCGCCGATCCTTATTAAAATCTAATTCTTTTCTGACTTTGGGGTTTCCTCTACTATAAATACCCCCTTGGTGGACAACTTCCAAATCATACATAAAATGCAATCCCTCTCAAGAGGTATCGCCTTAAGGAGATTCGGGGATACTCAATATCGCTTTGGAGATCGCCTTAAGGAGATTCGGGAATATCCGTACCTCACCTTACAGAATCAGATAATAGATTCGATTCTGATTTGTTTTTATTTTTCAATCTATATTCGTTAAGTTGTGATTAACAAAATTGTTTCTTGCTTTTCGTCTTACTTATTTTCTGCAAGTTCTTTACTATTACGACAACACTTTTCAACCATTACAAAATGACCATCTACATATCCCTTCGTTCAGTTGTGATTAATAAAATTGTTTCTTGTTTTCTGTCTTATTTATTTTGGATTTTGGTACTCAAACCTCCTTTTCGGTAGATGCACCCCCTGTCAGAGACCCCATTATAACATTTCACTTTTACAGACATTTTTTTTATTTTTAAATTTTTTTTTTCTGTTTGAATGACAGACCAGGTCACTTCTTCCTTTGTTTATCAATGGGGCCCATGTCTATTTGACATGGATTGATAAATGCAAATTCAAAATTATTTGGCAAATAAAGTTCTCTAAAATTTTTTTACTATAATAAAGTAAAATAATTATTTTATTGAATCACATTAATACATGTTACATGCCTAATCTTCTAACAACAGTTTCAGAAGGGAACCTAGAACGAGTATGCTGCATGAACGCATCAAGTTGTTCCATATAAGGCGTAGCCCATGTAGCTGCACAATGCCATTGATACATAATGGGAGGCATCGGGTTACCTTCTGTCAATGCAACCCTGACGTAATGATTATTATTTACGTGCCCAATAGCTATAGCAACATGTTGATATAGCGGTGGAGGAGTTGATCGAAGTGGCAAATATGTCAAGCTCTGTAACTGACTAAGAACTTGTAGTATGACATTATACCTCGAAGCAATCAAGAGACCTATATCTGACATTGTTATCCAGTGCTCAACCGGTGCTCATCCATTTGTTGCAAAGAAGTTCAATGAGTTTTGAATATGATATGCTCGCTCTTCACTACCAAATATTACAACATATTGATCCCAGAATGTGTTCAACTCTTCCATCAAGTTATATCGGATGGTGGCCCATACATCTTCGCCTAGATGAAGACAGACAGCTATTGCTAAAAAGCCGTAATTTTTATTAGGTATTACATCTTCTACTTGTTTGATGTAATCTTGCAATATAGGTGGAAATTGACGAACATAGCCATCTACGGAGTAGTTTATCCTTTCAGACCTTGAACTCATTTGTGTAGGAAGCGATGATGTATTATAGAGAGAGCAGCTACTGTGTCTCGCTGGTTCCTGGCTATGGAGAAAATCATGCTTAATGAATCTGTATGTAGAAAAATTTTCCTGAGTCGATGTGTCTGACTTCAAGTTCGAGATAGGGCGTTCGTATGTATAACTGTGTCTACTTGGTTCTTTATCTTGAATAACTGCCTTTTGCTTTGAGATGGGGCGTCCGTATGAATAATTGTGTCTATTTGGTTCTTGATCATGAATAATTGCCTTTTGCTTGGTATTCACCACCCTGTTCTTCGTTGATGGGAGTCCACGAGTATTTGTCTTAACAACTGGTTCTTGAACAGAGGTTGTAGACGGTTTGATTATCTCCCTCAGCTTCCTTAGTAGACTGAATTTACCCAGCCTGGACTGCTTCTTAAATTGTTATGTGAACATTGTACCTCGACGGCACAATCAATGTCATCATTGAGTAGAGAAACACATGGTGACAAGTCAAGTTTTTTCTCCAAAATGCATCAATGGAAGCAAGTGGTATAGGTCATCCATCATTCACATGTATTGCAATCTCATGGGCACATGGTAGACTGTAGCATTTTCTATACTTGTATCCGCAGTCATATGAATCTTGTCCAACAACTTCATACCACTCAAATTCAGTCAAAATCAGATCCAATACGTAGATGGAAACAAAACCCCATAATTCTCGAAAATGCTGGGTTCTGAATCGATATTGTATGATATTTCTACTTTTTCTCCAGATTGGCTTTGATCGGTGAAATTTGATTTTGGATGAGCTCATGAATGAACGATACCAATAACTTCAAGTTCGACTGTGTTGAACCCAAATAGCGTTTCAACTTGGCATGATGACTCTCCACTCTATTAGTAGTCTGGTTCCCAAAATCCAAATAGCTATCGGTCCAAACAGATACAAACATCTCCTTATATGGTGTCAACCGTATAATTTCGATGTAATTAACCACAGCTGGATGGTTTTGTAAAATTACCTGCATATATGACAAGTTGCAGAGATACACTGACTCATTTTCTGATTCCAACAATGTTTTCCACATGGAGTAGAAAGAATTCCACAATTGCTTATCTCCTACCAATGACTTGCAGTTCCTGACGATGCTATTATAAATATGCCAGGTACAGAGTAGTTTTGTAGCATTTGGAAATACCACTGCACACGAGTTCATAAGCGCCAACTCCCTGTCCGTGACAATAACTCTTGGAGCAGTGCACTCTTCCATTGTTGATTGTAAACACCTTAAAGCCCATGTGTAGTTCTCCTCTTTTTTTGAGTTCAAGTACACAAACGCTATGCAATATGTCATATTGGTGGAAGTCACATCGACAATCTTAAGGAGAGCCATCCTAAACCTGTTTGTCTTGTACGTTGCATCCCTTAATAGCACATGCGGGAATGCACGCAACAATTCCAACGAGCCTGGATATGCAAAGAACAAATCTTCGAGCTCATTAGTTAAAGCATTGGTACGATGATAGAAAATGTACACAGACTCGCGTAGGAAGCTCATGAGAATATGCATTTCAAATCTATCAGCTTTCTCTGCCGCTCGAATCTTCTTGCGTGCATTGTATATAGTATCAATTGTGGATGCATTGTCGGGATCACGATTCTTCAACAAATTCAAGATATTTCGGGGCTTCAAGAAATTCTTTGACATATCTACTAGTATCTCATTTTCAACAACAGATAATCGACCAGCATACGGGTGTCTCTCCATAAATAATGCCGCGGCATGGTTATGCTTTCCACATAGCACCCTTAACATCCAATCGTCATCTGTTTTCAATTTCACTCCTTTCAGTCTGAAAGGATAATATATTTTTTTGGTGTCAGTAATTTCATCGACAACGTCTTATTTTTGTATGTGCCACCGCGATCACGATGTAGCTGTAATTTGGGTCTCTTTCCGAATCCACCAATCTCAAACCTTTTAATGACAATGATAAATCCCAAATTACGTCCAGTGTCTTGAACCCAATCAATTAAGGATTGACACGATTTGAATACCTGAGGATATAGTAATTAATATAGAAATTAAGAAAGTTAGGTCAGGAATTAAATGCTAATATGTGAAATTTAACCCTAAAATTGAATCTTGAAGCTAAGAAATTTTGTGGTAAATCGCAACATTATCAAACCATATTAGTGAAAAATTCATTTGTAACATTAACGTCTATATTGTCTTCACTTTCTTTCAAAGGTTCGATTTCTTGTTTTATGAAAATATCATCATGTCAACAATAGATATTCACCTTATCATATGCAATTAATAAAAATATTTTATGAAAAAGTAAAAAAAATATGTATATTTACTTGACCGTCACTAGAACCACTTGACAATCGCAGATCTTCAGCATAATTTCATAACTGATCCAAATTCATTTTTTCTCTGAAATGACGAGAATAAGATAGAGAGAATGGAAGGAGTGGAGAACATCTCTACTTATAATAGAAAAAATTATAGCCGTAAAAATTTGAACCTTAAACACAGAGAGCCGTTGAAGATAGAGTCGAGAAAGCCATAAAAAAAACCCACTTTAATACGTTTGGATTTCAACTATTAATATAACTGCATGTGTTTTTGAACAAAAATGATTGAGTTTCGACTTTTAAGAAGCACAAAAATCGACAACAATACAATTTTGTTTTTGATTCTGAAATAATACAATTTTTTATTTAACAAGTAAGTTGACAACATTTTCAATCACATGGTGACATAGCTACACCTTAGAATAGATTTTACATGCATTTTAGAGTAAGTTTATTTACAACCACCCATTTATTTTCTACAACTTCTTTATTATTACGACATCACTTTTCAACGATTATAAAGTGAGCATCTACACATCCCTACCTTTTGGATTCAGGGTTTATTATGTCACCCAAAATGGTCCACCGAAAGAAGAACAAAAGAAAAAAAAAAAAAAGTGAAAAGGAATTGAGGTTCATGGTCCAAGTGATTCTTCATGAAGAGAGCTCTGTTGCGGATGTGGAATTATAGAATCCGTTATTGAGAATTTGAGACTCGTAACGGGTAAACAATCTTAACCTAACTTGGGATTCCCAATCCCATAAAAGGCACGATTTCAAGTTTTGTTTTGTATGTATTTGCAGGGTTATGGTGTGGTCGCAATTGCATGCCCCAAGGTTTTTGTTCATCCTTCATGTCACTTGCATAAGAATTAAGCAAGAAAGAAAGCATTTTCGTCTGTTTTTTCTATGTTCGATTGCATCAAATTTTAATGGAATCGATGTCCATAATTGTCCTCTCTTTGGAGTCTAAACTGCATTGCCTAATCTGGAAATGTGATGGGTAGAAAACTCATCTTGGTACTCTGGGTTATTCCGGCCGTCTTCTGGCTTCTGCATCACCCAATGCAAATGATTTTACATTCATAAGGGCAGAGTTCTTCAATTGGTGTCCGGTTGAGTTGTTCAATCTCATATTCGATTATACATAAGTCAACAATTAACAGGGTTTGTGTTCCCTTAATCCCTTTGTTAGAAGGATTTCTTGATAAGGGCTTTATAATTTGTACATTTCCAGGTTCTTTTGCGCTATCGAACCAGAAATGAGATTATCTTGGGCCAAGAACCCCGATGAAAGGGTATAATGCTGATGTTCCAGGTAACCATCCTTTTCACTGCATCATTTTTCGTATTGTTCTGCTTGTCGAATATGAACATTTTATCTGATATTCAAAGCAGACCATTTTTTGGACTAAGTAATAAAATGTAGAATTTCTATTTAATCATGTTGATGGACCTCCATACAAAATATCAGTTTCTGAGTATTTCCCCATCTTCAATTTGAATTCTTGTCTGTAATGTGGGTTCTAATATTTATACAATTTTCAAAAAATTAGGTAAGTGTATTTCCAATAATGTTATCTACATTCATTGGCTTTAACTTATTAAAATCTATTTAACATTGCAGTTATGAAGAGGTGTGGCCCTCTGGGGGGCTTCAGGGAAACAGCCACAGTGGATAATGAAATGAACTGGCTAGTGGAGCTTGGAAGGTTAGTAAAGAAGGTTGCTCATCTGGAATTGAATCTGTGATGTTGTTGCATGTAAAAAAACTTTCCCTGCCTGTTTTTCCATGATATCATCAATTCTCTATACCTTTGGCATACCGACATAAAGAACAAATGAATGAAACACACGCAAATGTTGATCATAACTAAAACATGCACAAGTATTTCTATTAAGAAAAGTAAGGTACAATAGATTGTCTCTGCTGGAACACTGTTACCCTCATTCTCCTTCTTTATTAGGCCTCTGTCGACATTTAAACTTGAACTATTTCGATTTCGGTAGTAGCAGCAGCAATTTCGGTTTCTCCTAGTACTTCAAAATCATATGGCAGGCCATGCTTCTCCCCAACAGCCATTAACATCCTATATGCTTCAAGCATTGTTTGATTTTGATCTAGAATGCAACTATATGCAACTTTCGAAACCCGAGAAATTTCAGCATCAAATCCCTGACCAATTAGAAATCTGTCCACGGAATCATAGATATCAGAAGAGCTACTTGGCTGCTGAGTATTACATTCACATTCACTTGTATGTTTCCCTTTTGTTTCACATTCACTTGTATGTTTCCCTTTTGTTTTACTTGGTTCTTTGCCTGTAATCAGCTCAAGAAGCACCGTTCCGAAGCCATGAACATCCTTCTTGATGAATCCCAATTCCGATATCAGTTTGGAACTCACATTTGAATCGGATTTTCTTGGTTGCACGAGCACTGCACTTTCAAAATTCGATATTTTGGGCTCAAAGCTATGATCAAGTAAAATACACTTGGAGCTTAATCTGAGATGGAATACATTGACATTGCTGCTGTGGTGGAGCCAAGCCAAGCCCCTTGCTAATCCAACTGCAATTTTAACCCTTAAAGGCCACTCCAGAATCTTTGCATCATATTCCGCCGAATGTAGCCAATCGTGAAGATTTCCATTTGACATATACTTGTAAACCAGAAGTCTTTCCTCTGATTCTACAGCGAATCCCAAGAGTGAAACCAAGTTATTATGTCTCATTTTTCCAAGTACTTGCATTTCAGATAGAAATGACTCCACGCAGTGATGCGAGTTGCGGAATTTCTTCACAGCAAGAGGCCAACCATATGGGAGGCTTGCTTTGTAGACTGTCCCCAGCTTTCCGACCCCAATAACGTTGTGTTGACTGAAATGGTCAGTTGCCTCGCTGAGATTCTTAAAACTCCATCTGGTAACAAATCGCTCCAACAATGAACTCTACACATGACAAGGTAAGTCCTCGTTAGTGCTAAAAAGTTTACATCAACGCATGGTCTAAGTTATATATGTTTAGTGAAGACATAGTACCTCTTTGGTCTCTTCCACTTCCACAAGAAGCTCTGAAGTTGTTGATTTGATTAGTTGGTTAGCTTCTTTTCGAGTTTGTGCTAGTACTTCAAAATCATATGGCAGGCCATGCTTCTCCCCAACAGCCATTAACATCCTATATGCTTCAAGCATTGTTTGATTTTGATCTAGAATGCAACTATATGCAACTTTCGAAACCTGAGAAATTTCAGCATCAAATCCCTGACCAATTAGAAATCTATCCACTGAATCATAGATATCAGAAGAGCTACTTGGCTGCTGAGTATTGCATTCACATTCACTTGTATGTTTCCCTTTTGTTTTACTTGGTTCTTTGCCTGTAATCAGCTCAAGAAGCACCGTTCCGAAGCCATGAACATCCTTCTTGATGAATCCCAATTCCGATATCAGTTTGGAACTCACAGTTGAATCGGATTTTCGTGGTTGCACAAGCACTGCACTTTCAAAATTCGATATTTTGGGCTCAAAGCTTTGATCAAGTAAAATACACTTGGAGCTTAATCTGAGATGGACTACATTGACATTGCTGCTGTGGTGGAGCCAAGCCAAGCCCCTTGCTAATCCAACTGCAATTTTAATCCTTAAAGGCCACTCCAGAATCTTTGCATCATATTCCGCCGAATGTAGCCAATCGTGAAGATTTCCATTTGACATATACTTGTAAACCAGAAGTCTTTCCTCTGATTCTACAGCAAATCCCAAGAGTGGAACCAAGTTGTTATGTCTCAATTTTCCGAGTACATGCATTTCAGATAGAAATGATTCCTCGCAGTGGTGAGAGTGACGGAATTTCTTCACGACAAGAGGCCAACCATTTGGGAGGCTTGCTTTGTAGACTGTCCCCAGCTTTCCAACCCCAATAATATTGTGTTGGCTGAAATGGTTAGTTGCCTCGCTGAGATTCCTGAAACTCATCCTGGTAACAAACGGCTCCAACAATAAACTCTACATATGACAAGGTAAGTCTTAGCTTGTTAGTGCTAAAAAGGTTTATATCAATGCATGGTCTAAGCTATATATGTTTAGTGAAGACAGAGTACCTCTTTGGTCTCTTCCAGAAGAAGCTCAGCAGTTGGTGATTTGATCAGTTGGTTGGCTTCTTTTCTCTTGTTTTTCTTCTTCACCGTCTTGTTTTCCTTCTTCACAGGCAACCAAGCTATAAAATAGAAGATATAAACAGATATCACTGAAACAGCTGTAAACACATAACCAATCACAAATCCACTTTTGAAGGAATAATCGAACTTCAATGACCCATGCCGTTGGTTTGGGCAGGGACTTAAAGGCCCCCCACAGAGTCCCCTGTTATTTTCATAGGAGTCAGCTGGAAAACGAGAGTCATGGATTGGCCCTGACAACAGATTATTAGCTACACTGAAGATTGCAAGATTTCCCAGCTGTGCAATTTGAGAGGGGATAGGACCTGTTAACTGGTTGTGGTCCAGTTTAAGGAACAAGAGAGAATAAATGTTGGCAATGCTGGATGGAATTTCTCCGGAGAAGGAGTTTGAGGACAGATCAAGCTGTTCCAGGAAGGGTAGTATTTTTCCAATATCAGATGGAATTGGTCCAATAAGATTATTACGTGAAAGGTTTAAAAATTGTAAGCCCGTGCACTTGTCAATGCCTAGTGGAAATTGGCCTTGAAGCCCCATGGAAGAAAGTTGGATTCCACGGACCTTGTCCTCATCTGGATCATCTGTATTCCGGCAATCCACCCCTACAAAGCTACAGATGAAACCTTGTTTTTCATTGCTTTTAAAAGACCACGAAGAACTTAAGTAACCATAAGGGTCGTATCCTATGGATTCTTTGAAGGATTTTAAACAATCTATATCAGTTTCACTACCTGCAATAGTGCTCACGGTGAGGGAATCCAGAAGAAGCCAACAGACAACAAAGTGGAGGGATTGAACAGCAACAACTCTTGCATCATAAAGAGCCATTCTGCGAGAAGAACTCAATAACTTGGACATGAGAACATCCATGGAATTTATGAACTTTTGAAAAGGCCAGAAGAAAATATCTTTCTGGAAATGTTCGTAGAAATGCACATTTTTTCCTGGCTAATGAAGTTCAAGACTACTAAGAAGAAACCGATTTGAAGTGCATCTCATGAAGTAAACAAGGAAATGAGTGGATTAGAAACAGTCAAGGAAACAAGGAAGAAATTGAGACGTGGAAGATGAGTTGGTTTTATTTAATGGGTATTCAAGGACTTTGAAAAATGCACCAGTACAAGTATTCAGTAGGGCCAAAATAAGGAAGAAAGTAAACCGTGCAAGATGAGTTGGTTTTGTTTAACGGGTCATCAGAGACCTTGAAAAATGCAGCAGTACAAGTATTCAATAGGGCCAAAAGACCTGAAGACGTAACATGCATGTGGAGTCTTCATTTTTTGGGGTTTATGGAGTCCTTTTTTCAATCAAGACAACCCAAAAAAGGGTCTTGAACTTAGAGAGTTAGAGGTAGGGCCTTAACAAAATTGACAAAAAAAAAGAAAAAGAAAGAAAGAGACAATGTCTCTGTCTACATGCTCCTCATTCCCTCTCATCCAGGTAATATGTCTCTCTATCTCTTTCTCGTACGTATTTTATGTGCGTAGAGAATTTTAAGCTCTTTTGCATTCATTTTATGGTTGATTTAGGGAGATTGAGGTCTTTCTGCAAATTGTTTGTTTCTGAAATTTAGGTCACAATCTGTGAATGTTGCTTTCAGCAGCACCCTTAACATTAATGGTCTTCTTCTTCTTACAGGATTCCCCATTGTTGTTTTTACTGAGCACCTGATTTTGATCACCACTTTCAATCAAGACAACCTTAGAAGTTTCTCTTGCTTCCAATTTCACTCTTGTATTCAAAATTTCAAATCAAGTATCAATGGCACAGGTAGCTAATATTTTGCTGCAAGTTTGTCTAGCTGATGCTGCTACTCTGAAATTTCTTGGTATGACCGTGTATCAGTTTTCTTACCTACATTTGTTGATCCATGTTAGGTTTTAGGTCTTAAAAAAAGTTATTTGAAGACAGCGTTGCAGAAACTGCATTTGAAATACCTTGAAAGCCAACGCCTTAAATTGAAGTCACTCTGTTGCAGGGTAACTCAAGTACCATGCACTTGAGCTAAACCATGCTAGGCTTGCTTACTTGCTGATGAAATAAAGGGATCCTTACACATTTGCTTTGAAGTTTCTGGCCAAAGTACACAGAGAAAATGATAACTCATCTGGTAATATTCATTTAATCCTCTTTCCTGTGTTGGGCATATGCTTTAGCTTTGACTGTTCATATGCTTGATATTCTATTAAGTGTTCTAAATGACTTAAGTTTATATGAATGCCTTGTTTGTTTGTAGATAGTGTTATGTATGGAATGAATACCAGTGGAAATTGCACTGTTTCAAGTGAATTCAATTCAAAATTTAAAATTGAGAATACCTTGCCAAAAAACTTATTGAATCAATCAACCATTTACTTGAATGCTTGAAAGTATCGATGGAGATTCGTAGAAAAAAGGATCTAGATTCTTACATCTACATGATGTGGTATGTTTAACCAATTTAAACTAGCAAAAGCATCGAAGCAAAGTCCAAAAGGAAAACTAGAGTCTTACTTTTCCTTGAGCGTATAAAACTTCTCAGTCAAAGAGAACTAGTTTCAACATTATATTGCCTGAAAGCTATAAACTCAAACTCTGTAGGAATAGCAATGGGACTGGCTTTCTTTCATTGTAGACCTGCAAGGCCCGAATGGGACATAGAAAGCCACAGGCTTAGGCAGTAGGCTATCGCAACACCTTATAAATGACTAGAATTTTCAATATTCCACAATTGGCTCGGTCCTTACATTCAATTAGGACGCCCAATGTTTTTTCTACATTCGCTTGGTAATTATTTTCTAAATTTCTAATAATATACTCAGTAGTCCCCTACAAGCAATTTGCTGGTTGAACTAAACCAGAAGTGGTTCCACCTGCATTTACACAAGAGGCTTCAGCTGGTTGGTTCTGGTACGTAAGCTTCACATCTTCAATTTTAATACCACTGCATGGACGGTTCTTGCTACAATCCAACTTCACTGCAACCTCTGTTGCAGACGATCCATGGATGTCCTGGTATGTCACATCACTTATTCTAACCCCAGAAACCTATATCAATTCTCAGACTTCAATTATTTATACATAGGACACCAAGGTGATACATATATGAGATTGATTTGATAATAATTTACCTGTCCAGGACAGTCCTTGTTGTTAGGGCAGTAGTTTTGATCTATCAGGATTGGGTTTTGGACATTGATCATGGTACAATGTTGGAAAACAATGTTCCTGGCAAAACCATTACTGGGTCTTCCCCAAGACTTGATTCTCACCCCATTACGTGTCCCAGTAAATGTAGCTGTTTTAACTGTCACATTTTGGACCCCTGGCTCTTGAAGGCCCTTGCCCAAGCTACCAATGCTGTATCAAAGATGCATCAGTTTCTCATTTTAGTATTATATTTCAAAATCATGATTAGTTATAGTGAATGATAATAAACCTGATTCCATGACCAGGCCCACAGTCTATGTTCTCGATCCAAACGTTGGTAGTACCAGGACCAACGGAGACACAATCATCGCCGGTTGCAATCCTGGAATTTAAGATTGTGACACTCCTCGATAACTGGACATGAATGCCATCCGTGTTAGGGCTATTGCCTGAGGCAGACACCTTGACTCCTTGAAGCCAAGCGTTTTGACAGCCATCGATGACTATATGGAAAAATTGGCTGTTGAGTGATGTTAATCCCTTGACCACAATGTTGCTTGAATTCGCAAAGTACATCGACTGCATCATGTATGTAACATACCAACTTTTCAATTGTGCATTCTATTATGCATATGGAATATAATCCACAGTAAATTAATCTTCAGGTGATTGTGGACATACCGGAGCACCAACGGGGCAATTTTTCCCAGAAGCCTTGCAAGCCCACAAGGTTTTGCCTTGACCGTCGAGTGTTCCTCCCGAGACCGTGATTCCTTTGACATCCTGAAAGAAGACCCAGTAGCCAGAATTTCCAATCACATTATAATCAGAAGGAGCCACCAGGGTGCCGTCCATACGAACAACAATTGCAGAGTTCTTGCAAGGTCCCTTGAACACCACCTTGCCAAGAAAGAACCTTCCTTTAGGGACATAAATGGTGGTTGGGTCTTTGGAGCCACAGGCTTGATTCCATGCTGCAATGAAGGCCTTGGTTGAGTCGGTCTTGCCGTCCGATCTAGCTCCATAACTGACCACATTGTACTGTGCAGCGGATGCAGATGCTAGTAAGGATGTGAAGACAAGTAGAAATGGAAGTAGTGGAGAAGTATAAGATGCCATAAGTATGAGAGATATATGTTGTGGAGGAGTTGGAAAGGTTTGAGATGTTATTTATAGAATGAATTCGTTAAAATCATCCATTTTTTTTTATGACATCATATTCTGATTTGGTATAGATGGCATGGTTTTTTCTACTATCAGAAACTATATATGTAGGACTTGCCAACTGCTCATATCTAAATTGTTTGACCATCTATCTATAAGTTATTTATTTAGTTCTTTTGTTTTGTTACAACTACCTGACCAAATAACGAAAGCAGTTGTGCTTTGTACATAAATAGGTTACAAAAAATATACTTGTGGAACCATGGATAGGAGGAGTAGGGCTGTACACGAACCAAGCTTTTGTCGAGCTATTCGAGCTTGGTTTGGCTCGGTAAAAGCTCGGTTAGCCGGTCACGAGCGAGAGTCAAGCTCGAATCCCATTTAAAGCTCGTTTTTATTTCGAGTTTGAACTCTAGACAGGGGCGGCCGCCCCACCTTTTAAAAAAAAATCTTGTTGTAATAATACACATATTTTTTAAAACATAAAATTATTATAAGATTTTGCCCCTTCTTAAATATTGAGGAAAAAAATAAACATTAACCTCTTATGTAACGTGTTGGACCCAACTAACATATACCAAGTTTAATAACTAATAACAAGCCAAATTCCTAACAATAGTCTCCCACAACTCTAATAGCCCACAATTAACTCCCAACTATAGCAGCCCATTACCAAGTTTTAATAACTTAGTCTAGGCCCAACTCTTAGCAGCCCACAAACAGACTAATAACACTAGCATTGATTTTACCTATGGCAACTACAATCGTAGAGATGGCGTTTTCAGCTATGAATATTGTGAAGCAGAGATTGAGAAATCGAATGCTAGATGAATGGCTCAATGATTGTCTAGTTACATATATTGAGAAAGAAGTATTTGATCAAATTCCGAATGAGGTCATTATGCAATATTATCAAAACATGAGAACTCGGGAAAAATAATTGTATATGTTTTGTCAGATTTACGTTATTATAGTGATATAAATAACTCAAAAAAAATTTTCGGGCCCCTGACTCGAGATAATTCATATTCGGCTCGCGAGGCTTCTTAGAGGTTATTGTCTTCTATTTTGAGACAATATCGGTTATATTTCTAACTTCAAATTACCGAATTCGGTCAAATGCATATATAACTAATACTCCATATTGGCCACTTATTCAATCCCCATGTGAAGATCTATGTGTTATATGTACGTTGATTGTGTTTTTTTGTAGAAGATGATGGTTGTCATGGTGCGAATTGTGACAGCCAGGCCTGGATTTAAAACTGATTCAGGGATCATAAAGTGACCGTTGGGCTTGGGTCTTCTGATTACCCAAAAAAACTTATAGAGAGAGAGGCATAGAGCTTCAATGTCAGGTTTAAGGCATCCTTATTTTAGGCACACTATGTTTTTCCCATGTAATTGAATAAATTAACAAATTAGTTGGTGTTGAAAAACAAGGGTGTAATGGGACACATGCAAGCGTATATTTTGTGATTAAATGGTATAGTAGTTGGGGGGAGTTAGAGCAATAGTCTTGATCATATAAAAATAATGTATATATATGTGAGTGTACCGAATGTATCTTAAAGGTCAAGATAAAAGGCATATATCCAAAGGTCATGGTGAGTACGTATTGTCAAGCTCAAAGTCAATTGGTTCTCGAAATTTATATACTAACTAACTTCAACGGTATTAACTAATCTCATGTGCTGTCTTTTGCTTTTATCCTTGATTAGAGGCTAGACTACCTAGCTAGCTTTTTTATTTTTTTTTTAAAAAAGCATACTTCTTATTATAGAAATTAACCATAATTTAACAATGAGTAAAAATTGTCAGATTCAGTAATAATAACTTACCAGTTACCACTATCCCAAATGATAACATAAACGCACACAATTTCATATGGATCATGTAGGGCTCACGATTTCGTATGGATCATGTGCGTCAATCTCAGTATTTTGGATAATTGAGACAAGAAACACTAGAATCGTTGGCATTTTTTATAACTTACATTCCATATTGAATATGAAATTGTTTTCTAGTTTGTTAGGAATAACTTAGGATAGTATAATATATGGTCTTTTTTCTTTTCTAATTCAATATTAAAAGAAAACCAGAAATATAGCCCAGAATGCGGCCCATATCACCACAGGGCTCAAGCATTAAGGTCCTAATAGTACTAGTACTCGCATAAATGAGTACAGTCTTCAATTCGGTACTCAAATGGCGGTTCTTCTTCTATAGCTTCCTAATATTCTTGATATATATTATTAATCAATCTCCCCTACAAGCAGTCTGAACAAGACCAGAAACAGTTCCACCAGCTGCATTAACACAAGAGGCTTGAGCTGGTTGGTTCTTGTAAGTAAGCTTCACTTCCTCCATTGTAATACCACTGCATGGGTTCTTCTTGCTACAATCCAGCTTCACAGCAATCTCAGTTGCTGATGATCCATGGATGTCTTGGTACGTAACATCGCTTATTTTAACTCCGGACGCCTGTCCGGGACAACCTTTGTCATCGGGGCAGTAATTTTGATCAATGACAATTGGGTTTTGGACATTGGTCATGGTACAATGTTGGAATAAAATCTTGCTGGCAAAACCATTGCTGGGTCTTCCCCAAGTCTTGATTCTCACTCCATTCTCCGTTCCACTGAATTGAGCTTCTGTTACTGTCACATTATGTACCCCTGCCTCTTCAAGCTCCTTCCCCAAACTTCCAATGCTGCATCAACATTAATGTTCATCAATATTTATATATGACTTAGATCATCCCAAATGTTGAGTTGTACGCGCAAGATTTCATGTGCACTATGTGGGACATGTGGAGCCCACAAATCCACTTGAATCCTATGCGTCCAACTTAGCAACTGGGATAACAAGGATTCGACTACTAGGATCTCTTCATTACTGGATTTAGATGGTCTTAATCTTATGAATTAGTTACCTGATGCCATGGCCGGGTCCGCAAGCGACGTTTTCGATCCAAAGGTTAGTTGTGCCAGGGCCAATGGAGACGCAATCATCGCCGGTTGCAATCCTGGCGTTCGAGATTGTGATGCCGACGGATCCCTGAACATGAATGCCGTCGGTGTTGGGGCTATTCCCTGAGGCAGACACCTTCACTGCTTGTAATTTCACATTTTGGCAGCTATTAATGACAATGTGAAACTTTTTGCTGTTTAAGGATGTCAATCTCTCAATCACTATGTTGTTTGAATTTGTGAACTCCAGTGACTGCAACATGTTTAATTGTCCAATCATTTAGTAAAATAGATATAGATATAATATATAGTCTGTATCTTAATTAATTTTAGCATACTTACCGTAGCGCCTTGGTGGCAGCTCATGCCGGAAGCCTTGCAGGCCCACAAGGAGGTGCCTTGGCCGTCGAGTGTGCCGCCGGAGATGGTGACACCACTAGCATCCCTGAAGATAACCCAGTTTTCAGAATTTAAGTCAGAAGGTGCCACGAGTGTACCATCAATCTGAACAACAATGGCAGAATTCTTGCAAGGACCCTTCAACTCCACATATCCAAGGAAGAACCTTCCTTTGGGGACATAGATGGTGGCTGGGGTTGTGGAGCCACAGGCCTGAGCCCATGCAGCCATCAAGGCCTTGGTTGAGTCAGTGTTGCCATCTGGTCTTGCTCCAAAAGTGACCACATTGTATTGTGCTGCAAATGCTCCCAACTGTGAAACAGAGAATAGTGTGAAGAAAAGCACAAATGAGACAAGTGAACAAGTATATAATGCTGCCATAATTTGTATTTGTATTTATGAAAGTGTATGAAAGACAAGGCAGAAGAGAGACTATGAGGCTATGAGAGATTGTGGGGGTACTGGTGGAAGGGTCTTTAGGAGGTATTTATAGATACAAATTCAGTACTGTTGATCTAAATTTCAAATAGAGAAAGGACTTTTTTGCTTAATTTTTCTTTTTAAACAGAACTTTATTGACTTAATTAACAGAATGCATTCGGTCAAATAAAGAGAGTGAATGGAGGATTGAACCTCCTCCAAAAAGACTGATAATAACTCATAATTTACGCTAAAATAGGTTAAAACATCAGCTAATTTATTGTCATTTTCTTGGTGTGTATTGTATTTGACTAGACAAATAACTCGATCGCTGGGAATGAATATCGTCTAGTATAAAATCATATGGAGATAGGGGTAACCAGATAAGATTAGTCTACACTAACACTCCAATCATACATCATAATTTTTCAATGTATAAAATGCAGTCACATGCACGTAAATTATGCTGAATTAAATTAAATGAATAATTAATATTGAAGGAGGTCAACAAAACAATCTCCCTTGATTTTGGATGGTATAAAAAGTGACCTGAAGAATGATTCACGCTAAGAAAATGAACAGATTCATGTATATATATGTACTAGTTGCATGCCCGCGCTTCGCGCGGCATATATTTTGATTGGAAAATAAATATTTATGAAATTTTTTCGATACTTTGTTAACATGAAGAGCAATAGAGCTTTAATTGTAGAAAATAAAGATGATTGTGAGATGGAGATAAAATATGTACAATACCTGTTTTTTAATTTGTTAAGAAATTTTTTTTCTAATAAGGTGTAAGAAATTTGATGCATAAGGAATAAGTATGCTAAGAGTTTATCAATTTTTATTTGCGTCGCTAGTATCTACAAAGTGTTATAGGTCACCAAAGACATGTTTATGAGACAATATTGTATGGTTAGTACAACAATCTTTACAAAGTGACATTTAATATCGAGAAGTACAATGTAGCATAAGTAGTATTTTTAAAATTATATTTTTGGAATAAAATTCTTAATTTTTTTAGAATAAGATTTTTGAATTTATATTTTTGAAATGTTATGTATGACTGGTAGATTTATGCCTATAATCACTTTGACCTTCAACAACTCATTGAATTCTACCGTGCTTTACTGTCACCACTTACATGTTCCAATACCAAATGGGTTGAATTTACTTACACATTAGAACAATATAGCATGAGAAAAGCCTCTCATGTTGTGTATGCTGCAATCCAAACAGACTACTAAACCTAGCGAAACTCTAAACATGCACAATACATCAACTAAATATTACAGAAACACACAAAATACATCAAAAACACACAAAATGATAAAAAACACACAAAAATTCCCACAAAATGATGGTAATTAATGCTAAAAACACACAAAATGTTTTCAAACTAAATTCTACAAATGAATTTCATTAATAGAGTCATATCAAAAGACTCTCATAATTAGCAATACATGGCATTTGAGAAACCAAAACAACATCAAACCACTCCTATGAAACATTAATTCCCATACAATTCAATATGATTTTTAAATTATTTGAATACTATTAATTGTATGAGTGTGGTTGTGGGTCTTAAAGTGTATGAGTGTGGTTGTGGGTATTAAAGTTTTGCAATACATTTATGTGTGTGGTTGTGGGTCTTAAATTTTTCTAATATATTTTTAAATTTTATTTTGTCTATATAGGTTTTGTAAAGGCGTCCACGTGGCACCATGAATTGAGGAGAAGCCTTGTGGATCCTTAGCTTTATATATATAAATTGATTCTACAAATGAATTTCATTAATAGAGTCATATCAAAAGACTCTCATAATTAGCAATACATGGCATTTGAGAAACCAAAACAACATCAAACCACTCCTATGAAACATTAATTCCCATACAATTCAATATGATTTTTAAATTATTTGAATACTATTAATTGTATGAGTGTGGTTGTGGGTCTTAAAGTGTATGAGTGTGGTTGTGGGTATTAAAGTTTTGCAATACATTTATGTGTGTGGTTGTGGGTCTTAAAGTTTTCTAATATATTTTTAAATTTTATTTTGTCTATATAGGTTTTGTAAAGGCGTCCACGTGGCACCATGAATTGAGGAGAAGCCTTGTGGATCCTTAGCTTTATATATATAAATTGATGTATGTATTGCTTGAAATATGGGAATTGAAAAAGATTTGTTAGAAGTTAAATAACTAATTAAGAAGCAATATGATCAAATGACCCTTACAAACTCAATATTATTCATTATTACCCTAATTAATAGCTTGTCTTAATCCAATAGAGGTTCATTATTTTATTGTTGCAATTCTTCTCCACTAACAATGTTGGAGTTTTCTTTTAAAAAAAAAAAACAATGTTGGAGTTTTGGCTTTTTTTTAATACATTCATTATCCATCCATGATATGATTAAAGCACCCAAATACAGCTTGCTTGGAACAGAAAAATCAGAAAATGAGGGATCAGAATGAAATTAATCATAAATAAGAATGAACCAACCAATTAAGAATAAGTTGGGCTTTAAAGTTTTTTCAGGAGTCTTGTCTGTGTTGTTCTCTGTTTCATGCGCACAAACTTAAACTGTACCTTTTTATAAGGACAAGCAGTCGTGGGTTTTTTATTTTATTTTTTCTAATAAATTAAGGAGGAGGACATGCAGTGATGGGATATTTATATATGTAATGTATGCCTTGTATATTTTCATTAATATAAAAACTGAATGAAAATGTAAATTAAAGAAAAATGGACTGTTGTAAGTGGAATTTATGGGAAGTTGGGGGGGCAAATTATAAATCAACACAGGAAGGGAACGTGGGTTGAGGCATGACAAGTGGAGAAGAAATCGGGTGCTTCGATTCTCTCAAAGAATGTAAATCCCAATTAAATAATTTAATCATCTTCCTTTTACCCGAATCTATGCCTTCACTTCTGGGTTTTTTTCAATAAAAAATGTGCCTTTATTTCTGGTTTGAATCATATCTTAATTGACTAACTATGCATGTATACACATCTTTATCTATAACCAAACTTACATATAACATATGATATGTAGTTGAAATCAAACAAATTAAAGGGTTGTGGAGTTTCTTCAGTGAGTGTTTACTTCCCCTAGTTTAAGCCATGATGCTTGGGCGGCTATTATTCTTCATTATATATATATATATATATATATATATATATATTCACTCTAAAGAAATTCAAGACAGAAATCATAAAATCATGTGACTCTTCATAAAATTATAGATAGCTTTCCATAACCATGCACCTAGGTTGTTATTAGTAATATTATCAAATAATATACTCTTTAATTAGAGTTGTCATTTCATTATGAATCATGTGAAACATAATCATGATGCTAAAGATATCAGGTTGGAAAATGCATGTTCTGTACTTAAATTGCGTGACTAAGGGAATTCTTTAAGGGCAAGGCAACACCAACACTAGTAGTATGTATATAACCGCAGAACAATAGTTGAATTGATTATATTTTCAAGCTTAATTCGGGTGAGTATGTTTCGACGTACCATTAAGATCGAGAGTTCGAATTAGCTAGAAGTATTTTTCAGGGGATTTTTTTGAGCTTATGGGCCCAGTTTTCCTATCGTCAGTGTGATGCGGGCTATTCTGATAGCTTGAAATTTACACGCACTGATCAGCTGTTGAAAAGACATGCATGTTGAATTGAGTGGTTCCCGGATTACCAAAACTAAATAATAGTATATATGTCGTGAAACATACATACATATATCTAACCAATTAAGTTGATGCATTTTGAAGATGATACTTTTGACTTTAATTATCCAATTGGGTCAATGCATATATATGATTCTTAATAGTTAATAGTGTCACGCTACAATCACATCTTCTTCTTTTTCTTCTTTTTTGATTAATCCCAAACCACTTATACATCAATCCCTAGGTGAAGATTTGTATATCTTATCGTATATATGTTGACAACATTGACATGTAGATTAAACAAAATGTGAAAATGCAAGTATGAATTTTGGTCACTTGCCCTTCACAAAATTAATGCCAATAATCACGACTATGACTCTCAGTCTCTCAGTAAGTTATGCCTTTGATTTATAAACCACTGTGTGAAATTATTATTAAAAAAAAATAGAAAAAACTACTCAAATATTAATCTACTGTATATGTACATGTCCATGGTTATCTAACAATTAATGGGCCTTGACAAATAATACTCTTTTTTTACATACAAAAAAATAAGTGTGATTTCATTAGAATTATGTTTTACCAATTAAAAATCATATAAAGATGATTATAGTGGATATAAAATAGAATTAATATGTTATGCAATTTAAACACACTTGTTACAAAACTAATAATTGTAAATTAGTTTATTTTACTTTACAAATGTCATATATACCATTTTATAATATTTAATATCATAATAATTTTATAATCATAAAAAAATATTTTATAATATTATTATATTTAATTGTATAAATTAAAATTATAGATTTACATAATATCGTGCAAATCACGGACCTAAACCTGGTACAATACTTAAAAGCTCAAATGTTTTTAGCTTATAGATCACGCCATGTTGCCGTAACTAATAAAAAAATTTATTGAAAAAAAAAACAAAAATATGTAATTTGTATGACACTTGTATTTGAACTCTATAAACGTACATATCTATGATAATAATAATTTGACTATAATTCTATTACTATGATACATATATATTGAAAAAATTAACTTTTTTTAACATATTCTTTGTCAAAAATTTTAATTTGTTTCTTTTCTGTTGGCACTTTCCAAGTAATATGGGGGCTCCCGGCTATTCTTGATTAAAAACTCAGTATATGACAGTTTTGCAAAAAATTAATGATAATAATAAGTATACATAATTACATATAATCAAATGTGGACGTGTGTGTACATATATAATAGATAGGAAAAATGATATATACATATATGGAACTTCGCTGCAAGATTAATGGGCTAGCAATAAGGTCCATCGATGCAAGGCTAGTCTCGGATGGTAATTGGCCCAATGAATCTCATTTCCCTTTGGATCCATAAAGCCCACAGCGGAATTTATACACACACATGTACACACAAACATATATGTCTCTCTCTCGATCTCTGTCTACTTTCTTTACTCTCTCTCATGTAAAACCAAATCCGTTATATAATTATACGTTAAAAAACCATTATATATATATATATATAGGTTGTGTGTTTGTATGATTCATATTTCCACAAATCTTAATGAATTCCTAATGTTTAATTTATGCCAAAAACATGGATAAATTGCATATGGGAACATCTGACCTACACTAATAAAACATATAGTAATCGAGTCTAGGGAAATTCGACTTAAGTGAGTCAAAACCAACTTAGGTGCGGGATCTTTGTAATTGACTTGACACTTATTTGTATGGGTTCTATTACATGGTTAAACATATTAATGGTTGAATCCGAAACCTTGGTATTTCTCTCCATTGTTTGACAAATCCGAAGTTCTCAAAATCATCTTTTAATTGTTTTTATTTAATTTCTGAATCGAATCACTCAACAACTAATTGTGTAGAACTTTAATTGCTTTTTGTCGTTGTTTAATTGGTCTTTAAATTACAATCTCTAGGGAACAAACATGTATTTGCAGTACTCCAATACTAAAATTGATACATGCGCTTGTAAGATCAATTTGTGTAGATTTAACTTATTTTATAGGTTGAATTTGTGACTAACAGTCTAACATAAACATACACGGAGGGTATGAGTTTGGAGATAGAAATGAGGTTGGAGAAACAATTTTAGAATTTATCGTATCATATCATTTGTGTCTAGTAAACACTTGGTTTAAGAAAAGAGAGTCGCATTTAATTACATTTAAGAGTGGACATAATTCATGTCACATATATTTCATTCTCACGCGAAAGATAGACAGGAGACTTTTTAAAGACTGTAAAGTAATCTTGGGGGAGAGTCTAACTTTACAACATAGAATGGTAGTGGTTAACATTTGCTTTTAAAAAATGGCCTAGAAGAAGTAAAGTAGCACGGGAATATAAAATTGGGTGATGTAATCTAAAAGGGAATAAATATATAGTAACTTTTAGAGAAAAATTACTTAATAATACAAATT